>NC_090447.1:827219122-827865486 GCF_031143425.1 Pleurodeles waltl | reverse complement strand
TGACTCCTTGCTGGTCTCTTTGAATTTATCCTGTATTGTTCAGTGGTTAAGGCCAGACCATCCAAGAGTGCTCTTTTAAGAATTTGATAGTTATCTGCATCATCCTCTCTGACAATTTGGAGTCTGTCTCTCCCTTTATCAGAGAAGGACAACCAAAGGATAGCAGCCCACTGTACATGAGGGACCCTCTGAACTTTATAGGCCCTCTCAAGTGCAGCAAACCACTTACAGATGTCATCACCATCCTTGTAAGGAGGGAAACTTTGTGCAGATTCCTAGAGTCAAATGAAGGTTCCCTAACGTTTGAATTTCTGAAACTGCTGCTACCACCTTGGGGAACTAACCCCAAACCCTGCCTTTCCTTTTCCACAGCCAGGGATTCCCTGTCTAATGCCAACTGTTGCTGCATTAGCCTCAGTCTGACCTCCTCTAACCTCAGCTTTCTGAGTTCCCTATCTAGGGACTGGTCCTAAGGGTTAGATGTGTGGGGTGCCTCTGAAACAGAGGTAACATGGGAATGTGCAGAGGCAGATCTATCTCTAACAGGGGCTACCCTAGTAACCTGGCATCTAGGGGTGAAGGGAGCCCTATTAGTGTGTGAACCCTTCCCGCTACCAGTTGTACTAAGGGGCTTGTTAACAGATACATCTGTGTGTCAGGAATCCCCAAGGTGCCTCCTGTGGTATCTGTCAGCATCCCCAGGGATTAGGATTAAATCATATCTCTGTTCTTGGTTAAACCTTCATGTTTCTGAGTAAACATAATATGCTGTGTTACACAATTGGTTTTATCAATGCTTGTTTTACCAATGTTTGTTTGTTAATGTGAGCAGGTATAGACATGTGCTTCTAATTGTGTGTGCTGTAGACATGTTCTTCTAATTTGGTGTGGTGACTCATCCACATGTGGAAACTCAACTGCTTTCCTGATTGGCTATAAATAGCAGAGTGAAGCATGCCTCCCTGCTTGGCTTTGTTTTGCTTCCTGATCTCAGCATCTGATTTGGCAGTCCAGCCCCTGATGTCGTCCTCGTATTCAGGACTTTTGAGGCAATTCTTTTCTTCATTCCTGTACCAGCTTACACCAGGCATTCCTCCAGCATTCCGGAAAAGCCTGCAGCTAAGTAACTAGTATTCTCCTGGGAGTTTGTTCTTTGAGCGCTGCACCTTCCAAGAACAGCTTGTATATTTCAGACCTCGTATTTTGGTAGAGTGCTTATCTTGAAGAGACAAATGCATTTCTGAACATTCTACATTATTATTGTAGTTACTTGCCTAAATGTGCTTCAGGAAATCTGCTTGAGCTCAACTACTACAAAAAGTGACAGTGCAATTTTAAAAGAGCATTTACGTGACTTTATTTTCTCTAATAGCATAACTCTTGGATTTAAATTGTGTCATTCATGCCTGTTTTTCAATTTTGAGGAATTTGCTTTTGAAGGGTTTTTAACACACACAGTGAAACCAAACCAAACTGTGCCACCCTAACTGTTCAAACACTGAGTGGACATTTGTATTTCTTGGATTGTTTTTGTCCTTTTAATTTAACCCTAAGCATGCAGGAAAGTTATACATGATATAATTAATGCCCTTGTTTGTCTTTCTTGTGCATGATAAGTGCAACAGTTAATCTCTGTGAAGCCCTCCCTAGTGTCGCAGTACTTATTGTTATGGTACTCAGTTTGGGTTTTTGGTAATGCAGTGTTAGTAATTGTGCCGACAGTTATTATTATCCAAAAAAAGTGCTGAAGCATCCCGGTGTTAGTCTACTGCTCCCGTGCCCATATCAGAAAGAGAGATTCAGTTTCAAGGAAGTTGAGTGCACTAACTTTGCTATCACTCTGCCCCCCCCCCCGAAGATACAGGGTGCCTGGCTGGACCGGCAAGACGTGGCAGTGTTTTGTCTCTTTCTCTTCCACTCCCCCTTTCCTTTTGGGACATCTGTCAGGGTTTCTGTGTCCACCAAGAAGTGCGAGAGGTGTTCCAGGAGGTCGGGGGGCATACCATCGCCCCTGCAGACATCTGCTTTTCAGGTGAGTGGCCTGTCTCGACACTGTGAAAGTACTCTCCCTAGGATTGTCATTTTTCTCCTCTGAGCTTTCCTGGTTGGAATCATCCTCTACCTCTTCCTCTGTCTGATCTGGACCAGTGCTAAGTCCCTGGTCATCTTGGAGGAGAAGATTTAAGAGGAACTCCTTTCTGGGGTTCTTCCCAATCCCCAAACTTCTTTCAATACAGACACCCCTCAAACTTTTAAAGTTAAGATTTTCATATGTTGTTTTCACAACTCTAGGGGTAGCTTCTACAGAAGACATATTGAAAGAGAAAAAGTTTGGGAGAGTGAGTAAGAAGTTAGTGGAATAAAGAGCTAACTTTTTTGAGAAAAGAAGAAAACTTTTCAGAACTTTGTAAAAACCTTTGCAAAGTTTAGAGAACTTTTTAGAAAGTTAGAAAATTGCTTCTAGGTATATACTATGTATGCTCTAAGTATTGGAGCAAGCTTTTCTTGTGAAAAGCACCAGTAACAAAGTGGTAAAGCATTTGCAAGTACTTATCCCACCTCTGCCGCCAATGTAGGAGGCTGGCCTGGTTTGTAGTGGGTACCTTGGGTACTTACACCAGGTCCAGTTATCCCTTATTAGTGAAGTAGTAGTGTTCTAGCAGCTTAGGCATTTAGAGGTATCTATAGCAGAGCAGCTCAGGCTGAACTAGGAGACATGCAAAGCTCATGCAATACCACTTATAGTTACACAGTACTTATACACAAGTAAAGGCCATACTCAGTGTTACCAAAAATAAAGGTAGTTTATTTGGGTGACACAGTACCAAAAATATCTTAGATACAATACTCCTTCTGGAGGTAAGTATTATACACAATATATACACTAGACACCAAAATAAGGTAAGTAATTAGACATAGGATAATGCAAACAATAGGAAATGCTATAGAATGTAATTGGAGAAAATAGGTCTAGGGGCAACACAAACCATATACTAAGAAAGTGGAATGCAAATCATGAATTCCCCCCTAGACAAGTGTAGTGTGTGCAGAATCACTGGGAGAGTAAGAATACAGTAAAGGTAAGTAAATTACCCCTTCCCAGAGCCCAGAAAAGCAGGATTAAAGTACTGCAAGTTTCCTTAGGACACACTACACCTCGTGATATGGATTTTTGCAGTAACCAACCTGGTCTGCAAACAACAACTCCTGAATTCCTGGACCTGAAGACCTGCAAGAGAAGGGGACCAAGTCCAGAAGTCGAAAGAAGTTCCAGGAAGGACAGGAGCCCCTGCCAACCCAGAAGAGTGTGCAAAAGAAGACTCCCCGGTTGGACGAAGACTGCAGAAATGCACCCTAGGAAGATGCCAGCAGGTTCCTGCATAATGCAAAAGATGTCCCGCAACGTGAAGATGGAAGCAGATGTGATTTTGTGTTGGAAGTCGCAAACAAGCCTTGGTTACGACAAAGTTGCGTTTTGCATCAAAATGGCGCTTGCTGGGCCCAGGAGGGACCTGGGGGCCTCAACTCTGTGTGAGAAGGAAGAGGGGGCTCTCAACACTTTAGAGAGCCCTCAGGATGCCAAGCAGCACCCACGGGAGTCCCAGGACACAGGGACAAAGGAGGTGCAAAATGTGGTTGGTGCAGCACTACAAAGAAGGGTCCCACGCCGCCGGAGATCAACTCAGTGAGTTGAGCGTTTCAGGATAGAGTGCTGGGGACCAGGGCCAGGCTGTGCATGAAGGAATTTTGCAAATAGTGGGCAGATGCCTCAGGAGGTGAAGAAGACGCAGTGCACAGGGGCACTGTCGCTCTCAGAGAAGGCAAGGTCTTACCTCCTCCAAATTGCATCAGCAGGACCTCAGGACAGTCTGTGTCAATGGGGTCCACTGTGCGTCCCTGTGAGAGGAGTCCAAGGGTACCAGTCATCATCTTAGAGGGTGCCTGCGTGCCTTCTGGTGCAGGATGAAGACAGGGAGTCTTCAAAGTGTGCACACTGTGGAAACTGTTGCAGTTGCTGGCTGGAGCTGAAGTTGCAGAAGAAAAGTATCCCTTGTAGATACTTTCTTGCTGTTACAGCAGTTCCTGGAGCAGGTTGCAGTTGATCCAAGGTCAGAGGATGAAGTAGTAGTTGCAGAAGATTCCTGCTGGAATCTTGCAAGTAGAATCTGAAGAGAACCCACAGTAGAGACCCTAAATAGCCCTGAGAGGGGGATTGGCTACCATATCAGGTAAGGACCTATCAGGAGGGGTCTCTCATGTCACCTGCTGGCAATGGCCACTCAGAGTCCTCCAGAGTCCCCCCACACCTTTCAAAGCAAGATGGCTGAAGTCTGGGACACACTGGAGGAGTTCTGGTGGTGATGGACAGGGGAGTGGTCACTCCCCTTTCTTTTGTCCAGTTTCACGCCAGAGCAGGGGACAAGTGGTTCCTGAACTGGTGTAGACTGGCTTATGCAAGGAGGGCACCATCTGTGCCCTTAAAAGCATTTCCAGAGGCTGGGGGAGGCTACTCCTCACCAGCCTATAACACCTATTTCCTAAGGGAGAGGGTGTAACACCCTGCTCCCAAAGGAAATGCTTTGTTCTGCCTTCCTGGGACTGAGCTGCTCAGACCCCAGGAGGGCAGAACCCTGTCTGTCAGGTGGCAGCAGCTGTAGCTGCAGTGCAAGCCTCAGAGAGCTGGTTTGGCATTACTGGGGGTCCATAGTGGAGCCCCCAGGATGCATGGAATTGGCTCCCCAATACCAGATTTGGAATGGGGGGACAATTCCATGATCTTAGACACCTTACATGGCCATATTCGGAGTTACCATTGTGAAGCTACATATAAGTATTGACCTATATGTAGTGCACCCGTGTAATGGTGTCCCCTCACTCACAAAGTCCCGGGAAATGACCCTGCACTATGTGGGGGAACCTTTGCTCGTGCAAGGGTGGCCTCAAACTTGGCAACTTGGCACCTAACCTTCAGCAAGTGAAGGCTAGACATATAGGTTACTTAAGTGCAGTGAAATTGGCTGTGAAATAATGTGTGCGTTATTTCACGCAGGCTGCAATGGCAGGCATGTGGAAGGGTTTGTCAGAGCTCCTTATGGGTGCCAAAAGAAATGCTGCAGCCTATAAGGATCTCCTGGAACCCCAATGCCCAGGGTACCTAGGTACCATATACTAGGGACTTTAAGGGGGTCCGGTGTGCCAATTGAAATTAGTAAATTAAGTCACTAGCCTACAGTGAGAAATTTAAAAGCAGAGAGAGCATAAGCACTGAGGTTCTGATTAGCAGAGCCTCAAGGACACAGTCAAGTACTATACAGACACACATATTAGGCCACAAACTATGAGCACTGGGGTCCTAACCAGCAGGATCCCAGTGAGACAGGCAAAAACATACTGACATACAGGTAAAAATGGGGGTAACATGTCAAGGAAGATGGTACTTTCCTACACCACCGTCCAGTGTACATGGTACACCTCCCTTTCACACAGGGATGGATGTTGAGCAGATTTCCTGGCTGCCATGCATGGATGGGTGCCTTTACATCATGCAGCATGTGCCAAACTGGCTGGAGCTATCTTCACTTGTATGTCAGGTTGATTCGCATTAGATATGTCTACTGAAGCATATTGCATATATGTGTTACAGGCCTCATCCTGCAGTCTCTATCTATGCAATCGAACAGTTATCTGTGTATTGTGTCCTCCATATTTATTTGACATTGTGTCTCTAGATATTAGCTGTTTGCTTACCTACAACCAAGCCATTTCCATATTGTCCATCCTCGAATCCCTGGTTAATGATGGACTGCCAGTACATATAGGCATCATAGACACTGCCTGGGTATTTGGCCACCACATTCAGGATCAAGCCACAATGGTAAATGATGGCCTGTACATTCATTGAGTGGGTATGTTTCCGGTTCCTGTATAAGTGTTCAGTTGAAGCAGGAGGAATGAGTTGCACATGGGTGCAGTCCGTGACACCCAGCACACAAGAAATCCAGCAATGGGGTAGAATCCTTTTTTAATTCCCTGCTGCAGTTGTGGCTTATTAGGGAAGAGGATGTTGCGGGTGTGAGGCAGATGATAGCATATAGGACTGAGGGGAGTAATGATGACAGGGATGGCTGTGATACTCCGCCCACTCATACTCCATTGGTCTGGAAGGAGCCTGACGCAAGCATATGTAGCACAGCCAAGAGCTTGGTCAGGGGTGGTATGTTGGTCACCCTGTCAACTGTTGCCTGCAGTCGGGCGCTATGAGTTGAGGCAGTTGGATGACCAACGCCCTGCACAGCCAGTAGAAGGTGATGACCTCCTCCTCCCTGCAATCAGGGATGTCTGCTGACAGTAGATGTGCTCCTTTCTCCTTGGCTGCCTCTATGGTGTGGGTAGTGGTGATTGTGGTGGTGATGGTGGATGTGGTGGTGATCGTTGGGGTTGCCGTGGTCTCCTTTGTGCCCCAAGCTGTAGTAGGAGTAAATCCATGCTGTCATCCAGGTTGCCAGAATGTTTTGGGTGTGTTCTCCTTTTGTACCTGTTCCTAAGAGTCATTTTAACGCCTGGTCTGAAAGGCATTTAAATATTGATGCTAGTCAGACTTAGCGCAACTTTTCCTAAGTGAGCATCATTTTTTGAAAAGCTTATAAATACAGAGCTATCGGTGAACGTCATTTTTTAGGAGGGAACACTTACCTTGCATATATTGTCAGTATTTGACGCTGCCAGATCCGATGATGTGGAAAAATTATGCTAGTGCGGGAAAAGTGACGCTAAAGGCCTCTAGCGTCATTTTCTTAATATGGAGTTAGTTTAGTGTCGCTGCAGCGTCAATAAAAATGACACTGCAGTGCTGCTAAATCCTTGTAAATAAGCCCCTAAGTCTTTTACAATGTAGCTCCCATGTTGCATCTCCAATAACCAGCATTTAACAGGTGGAGGTCTATCATCTGATTGTATTCACTATCCATTGTGTGAAGCACAGCACAGATGATGATGTAGCTCACTTGCACTTGGGTATCATTAAAGAGAGGTGAGTGGCAGCACCTGTCTCCTCCTAGGCAGCTCCTCACCAGTGTTATGAGAAGTGCCAATACACACTCACCAAAATAAAGTTGTTTATTCCTCCGCAGAGCACACCAACTGTCTAGGGCAGCATTCATGTTCAGCTGGTCTCTGCAGAATGTTCTTAGCTACAAGTTCTATACGACACATAAACATTCTGGAATTACAAAATATGGAAACCCATAAAAAAGTGGTACTTTTAAAAAATATTTGTAAAACTTGATAATATTTTTTATTAAACATATCCCATTTTCCTTCACAGAAAACAGGCTGCATAGTTTGATTTATTAAAAAGCAATCACAAAAATGGTGCCCACCATCCATTAGAAGGCAGCTAATTGTAGTGGGTCACAATTTGTGACTTACCTCATTAATATTCATGCAGTAGGTTAAATTGGGACCCACTACAATTCTCTGTTTTGTGAACCAACCTATCAGTTTGCAAAATGAGCATGGATTCCATAAAAATCGGTGAGCAATAGGTGACCACTTTTACTCACTCCATTCTCAGTACATCTGGCCCTAAATGCTTAGCTTGCAAAGAATAGATGACTGTCCAAATGTATACACACATTTGAAATACTTACTAAAGGGAATCAAGAATGGTTATTAAAATGAATGTGATCGTTCAAAACATTGTCTAGAGCGCCACCCTGAAAGGGTTGAAGGAGTACAAACTTAAATCAACTATTTTAGACTACTATTTAAAACATCTTAAACTACTATCACAACCATGTTGTAGTTCATGAGACTAAGGCCCTCAATATGAGTGAAGCAGAGCAGAATCGCTTCATGAAATTCCACCCTGCCTGATTCCAATTGGGTTGGTTTTCCACACCTGGTTGCCCATTTGTGGGAGAACCAGACCTGATTTTACTGTGCAGTAATTGTGCACAATCAAATTGCATCAGACTTTGGCTGCCTTCTCAGCTAGCCACATTCTCGATTTATTTTTTGAATGGAGAGGGGGTACAATTCTCCTCAAGACAACACCTTTCTGTTTTGTCCCCTACTCCTTAAAACCCTCCCTCATACTCCATCCTACCCAGAGACCCCTGTATAGATTTACCAGTGGCACAAAGCAGAAAAATCGGTCCCACACAGTAATTCCTCATTTCATAGGTTTTAGCATGTAATTAATTGAATGATATTGGAGTAGATGTATGCAACTTTACTAGCCCCCATCACCCTGCAACTCAGAATGAGGACCTATGTAGGTATTAGTTTTTGTTCTTGAGGTGGGTGGGGACACTGATTAAATAGACCTTCATCATTACATTAAGTAGAAGCTCATTTCCATAAACTTGCTAGGCGAAGGCTTCCCTCATGCTACGATTTGTTTTGTTAATGGTGTGCGACCCCTTATTAGTGCTTTGAAGTTAATAGTTGCTGTTTCCTTGTGAGTCAGGTACAAGTGGGGAAGATACTACTAGTAAAATTCTTTTATGAATAGCAAACAAAAGTAAACTTACACAAAAGTGTAAGTTTACCTTTGTGAATCAAGCCCTCAGTGTGTTGGCCAGTTTGACTGTTTGTGGATCTTTTGTATCGTCTGCTGGGCTGGTTTTTACTGGTGATTTCCCTGATATTAAAGCCAACATTGGCTGTGAAGGCTCTAACCCATGCAGTCTTTCATATCTTGCAAAACACATATAAAGTGTTTCTCTACAAGTTCAAAACTGCCCAAATTGGCAAACTTGGGCCACTTGTTTAGCTTCTGGTTCACTAACAGGGCCACTTATGTTTTCGTGCCGGGCCTATTTTCAGTCCCAGTCCGAGATTGACAACCTTCGAGTCTGGAGAACACTCAAACGTGAACAGAAATACAGGAATCTGACGATGTCAAATAGACCTTAAGCTTTCTCCCAAATGAAGCTGAAACAAAGGGACAGATTTAAGAGCCCCTTGCACCATAATATCACCACATTAGCATCATTTTTCTATGCTAATGTGGTGATATTTTGGCAAAAATGCAGCGCCAGATATACAAAGTGGTGCAATGCATGCATTGCGCCACTTTGGAACCCCTTGCACAACATTATGCGTGCGCCAGGCATAATGTATTCAAGGGGGCGCTCCCCCACTGGGGTGCGCGAAACAATGGTGCAAAGAAATCTAAAAGATTTCTTTGCGTCATTTTTTTCTGGATTTTTTATCCCTGCTCAGAGCAGGTGTTAAAAGGGGGTACACCATTGGTTACAATGGGTCCCTATGTACTGTTCAGGGTTAGCACCAACATTTTGACACTAACCCTGAACAGTAGGTCAATAGCATCAACAATTTTGATGCTATTGCTCTCTACCCCGTGCCATGGTGTGCCGTATTTTAAGTACGGCGCACACATGGTGGCCATAGTGGGGCGCTAAGGGGGACAAGAAAAGTGGTGCTGCACTAGGTGCAGCGCCACTTTTCTTAAACGCAATGCCACTTTCCATAAATCTGCCCCAGACAATTTTGCCAGGTTGTTGATGTAAAGGTTAGGGAAAAGAGAAGAGCTAACTATGAAACCAAAGGAATTTTGCTGCAGTATACAATATGAAAGAAATACCAAGTGTGCATGGTAAAAAACAAATAGTACATACGTAGAGATATCCTGTGCATAAAAATGAAAATATGGATTTAAGATGGGCTTAGTTTTTTTTATAAACTAATGGGTTCGACCATCACCAGACAGTGTGTCAGATGCTGAATATGTGCCAAACAAGAGACCTTAAGACTTATCTTTCTCCCTTTCTGCAAAGCTTTTTACCCTTAGGGCCGGAAATGTGCTCAATGATATGAGGCTAAGGAATTAAATGTGGATAGGCGAGATGTTTGTTGAGCGTTCTTTTATTTAAGAGGAAAGGTGAAATTAAGAAATCATAATGTGGCTTTATTAGCATTTTCGATGAGCCAGTAGTTACCTTTGAGGCCCACTGCACTCTTCTTTCGGGACCACAACATATGTTTCCTTCATTAGACTTTAACCCAGAATAAGAGTGAGAAAATCAGAAAATGGGGAAAGAAAGAATAGAATGACAGAAAAACCTTGAGAAAGAGGCAAATGAGGTATGAAAATAACCTGCAAGAATACGATAAAGGAACAGGGAGTGTAGGGTGGTGGATGAACGAGGAACGTGGACGAATCAAGACTAGACAGTCTTGGTGTTCGGTGTCTTCAAAATGTGTTGGGCCTTTGCAGGCTTCTCAGAAATGTTTGTGCACCGGCACTTCTTTTTTACTTTCTGTATTATTATAACAGGGGACTCTGGAGGAAGCAAGTGTGATTCATTTGCAATTTTAGTAAGCCGAAAAACTTTGTGGTCATGGTAATAGAATATTCCAAGTTAATTTGTCAATTTTAAAGTGAAAACAAGACATCTGGAATGCCAAGTGACTGTCTAAGAAGGAAGAAATTGGATTTGTAATGACGCTTTTCGACAGACATGTAAATAAATTTATGATACCGTCTCATTTTCCTTTTAGGAGACTTCTTTGAAAATCCAATTCCAGAAGCTGATTTATACATTTTGGCTCAAATTATTCATTGCTGGAAAGACGACAAATGCCTGAGACTATTGACAAAAGTTTACAATTCCTGCAAATCAGGTACTTTTTAAATCTTATACCACAATGCAATTTAGCGGATTTATTGACAATATTAATTGCAATGCCACAAAGTGAACAGAAACACAAGCTAACAATTAAAAGAGACCAGAATATTGAGTCTCCATGATGTTATGAAAACACAAATCCAGTTTAGCTTATTTTTGTCATAGATAATGGATACTGAGTACAACGTGGTTGAAGTATATTCCAAGTGAAGTCAATATAAATTAACTGATGGTTGGTAGCCAAAAGGGCAGGAGTCCGCTGGGAGCAAAAGATGTGGTAGCTCCTGCTGCATGACTTGAAAAGTGAAGCAACACTGCTTGTGTTCCCAGAGCAAAATGTAGGAGGTTGAACACAGAACCAAAACAGATGAGTAGCAAAGATTTAATTCACCCATACTAAACCTATATTTCTCGTTGGCTCCTATTCCTATACCTTGAGGCTGTGATCCTCCCCGGTCATCCTACCTTCCTCATGTGTGTCTAGTTACACATTTGATCCCTTTGTTTCTTTCATCCTGATACCACAGACTTGAAAACTTGCAGTTTCTGATCCATCTAGAAAAGTAAATTCACTGGCCTGTGGAGAGATGATTGCCATGTCTGCGAGCATATGAGACTGTAAGCTAGGAGAGAAGTAGGAAAGTGCTCATTTGTATGGTCACCCCCACAAGTTTTGGCCCAAAGCTGTTGGTTATGGCTCTGAAAGTGCACTGGAGCCTGCAAACCAGGCCCCAGTGCGCTCTCCCTCTAAATTTGCTAAGTGTAAATTGGTATTCCCAATTGGCAAGGACTTTAACCCCCTCATAATTCCGTAGTGTATGGTATCAATTGTACCCTGGGCATTTGTGTTAAAGGGGTTTAAAGGGCCTGAAGCACTGATTGTGACACCCTGGGTGACCCAAGTAAACAGCTGACAGCAAGCCTCATTACTGCTCAAAGGTCAAAGCACCAGTTGCCCCTAAGGTAGGCCTCCTGAGCCCAGGAGGCAGGATGCATTATATTACAAGTATGGACATATAAGTGTAGGCATATATGTCCATATAGGGCCCCAGCATTTCCTCTACCCTGGCTGACAGCCTGGAGCTGTTGCCAGCAAGGAAGGGTTCTGACCCCCTTCAAGGAAGTGTGAATACTCACAGGAGTCAGAAATAAAGACCTGCCTAGGCAGGAGGTATCACCTCTCTTCCTGGCAGGAAGGATAGTGAAGTGGCACATGAAGGTGGTGAAGTTCAAAGTGCACGCCGCTTATGATATGCAAGGAAATTGTTCCACAGAGGAAGACAAAGTCAACCCCCGTACCAGGCACATTTTCACCTGGACAGGTGGGAAAATTAGATAGTCAGGAAGCGTACACCCCCAGAAGGTTAGCCACAACTCTAGAGTTGGATAACTGGCCTGTATAGCTGAAGATGGGTTCTGTCATTTTGATAAGTGGCAGAATAGACGGTTCTGGGTAGGAAAGGTGACACCCACTCCCAGATGTAGATACCTTAGGGGCAGATTAGCCTCTGGGAGCCCTTTGACCACTTGTCCCCGCACCAATAATACCACTTAATTCAGGATTTAAGGGGTAACCCTGACACCAGAATCCCAGATCTGCTCGGAACTGAACCAAGGACAAAGAAGACACCCGTGACTCCAGGACTGCACAAAGAAAAAGGTGCAAAAATCTGCATCTGTGGCAGCTACCCTTCACCAGCATGACCACGGCTCATCCCAGACCAGAGAACAGTTCAAAAAGGAAGGGGAACCCTTTTGCAACTGAAAGACATCATCAGAACTCCCTTGTCGAACTAGTCCCCTGCAGCCGGCAGGTAGAAACCGCACTGCAGGAACCAAGAAGTTCCTGGCCATCGGGTCCGCCAAGTTATCGTCCAAAAGTTAATTCTCTAATGGCTTCTGGGAAATGTAATCCTGAACTCCACCAAGTTTCAGATGGCTATTGCTTTCCCCCAGACTCCAGGGCATCGAATTATCCAAGCACTGTGTTTGCGCTTGGAAGGTTTGTTCGTAGCCATCCCGGTCACTGGCATCTTTGTTCGACGCTGAACCTCGAGTGAACTCCACAGCAACTTCAACCATCCACCTCAGTGACTCTCTTGTTGAGCTTTTGCATCCGCTTCCTACCCAGCATCGTCTCAGTGGTGAATTCAGGACCAGCAGCTCCCGTTCAGCACCAAAGACAGCCAAGCACACCTCTGCACCCAAGCTGCCTGAGCTAAGTAGAGTTGTTATGCCTGGTGAATCCTAGTCCAGGGGCCCACACTAGCTTAACCCTCAGTGGGCTCCACCAAACTCGACCTGCAAGTGACTGAGTGTCACTAGTGTGATTTTTCACCTACACAGCTCCAGCGTTCAGCACCAAGAACAGCCAGGACACCTCTGCACCCAAGTCCCATGTGCCAAGTAAAATTAGTACGACTGTTGAAGCTTGGTCCTGGGACCTGCATCACCTTAACTTCCAGTGGACTCTACTGAACTCACTCTGCAAGTGACTGATTGTCACTAATGGTTTTCTCCGTTGACCTCAAGGGTAAAGTTTGACAGATCTGTAAAGTATGTATTTATTTTTCACTCTAAAGTTCATAAGTCCTGTTATATGTATCGGATTGATTTCATTTTAGTGTCTAAATTAAGATAAAAATCAGCTTTATTTTTATAATAAGTGTTAGATTTTTTTCAAGTTGTGTCATTTACATATTGTCCATGTTGGTACTCATTTCCCTCACATTTCTGTGAGGAAAACTCCTGAAATATGGGGGGAGCCACAAATGTCCTACCACATAGCATCCCCCCAAGTCTCCTGATAAAAATGGTATCTCACTTGTGTGGGTGGCTAAGAGACTTTGACATAAAAGGCCCTAAAGTGCTACATGGAGAGATCAGCGATAGCGGTCGCTGCGGGATTTGGGGCCATGATTCGCCACAACCCATGGAAAACTACCAACCACAGATATTTCTGAAAGGTAAACAATCTTGGAATTCCAGGGTGGTTTTGCTTGTGTGAATCCCATGAGGTTTTCTGACCCTCAATGCTCTGCAAACCTCAGTCTTTGCATGAAATCACATATTTTCCCTACATTTCTGTGATGGAAACTTCCGGAATCCACAGGAATCCACAAAATTCCTACCACCCAGCGTTGCTCCACTTGTCCAATAAAAATGCTATGCCATTTGCGTGGTTAGGCCTTACTCCAATGACAGGAAAGGATCCAACTGAGGTCAATAGGAGTCTCCATGCAGGGGCTCCCATTGTCCTTGGTTCGATCTGTTTCTGTCGCGGAAATAGGCCTTGTCACACAAGTTGGGCAGCATTTTTATTGCTACAGGTGGGTCAATGATAGTTGGTAAGAATTATGAGGATTCTTGCAGATGACAGAAGTTTGACATCTGCAAGTTTGGGCTGGACTGCTCGCATGCGGAGCATGGTCAAGACTGACTTAAATATCGCTGGATCCAATGGGGGTGGCCAAAAAGTGGTGGATTGGGATGCAGCATGAGCGATTGCCAGTGGTTGAAATAAATTCAAGCATTCCATCCACCACCTTGTTCTTTTTGCAATTGCCGTCCTAAGTGTGCCAGGTATACCCAGATGTGGGTTCCGGGCTCACTGGTCAACTAGATTCAAGCTAGCCTGGCTGATGATGGGTGATAACTCATAACCGTTTGCCGGATGCTTGTTTCCTGTCCAGTGAAGACCTACCCTGACAGTTGTGGCTGGACTGCTCCCATGGGAATCAGGTTAAGACTGAATTGCATGTGGCTGGATCAAACCTGGGGTGGCATGGTGGGCAAAAAAACAATGGATTGGGATACGGCCCAAGCGATTGCCAGTGGTTGTAATTAATTAAACCATTCCAACCATCACCTTGTTATTTTTGCATTTGCAGCCTTAAGTGCGTCAGGTATGCCCAGACATGGGTCCTGGGCTCACTGTGCCACTGGATTAAAGTTAACTTGTCTAACAAAGGGTGATACCCCAAAATCAGTCCCAGGATGCTTCTTTTCAGTCCAGGGAGGCCGGGCCTGGCTGTTGGGGCTGGATTGCTCCCATGGGGAGCAGGGTCAAGACTGATTTGCTTGTTGCTGGATCCAAACTGGATCCTGGCGTTATGGGCATAAAACAATAGATTTAGATGCGCCCCAAGTGATTGCCAGTGGCTGAGATTAATTCAAGCATTCTTTTAGTACACTGGCATTTTCTTGGCATAGCCATCTGTACCTTGTGCCAGTGTCCTGTGTCATATGACAATTGAGTGTGCTGTGGATATCTACCTGTCATGGGGCCTTATCGTTTAAAAATCTGGCATTGTGATATTCTTAAAAACCCCTCCCACTAGATAGAATGTCCCCATATTCCATTACTATCAGGCCTAGTTTCTCCAGTGTGCCTTTGTGCAGGAGAGGTTAAAAAGAGGATAGATTTGCGTACCTCGAGTGTCTCTATCCCCACAGCTGTACTACTCGGGTCTAACCATTTCCTACTGATCTTCAAAGGGGCGCTCTTTTGGCCAGTATCTCCACTCTCCCATAACCAGGAGAGAAGCCCACATGTCTAATGGATATCTATTGACCCCTTCATAGGAATCTGCATTCATTCCCCATCAAGTCTACCTCCTGAAAGAAGACAATATTTGGAGTTACTTGATATATTGTGCTACCGCTACCCCACACTTGGTTTTCTACCCTAATCCATTCACATTCCAAGTAAGGATTCTGAAGTTACCGTCCCCATTGTCAACCTTGGCCATATAGTTGTGTTCTTTCTAAAGGACTTTCTCCCATCTCACCCGGGGTCTCCTGACACTGCGTATACCAACAACTTTATGTTTGTACATGTTAATTCACTTAATGCCCCTTAAGTCCTTCCTTCCTCCCCCACCCTACATTTTCTTTTCATAAGCATAAACTTACAGCTCAACTTAGGAAAGGTCTGTCGCCCAACCCCCTTCGATGAACTATGATAAAGAAGTGAACAACAATTCAATAGAAATTGCCATCTACAAAATGCAGTTTGGTAACAAACCTCACCTGGAGGAAATTTAATATATACTTGCACTCAGAGGTTCCTTTATCTCTCACCCCGGCTTACATCAATGAGCCTGGTGTTTGCGTCCCACGGTACAGATTGGATATGTCTGTCCAGCGGCTCGTCGTCTGTCCTCAAAGTTGCATTTTTCACTTTGTGGATCATGGAATGATCTCAGCAGTCAGGTTGGTTACATCAGGTCCCAGTTCAAGGAGGGTTGTTGTAGAGTCCTCCTCAGAATCTGAGGTCCCTCAAGAGGCGCCCGGACTATCAGCTGTCATTGTCCTGTGTGATTGCCAGATGTTTTCCATATCTGCTACCATTTTAGCTTGGATTTTGTTGGTAATCTCGAAGGATGACCTACCAGGTTGGGACTTATCTGTCCCTTCCACCTATTTCTCTTTGTCTTTACGGTCAGTCAGTCATCCCTGTCCATTCCAGCCATGTCAGTATGTCAAGCAATTGCCAGACATCCTGTGGCGCTGCAAAGAAGTGTGAGAAGTTATCGTTGATAGCCCATAATTTGGCTGAAATTAGGAGTACATACTGTAGGCCTAGTTGCTTAATTTTGCCTTTACTTTATGGAAAGAGTTCCTCTACCTTTGGACTAGGACTAGAAGTGTGAAGCCAGGAAAAATATTAACTTTGGTCCCTTCTTTTGTCCAAGGAACATGAGCCCTTACTACCTAAAGTATACAATATCAGTCTCAAAAGTTCAGCAATCTCACTACCCAGGGCTTGGGGGGGGATCCAGAACTAGCGGGCATCCCTGCATGCAGTATGTTCACTCCACTGTAAACAGAGCTGAAGGGATTCCATCATAAATGTTTGAAATGAACCACTGCTTCAGGAAATGTTCAGCAGATTGTCCTTCGGGTTTCTCTGGTAGCCCTGTAATCCAAATATTATTGTAGCATGTGGGGCCTTCTGCAGCCTCAGTCCGTTCATGAAGCCATGTCACTGTTGTTGTCAAGTCCTTAATCTGTGTCTTCAGGTCTCTAATTTCAGGGTTGATCATTCCCACCATTTCTTTCACCTCTGTGACCCGGGAGACAAGTTTCCTGTGGTTCCTTCTTAGAAGCTCTAAATAATTTTCAGGTCCATCAATTGTGGCTTCAAGTGAGCCTTTCATTAATGGCGACTAGGATCATTCCAAGCTGTTCTGCTTGAGCCTCCAGCGCGGCTCTCATTGTTTTAAGAGCTGGTTCATTTTCTTTGCTGTCTCCTTGCAGAGACTGGCGTGGTTCCCTCCTGGCTGGGGCCTTGTCTCTCTTGGGATTAACCATAATATGGTCCCGGTTACGAGGGTCAGGCACGGTTCTTGCTCCCCGTGGCAGTAGCCAGAAGTGTCTGTCCTTTCATTCTCACCTATATGATGGAGTTCTTTTGGGCCCCCTCTGGAGTTCTGGCCAATGAAGAGCAGGGAGACAATCCCAGCTTTTGATGGGTTGTACCATGTTTCCCAGGTGGCGTCTAGTCCATTGACCCATCTCCAGGTCATGAAAGCTGCCTGGGTCTACTCAGAATATGCCAGCACAAGTAGGCTTCCTTTTGTTCCACCCATACCATTGCCACTTACCAATTTTCCCTTCCATTCTTGCCAGGGCCAAGACCAGCCAAGCTCTCAGGTTACCGTTGGGCACTGAACAGACAGGTAGGCCTTAGTTCTTCCAGCCTATGAGGAGTTGCCTGGGGAGAGGCTCCGAGGAAGGTCTCTAACAGTTCAGCACAGGAGGAAAGGCACATCCCCCAGGGACCCTCACACCTGTCAGAGCTTTAAAGGTGTCAGCCCTCGGGGCTTCCTCAGGTGAGAATATCAACGGACCTCCACAGGCACCTGTAGGCTGCCGCCACTCAGGCACTCTGGATCCACATAAAATGACCACAGTGCCACCTTAGGTTTCTATTACCTGCCTTGCTTGAGGGACATATGGTGGTGGGCCGTTGTCAGTCAGGATTATCACCAGGGCTAGGAATGAGAGGATGGAGCTCCCAGAGCACACTTACTACTCCATCTTGGTCCTGGTCTCTGCTTCTTTCTTGTTCTCCTTTAGTTGTCTCCCGTGTTTTCCTTCTTTCATTCTCGCCTTTCTCGGTTTCTCGTTTGTGTTTAGCCTGAATTTATATTTTTTTCTCCATCTTTGTTTCCTCATTTCTTTTCTTTTTCTTTTTTCTTCGTGTATTTCTCTTTCTCTATATATCTTTAGCTCTTTGTTTCTCCTTGTATGTGTTGTTGTTCTCTTTTTCTTTTTTCTTTTTCCTTTGCTCTGTTTTTGTCTAGATTTCACTCTTTTTTGTTCTTCTTTTTTAATTCTTTCTTTTTCTATTTTTCCCTGTCTTTCCTCCTCTCCTCCTTATTCTTTTTTCCTTTTCAACTTGGTTCATTCATTTCTGTCTTTCTTTCTTTTCGTTCTTCCTTTTACGGTGCTCTATTGCTTCCTATCCAGGTTTGTGCTCCATAGATACTAGCACATGCATACATACATTAATATGTATGTTATGAAACCTTGTGTGGAGGAGGCTGCATAAATATGTTAACTTGTAGAAAGCTATGAGGTCTGCAGGTGCCTTGGAAAATGTATCTTTGCTGATAGACCTCATTAAGAGATAGTGTCATTGTATCTATTGAGTAATGAGACCACAGGCTCCAATGAGGCACTTGCATTTTGCAGGTAATCAAACAACACAAGCATAGGAACAAAATGTATCATTGGCATGTCAAAAGGCAAACCTTTTTCAGCACAGATCTTGTGAATGATCACTGGGGCAGGACTAGGGTACTCCTGGGGTGACACTTGATCCTTGTGTTCCATTATCAAATCTCTATATATGAGACAGTAGCTCTGCGTGGCTTTCAATGATCAGTGATACTTTTGCATCTGATGGTGGTATTCCTGATCCATGGTTTCCCATGCTCTCATTATTAGAAAGGTTAGGGCCCATGAGTTGATCACTGTTGGGGCGAAATGTGAAACTCCTGCTATGTCAGTAAACGGAAATGAAAACTGTATCTACCATAAATAGAGATGGGAAAACACCCAGATAGAGCTAAGAAGCAAGGTGGTCAAATGGATATGAAAGATACACCATGGCTTTGCAGACATGGAGAATGAAAAGTAGGGATTAGATTATTAAAACGCAGGACAATCTATTATGTGCATTGAGGACATTGCTAATTGATGGTAAAGCCAAGGTCCAGAACCTGTTCTGTGAGCATGAGGGGTGCATCAAGTGTGACCTCTCTCATGACATAGGACTGTTGTACATGTCCTGGGTTCTTGGTATAAAATAACAGGGCAAGCATGTTGATTTTTAAAAATTAATAGCCATGAACTGATCTTTATTTCTGTTCTTTAAGGGCGTGCAACCTGCTGGTCACACTCATGTAAAGCTTGCAGTTCAGTAACACAGAGACCCTTGAACTGGCATTCTGTGTTCTTTTCAAGTGCACTTACACATTGTGTATCTATGGCACACGTGTGAGAGTGAGAAAGAGGAAGTGTGTTCAGTACATTCCTGAAAATGGAGGGTGGAGACATAGAAACAGAATTGAGGGAGAATGGACACCAAGCTGCCCTGGCTTTTAGCAAGAAATTGATGTCTATGTTTTCCTGAGCAGTGCCCTTTGGTGGAGGAAAGGAGATGATTCTGCAGATTCTGGGCCTTCATTAAAGCTTTGAGGGTGCAACTGAACTGTTGGAAATCATCAGCTCATATATCCTCCGCCACAAAATACTGCCTGCCATCTTTATTAGCCAATTTTATTGAGTTTTGACACTATGTAAATAATCCACTCATCCAGCACAGGAATATACATGTTGGATATGATGTGTAACAGACATACATGGGTGAACCTGAACATTAAATGAACAACTGTGTTAGAGATCATTCCATGAAAATAAAAAGTACAACACAATCCAGGAATCAGTTTGGATCAGTCAGCCTTTTCCCCCATATGCTTTCGTGTTTCGATGGACATTCCCCGGCCTCATATATGGGTCTTCCTGTATGGCGCACCAGTCCACTCCCCCTGCCACTGAGACATCAGTGGGGGAACTGGGTTCTTCCAACAGGCTGCTATATCGTTCTTAGCCACCATGGTGGCCGTGCCCAAGAATGCTCGGTCTGCCCTCAACCACCCTGCTAAATTCCATTATGCCAAGCAGTAGCAGCAGTGGGGCGAGTGTCTCCTCCCTTCCTAGCAATTCTGAAAGGTCCCTGGTTGCAGCAGTCTAGTATGCCTGGATCACTGGGCATAGCCAAACAATAGGATAAAAGTCTGCCAGGGTGCAGGAACAGCAGGGGCAGGAATTGGTGGGGAGAAGGCCTACTCTGTGTAGTCTGGCCGGGGTAAGGTAAGCAGAGTAAAGATAATAGGTTTGGATCAGATGCAGCTAGGAGGACATCGTGATAACACGAGGCGCCGTCACGGTGTCCCTCCAGTCATCATCTTCGACGGGGTCCAGACAGTTCTCCCAGCACATTCTAAGATGATCCAGTGTACCAGGAGCATTGATAATAACCATACAATAGATCTGTGAAATTCGACATTTGCTCAGTGTACCCGTGAGAAACTTGGACTCAAAGGGGCTGAACTCAAGAAGGGGGGGCATCACAGGTTATGTGGACACATAGGGCGTGGCACAGTTGCAGGTATTAGTACAATTGTGACAAAGTAAGTGTGTAAATGTACTGAAGCTCCTGGAAGGAGTCTTTGAGGTTCCTGGACCATGTGTCCCCTAGTTGTAATATACCAATGAGGTCCTATTGCTTGAAACCTGTCAGTGTAGTTACCTCACCCAACCATGTGCCGTGCCATAAAGGAGTTTGATGTGTGAGTTTGTTGTCCCACTTAGGTTGCCAAAGCACACCTCTCCGAGCATGGAAGACCACCTGTGTCACCATAGGGATATTTGTGGGGACTTTGGAACCATATAACAAAGCCATAATCCTAGAGAATCCCAGGGGTGCCAGTCCCAGTTGGAAGGCAGGGTCGGACCACCCCCGCTAAGCCATTCATTGATCACCAGGAGGTGAGAGGCTAGATAGTATAGATAGAGGTTGGACATCCCTAGGCCGCCATCATACAGGGCCTGTTGGCAATGAGTAATGGTGAAGCGGGACTGGAGTTGTGCGAGTGGAACAACGATGTCAGATGGTCCATATCACTGAATTACCAATGGGGCAAGAGCATCAGGCAGGTTTGAAAAATGTAAAGAAACCTCGTCAGCGCAATCCTTTTGTATAGGGCAATTCTACACATTGAGTGGCAGGGACTGCCATTTGCAAAGGTCAATCTTGACCTTTCGCAACAAGGGTACAAGGTTGAGGGACCAGATGAGTTCAGGGTGGAATGCCACCGCATCCCTAGGTACCAGAAGGTGAGGCAGCGCAGGGGCATATCGCCTTGCCAGGAGATGCAGTCTTGAGTCAGGCAAGAGGCACAAGGACTAATTTAGCTGGGTTAACAAGTAGGCCCAATGCTTCTCCATAAAGCTGAACAAGCAAAAGATATCATGGGCTGCTCACCACAGGATCCACCAGGAAGAGGAAGACATTGTCCGCATAAAGCGCAATCTGGTGCTCATGCCTCTCACTCCAGCATCATCCGTCCACCTGGGCATCGTATTGGAAAAGGCATGCAAGTGGTTCAATCACCAGAGCGAAGAGGAGGGGAGACAGGGGACAGCCCTGCTGGGCTCCCCATTTAATAGGGAATACTTTGGGGAGCGCCCATTAATCTGGACCCGTGCCATAGGATTATATTAGAGTATGCTAACAAACTTGCAAAAACAGGGGCCAAAGCCAGCACCCGCTCCAAATAGGTTCAGTCCACTGTGTCAAAAGCCTTCTCGAAGTTGATAACAAGCAGTGCTAGGCAGGGATGGAAGCAAGTGATGGTGGGCTAGAGCCACCTGAAGATGGTGGAGCCATTGCTGTGTGCCTCTGCCAGGCAGGAATCTGCACTGGTCAGAGTGTATGAGGGTATGAGTGACCTGTTTGAGCTGGGTGGCTAGGATTGTGGCATACATCTTGACTTCCCCTTTTATAAGTGAGATTGGGCAATAATCGGCACAGAAGGTTGGTGGGGGGCTGTGTTTTCTGAAGAACAACAATGGTGGCAGTGTCTACCTCTGAAGGGAAGGATCCAGCCTCAGCCACCTCCTCGTAGACTGCGAGGAATTGGGATTCAGGGTGTCTCTGAACTTGGCGATATATTCTGTGGGAAACATATCAGGGCTGGGGGGTCTTCCCTGAGGCTACAGTGGAAATTGCTGCCCCTTTCTCCTCAACTGATAATGGCTGAACTAAGGGTTGAGCCTCCAGATGGGATAGCCTGGGGAGAGTAATCTCAGCAAAGGATTGTGAAAAATCTTCAAGTGCATGCTGGGCCTGACCCCCTGGAATTTATGATTTCTGGTATTATCCTATTTGCCAACAGGTGTGAGGCCAGCCAGTAGAGTAACTTACAATTTTTTCTCCCAAGCCATTTACCCTGGCTGTAGAAGCGTGCCATAATTATTTTGCGTTCTCAAGAGATAAAAGATTGATCTCTTCTGGTACTAGGTCTAGTTGTAGGGTAGCCTCACCTTTGTGATCGGTGGCTATACTTAATTCCAAGCGAAGGGTTTGAGTTTCCAACTGAGTGATGTGTTGGTAACAAGATGTTCCATCTCTCTTCTTTGGCCCCCGGCATGGCCTAGAATGGTGGCCTTGTTGGCTGCCCACAGTGTGCAGATCAAGCAGACTGTGCACTTGATATGCTGAAAATAGGTTCATCCTGGAGAAACCAGATGTTGAGACGTCACATGGGATGAGGACCATCTGTGGGGGAGCCGAGACGGAGAAGAAGAGGAGAGTGGTCAGATATAGCATGTGGGAGGATTTGGATTTGAGACACTTCACAACCCTGCAAGACAGGCATAAGAACACGGTCTATGCAGGAACGGACCTGGCGAACCAAGTCCAACGGGAAGCAGAGGGGTTGCCAGTGGTATCCATGTCTGGAGAGAGGACCATGATAAAGTCGCTTTCCACCACCATATGGTCCTCAGGGAGAGCCAGCAGTACCTTAGAGAGGTTCCAAATAAAAGGTCTAAGGCTGCAGGAGGTGCATAGGCACAGATCAGATTTAAGGTATGTCCCACAACTGTCCCCACAAGTACAATGAAACAGCCCTGGGGGTCCCGGGTCTCCCAGACAACAGTCAAGGGAAAGGAATGCCAGGGGAGAATTGCTACCCCACCCGGGAGCATCAGCTCCCACTCCATACTTTCAATCCAAAAGCATCTGTCCTCCTTAAACTAGTAACAAAAGCACAATACAACCTTGAACCGAACAGGAGTGGTGGACCCCTCCATATTATAGGATTGGATGGATAGTGAATAGTACATTATGGCCTCTGGCCCTCATCAAGAGCCAAGGTGCCCCAGAGTCACATTGTGGGGCTCCACGGTAAGTTAGTGTCTAATAATTGTGCAGGTGTTAGGCTGCCTTCAGGACGGCCATCTGAAGTTGATGGAGAGTCTCTCAAAGGAGTAGGCAGGGCAGAGGGTGTGGCAGAGGATTGAAAATCACACTTGTGGGGTGATGGAGAAGATGAACTTGTTCATTTGGTTCTGGGAGCTCATAGAAACTATATTTGGTTTGGGAGCTGCCTCAACCCACGTCGACTCCTGAGGTTTGACCATTGGAGGAGGGATGCTACTCTGTCTATGGAGCGGTCTCTCTTCAGTAATCCATGTCAAGGCCATTTCCAGGGTATCAAAGAAGTATGTTTTGTTTGCAAAAACAACACGGAACCTAGCTGGGAATAGGAGCCTATAAAAGAGATTAAGGGCTTGAAGCTTTTGTTGAACTGTGGCATAGGAACAGTGTTGTTGTTGCACCCTCCTGGTGTAGTCTGAGAAGATGAGCCCCCTTGTATCATAGCATCTAAGGTAAGGGCGAGAGCAGGTCTCCCATGGATATGCTCTCTATATTTGAAGTTGAGGATGCCGGTGACCAGGGGTCCATGAGGTGCTCCTTGAGGTGGTATAGGTGCCAGGGACCTCCGTGCCCTCTTGATTGCAAACCAGGGAGACAATTGATCTGGTGGCATCCAGGACTTAATCCAGGTTTCAAGGAATTCCGCCACCTAAGGGTGTTTAGCACCTTCTGGTGTGCCTACGAAGCCCAAGTTATTATGCCGGGAACGATTTTCAGAGTCCTCCTCACCGCGATGGAGCTCTGCTAAGTGTGAAAGGCGACGGGAGACTTGTGACTTCAAGGTGGTGAGCTCATCTTCCGCTATGGACAGGCGGGTTTCAGCTTCTGTTATTCTACCCATGGCGTTGCAGAGATCCTGATGCAGAATAACCATGTTGACGAATACCGACTCAATTTCGGTTTCAAGAGATGATTGGTATGTATGGATTACTTGAAGGATTGTGGCTACGTCACCTTCAGATTATGACACTTTGTTCAAGGGAGTAACCCGAGTCTGCCCATGGCCAGTGGTGTACTGATCTATTATACTGTAATTGTATCTATATTGCGCTTAATACCCCTGACAAGGCGTCGAACTACGGCGAGTAGCACGCTACTCCGGAACCCTATAGGATTAGTGGTCGATTAGTATAGGGAAATACAAGTACAGTATTAGTATGGGGAGGTAGGAGTTAATTTGAGCGGAGGACATGCAAGTCTGTCAGTTGGTTTGTATTGAATAATGGAGGGATAACGGGAAAATCCAGAAGTGTTAACTGGGAGATCATAGTAGTAAGATGAGGTTTGGGGCGAGTAAAGGAGAGGTGGAAGATGGAAGAGTCTGTAGAAAGGGACTAGGGAGACCGTAGTAGTTAAATAGGGTTTGGGATGAGTCACAGAGGACAACATAGTCAACCCTCTGCCCGAGGCACATTTTCAACCAGACAGGTGAGAAAACTAGTTAGTCAGGAAGCGTACATCCTGGAAGTCTATCCACAACTCCATAATTGGATTCCTGGCCTGTATAGCTGAAGCTGGGTTCTGTCATTTTGATAAGTGGCAGAATAGACAGTTCTGGGTAGGAAAGGTGACACCCACTCCCAGATGTAGATACCTTAGGGGCAGATTAGCCTCTGGGAGCCCTTTGACCACTTGTCCCCACACCAATAATACCACTTAATTCAGGATTTAAGGGGTAACCCTGACACCAGAATCCCAGATCTGCTCGGAACTGAACCAAGGACAAAGAAGACACCTGTGACTCCAGGACTGCACAAAGAAAAAGGTGCAAAAATCTGCATCGGTGGCAGCTACCCTTCACCAGCATGACCACGACTCGTCCCAGACCAGAGAACAGTTCAAAAAGGAAGGGGAACCTTTTTGCAACTGAAAGACATCATCAGAACTCCCTTGTCGAACTAGTCCCCTGCAGCCGGCAGGTAGAAACCGCACTGCAGGAACCAAGAAGTTCCTGTCCATCGGGTCCGCCAAGTTATCGTCCAAAAGTTAATTCTCTAATGGCTTCTGGGAAATGTAATCCTGAACTCCACCAAGTTTCAGATGGCTATTGCTTTCCCCCAGACTCCAGTGCATCGAATTATCCAAGCACTGTGTTTGCGCTTGGAAGGTGTGTTGGTAGCCATCCCGGTCACTGGCATCTTTGTTCGACGCTGAACCTCGAGTGAACTCCACAGCAACTTCAACCATCCACCTCAGTGACTCTGTTGTTGAGCTTTTGCATCCGCTTCCTACCCAGCATCGTCTCAGTGGTGAATTCAGGACCAGCAGCTCCCGTTCAGCACCAAAGACAGCCAAGCACACCTCTGCACCCAAGCTGCCTGAGCTAAGTAGAGTTGTTATGCCTGGTGAATCCTAGTCCAGGGGCCCACACTAGCTTAACCCTCAGTGGGCTCCACCAAACTCGACCTGCAAGTGACTGAGTGTCACTAGTGTGATTTTTCACCTACACAGCTCCAGCGTTCAGCACCAAGAACAGCCAGGACACCTCTGCACCCAAGTCCCATGTGCCAAGTAAAATTAGTACGGACTGTTGAAGCTTGGTCCTGGGACCTGCATCACCTTAACTTCCAGTGGACTCTACTGAACTCACTCTGCAAGTGACTGATTGTCACTAATGGTTTTCTCCGTTGACCTCAAGGGTAAAGTTTGACAGATCTGTAAAGTATGTATTTATTTTTCACTCTAAAGTTCATAAGTCCTGTTATATGTATCGGATTGATTTCATTTTAGTGTCTAAATTAAGATAAAAATCAGCTTTATTTTTATAATAAGTGTTAGATTTTTTTCAAGTTGTGTCATTTACATATTGTCCATGTTGGTACTCATTTCCCTCACATTTCTGTGAGGAAAACTCCTGAAATATGGGGGGAGCCACAAATGTCCTACCACATAGCATCCCCCCAAGTCTCCTGATAAAAATGGTATCTCACTTGTGTGGGTGGCTAAGAGACTTTGACATAAAAGGCCCTAAAGTGCTACATGGAGAGATCAGCGATAGCGGTCGCTGCGGGATTTGGGGCCATGATTCGCCACAACCCATGGAAAACTACCAACCACAGATATTTCTGAAAGGTAAACAATCTTGGAATTCCAGGGTGGTTTTGCTTGTGTGAATCCCATGAGGTTTTCTGACCCTCAATGCTCTGCAAACCTCAGTCTTTGTATGAAATCACATATTTTCCCTACATTTCTGTGATGGAAACTTCCGGAATCCACAGGAATCCACAAAATTCCTACCACCCAGCGTTGCTCCACTTGTCCAATAAAAATGCTATGCCATTTGCGTGGTTAGGCCTTACTCCAATGACAGGAAAGGATCCAACTGAGGTCAATAGGAGTCTCCATGCAGGGGCTCCCATTGTCCTTGGTTCGATCTGTTTCTGTCGCGGAAATAGGCCTTGTCACACAAGTTGGGCAGCATTTTTATTGCTACAGGTGGGTCAATGATAGTTGGTAAGAATTATGAGGATTCTTGCAGATGCCAGAAGTTTGACATCTGCAAGTTTGGGCTGGACTGCTCGCATGCGGAGCATGGTCAAGACTGACTTAAATATCGCTGGATCCAATGGGGGTGGCCAAAAAGTGGTGGATTGGGATGCAGCATGAGCGATTGCCAGTGGTTGAAATAAATTCAAGCATTCCATCCACCACCTTGTTCTTTTTGCAATTGCCGTCCTAAGTGTGCCAGGTATACCCAGATGTGGGTTCCGGGCTCACTGGTCAACTAGATTCAAGCTAGCCTGGCTGATGATGGGTGATAACTCATAACCGTTTGCCGGATGCTTGTTTCCTGTCCAGTGAAGACCTACCCTGGCAGTTGTGGCTGGACTGCTCCCATGGGAATCAGGTTAAGCCTGAATTGCATGTGGCTGGATCAAACCTGGGGTGGCATGGTGGGCAAAAAAACAATGGATTGGGATACGGCCCAAGCGATTGCCAGTAGTTGTAATTAATTAAACCATTCCAACCATCACCTTGTTATTTTTGCATTTGCAGCCTTAAGTGCGTCAGGTATGCCCAGACATGGGTCCTGGGCTCACTGTGCCACTGGATTAAAGTTAACTTGTCTAACAAAGGGTGATACCCCAAAATCAGTCCCAGGATGCTTCTTTTCAGTCCAGGGAGGCCGGGCCTGGCTGTTGGGGCTGGATTGCTCCCATGGGGAGCAGGGTCAAGACTGATTTGCTTGTTGCTGGATCCAAACTGGATCTTGGCGTTATGGGCATAAAACAATAGATTTAGATGCGCCCCAAGTGATTGCCAGTGGCTGAGATCAATTCAAGCATTCTTTTAGTACACTGGCATTTTCTTGGCATAGCCATCTGTACCTTGTGCCAGTGTCCTGTGTCATATGACAATTGAGTGTGCTGTGGATATCTACCTGTCATGGGGCCTTATCGTTTAAAAATCTGGCATTGTGATATTCTTAAAAACCCCTCCCACTAGATAGAATGTCCCCATATTCCATTACTATCAGGCCTAGTTTCTCCAGTGTGCCTTTGTGCAGGAGAGGTTAGTATAGACCTTAAAAAGAGGATACATTTGCGTACCTCGAGTGTCTCTATCCCCACAGCTGAACTACTCGGGTCTAACCATTTCCAACTGATCTTCAAAGGGGCGCTCTTTTGGCCAGTATCTCCACTCTCCCATAACCAGGAGAGAAGCCCACATGTCTAATGGATATCTATTGACCCCTTCATAGGAATCTGCATTCATTCCCCATTAAGTCTACCTCCTAAAAGAAGACAATATTTGGAGTTACTTGATATATTGTGCTACCGCTACCCCACACTTGGTTTTCTACCCTAATCCATTCACATTCCAAGTAAGGATTCTGAAGTTACCGTCCCCATTGTCAACCTTGGCCATATAGTTGTGTTCTTTCTAAAGGACTTTCTCCCATCTCACTCGGGGTCTCCTGACACTGCGTATACCAACAACTTTATGTTTGTATATGTTAATTCACTTAATGACCCTTAAGTCCTTCCTTCTTCCCCCACCCTACATTTTCTTTTCATAAGCATAAACTTACAGCTCAACTTAGGAAAGGTATGTTGCCCAACCCCCTTCGATGAACTATGATAAAGAAGTGAACAACAATTCAATAGAAATTGCCATCTACAAAATGCAGTTTGGTAACAAACCTCACCTGGAGGAAATTTAATACATACTTGCACTCAGAGGTTCCTTTATCTCTCACCCCGGCTTACATCAATGAGCCTGGTGTTTGCGTCCCACGGTACAGATTGGATATGTCTGTCCAGCGGCTCGTCGTCTGTCCTCAAAGTTGCATTTTTCACTTTGTGGATCATGGAATGATCTCAGCAGTCAGGTTGGTTACATCAGGTCCCAGTTCAAGGAGGGTTGTTGTAGAGTCCTCCTCAGAATCTGAGGTCCCTCAAGAGGCGCCCGGACTATCAGCTGTCATTGTCCTGTGTGATTGCCAGATGTTTTCCATATCTGCTACCATTTTAGCTTGGATTTTGTTGGTAATCTCGAAGGATGACCTACCAGGTTGGGATTTATCTGTCCCTTCCACCTATTTCTCTTTGTCTTTACGGTCAGTCAGTCATCCCTGTCCATTCCAGCCATGTCAGTATGTCAAGCAATTGCCAGACATCCTGTGGCGCTGCAAAGAAGTGTGAGAAGTTATCGTTGATAGCCCATAATTTGGCTGAAATTAGGAGTACATACTGTAGGCCTAGTTGCTTAATTTTGCCTTTACTTTATGGAAAGAGTTCCTCTACCTTTGGACTAGGACTAGAAGTGTGAAGCAAGGAAAAATATTAACTTTGGTCCCTTTTTTTGTTCAAGGAACATGAGCCCTTACTACCTAAAGTATACAATATCAGTCTCAAAAGTTCAGCAATTTCACTACCCAGGGCTTGGGGGGGGATCCAGAACTAGCGGGCATCCCTGCATGCAGTATGTTCACTCCACTGTAAACAGAGCTGAAGGGATTCCATCATAAATGTTTGAAATGAACCACTGCTTCAGGAAATGTTCAGCAGATTGTCCTTCGGGTTTCTCTGGTAGCCCTGTAATCCAAATATTATTGTAGCATGTGGGGCCTTCTGCAGCCTCAGTCCGTTCATGAAGCCATGTCACTGTTGTTGTCAAGTCCTTAATCTGTGTCTTCAGGTCTCTAATTTCAGGGTTGATCATTCCCACCATTTCTTTCACCTCTGTGACCCGGGAGACAAGTTTCCTGTGGTTCCTTCTTAGAAGCTCTAAATAATTTTCAGGTCCATCAATTGTGGCTTCAAGTGAGCCTTTCATTAATGGCGACTAGGATCATTCCAAGCTGTTCTGCTTGAGCCTCCAGCGCGGCTCTCATTGTTTTAAGAGCTGGTTCATTTTCTTTGCTGTCTCCTTGCAGAGACTGGCGTGGTTCCCTCCTGGCTGGGGCCTTGTCTCTCTTGGGATTAACCATAATATGGTCCCGGTTACGAGGGTCAGGCACGGTTCTTGCTCCCCGTGGCAGTAGCCAGAAGTGTCTGTCCTTTCATTCTCACCTATATGATGGAGTTCTTTTGGGCCCCCTCTGGAGTTCTGGCCAATGAAGAGCAGGGAGACAATCCCAGCTTTTGATGGGTTGTACCATGTTTCCCAGGTGGCGTCTAGTCCATTGACCCATCTCCAGGTCATGAAAGCTGCCTGGGTCTACTCAGAATATGCCAGCACAAGTAGGCTTCCTTTTGTTCCACCCATACCATTGCCACTTACCAATTTTCCCTTGCATTCTTGCCAGGGCCAAGACCAGCCAAGCTCTCAGGTTGCCGTTGGGCACTGAACAGACAGGTAGGCCTTAGTTCTTCCAGCCTATGAGGAGTTGCCTGGGGAGAGGCTCCGAGGAAGGTCTCTAACAGTTCAGCACAGGAGGAAAGGCACATCCCCCAGGGACCCTCACACCTGTCAGAGCTTTAAAGGTGTCAGCCCTCGGGGCTTCCTCAGGTGAGAATATCAACGGACCTCCACAGGCACCTGTAGGCTGCCGCCACTCAGGCACTCTGGATCCACATAAAATGACCACAGTGCCACCTTAGGTTTCTATTACCTGCCTTGCTTGAGGGACATATGGTGGTGGGCCGTTGTCAGTCAGGATTATCACCAGGGCTAGGAATGAGAGGATGGAGCTCCCAGAGCACACTTACTACTCCATCTTGGTCCTGGTCTCTGCTTCTTTCTTGTTCTCCTTTAGTTGTCTCCCGTGTTTTCCTTCTTTCATTCTCGCCTTTCTCGGTTTCTCGTTTGTGTTTAGCCTGAATTTATATTTTTTTCTCCATCTTTGTTTCCTCATTTCTTTTCTTTTTCTTTTTTCTTCGTGTATTTCTCTTTCTCTATATATCTTTAGCTCTTTGTTTCTCCTTGTATGTGTTGTTGTTCTCTTTTTCTTTTTTCTTTTTCCTTTGCTCTGTTTTTGTCTAGATTTCACTCTTTTTTGTTCTTCTTTTTTAATTCTTTCTTTTTCTATTTTTCCCTGTCTTTCCTCCTCTCCTCCTTATTCTTTTTTCCTTTTCAACGTGGTTCATTCATTTCTGTCTTTCTTTCTTTTCGTTCTTCCTTTTACGGTGCTCTATTGCTTCCTATCCAGGTTTGTGCTCCATAGATACTAGCACATGCATACATACATTAATATGTATGTTATGAAACCTTGTGTGGAGGAGGCTGCATAAATATGTTAACTTGTAGAAAGCTATGAGGTCTGCAGGTGCCTTGGAAAATGTATCTTTGCTGATAGACCTCATTAAGAGATAGTGTCATTGTATCTATTGAGTAATGAGACCACAGGCTCCAATGAGGCACTTGCATTTTGCAGGTAATCAAACAACACAAGCATAGGAACAAAATGTATCATTGGCATGTCAAAATGCAAACCTTTTTCAGCACAGATCTTGTGAATGATCACTGGGGCAGGACTAGGGTACTCCTGGGGTGACACTTGATCCTTGTGTTCCATTATCAAATCTCTATATATTAGACAGTAGCTCTGCGTGGCTTTCAATGATCAGTGATACTTTTGCATCTGATGGTGGTATTCCTGATCCATGGTTTCCCATGCTCTCATTATTAGAAAGGTTAGGGCCCATGAGTTGATCACTGTTGGGGCGAAATGTGAAACTCCTGCTATGTCAGTAAACGGAAATGAAAACTGTATCTACCATAAATAGAGATGGGAAAACACCCAGATAGAGCTAAGACGCAAGGTGGTCAAATGGATATGAAAGATACACCATGGCTTTGCAGACATGGAGAATGAAAAGTAGGGATTAGATTATTAAAACGCAGGACAATCTATTATGTGCATTGAGGACATTGCTAATTGATGGTAAAGCCAAGGTCCAGAACCTGTTCTGTGAGCATGAGGGGTGCATCAAGTGTGACCTCTCTCATGACATAGGACTGTTGTACATGTCCTGGGTTCTTGGTATAAAATAACAGGGCAAGCATGTTGATTTTTAAAAATTAATAGCCATGAACTGATCTTTATTTCTGTTCTTGAAGGGCGTGCAACCTGCTGGTCACACTCATGTAAAGCTTGCAGTTCAGTAACACAGAGACCCTTGAACTGGCATTCTGTGTTCTTTTCAAGTGCACTTACACATTGTGTATCTATGGCACACGTGTGAGAGTGAGAAAGAGGAAGTGTGTTCAGTACATTCCTGAAAATGGAGGGTGGAGACATGGAAACAGAATTGAGGGAGAATGGACACCAAGCTGCCCTGGCTTTTAGCAAGAAATTGATGTCTATGTTTTCCTGAGCAGTGCCCTTTGGTGGAGGGAAGGAGATGATTCTGCAGATTCTGGGCCTTCATTAAAGCTTTGAGGGTGCAACTGAACTGTTGGAAATCATCAGCTCATATATCCTCCGCCACAAAATACTGCCTGCCATCTTTATTAGCCAATTTTATTGAGTTTTGACACTATGTAAATAATCCACTCATCCAGCACAGGAATATACATGTTGGATATGATGTGTAACAGACATACATGGGTGAACCTGAACATTAAATGAACAACTGTGTTAGAGATCATTCCATGAAAATAAAAAGTACAACACAATCCAGGAATCAGTTTGGATCAGTCAGCCTTTTCCCCCATATGCTTTCGTGTTTCGATGGACATTCCCCGGCCTCATATATGGGTCTTCCTGTATGGCGCACCAGTCCACCCCCCTGCCACTGAAACATCAGTGGGGGAACTGGGTTCTTCCAAAAGGCTGCTATATCGTTCTTAGCCACCATGGTGGCCGTGCCCAAGAATGCTCGGTCTGCCCTCAACCACCCTGCTAAATTCCATTATGCCAAGCAGTAGCAGCAGTGGGGCGAGTGTCTCCTCCCTTCCTAGCAATTCTGAAAGGTCCCTGGTTGCAGCAGTCTAGTATGCCTGGATCACTGGGCATAGCCAAACAATAGGATAAAAGTCTGCCAGGGTGCCGGAACAGCAGGGGCAGGAATTGGTGGGGAGAAGGCCTACTATGTGTAGTCTGGCCGGGGTAAGGTAAGCAGAGTAAAGATAATAGGTTTGGATCAGATGCAGCTAGGAGGACATCGTGATAACACGAGGCGCCGTCACGGTGTCCCTCCAGTCATCATCTTCGACGGGGTCCAGACAGTTCTCCCAGCACATTCTAAGATGATCCAGTGTACCAGGAGCATTGATAATAACCATACAATAGATCTGTGAAATTCGACATTTGCTCAGTGTACCCGTGAGAAACTTGGACTCAAAGGGGCTGAACTCAAGAAGGGGGGGCATCACAGGTTATGTGGACACATAGGACGTGGCACAGTTGCAGGTATTAGTACAATTGTGACAAAGTAAGTGTGTAAATGTACTGAAGCTCCTGGAAGGAGTCTTTGAGGTTCCTGGACCATGTGTCCCCTAGTTGTAATATACCAATGAGGTCCTATTGCTTGAAACCTGTCAGTGTAGTTACCTCACCCAACCATGTGCCGTGCCATAAAGGAGTTTGATGTGTGAGTTTGTTGTCCCACTTAGGTTGCCAAAGCACACCTCTCCGAGCATGGAAGACCACCTGTGTCACCATAGGGATATTTGTGGGGACTTTGGAACCATATAACAAAGCCATAATCCTAGAGAATCCCAGGGGTGCCAGTCCCAGTTGGAAGGCAGGGTCGGACCACCCCCGCTAAGCCATTCATTGATCACCAGGAGGTGAGAGGCTAGATAGTATAGATAGAGGTTGGACATCCCTAGGCCGCCATCATACAGGGCCTGTTGGCAATGAGTAATGGTGAAGCGGGACTGGAGTTGTGCGAGTGGAACAACGATGTCAGATGGTCCATATCACTGAATTACCAATGGGGCAAGAGCATCAGGCAGGTTTGAAAAATGTAAAGAAACCTCGTCAGCGCAATCCTTTTGTATAGGGCAATTCTACACATTGAGTGGCAGGGACTGCCATTTGCAAAGGTCAATCTTGACCTTTCGCAACAAGGGTACAAGGTTGAGGGACCAGATGAGTTCAGGGTGGAATGCCACCGCATCCTTAAGGTACCAGAAGGTGAGGCAGCGCAGGGGCATATCGCCTTGCCAGGAGATGCAGTCTTGAGTCAGGCAAGAGGCACAAGGACTAATTTAGCTGGGTTAACAAGTAGGCCCAATGCTTCTCCATAAAGCTGAACAAGCAAAAGATATCATGGGCTGCTCACCACAGGATCCACCAGGAAGAGGAAGACATTGTCCGCATAAAGCGCAATCTGGTGCTCATGCCTCTCACTCCAGCATCATCCGTCCACCTGGGCATCGTATTGGAAAAGGCATGCAAGTGGTTTAATCACCAGAGCGAAGAGGAGGGGAGACAGGGGACAGCCCTGCTGGGCTCCCCATTTAATAGGGAATACTTTGGGGAGCGCCCATTAATCTGGACCCGTGCCATAGGATTATATTAGAGTATGCTAACAAACTTGCAAAAACAGGGGCCAAAGCCAGCACCCGCTCCAAATAGGTTCAGTCCACTGTGTCAAAAGCCTTCTCGAAGTTGATAACAAGCAGTGCTTGGCAGGGATGGAAGCAAGTGATGGTGGGCTAGAGCCACCTGAAGATGGTGGAGCCATTGCTGTGTGCCTCTGCCAGGCAGGAATCTGCACTGGTCAGAGTGTATGAGGGTATGAGTGACCTGTTTGAGCTGGGTGGCTAGGAATGTGGCATACATCTTGACTTCCCCTTTTATAAGTGAGATTGGGCAATAATCGGCACAGAAGGTTGGTGGGGGGCTGTGTTTTCTGAAGAACAACGATGGTGGTAGTGTCTACCTCTGAAGGGAAGGATCCAGCCTCAGCCACCTCCTCGTAGACTGCGAGGAATTTGGATTCAGGGTGTCTCTGAACTTGGCGTAATATTCTGTGGGAAACATATCAGGGCTGGGGGGTCTTCCCTGAGGCTACAGTGGAAATTGCTGCCCCTTTCTCCTCAACTGATAATGGCTGAACTAAGGGTTGAGCCTCCAGATGGGATAGCCTGGGGAGAGTAATCTCAGCAAAGGATTGTGAAATATCTTCAAGTGCATGCTGGGCCTGACCCCCTGGAATTTATGATTTCTGGTATTATCCTATTTGCCAACAGGTGTGAGGCCAGCCAGTAGAGTAACTTACTATTTTTTCTCCCAAGCCATTTACCCTGGCTGTAGAAGCGTGCCATAATTATTTTGCGTTCTCAAGAGATAAAAGATTGATCTCTTCTGGTACTAGGTCTAGTTGTAGGGTAGCCTCACCTTTGTGATCGGTGGCTATACTTAATTCCAAGCGAAGGGTTTGAGTTTCCAACTGAGTGATGTGTTGGTAACAAGATGTTCCATCTCTCTTCTTTGGCCCCCGGCATGGCCTAGAATGGTGGCCTTGTTGGCTGCCCACAGTGTGCAGATCAAGCAGACTGTGCACTTGATATGTTGAAAATAGGTTCATCCTGGAGAAACCAGATGTTGAGACGTCACATGGCATGAGGACCATCTGTGGGGGAGCCGAGACGGAGAAGAAGAGGAGAGTGGTCAGATATAGCATGTGGGAGGATTTGGATTTGAGACACTTCACAACCCTGCAAGACAGGCATAAGAACACGGTCTATGCAGGAACGGACCTGGCGAACCAAGTCCAATGGGAAGCAGAGGGGTTGCCAGTGGTGTCCATGTCTGGAGAGAGGACCATGATAAAGTCGCTTTCCACCACCATATGGTCCTCAGGGAGAGCCAGCAGTACCTTAGAGAGGTTCCAAATAAAAGGTCTAAGGCTGCAGGAGGTGCATAGGCACAGATCAGATTTAAGGTATGTCCCACAACTGTCCCCACAAGTACAATGAAACAGCCCTGGGGGTCCCGGGTCTCCCAGACAACAGTCAAGGGAAAGAATGCCAGGGGAGAATTGCTACCCCACCCGGGAGCATCAACTCCCACTCCATACTTTCAATCCAAAAGCATCTGTCCTCCTTAAACTAGTAACAAAAGCACAATACAACCTTGAACCGAACAGGAGTGGTGGACCCCTCCATATTATAGGATTGGATGGATAGTGAATAGTACATTATGGCCTCTGGCCCTCATCAAGAGCCAAGGGGCCCCAGAGTCACATTGTGGGGCTCCACGGTAAGTTAGTGTCTATTAATTGTGCAGGTGTTAGGCTGCCTTCAGGACGGCCATCTGAAGTTGATGGAGAGTCTCTCAAAGGAGTAGGCAGGGCAGAGGGTGTGGCAGAGGATTGAAAATCACACTTGTGGGGTGATGGAGAAGATGAACTTGTTCATTTGGTTCTGGGAGCTCAAAGAAACTATATTTGGTTTGGGAGCTGCCTCAACCTACGTCGACTCCTGAGGTTTGACCATTGGAGGAGGGATGCTACTCTGTCTATGGAGCGGTCTCTCTTCAGTAATCCATGTCAAGGCCATTTCCAGGGTATCAAAGAAGTATGTTTTGTTTGCAAAAACAACACGGAACCTAGCTGGTAATAGGAGCCTATAAAAGAGATTAAGGACTTGAAGCTTTTGTTGAACTGTGGCATAGGAACAGTGTTGTTGTTGCACCCTCCTGGTGTAGTCTGAGAAGATGAGCCCCCTTGTATCATGGCATCTAAGGTAAGGGCGAGAGCAGGTCTCCCATGGTTATGCTCTCTATATTTGAAGTTGAGGATGCCGGTGACCAGGGGTCCATGAGGTGCTCCTTGAGGTGGTATAGGTGCCAGGGACCTCCGTGCCCTCTTGATTGCAAACCAGGGAGACAATTGATCTGGTGGCATCCAGGACTTAATCCAGGTTTCAAGGAATTCCGCCACCTAAGGGTGTTTAGCACCTTCTGGTGTGCCTACGAAGCCCAAGTTATTATGCCGGGAACGATTTTCAGAGTCCTCCTCACCACGATGGAGCTCTGCTAAGTGTGAAAGGCGACGGGAGACTTGTGACTTCAAGGTGGTGAGCTCATCTTCCGCTCTGGACAGGCGGGTTTCAGCTTCTGTTATTCTACCCATGGCGTTGCAGAGATCCTGATGCAGAATAACCATGTTGACGAATACCGACTCAATTTCGGTTTCCAGAGATGATTGGTATGTATGGATTACTTGAAGGATTGTGGCTACGTCACCTTCAGATTATGACACTTTGTTCAAGGGAGTAACCCGAGTCTGCCCATGGCCAGTGGTGTACTGATCTATTATACTGTAATTGTATCTATATTGCGCTTAATACCCCTGACAAGGCGTCGAACTACGGCGAGTAGCACGCTACTCCGGAACCCTATAGGATTAGTGGTCGATTAGTATAGGGAAATACAAGTACAGTATTAGTATGGGGATGTAGGAGTTAATTTGAGCGGAGGACATGCAAGTCTGTCAGTTGGTTTGTATTGAATAATGGAGGGATAACGGGAAAATCCAGAAGTGTTAACTGGGAGATCATAGTAGTAAGATGAGGTTTGGGGCGAGTAAAGGAGAGGTGGAAGATGGAAGAGTCTGTAGAAAGGGACTAGGGAGACCGTAGTAGTTAAATAGGGTTTGGGATGAGTCACAGAGGACAACATAGTCAACCCTCTGCCCGAGGCACATTTTCAACCAGACAGGTGAGAAAACTAGTTAGTCAGGAAGCATACATCCTGGAAGTCTAGCCACAACTCCATAATTGGATTCCTGGCCTGTATAGCTGAAGCTGGGTTCTGTCATTTTGATAAGTGGCAGAATAGACGGTTCTGGGTAGGAAAGGTGACACCCACTCCCAGATGTAGATACCTTAGGGGCAGATTAGCCTCTGGGAGCCCTTTGACCACTTGTCCCCACACCAATAATACCACTTAATTCAGGATTTAAGGGGTAACCCTGACACCAGAATCCCAGATCTGCTCGGAACTGAACCAAGGACAAAGAAGACACCCGTGACTCCAGGACTGCACAAAGAAAAAGGTGCAAAAATCTGCATCGGTGGCAGCTACCCTTCACCAGCATGACCACGACTCGTCCCAGACCAGAGAACAGTTCAAAAAGGAAGGGGAACCCTTTTGCAACTGAAAGACATCATCAGAACTCCTTTGTCGAACTAGTCCCCTGCAGCCTGCAGGTAGAAACTGCACTGCAGGAACCAAGAAGTTCCTGGCCATCGGGTCCGCCAAGTTATCGTCCAAAAGTTAATTCTCTAATGACTTCTGGGAAATGTAATCCTGAACTCCACCAAGTTTCAGATGGCTATTGCTTTCCCCCAGACTCCAGGGCATCGAATTATCCAAGCACTGTGTTTGCGCTTGGAAGGTTTGTTGGTAGCCATCCCGGTCACTGGCGTCTTTGTTCGACGCTGAACCTCGAGTGAACTCCACAGCAACTTCAACCATCCACCTCAGTGACTCTGTTGTTGAGCTTTTGCATCCGCTTCCTACCCAGCATCGTCTCAGTGGTGAATTCAGGACAGCAGCTCCCGTTCAGCACCAAAGACAGCCAAGCACACCTCTGCACCCAAGCTGCCTGAGCTATGTAGAGTTGTTATGCCTGGTGAATCCTAGTCCAGGGGCCCACACTAGCTTAACCCTCAGTGTGCTCCACCAAACTCGACCTGCAAGTGACTGAGTGTCACTAGTGTGATTTTTCACCTACACAGCTCCAGCGTTCAGCACCAAGAACAGCCAGGACACCTCTGCACCCAAGTCCCATGTGCCAAGTAAAATTAGTACGACTGTTGAAGCTTGGTCCTGGGACCTGCATCACCTTAACTTCCAGTGGACTCTACTGAACTCACTCTGCAAGTGACTGATTGTCACTAATGGTTTTCTCCGTTGACCTCAAGGGTAAAGTTTGACAGATCTGTAAAGTATGTATTTATTTTTCACTCTAAAGTTCATAAGTCCTATTATATGTATCGGACTGATTTCATTTTAGTGTCTAAATTAAGATAAAAATCAGCTTTATTTTTATAATAAGTGTTAGATTTCTTTCAAGTTGTGTCATTTACATATTGTCCATGTTGGTACTCATTTCCCTCACATTTCTGTGAGGAAAACTCCTGAAATATGGGGGGAGCCACAAATGTCCTACCACATAGCATCCCCCCAAGTCTCCTGATAAAAATGGTATCTCACTTGTGTGGGTGGCTAAGAGACTTTGACATAAAAGGCCCTAAAGTGCTACATGGAGAGATCAGCGATAGCGGTCGCTGCGGGATTTGGGGCCATGATTCGCCACAACCCATGGAAAACTACCAACCACAGATATTTCTGAAAGGTAAACAATCTTGGAATTCCAGGGCGGTTTTGCTTGTGTCAATCCCATGAGGTTTTCTTACCCTCAATGCTCTGCAAACCTCAGTCTTTGCATGAAATCACACATTTTCCCTACATTTCTGTGATGGAAACTTCCGGAATCCACAGGAATCCACAAAATTCCTACCACCCAGCGTTGCTCCAGTTGTCCAATAAAAATGCTATGCCATTTGCGTGGTTAGGCCTTACTCCAATGACAGGAAAGGATCCAACTGAGGTCAATAGAAGTCTCGATGCAGGGGCTCCCATTGTCCTTGGTTCGATCTGTTCCTGTCGCGAAAATAGGCCTTGTCACACAAGTTGGGCAGCATTTTTATTGCTACAGGTGGGTCAATGGTAGGTGGTAAGAATTATGAGGATTCTTGCAGATGCCAGAAGTTTGGCATCTGCAAGTTTGGGCTGGACTGCTCGCAGGCGGAGCATGGTCAAGACTGACTTAAATATCGCTGGATCCAATGGGGGTGGCCAAAAAGTGGTGGATTGGGATGCAGCATGAGCGATTGCCAGTGGTTGAGATAAATTCAAGCATTCCATCCACCACCTTGTTCTTTTTGCAATTGCCATCCTAAGTATGCCAGGTATACCCAGATGTGGGTTCCGGGCTCACTGGTCAACTAGATTCAAGCTAGCCTGGCTGATGATGGGTGATAACTCAAAACCGTTTGCCGGATGCTTGTTTCCTGTCCAGTGAAGACCTACCCTGGCAGTTGTGGCTGGACTGCTCCCATGGGAATCAGGTTAAGACTGAATTGCATGTGGCTGGATCAAACCTGGGGTGGCATGGTGGGCAAAAAAACAATGGATTGGGATACGGCCCAAGCGATTGCCAGTGGTTGTAATTAATTAAACCATTCCAACCATCACATTGTTATTTTTGCATTTGCAGCCTTAAGTGCGTCAGGTATGCCCAGACATGGGTCCTGGGCTCACTCTGCCACTGGATTAAAGTTAACTTGTCTAACAAAAGGTGATACCTCAAAATCAGTCCCAGGATGCTTCTTTTCAGTCCAGGGAGGCCAGGCCTGGCTGTTGGGGCTGGATTGCTCCCATGGGGAGCAGGGTCAAGACTGATTTGCTTGTTGCTGGATCCAAACTGGATCCTAGCGTTATGGGCATAAAACAATAGATTGAGATGCGCCACAAGTGATTGCCAGTGGCTAAGATTAATTCAAGCATTCTTTTAGTACATTGGCATTTTATTGGCATAGCCATCTGTACCTTGTGCCAGTGTCCTGTGTCATATGACAATTGAGTGTGCTGTGGATATCTACCTGTCATGGGGCCTTATCGTTTAAAAATCTGGCATTGTGATATTCTTAAAAACCTCTCCCACTAGATAGAATGTCCCCATATTCCATTACTATCAGACCTAGTTTCTCCAGTGTGCCTTTGTGCAGGAGAGGTCAGTATAGACCTTAAAAAGAGGATAGATTTGCGTACCTCGAGTGTCTCTATCCCCACAGCTGTACTACTCGGGTCTAACCATTTCCTACTGATCTTCAAAGGGGCGCTCTTTTAGTCAGTATCTCCACTCTCCCATAACCAGGAGAGAAGCCCACATGTCTAATGGATATCTATTGACCCCTTCATAGGAATCTGCATTCATTCCCCATCAAGTCTACCTCCTGAAAGAAGACAATATTTGCAGTTACTTGATATATTGTGCTACCGCTACCCCACACTTGGTTTTCTACCCTAATCCATTCACATTCCAAGTAAGGATTCTGAAGTTACTGTCCCCATTGTCAACCTTGGCCATATAGTTGTGTTCTCTCTAAAGGACTTTCTCCCATCTCACCCGGGGTCTCCTGACACTGCGTATACCAACCCCTTTATGTTTGTATATGTTAATTCACTTAATGACCCTTAAGTCCTTCCTTCTTCCCCCTCCCTACATTTTCTTTTCATAAGCATAAACTTACAGCTCAACTTAGGAAAGGTCTGTCACCCAACCCCCTTCGATGAACTATGATAAAGAAGTGAACAACAATTCAATAGAAATTGCCATCTACAAAATGCAGTTTGGTCACAAACCTCACCTGGAGGAAATTTAATACATACTTGCACTCAGAGGTTCCTTTATCTCTCACCCCGGCTTACATCAATGAGCCTGGTGTTTGCGTCCCACGGTACAGATTGGATATGTCTGTCCAGCGGCTCGTCGTCTGTCCTCAAAGATGCATTTTTCACTTTGTGGATCATGGAATGATCTCAGCAGTCAGGTTGGTTACATCAGGTCCCAGTTCAAGGAGGGTTGTTGTAGAGTCCTCCTCAGAATCTGAGGTCCCTCAAAAGGCCCCCGGACTATCAGCTGTCATTGTCCTGTGTGATTGCCAGATGTTTTCCATATCTGCTACCATTTTAGCTTGGATTTTGTTGGTAATCTCGAAGGATGACCTACCAGGTTGGGACTTATCTGTCCCTTCCACCTATTTTTCTTTGTCTTTACGGTCAGTCAGTCATCCCTGTCCATTCCAGCCATGTCAGTATGTCAAGCAATTGCCAGACATCCTGTGGCGCTGCAAAGAAGTGTGAGAAGTTATCGTTGATAGCCCATAATTTGGCTGAAATTAGGAGTACATACTGTAGGCCTAGTTGCTTAATTTTGCCTTTACTTTATGGAAAGAGTTCCTCTACCTTTGGACTAGGACTAGGAGTGTGAAGCCAGGAAAAAGATTAACTTTGGTCCCTTCTTTTGTTCAAGGAACATGAGCCCTTACTACCTAAAGTATCCAATATCAGTCTCAAAAGTTCAGCAATCTCACTACCCAGGGCTCGGGGGGGGATCCAGAACTAGCGGGCATCCCTGCATGCAGTATGTTCACTCCACTGTAAATAGAGTTGAAGGGATTCCATCATAAATGTTTGAAATGAACCACTGCTTCAGGAAATGTTCAGCAGATTGTCCTTCGGGTTTCTCTGGTAGCCCTGTAATCCAAATATTGTTGTAGCGTGTGAGGCCTTCTGCAGCCTCAGTCCGTTCATGAAGCCATGTCACTGTTGTTGTCAAGTCCTTAATCTGTGTCTTCAGGACTCTAATTTCAGGGTCGATCATTCCCACCATTTCTTTCACCTCTGTGACCTGGGAGACAAGTTTCCTGTGGTTCATTCTTAGAAGCCCTAAATAATTTTCAGGTCCATCAATTGTGGCTTCAAGTGAGCCTTTCATAAATGGCGACTAGGATCATTCCAAGCTGTTCTGCTTGAGCCTCTAGCGCGGCTCTCATTGTTTTAAGAGCTGGTTCATTTTCTTTGCCGTCTCCTTGCAGAGACTGGCGTAGTTCCCTCCTGGCTGGGGCCTTGTCTCTCTTGGGATTAACCATAATATGGTCCCGGTTACAAGGGTCAGGCACGGTTCTTGCTCCCCGTGGCAGTAGCCAGAAGTGTCTGTCCTTTCATTCTCACCTATATGATGGAGTTCTTTTGGGCCCCCTCTGGAGTTCTGGCCAATGAAGAGCAGGGAGACAATCCCAGCTTTTGATGGGTTGTACCATGTTTCCCAGGTGGCGTCTAGTCCATTGACCCATCTCCAGGTCATGAAAGCTGCCTGGGTCTACTCAGAATATGCCAGCACAAGTAGGCTTCCTTTTGTTCCACCCATACCATTGCCACTTACCAATTTTCCCTTCCATTCTTGCCAGGGCCAAGACCAGCCAAGCTCTCAGGTTGCCGTTGGGCACTGAACAGGCAGGTAGGCCTTAGTTCTTCCAGCCTATGAGGTGTTGCCTGGGGAGAGGCTCCGAGGAAGGTCTCTAACAGTTCAGGACAGGAGGAAAGGCACATCCCCCAGGGACCCTCACACCTGTCAGAGCTTTAAAGGTGTCAGCCCTCGGGGCTTCCTCAGGTGAGAATATCAACGGACCTCCACAGGCACCTGTAGGCTGCCGCCACTCAGGCACTCTGGATCCACATAAAATGACCACAGTGCCACCTTAGGTTTCTATTACCTGCCTTGCTTGAGGGACATATGGTGGTGGGCCGTTGTCAGTCAGGATTATCAACAGGGCTAGGAATGAGAGGATAGAGCTCCCAGAGCACACTTACTACTCCATCTTGGTCCTTGTCTCTGCTTCTTTCTTGTTCTCCTTTAGTTGTCTCCTGTGTTTTCCTTCTTTCATTCTCGCCTTTCTCGGTTTCTCTTTTGTGTTTAGCCTGAATTTATATTTTTTTTCTCCATCTTTGTTTCCTCATTTCTTTTATTTTTCTGTTTTCTTCGTGTATTTCTCTTTCTCTATATATTTTTAGCTCTTTGTTTCTCCTTGTATGTGTTGTTGTTCTCTTTTTTTTTTCTTTCTCCTTTGCTCTGTTTTTGTCTAGATTTCACTCTTTTTTTGTTCTTCATTTTTAATTCTTTCTTTTTCTATTTTTCCCTGTCTTTCCTCCTCTCCTCCTTATTCTTTTTTACTTTTTAACTTCGTTCATTCATTTCTGTCTTTCTTTCTTTTCGTTCTTCCTTTCACGGTGCTCTATTGCTTCCTATCCAGGTTTGTGCTCCATAGATACTAGCACATGCATACATACATTAATATGTATGTTATGAAACCTTGTGTGGAGGAGGCTGTATAAATATGTTAACTTGTAGAAAGCTATAAGGTCTGCAGGTGCCTTGGAAAATGTATCTTTGCTGATAGACCTAATTAAGAGATAGTGTCATTGTATCTATTGAGTAATGAGACCACAGGCTCCAATGAGGCACTTGCATTTTGCAGGTAATCAAACAACACAAGCATAGGAACAAAATGTATCATTGGCATGTCAAAAGGCAAACCTTTTTCATCACAGATCTTGTGAATGATCACTGGGGCAGGACTAGGGTACTCCTGAGGTGACACTTGATCCTTGTGTTCCATCATCAAATCTCTATATATGAGACAGTAGCTCTGCGTGGCTTTCAATGATCAGTGATACTTTTGCATCTGATGGTGGTATTCCTGATCCATGGTTTCCCATGCTCTCATTATTAGAAAGGTTAGGGCCCATGGGTTGATCACTATTGGGGCAAAATGTGAAACTCCTGCTATGTCAGTAAACGGAAATGAAAACTGTATCTACCATAAATAGAGATGGGAAAACACCCAGATAGAGCTAAGAAGCAAGGTGGTCAAATGGATATGAAAGATACACCATGGCTTTGCAGACGTGGAGAATGAAAAGTAGGTATTAGATTATTAAAACGCAGGACAATCTATTATGTGCATTGAGGACATTGCTAATCGATTGTAAAGCCAAGGTCCAGAACCTGTTCTGTGAGCATGAGGGGTGCATCAAGTGTGACCTCTCTCATGACATAGGACTGTTGTACATGTCCTGGGTTCTTGGTATAAAATAACAGGGCAAGCATGTTGATTTTTAAAGATTAATAGCCATGAACTGATCTTTATTTCTGTTCTTGAAGGGCGTGCAACCTGCTGGTCACACTCATGTAAAGCTTGCAGTTCAGTAACACAGAGACCCTTGAACTGGCATTCTGTGTTCCTTTCAAGTGCACTTACACATTGTGTATTTATGGCACACGTGTGAGAGTGAGAAAGAGGAAGTGTGTTCAGTACATTCCTGAAAATGGAGGGTGGAGACAGAGAAACAGAATTGAGGGAGAATGGACACCAAGCTGCCCTGGCTTTTAGCAAGAAATTGATGTCTATGTTTTCCTGAGCAGTGCCCTTTGGTGGAGGAAAGGAGATGATTCTGCAGATTCTGGGCCTTCATTAAAGCTTTGAGGGTGCAACTGAACTGTTGGAAATCATCAGCTCATATATCCTCCGCCACAAAATACTGCCTGCCATCTTTATTAGCCAATTTTATTGAGTTTTGACACTATGTAAATAATCCACTCATCCAGCACAGGAATATACATGTTGGATATGATGTGTAACAGACATACATGGGTGAACCTAAACATGAATTGAACAACTGTGTTAGAGATCATTCCATGAAAATAAAAAGTACAACACAATCCAGGAATCAGTTTGGATCAGTCAGCCTTTTCCCCCATATGCTTTCGTGTTTCGATGGACATTCCCCGGCCTCATATATGGGTCTTCCTGTATGGCGCACCAGTCCACTCCCCCTGCCACTGAGACATAAGTGGGGGAACTGGGTTCTTCCAACAGGCTGCTATATCGTTCTTAGCCACCATGGTGGCCGTGCCCAAGAATGCTCGGTCTGCCCTCAACCACTCTGCTAAATTCCATTATGCCAAGCAGTAGCAGCAGTGGGGCGAGTGTCTCCTCCCTTCCTAGCAATTCTGAAAGGTCCCTGGTTGCAGCAGTCTAGTATGCCTGGATCACTGGGCATAGCCAAACAATAGGATAAAAGTCTGCCAGGGTGCCAGGACAGCAGGGGTAGGAATTGGTGGGGAGAAGGCCCACTCTGTGTAGTCTGGCCGGGGTAAGGTAAGCAGAGTAAAGATAATAGGTTTGGATCAGATGCAGCTAGGAGGACATCGTGATAACACGAGGCGCCGTCACAGTGTCCCTCCAGTCATCATCTTTGACAGGGTCCAGCCAGTTCTCCCAGCACCTTCTAAGATGATCCACTGTACCAGGAGCATTGATAATAACCATACAATAGATCTGTGAAATTCCACATTTGCTCAGTGTACCCGTGAGAAACTTGGACTCAAAGGGGCTGAACTCAAGAAGGGGGGGCATCACAGGTTATGTTGACACATAGGGCGTGGCACAGTTGCAGGTATTAGTATAATTGTGACAAAGTAAGTGTGTAAATGTACTGAAGCTCCTGGAAGGAGTCTTTGAGGTTCCTGGACCATGTGTCCCCTAGTTGTAATATACCAATGAGGTCCTATTGCTTGAAACCTGTCAGTGTAGTTACCTCACCCAACCATGTGCCGTGCCATAAAGGAGTTTGATGTGTGAGTTTGTTGTCCCACTTAGGTTGCCAAAGCACACCTCTCCGAGCATGGAAGACCACCTGTGTCACCATAGGGATATTTGTGGGGACTTTGGAACCATATAACAAAGCCATAATCCTAGAGAATCCCAGGGGTGCCAGTCCCAGTTGGAAGGCAGGGTCGGACCACCCCTGCTAAGCCATTCATTGATCACCAGGAGGTGAGAGGCAAGATAGTATAGATAGAGGTTGGACATCCCTAGGCCGCCATCATACAGGGCCTGTTGGCAATGAGTAATGGTGAAGCGGGACTGGAGTTTTGCGCGAGGAACAACGATGTCAGATGGTCCATATCACGGAATTACAAATGGGGCAAGAGCATCAGGCGGGTTTGAAAAATTTAAAGAAAGCTCATAAGCGCCATCCTTTTGTACAGGGCAATTCTACACATTGAGTGGCGGGGACTGCCATTTGCAAAGGTCAATCTTGACCTTTCGCAACAAGGGTACAAGGTTGAGGGACCAGATGAGTTCAGGGTGGAATGCCATCGCATCCCTAGGTACCAGAAGGTGAGGCAGCGCAGGGGGATATCGCCTTGCCAGGAGATGCAGTCTTGAGTCAGGCCAGAGGCACTAGGACTAATTTAGCTGGGTTAACAAGTAGGCCCAATGCTTCTCCATAAAGCTGAACAAGCAAAAGATATCATGGGCTTCTCACCACAGGATCCACCAGGAAGAGGAAGACATTGTCCGCATAAAGCGCAATCTGGTACTCATGCCTCTCACTCCAGCATCATCCGTCCACCTGGGCATCGTATTGAAAAAGGCATGCAAGTGGTTCAATCACCAGAGCGAAGAGGAGGGGAGACAGGGGACAGCCCTGCTGGGCTCCCCATTTAATAGGGAATACTTTGGGGAGCGCCCGTTAATCTGCACCCGTGCCATAGGATTATATTAGAGTATGCTAACAAACTTGCGAAAACAGGGGCCAAAGCCAGCACCCGCTCCAAATAGGTTCAGTCCACTGTGTCAAAAGCCTTCTCGTAGTTGATAACAAGCAGTGCTAGGCAGGGATGGAAGCAAGTGATGGTGGGCTAGAGCCAACTGAAGACGGTGGAGCCATTGCTGTGTGCCTCTCCAAGGCAGAAATCTGCACTGGTCAGAGTGTATGAGGGTATGAGTGACCTGTTTGAGCTGGGTGGCTAGGATTGTGGCATAAATCTTGACTTCCCCTTTTATAAGTGAGATTGGGCAATAATCGGCACAGAAGGTTGGTGGGGGGCTGTGTTTTCTGAAGAACGACGATGGTGGCAGTGTCTACCTCTGAAGGGAAGGATCCAGCCTCAGCCACCTCCTCGTAGACTGCGAGGAATTGGGATTCAGGGTGTCTCTGAACTTGGCGTAATATTCTGTGGGAAAAGCTATCAGGGCTGGGGGGTCTTCCCTGAGGCTACAGTTGAAATTGCTGCCCCTTTCTCCTCAACTGATAATGGCTGAACTAAGGGTCGAGCCTCCACATGGGATAGCCTGGGGAGAGTAATCTCAGCAAAGGATTGTGAAATATCTTCAAGTGCATGCTGGGCCTGACCCCCTGGAATTTATGATTTCTGGTATTATCCTATTTGCCAACAGGTGTGAGGCCAGCCAGTAGAGTAACTTACAATTTTTTCTCCCAAGCCATTTACCCTGGCTGTAGAAGCGTGCCATAATTATTTTGCGTTCTCAAGAGATAAAAGATTGATCTCCTCTGGTACTAGGTCTAGTTGTAGGGTAGCCTCACCTTTGTGATCGGTGGCTATACTTAATTCCAAGCAAAGGGTTTGAGTTTCCAACTGAGTGATGTGTTGGTAACAAGATGTTCCATCTCTCTTCTTTGGCCCCCGGCATGGCCTAGAATGGTGGCCTTGTTGGCTGCCCACAGTGTGCAGATCAAGCAGACTGTGCACTTGATATGTTGAAAATAGGTTCATCCTGGAGAAACCAGATGTTGAGACGTCACATGGGATGAGGACCATCTGTGGGGGAGCCGAGACGGAGAAGAAGAGGAGAGTGGTCAGATATAGCATGTGGGAGGATTTGGATTTGAGACACTTCACAACCCTGCAAGACAGGCATAAGAACACGGTCTATGCAGGAACGGACCTGGCGAACCAAGTCCAACGGGAAGCAGAGGGGTTGCCAGTGGTGTCCATGTCTGGAGAGAGGACCATGATAAAGTCGCTTTCCACCACCATATGGTACTCAGGGAGAGCCAGCAGTACCTTAGAGAGGTTCCAAATAAAAGGTCTAAGGCTGCAGGAGGTGCATAGGCACAGACCAGATTTAAGGTATGTCCCTCAACTGTCCCCACAAGTACAATGAAACAGCCCTGGGGGTCCTGGGTCTCCCAGACAACAGTCAAGGGAAAGGAATGCCAGGGGAGAATTGCTACCCCACCCGGGAGCATCAACTCCCACTCCCTACTTTCAATCCAAAAGCATCTGTCCTCCTTAAACTAGTAACAAAAGCACAATACAACCTTGAACCGAACAGGAGTGTTGGACCCCTCCATATTATAGGATTGGATGGATAGTGAATAGTACATTATGGCCTCTGGCCCTCGTCAAGAGCCAAGGGGCCCCAGAGTCACATTGTGGGGCTCCACAGTAAGTTAGTGTCTATTAATTGTGCAGGTGTTAGGCTCCCTTCAGGACGGCCATCTGAAGTTGATGGAGAGTCTCTCAAAGGAGTAGGCAGGGCAGAGGGTGTGGCAGAGGATTGCAAATCACACTTGTGGGGTGATGGAGAAGATGAAGTTGTTTGGTTCTGGGAGCTCATAGAAACTATGGGCCTGATTCTAACTTTGGAGGACGGTGTTAAACCGTCCCAAAAGTGGTGGATATACCACCGACCGTATTACGAGTCCATTATATCCTATGGAACTCGTAATACGGTAGGTGGTATATCCGCCACTTTTGGGACGGTTTAACACCGTCCTCCAAAGTTAGAATCAGGCCCTATATTTGGTTTGGGAGCTGCCTCAACCCACGTCGACTCCTGAGGTTTGACCATTGGAGGAGGGATGCTACTCTGTCTATGGAGCTGTCTCTCTTCAGTAATCCATGTCAAGGCGTTTCCAGGGTATCAAAGAAGTATGTTTTGTTTGCAAAAACAACACGGAACCTAGCTGGGAATAGGAGCCTATAAAAGAGATTAAGGGCTTGAAGCTTTTGTTGAACTGTGGCATAGGAACAGTGTTGTTGTTGCACCCTCCTGATGTAGTCTGAGAAGATGAGCCCCCTTGTATCATGGCATCTAAGGTAAGGGCGAGAGCAGGCCTCCCAAGGATATGCTCTCTATATTTGAAGTTGAGGATGCCGGCGACCAGGGGTCCATGCAGTGCTCCTTGAAGTGGTATAGGTGCCAGGAACCTCCGTGCTCTCTTGATTGCAAACCAGGGAGACAATTGATCTGGTGGCATCCAGGACTTAATCAAGGAATTCCGCCACCTAAGGGTGTTTAGCACCTTCTGGTGTGCCTACGAAGCCCAAGTTATTATGCCGGGAACTATTTTCAGAGTCCTCCTCACCACGATGGAGCTCTGCTAAGTGTGAAAGGAGACGGGAGACTTGTGACTTCAAGGTGGTGAGCTCATCTTCCGCTGTGGACAGGCGGGTTTCAGCTTCTGTTATTCTACCCATGGCGTTGCAGAGATCCTGATGCAGAATAACCATGTTGACGAATACCGACTCAATTTCGGTTTCCAGAGATGATTGGTATGTATGGATTACTTGAAGGATTGTGGCTACGTCACCTTCAGATTATGACACTTTGTTCAAGGGAGTAACCCCAGTCTGCCCATGGCCAGTGGTGTACTGATCTATTATACTGTAATTGTATCTATATTGCGCTTAATACCCCTGACAAGGCGTCGAACTACGGCGAGTAGCATGCTACTCCGGAACCATATAGGATTAGTGGTTGATTAGTATCTGGAAATACAAGTACAGTATTAGTATGGGGAGGTAGGACTTAATTTGAGCCGAGGACATGCAAGTCTGTTAGTTGGTTTGTATTGAATAATGGAGGGATAACGGGAAAATCCAGAAGTGTTAACTGGGAGATCATAGTAGTACGATGAAGTTTGGGGCGAGTAAAGGAGAGGTGGAGGATGGAAGAGTCTGTAGAAAGGGATTAGGGAGACCGTAGTAGTTAAATAGGGTTTGGGATGAGTCACAGAGGACAACATAGTCAACCCTCTGCCCGAGGCACATTTTCAACCAGACAGGTGAGAAAACTAGTTATTCAGGAAGCGTACATCCCTGGAAGTCTAGCCACAACTCCATAATTGGATTCCTGGCCTGTATAGCTGAAGATGACTCCTGTCATGTTGAAAAGTGGCAGAATACAGGGTTCTGGGTAGGAAAGGTGACACACACCCCCATATGTAGATACCTTCGGGGCAGATTAGCCGCTGGGGCCAGAAGCCCATTGACCACTTGCCCCAACAAGGCTATTTGGGACAGTTTGCGCTTAGGCCCTCATAACTTTTTGTTCACATAAGCTACCCTTGCCAAATTTGCGTCCTTTTTTCCAACTTCCTAGGGATTCTAGAGGTACCCAGACTTTGTGGGTTCCCCTGAAGGAGACCAAGAAATTAGCTAAAATATAGTGAAAATTTTGTTTTTTTCAAAAAGTCTGCAGAAGGCAGCTCGTGGTTTTTTCCCTGAAAATGGCATCAACAAACGGTTGGCGGTGGCAAGATCACCATCTTCCCAGCTTTCAGGAACAGGCATACTTGAATTGGAAAACCCAATTTTTCAATACAATTTGGACATTTTACTGGGACAGACACCATTTTTAAAAAAAATTGTGCTTTCAGCCTCCTTCCAGTTAGTGACCAAAATAGGTGAGAAATCAAACCTGGATCCCAGAAAGCTACACATTTCTGAAAAGTAGACAAGATTCTGAAATCAGCAAGGGGTCATTTGTGTAAATCCTACAAGTGTTTCCTACAGAAAATAACAGCTGAAATAAAAACATATTGAAATTGAGGTAAAAAAACAGCCATTTTTCTCCACGTTTTACTCTCTAACTTTTTCCTGCGATGTCAGATTTTTTAAAGCAATATACCGTTACGTCACCTGGACTCTTCTGGTTGCGGAGATATAGAGGGCTTGTAGGTTCATCAAGAACTCTAGGTACCCAGCGCCAATAAATGAGCTGCACCTTGCAATGGGTTTTTATTCTATACCGGGTATACAGCAATTCATTTGCTGAAATATAAAAAGTGAAAAATAGCTATCAAGAAAACCTTTGTATTTCCTAAATGGCTGCAAGATAAGGTGTTGAGAAGCAGTGGTTATTTGCACATCTCTGAACTCCGGGGTGCCCATACCAGCATGTGAATTACAGAGCATTTCTCAAATAGACGTCTTTTTTACACACTGCCTTACATTTGGAATGAAAAAATGTAGAGAAAGACAAGGGGCAATAACACTTGTTTTGCTATTCTGTGTTCCTCCAAGTCTCCCGATAAAAATGGTACCTCACTTGTGTGGGCAGGCCTAGCGCCCACAAAAGGAAATGGCTCAAAACACAACGTGAACATATCACATTTTTTCCTTAGAAAACAGAGGTGTATTTTGCAAAGTGCCGACCTGTGGATTTTGGCCTCTAGCTCAGCCGGCACCTGGGGAAACCTAGCAAATCAGCGCATTTTTTAAAACTTGACACCTAGGGGAATCCAAGATGGGGTGACTTGTGGGGCTCTGACCAGGTTCTGTTACCCAGAATCCTTTGCAAACCTCAAAATGTGACCAAAAAAACACTGTTTCCTCTCATCTCGGTGACAGAAAGTTCTGGAACCCGAGAGGAGCCACAAATTTCCTTCCACCCAGCGTTCCCCCAAGTCTTCCGATAAAAATAGTACCTCACTGGTGTGGGTAGGCCTAGCACCCATGAAAGGAAATGGCCCAAAACACAACGTGGATACATCACACTTTTTCACAAAAAACAGAGGTGTATTTTTGCAAAGTGCCTACCTGTGGATTTTGGCCTCTAGCTCAGCCGGCCCCAGGCGGGGCAGAAATGGCCTAAAATAAATTTGCCCCCCCCAAACACCCCCCGGGGAGCGACCCTTGCCTACGGGGTCGCTCCCCCTGTGTGACATTGGCGCAATAAAAATGATCCCCAGTGCCTAGTTGTTTCTTCCCCCATTGGTGGCAGATTGACCTAAAATCATCCGATTTGCCCCCAAGGGGGGCAGAAATGGTCTAAATACAATTTGCCTCCCAGGGGAGCGACCCTTCCCTAATGGGTCGCTCCCCATCTCTAAAAAAACAAACATATAAAAAAAACACAAAAACAATTTTGCCCTGGCGCCTAGAGGTTTCTGCCCCCCCAGGGGCAGATTGGCCTAATAACAATAGGCCGATCTGCCCCTGGGGGGACAGAAATGGCCTAAAATAAATTTACCCCCCCACCTCCCTGGGGAGCGACCCTTGCCTACGGAGTCGCTCCCCTTGCGTGACATTGGCGCAAAAATAAAGATCCCCGGTGCCTAGTGGTTTCTGCCCCCGACCTAAAATCGGCCGATCTACCCCCAAAGGGGGCAGAAATGGCCTAAATACAATATGCCCCTCCAGGGGTGCGGCCCTTGCCTAAGGGGTCGCTCCCCATCTGTTAAACAACAACAAAAATTCCCAGTGCCTGGTGGTTTCTGCCCCCCTAAGGGGTCGCTCCCCTTACGTGAAACGCACGAAAAAAAAAAAAACTCCCTGGTGTCTAGTGGTTTCTGTCCCCCTTAGGGGAGGATTGGCCTCATAAAAATAGGCCAATCTGCCCCCAAGGGGGGCAGAAATGGCCTAAATATAATTTGCCCCCTAGGGGAGCAACCCTTGCCCAAGGGGTCGCTCCCCACCTCAAAAATACAAAACAAAACAAAATAAATAAATGCTCCCTGGTGCCTAGAGGTTTCTGCCCCCCCTGGGGGCAGAAAAGGCCTTTAAAAAAATGCCTCCCCTGGGAGCGACCCATGCCCAAGGGGTCGCTCCACTTGCGTGAAATTCACACAAAAAAAAAAAAAATCCCTGGTGTCTAGTGGTTTTTGTCCCCCTTGGGGGCAGATTGGCCTCATAAACATAGGCCAATCTGCCCCCAAGGGGGGCAGAAATGGCCTAAATATAATTTGCCCCCTAGGGGAGCAACCCTTGCCCAAGGGGTTGCTCCCCACCTCAAAAATACAAAACAAAACAAAATAAATAAATGCTCCCTGGTGCCTAGAGGTAAAAAAATGCCCCCCCTCCCCCGGGAGCGACCCTTACCCAAGGGGTCGCTCCCTCATGCCAATTTCATTCAAAAAATAAAATCCCTGGTGTCTAGTGGGCGTTTTAGCAGCCAGATTGCGTGTAATCCGGCTGCCAAAACGCTGAGAGTGACTTCAAAGGGAAGGAAATAGCTTTCCTTCCCTTTGAAGTCTCTTGGCCTCCTCCACGTGATCGGAAGAGAAATGCTTTTGCATTTCTCTTCTGATCGCGCTGGAAGCTCATGGGAGGAGGCCTTATGACAATCAGCGCGCAATCGCGCGCTGACGTAACAGGGGGATTAGGGGGGGCGGAAGGGGAAGGGCTTCCCCTTCCATCCCTGCCTTGGGGGGGTGAGGGGGAACCCCACAGAGGAAGCGCTAGCGCTCCCTCTGGGCTCTGTGCCCAGGACGTAATGGTTAAGTCCTGGGCACAAGAGCACTGTGCCTCAGGACGTAACCATTACATCCTGGGCACAGAAGGGGTTAAGGGGCAACCCTGACACCAGAAACCCAGATCTACTCGGAACGGAAATAAGGACAAAGAAGACACCTGTGCCTGTGACTCCAGGACTGCACAAAGACAAAGTTGCATAACTCTGCATCTGTGGCAGCTACTCTTCACCAGCATGACCACGACTCATCCCAGACCAAAGAACAGTTCGAAAAGGAAGGGGAACATCTTTGCAACTGAAAGACATCATCAGAACTCCCTTATGCTAGAGGAACTAGTCCAATGTAGCCTGCAGGTAGAAACCGCAGTGCAGGAATCAAGAAATTACTGGCCATCGGGCATGCCATGTTATCGTCCAAAAGTAAATGCTCTAATGTTTTCTGGGAAATGTAATCCTGAGCTCTACCAAGTTTCAGATGGCTATCGCTTTCCCCCAAACTCCAGGGCATCGAATCATCCAAGCACTGCATTTGCTGCTAGAAAGGTTTGTTGGTAGCCAGCACGGTCACTGTCCTTTTTGTTCAATGCTGCACCTCAAGTGAACTCCACAGCAGCTTCAACCATCCACCTCAGCGACTATGTTGTTGAGCTTTTGCATCTGTTTCCTCTCCGGTGTCGTCTCAGTGGTAAATCGAGGACCAGCAGCTCCTGTTCAGCACCAAAGACAGCCAAGCACACCTGTGCACCCAAGCCGCCTGAGCTAAGTAGAGTTGTTATGCCTGGTGAATCCTGGTCCAGGGGCCCACACTAGTTTACCACTCAGTGGGCTCCACCAAACTTGACCTGCAAGTGACCGAGTGTCACTAGTGTGATTTTTCACCCACACAGCTCCAGCGATCAGCACCTAGAACTGCCAGGACACCTCTGCACCCGTGTCCCATGTGCCAAGTAAAATTGGTACGACCGTAGAAGCTTGGTCTTGAGACCTACATCACCTTAACTTCCAGTGGACTCCACTGAACTCACTATATGCAAGTGACCGATTGTCACTAATGGTTTTTTCCATTAACCCCAAGGGTAAAGTTTGACAGCTCTGTAAAGTATGTATTTATTTTTCACTCTAAAATCCATAACTCCGGTTATATGTATCGGATTTAGTTAGTGTCTAAATTAAGATAAAAATCAGCTTTATTTGTATAAATTAGTGTTAGATTTCTTTCGAGTTGCGTCATTTACTAATCGCCTGTACTCATTTTCCTCACATTTTTGTGAGGAAAACTCCTGGAATATGTGGGGAGCCACAAATGCCCTACCACATAGCATCCCCCGAAGTCTCCTGATAAAAATGGTATCACTTGTGTGGGTGGGCCAAGAGACGTTGACATTAAAGGCCCTAAAGTGCTGCATGACAGATCAGCGATAGTGGTCGCTGCGGGATTTGGGGCCATGCTTGGCCACCACCCATGAAAAACTACCAACCACAGACATTTCTGTAAGGTAGACAATCTTGGGATTCCAGGGTGGTGTGGCTTGTGTGAATCCCATGAGGTTTTCTTACCCTCAATGCTCTGCAAACCTCAATCTTTTCCTGAAATCACAAATTTTCCCTACATTTCTGTGATGGAAACTTCCGGAATCCACAGGAATCCACAAAATTCCTACCACCCAGCGTTGCTCCACTTGTGCCAATAAAAATGCTATCCCATTTGCATGGTTAGGCTTTATGCCAATGACAGGAATGGATCCAACTGAGGTCAATAGGAGTTCCCATGCAAGGGCTCCCATTGTCCTTGGTGCGATATGTTCCTGTCGCGGCACTAGGTCTTTTCACACAAGTGGGAAAGCATTTTTATTGCTACAGGTGGGTCAATGGTAGGTGGTAGGAATTTTGAGGATTCTTGCAGGTGCCAGAAGTTTGGCATCTGCAAGTTTGGGCTAGACTGCCGGGTCAAGATTCATTTACATATCGCTGGGTCCAAACGTGGGTGGCATGGTGGGCAAAAAATGGTGGATTGGGATGCACCATGCGCGATTGCCAGTGGTTGAGACTAATTCAAGCATTCCATCCACCATCTTGTTCTTTTTGTATTTGCCGCCCTAAGTGTGCCAGGTGTACCTAGATGTTGGTCCCAGGCTCACTGTGCAACTAGATTCAAGCTAGCCTAGCTGATGATAGGTGATAACTCAAATCCTTTTGCAGGATGCTTGTTTCCTGTCCAGCAAGGACCTAGTGTGGCAGTTGTGGCTGGACCTCTCCCATGGGGAGCAGGTAAAAACTGAATTGTATAAGGCTAGGTCCAAATTGGGGTGGCATGGTGGGCAAAAAAACAATAGATTGGGATACGGCCCAAGTGATTGCCAGTGGTTGAGATTAGTTCAAGCATTCCAACCATCACCTTGTTCTTTTTGCATTTGCAGCCTTAAGTGTGCCGGGTATGCACAGACATGAGTGCTGGGCTCACTGTGCCACTGGATTCAAGTTAACTTGTCTAAAAAGGGAGTGACACCCCAAAACCAGTCCCAGGATGTTTCTTTTCAGTCCAGGGAGGCCAGGCCTGGCAGTTCTGCCTGGATTGCTCCAATGGGGAGCAAGGTCAAGACTGATTTGCTTGTGGCTAGATCCAAACTGGATCCTGGCATTATGGGCAAAAAAACGATGGATTGAGATGTAGCCAGAGTGATTGCCAGTGGCTGAGGTTAATTCAAGCATTCTTTTACGAAATTGGCATTTTCTTGGCATAGCCATCTGTACCTTCTGTCAGTGTCCTGGGTCATATGACAATTAAGGGTGTTGTGGATATCTCCCTGTCATGGACCTCATCCTTTAAAAATGTGGCATCATGATATTGTTAAAAATTCCTCCAACTAGATAGGATGTCCCATATTCCATTACTATCAGGCCTAGTTTCTCCAGTGTGTCTTTCTGCAGGAGAGGTCAGTATAGACCTTAAAAAGAGGGAAGATTTGCGTACCTCGAGTGTCTGTATCCCTACAGTTGTGCTACTTGGGGTAACCATTTCCTACTGATCCTAAAAGGGGTGCTCTTTTGGCCAGTATCTCCACTATCCCATGAGCCAGAGAGAATGACACATGTCTAATGAACATCTATTGACCCCTTCATAGGAATCTGCATTCATTCCCCATCAAGTCTGTTTCTTGAAGGAAGACAATATCTGCAGTTACATGCTTGATGTATTGTGCTACCACAACCCCACACTTGATTTTCTACCTTAATCTATTCACACTCCAGGTAAGGATTCTGAGGTTACTGTCCCCATTGTCAGCCTTGGCCATACGGTTGTGTTCTACTTTTCTTAAGGACTTTCTCCGATCTCACCCGAGCTCTCCTGACACTGTGTATACCAATCCCCTGATGTGTGCGTATGCTCATTCACTTAATGACTCTTAAGTCCTTCCTTCTTTCCCCACCCTACTTTTTCTTTTCATAAGCATATACTTACAGCCCAACTTAGGAAAGATCTGTCGCCCACCCCACTTCAATGAACTAAAGTGAACAACAACTCAATAATCATTGCCGTCTACAAAACGCAGTTTGGTAACAAACCTGACCTGGAGGAAATTAAATACATACTTACACTCAGAGGTTCCATTATCTCTCACCCCGGCTTATACAATGAGCCTGGTGTTTTCGCCCCACAGTACAGATTGGAGATGTCTGTCCAGCGGCTCATCGTATTTCCTCAGAGTTGCATTTTTCACTTTGTGGATCATGGAATGCTCTCCGCAGTCATGTTGGTTACATCAGGTCCCAGTTCAAGGAGGGTTGCTGTAGAGTTCTCTGCAGAATCTGTGGACCCTCAAGAGCCCCCGGACTATCAGCTGTCATCGTCCTGTGTGATTGTCAGATGTTTTCCATACCTGCAACCCCTTGGCCATCTCGAATTTTGCTGGTATTCTCGAAGGATGACCTGCCAGGTTGGGACTTTTCTGCCCCTTCCACCTATTTCTTTTCGTCCTGGCGGTCACTCAATCATCCCTGTGCATTCCAGCCATTTCAGTATGTCAAGCCATTGCCAGACATCCTGTGGTGCTGCAAAGAAGTGTGAGAAGTTATCTTTGATAGACCATAATTTGGCTGAAATTAGGAGTGCATACTGTAGGCCTAGTTGCTCAATGTTGCCTTTACTTTATGGAAAGAGTTCCTCTGCCTTTGGACTGGTAGTGTGAAGCCAGGAAAAAGATTAACTTTGGTCCATTCTTTTGTTCAATGACAGTGAGCCCTTACTACCTAAAGTATCCAATCTCAGTCTTAAAAGTTCAGCAATCTCACTACCCAGAGCCTGGGAGGGGGATCCAGAACTAGCGGGCATCCCTGCATATAGTGGGTTCACTCCACTGTAAACAGAGCCGAATGGATTCCATCATAAATGTTTGAAATAAACCACTGCTTCAGGAAATGTTCAGCAGATTGTCCTTCGGGTTTCTCTGGTAGCCCTGTTATCCAAATATTGTAACAGGGTGAGATCCTTCTGCAGCCTCAGTCCGTTCATGGAGCCATGTCACCGTTGTTGTCAAGTCCTTAATCTGTGTCTTCAGGACTCGAACTTCAGGGTTGATCATTTCCACCATTTCTTTCACCTCTGTGACCCGCGAGGGCAGTTTCCAGTGGTCCATTCTTAGAAGCCCTAAATCATTTTCAGGTCCATCGATTTTGGCTTCAAGTGAGCCTTTCATTGATAGCCAGTAGGATCATCTCTAGCTGCTCTGCTTGACCCTCCAGCACAGCTCTCATTGTTTTAAGAGCTGGTTCGTCTTGTTCGCCATCTCCTAGCAGAGACTGGTGAAGTTCCCTCATGGCTGGAGCCTTGCCTCTCTTGGGCTTAACCCTAATATATTCCCAGTTACAAGGGTCAGGCACGGTTCTTGCTCCCGGTGGCAGTAGCCAGAGGTGTCTGTCCTTTCCTTCTCACCTATATGGTGGAGTTCTTTTGGGCCCCTCTGGAGTTCTGGCCAACGAAGAGCAGGGAGGCAATCCCAGCTTTTGATGGGTTGCACCATATTTCTCAAGAGGCGTCTGGTCCATTGACTCAGCTCATGAAAGCTGCCTGGGTCTACTCAGAATCTGCCAGCACAAGTAGGCTTCCTTTTGTTCCACCCATACCATTGCTACTTACCAATTTTCCCTTCCATTCCTGCCAGGGCCAAGATCAGCCAAGCTCTCAGTTTGCCGCCGGGCACCGAACAGACAGGTGGGCCTTAGTTCTTCCAGCCTATGAGGAGTTGCCTGGGGGGAAGGCTCTGAGGAAGGTCTCTAACAGTTCAGGACCGGGGGGAAGGCACATCATCCAGGGGCCCTCACATCTGTCAGAGCTTTAAAGGTGTCAGCCCGCAGAGCTTCCTCAGGTGATAATATTAACGGCTCTCCACCGGCACCTGTAGGTTGCCGCCACTTAGGCACTCTGGATCCACATAAAATGACCACAATGCCACCTGAGGTTTCCTGGCCTTGCTTGACGGACATATGGTGGTGGGCCGTCGTCAGGCAGGATTATCACCAGGAATGAGAGGATGGAGCTCTCAGAGCACAATTACTACTACATCTTGGTCCCTACTTCTTTCTTGTTCTCCTTTCGTGGTCTCCCATCTTTTCTTTCTTTCATTCTCACCTTTCTCAGTTTCTCTTTTGTTTTTGGTGTAAATTAATATTTTTTCTCCCTCTTAGTTTCCTCATTTCCTTTCTTTTTCTTTTTCCATGTTATCTTTCTCGTTCTCTATATATCTTTAGCTCTTTGTTTCTCCTTGTAGGTTCTGTCTTTATCTTTTTTTGTTTTTCTGTTTTTCTTTTTTCTTCCTCCTTTGTTCTGTTTTTGTCTAGATTTCACTCTTTTTTAATTTTTCTTTTTTAATTATTTCTTATTCTACTTCTCCCTGTCTTTCATCCTCTCCTACTCATTCTTTTTTCCTTTTTAATTTGGTTCATTCATTTTTGTCTTTCTTTTCTTCCTTCCTTTCTGGAGCTCCGTTGCTTCCTAGCCAGGTTTGTGCTTTATAGATACGAGTACATCCATAGATACATTATTATGTATGTTATGAAACCTTGTGCGGAGGGGGATGCCTAAATATGTTAACTTGTAAAAAGCTATCAGGTCTGCATGCGCCTTGAAAAATGTACCTTTGCTCATAGACCTAATTAAGAGATAGTGTCATTGTATCTGTTGCGTAATGAGAACACAGGCTCCAAAGAGGCACTTGCATTTTGCAAGTAATCCAACAACACAAGCATAGGAACAAAATGTATCATTGGCATCTCAAAAAGCAAACCTTCTTCAGGACAGATTTTGTGAATGATCAATGGGGCAGGACTAGGGTGCTCCTGTGGGGACACTTGATTATTGTGTTTCATTATCAAATCTCTATATATGAGACAGTAGCTCTGCGTGGCTTTCAATGATCGGTGGCTGCTATATCGTGATTAGCCACCATGGTTGCCGAGCCCAGGAATGCGCGATCTGCGCTCAACCACCCTGCACATTCCATTATGCAAAGCAGCAGCAGTGGGGTGAGTGTCACCTCCCTCCCTAGCAATTCTGAAAGGCCCCTGGTTACAGCAGTCCAGTATCCCTGGATCACTGGGCATAGCAAAACAATAGGATAAAAGTCTGCCCGGGTGCCTGAACAGCAGGGGCAGGAATCGGTGGGGAGAAGGCCCACTGTTTGTAGTCTGGCCCGGGGAAGGTAAGCAGAGTAAAGATAATAGGTTTGGATCAGATGCAGCCAGGAGGAAGTCGTGATAACACGAGGAACCATCACAGTATCTCTCCAGTCATCATCCTCAAGGGAGTCCAGCCAATTCTCCCAGCACATTCTAAAATGATCCAGTGACAAAGGAACATTGATAATAACAATACAATAGATCTGTGAAATTCCACCTTTGTCCAGCGTACCCATGAGAAACTTGGACTCCAGGGGGCTGAACTCGGGAAGGGGGGCATCACAGGTTATGTGGACACATAGGGTGTGGCACGATTGCAGGTATTTGTGACAGAGTGAATGTGTAAATGTACGGAAGCTCCTGAAAGGAGTCTTTGTGGTTCCTGGACCATATGTCCCCCAGCTGTGATATGCCAATGAGGTCCTATTGCTTGAAACCTGCCAGTGTAGTTACCTCACCCAACCATGTGCCGTGCCCTAAAGGAGTTTGACGTGTGAGTTTGTTGTCCCACTTCGTGTGCCAAAGTGCACCTCTCCAAGCATGGAAGACTGCCTGTGTCACCTTAGGGATATTTGTGGGGACTGTGGAACCATATAACATAACCACAATCCTAGAGAATCCCAGGGATGCCAGTCCCAATTGGTAGGCAGGGTCAGACCACCCTCGCTAAGCCATTCATTGATCACCAGGAGGTGAGAGGCTAGATAGTATAGATAGAGGTTGGACATACCTAGGCCACCATCATACAAGGCGTGTTGGCAATGAATAATGGCGAGGCAGGCCTGGAGTTGTGCCAGAGAAACAACAATGCTAGATGGTCCATATCATGGAACCACCAAAGAGGCAAGAGCATCAGGTGTTTTTTTTAAATGTAAAGAAACCTTGTTAGCACCATCCTTTTGTATAGGGCACTTCTACACGTTGAGTGGCAGGGACTGCCATTTGCAAAGGTCAATCTTGACCTTTCGCAACAAGGGTACAAGGTTGAGGGGCGAGGTGAGTTCAGGGTGGAATGCCACCCCATCCCTAGGTACCAGAAGGTGAGCAGCGCAGGGGGACATCGTCTTGCCAGGAGATGCAGTCTTGAGTCGGGCCAGAGGCACTAGGACTAATTTAGCTGGTTTAACAAGTAGGTCCAATGCTTCTCCAAAAAGATGAAGAACCTGAAGACATCATGGGCTGCTCACCAAAGGATCCATCAGGAAGACAAAGACATTGTCCGCTTAAAGCGTGATCCGGTGCTCATGTCTCTCACTCTAGCATCATTCTTCCACCTTGGAGTCGTATATGAAGAGGCATGCAAATGGTTCAGTCACCAGAATGAAGAGGAGGGGAGACCGGGGACAGCCCTGCTGGGTTCCCCATTTAATAGGGAATACTTTGAAGAACACCCCATTAATATGGACCCGTGCCATAGGATTAGAGTAGAGTATGCTAACAAACTTGCAAAAACAGGGACCAAAGCTAGCACCCGCTCCAAATAGGCTCAATCCACTGTGTCAAAAGCCTTCTTGAAGTCGAAAACAATCAGTGCTAGGCAGGGCTGGAAGCAAGTGATGGTGGGCTAGAGCCACCTGAAGATGATGGAGACAGTGCTGTGTGCCTCTGGCAGGCATGAAGCTGCACTGGTCAGGGTGTATGAGGATATGAGTGACCTGTTTGAGCTGGGTGGCTAGGATTGTGGCATAAATCTTGACTTCCCCTTTTATGAGTGAGATTGGGCAATAATCAGCACAGGAGGTTGGCGGGGGCTGTGTTTTCTGAAGAACGATGATGGTGGCAGTGTCTATCTCTAGACGGAAGGATCCAGCCTTAGCCACCTCCTCGTAAACTGCGAGGAATTGGGATTCAGGGTTTCTCTGAACTTTGCGTAATATTCTGTGGGAAACCTATTGGGGCTGGGGGTCTTCCCTAAGGCTACATTTGAAATTGCTGCCCCTTTCTCCTCAACTGATAAGGGCTGATCTTGAGAGTTGAGCCTCCATGTGGGATAGCCTGGGGAGAGGAATCTCCTGCAGTAGGTGTGGGTCAGGATCAGTGTCTGCATTGGGAGTTGCTTCACACAGCTGACAGCAGTCGTCAGCAAAGTATTGCATAATATCCCGAAGGGCATGGTGGGCCTGACTCCTGGTATTTATGTTTTCTGGTATTATCCTATTTGCCAACAGGTGTGAGGCCAGCCAGTAGTGTAACTTACTATTTTTGTCTCCCCAGCCATATACCCTGGCTGTAGAAGTGTGCAATCATTATTTTGTGTTCTGAAGAGATAAAAGATTGATCTCTTCTCGTTCCAGGTGTAGTTGTAGGGTAGCCTCACCTTTGTGATCGGTGGCTATACTTAATTCCAAGTGAAGGGTTTGAGTTTCCAACTGAATGATGTGTTGGGAACAAGACATTCCAGCTCTCTTCTTTGGCGCCTGCCATGGCCTCGAATGGTGGCCTTGATGGCTGCCCACAGTGTGCAAATCGAGCAGACTGTGGCCTCATTAGTTTGAAAATAGGTATGTGGATCGCTTTTTAGTGCTTGTGAGTATGATTCACCCTGGAGATACCAGATGTTGAGACGTCACATGGGTCGAGGACCATCTGTGGGGGAGCCGAGACAGAGAAGAAGAGGAGCATGGTCAGATATACCACGTGGGAGGATTTGGATTTGAGACACTTCACAACAGCGCAAGGCAGGCATAAGAACGAGGTATATGCAGGAATGGACCTTGCGGACCTAGTCTGACGGGAAACAGAGGGGGTGCCAGTGGTGTCCATGCCTGGAGAAAGGACCATGATAAAGTCACCTCCCACCACCGTCTGTTGCTCAGGGAGAGCTAGCATTACCTTAGAGAGGTCCCCAAGAAGAAGGTCTAGGGCTGCAGGAGTTGCATCAGCACAGACCAGATTTAAGTTATGTCCCTCAACAGTCCCCACAAGTACAATGAAACAGCCCTGGAGGTCTTGTATCTCCCAGACAACAGTCATAGGAAAGGAATGTCAGAAAAGAATTGCCACCCCACCCAGGAGTCCCATGCATATCCTGAGTGAAGTACCCTGTCTCAACCCTGGCATCCCAGAAATGGACAGTAGTTCCCCAGCAGGTGTGTCTCCTGCAGAATCAACCGCCCACTCCATACTTTCATTCCAAAAGCATCTATTGCCCTTAAGCTAGTAACAAAAGCACAATACAACCTTGAACAGAACAGGAATGGTGGACCCCTCCATCTTATAGGATCGGATGCAGCTTTCATGGACTGAGTTACTTAGTAAACAGTAAATTATGGCGTCTGGCCCTCGTCAAAAGCCAAGGGGCCCCAGAGTCACATTGTGGGGCTCCACAATAAGTCAGTGTCTATTAATTGTGCATCGGCAGGTGTTAGGCTCCCGTCAGGACGGCCATCTGAAGTTGATGGAGAGTCTCTCAAAGGAGTAGGCAGGGCAGAGTGTGCAGCAGAGAATTGCAAATCACACCTATGGGGTGATGGACAAGATGGAGTTGTTCATTTGGTTCTGGGATCTCATAGAAATTGTTTTTGGTTTGGGAGCTGTGTCCACCCACGTCGACTCTTGAGGTTTGACCACTGGAGGAGGGATGCCACTCTGTCTACGGAGCAGTCTCTCCTCAGTAATCCATGTCTAGTCCGCTTCCGAGGTATCCAAGAAATATGTTTTGTTTGAAAAAACAACACGGAACCTAGCTGGGAATAGGAGCCTATAAGAGAGGGTACGGTCTTGAAGCTTTTGTTTAACTGCGGCATAGGAACAGTGCTGTTGTGGCACCTTCCTGGTGTAGTCTGGGAAGATGATCCCCCTTGTATCACAGCATCTAAGGTTAGGGCGAGAGCAGGCCTTCCGCAGGATAGCATCTCTATCTTTGAAATTGAGGATACAGGTGACCAGGGGTCTATGCGGTGCTCCCGGAGGTGGTATATGTGCCAGGGACCTGCGTGCTCTCTTGATTGCAAACCAGGGAGACAATTGAGCTAGTGGCATCCAGGATTTAATCTAGGTTTAAAGGAATTCCACCACCTGAGGGTGTTCAGCACCTTCTGATATGTCTACAAAGCACAAGTTAAGATGCCGGGAACGGTTTTCAGAGTCCTCCTCACCGCAATGGAGCTCTGCTGTGTGTGAAAGGAGACGGGAGACTTATGACTTCAAAGTGGTGAGTTCAACTTACGCTGTGGACAGGCGGGTTTCGGCTTTTTTTATTCTAGTCATGGCGTTGCAGAGATCCTGACCCAGAACAACCACGTCGAAGCGTACCAACCCAATTTCGGTTTCCACAGATGCTTGGGATGTAACGATCACTTGAAAGATTGTAGCTACGTCACCTTCAGATTATGACACTTTGTTCAAGGGAGGACCCCCAGTCTGGCCATGCCAGTGGTGCACTGGTCTATTGTATTGTAAGTGTATCTATATAGCACTTACTACCCCTTACAAGTAGTTGAAGCGCTTTTTTGGAAGTAGCAAGTTACTCTGGAACCCAAAAAGATTAGTGGTGGATTGGTATGGGGAAATACAAATACATTATTAGTTTTGGGAGGTAGGAGTTAATTTGAGCAGAGGACATGTGAGTCTATTAATTAATTTGAATAGAATAATGGAGGGATAATGGGAAAAATCCAGAAGTGTTAACTGGGAAATCATAGTAGTAAGATGAGGTTTTGGGTGAGTAAAGGAGAGGTGGAGGATGGAAGAGTCTGTTGAAAGAGATTAGGGAGACCATAGTAGTTAAATGGGGTTTGGGGTGAGTCAAAGGAGAGATAAATGAGGGAGAATTCAGTAGGGGTGTTTTGGAGATCATAGTTGTAAACAGTTGTAAACTGAGGTTTGACGTGAGCCAGCAGGGGCAGAGGAGGGAAGAGTCTGGGAAGGGTTATTTTGGAGGTCATAGTAGTAAAATTGGTTTGGGATGAAACAGAGTGGAGATAGAGGATAGATTGATAGAGATATAGGGTGGTCAGAGAATAAAGCTTTCGAGAGTGAAATGTTTTTTTCCTCTTGTACAGTAGGATTAGAGTAGTAGATGTATAGATACATGATTATATAATCAAGGGAATGAATGTGTAAGGAATAATATTTTGAGATTTAAAGTTGTATCATATAAATACAGGCTTTCTAGAGTTATCTGAAGTTAATTTATTTGTTTAATTTTATCTTTCCTCAATATTTCAATAGTGAAATGCTTGTAGAAACATCTTAGACATCTTAGATACATATTAGACATGCTGATAAATTGTCGCATAGGTTCTCATTATGGTAATGAGGCTACTGGATTTGGGAGACAGGTCACATGGATTGTGGCTACTAGGTAAAATTCCACCCCATATGGTGCCTGGTGTATAACGTGTTGAGGTCTGCTGTGTGTTGTTTTCGTGTAGATAGGTTACTTTGGTCTCGTAGTCCGGTTGGATCCTTATTTTCAATTGGGAAGTGGTCAGGCCTAAGCAACTTCTATTCAGGGTCCTGGGTATCCTGGGTCGCCTCCCTCATATTTTCCACCAGGGTTAACAATGATCTTGCTATATCCAGGAGTCTTATCCCCCGTTTGACCTCCCTGAAAAGAGCATCACCTTCACAGTGAGCCCATCTTTCTAGTTTCCTGTACCAACTGGTTACCTTCGGCTGATTGAATTTTTCCAGTTCAAGGCAATTTCCCTCTTGGCTAGAATGTAGGTTAGGTCTTGGAATCTGCTGGTGACCTTCATCTTAGATGTATGTGGGAACCACCCTAGTAAACAATGGCCCATTGTGCAAGGGACTGCCCTATCTATCGCATCTGCCACCTTTTGTGTCACCTCTCCCAAGAATGTCCTAATATGTGGCCAGTCCTAAAACATGTGTTTAATTTCTGCCCCTAGTACTCTGCATCTTGCGCATTCTGCCCCTTCCGTGGTGAACTGTCCTTTAATCTGACCGGGCGTCAAGTTTGCCCTATGTAACATGTAAACGTTTATTAACTTAAATCTAGCATTTCTCGAAACTTTAGGGGTTCCTTCCAGTATAATTTTCCAAGACTTATCTGAGATGCAGGTTCCTAAATCCTCTTCCCATTTAAACCTCAACGAGTCCAATGGGAGGGCCGTATCCATTTGTATTTTGTGACGGCCTTCACAGTACCTGTTAAAGCCACTAGATAGGTACAAGTGGTCTGTGTTTGGGGCTCAGCTAATCCCGCTTGCCAGTGATGTCGAATACCTGTAGCGATTGAGCCATGTAACAGAAAATGACCCCCCGGTAGGTCAAACTCTGCTCTGAGGTCTCCGAACGGGAACATTGTACCATCTTTAAAAAGGTTGCCAATCGTTAACACTCCCACCGCATACCAGGAAAGTAGCCCTTCCCAATTACACATATGTGGCAGTACTATTAAGAACAACAGAGGGAGGTCTAGAGAGTAGGGAACCTTTGTCTTGGACTGACATAAATAACTTGTCAAGTATTGCGTGAATACTTTCAATTTGGGTGAGTCTATCCCCCTGGTACGTCAGATTCCCACTAAAACTTCTACCAATCTCATCAGCGGAGGGGTGAATGGCTTCATCATTGCTCCGGAGTCCTGTCTGCTCGCCAGCCATATTGTGAACCATTGGAGTTGTGCTGGGAGGTAATAAGCCTCAAAGTCAGGGGCAGCCAGGCCCCTATCCGCCGGATGTCTCTGTAGTTTAGCCAAAGCCACCCGTTTCTGCTCATTAGCCCAGAGGAATAACGTTACTAGTGTATCTAATTCCTTGAAGATTTACCTGGGTATCCACACCGGTAACACCGTAAAATAGTACAGCAATCTTGGCAAGACTATTATCTTGAGGAGAGCCACCCTATCTGCCAATGACAGGGGCAATGTATGCCAGAAGGCCATACTTCCTTGGGTGGATCGCATGGCCCGCCCCACATTTCTGTCAAGGATGTCCTGTGAATCATGATATGTTTTAACCCCTAGGTATGAAAGACAACGTGATTCCCATAGTACTGTGCCCAACTCTGAGAGGGCCGTCCCTGCTGACCCCAGGGGGAATAAGCGGGTCTTCTGCCAGTTTACTCCAAGTCCCGACATGACCGCAAACTTGGACAACATGAGTTGGGCCCTCTGTAGGTCCCTCTGCGTATTCCTCAAAAAAAATTAGCAGGTCATCGACATACAGGGCTATGCGATGCCACTCCCCGCCTGCTCGTATTCCCTGGCCCCGTCTCCCCCACAAGCCATGGCTGCCATGGCTATCACGAACAACAGCGGGGACAGGGTGCAAACCTGTCTGGTGCCCCGTTCAACTGTATATCTATCTGATATAGTCCGACTGTTGACGACTCTAGCTGTTGGGGCAGAGTAGAGTAGCCATACCCCTGCAATATTGGGGCATATTTATACTTGTTTTGCTCCAAATTTGCATCATTTTCTTTTACTCAATTTTTGTGCAAAACTAACTCCATACTTATACTTTGGCGCTAGACCCGTCTAGCGCCAAAGTTATCGAGTTAAAGTCATTTTTTGGACGTGGAAATCTACCTTGCATCAGTGAGATGCAATGTAGATGTTCCCGTGCAAAAAATGACTCTATGGCCTTAGCACCATATTTTTATCCCACATGCTAAAATCACGCACAGGGGAGGAAGGGGCAAATAATGGCGCAAAGCTTGCTTTGCACCATTATTTAACTCCTGGGTCAGGGTAGCCATTAGGGGACCTGTGGGCCTATTTCCATGGTGGAACACCATGGAATAAGCCCCCAGGTACCCACCCAGGGACACCCTCACCCACACCAGAGGGACATAGGAGGATGGGGGACCCCATACCAGGTAAGTATAGGTAAGTACAGGTAAGTATTTTATTTTTTAAAGTGCCATTGGGGGCCCTGAATTGGGCCCCCTACATTGCACTGGGTGCAATGGTCATGCCCAGGGGACCCTGGTCCACTGTGCTGGCCATTGGGTTGGTGGGCATGACTCCTGTCTTCTCTAAGACAGGAGTCATGTGGTATGGTTGGTTTTGCATCAGAAGATGACGCTAGGCTGGTTAGATTTTCTTTTACTCTAACCTGCCCAACGTTATTTTTTGATGCAAAACCTCCTTCTCCCATACCTCCACCCCTTCCCGGCTAAGGTCATTTTTTTTTTACGCTAGCCTACCCTTTGCGCCTGCTTGCATCATTCCATAAATATGGTGCCCGGCTGGCACTCAAGAAGGGTGCAAGCCAGTGCAAAACTTTTTGATGCAAAACTGCGTTAGTGCAGTTTTTCACCAAAAAGTGTAAATATGCCTCATAGTCTTTTCCCAATCCCATCTTTGCCATCACTGCATAAAGAAAGGACCATTCAAGACTATCAAATACCTTTTCAATGTCCACCCGTTCCACACCTGCCGTAATTTTGACATAGGAGGGGTCTCGCATGACCGCCAGTAGTCGGCGTATGTTACCAGCAGTGTTCCGTCCTGGGACAAAGCCTACTTTGTTAGGGTGTATCAAATGCATCATATGAGGGAGAAGTCTTGTCGCTAGGATCTTACTAAGGATCTTATAGTCCAGATTCAGCATGGACAATGGTCTATATACCCTGCATTCTATTGGGTCTTTGCTGGGTTTTTGCAGGGGTATTACCACTCCCTCCCTTGTTGTTGCCGGCAGTAGTCCCCTCTCCTTTGCGGGCTTATGGAGGACTTCCAACCTTGGGGCCAACAGGTCAGCGTACGTAGCATAAAACTCCACCGGGAAGCCGTCAGTCCCCGGTGTCTTGTCCCTAGCTAAGTCCTTAATGGCCCCCTTGATCTCCTGCAGCGTAATGGCTCCCCAGCTGCTCTGCCACCTTCGGTTCAAGTGTGGCGAGTGGCATCTGTTCCAAGTATGCTTTGGTGGCCTCCTCATCGTACTGAAGGGTGTTTTTATATAGCCTCTCATAATAGGACATGAAGTGAGCATTAATCTTTTCCTGTTTGTTAAGGCTATTCCCTGTTTGCGTTTTCACCTCCATAATAATCGTTCCTTTCTTGGTCGGCGATGTCACCCATGTCAGCATGCGGCCCTCCTTATCTCTCTCTGCTTGAGCCCTTGCGATGTAATTCTTGTAATCAAAGCAATGAAGCCGCTCAACATGTTCCGCCACTGTCTCTTTTAATTATAATATTCTATGCTGACAATCTGGTTGTTCTGGTCTATTTTTTTCTTCCTCTCTCAGTTTGTCTTCTGCCTCTATTGTGTCCCTAATGTTCATCGCAATCCCACTGAGCCCGCTATACACCTCCCCCTCAGTACCACCTTAAAAGCATCCCACTCGATCAACGGGCTGCTGGCTGTGGCATCGCTGTCCATGAAGAATTGGGCAATATGCTGTCTCACCTCCCCTTGGTATTGTGTGTTCTCCAGTGATTCTGGTTTTAATTTCCATGTGGGAATGCGAGGAAGGGTAGGGCCCCACTTCAATGACAGCAATACGGGGTTGTGATTTGAAATGGTGCAAGACAGATATATCTGGAGTGCAAAGAAATGAGTCCAAACGTACATGTAGTTAATGTAAATAGGAAAAATATCATTAGTCCCAGGCATTCTGGTATAGCCTATGACATGCATCTACCAGGCCCCAATGTGATTGCCAGGTTGTGAATTGCCGTGCTACTCTTGTTATCGGGGAGTTGTTCAGTGGGGGTGGGATCGGTCCACAATGGGGTCTGCCACACAATTAAAATCCCCCCCAGCACTATTGACTGTGGTAGGTGTAAATGTCTCCTCAGGATGAAAGCACAGGCTCCGAGCCTGCCCTGTGGCCAATCCTGCTGAGAGCAGCGTCAGGATTGGCTGGGTGCACACAGCTAGGGAACTCCCAGGCAGACTGGGAGCCTTTTGCAGCTCTGTCTAGCCTGGCACGCTCGAGAGAGCACACTGAGCATGTGTGTTTGGCCAGCCCGAGACGGGCAGCCAAACATACATGCGCACTGAGGGGAGTGCTCTGTGCACTCCCCTGAGTCCTCGTCATCCCCAATGCCCTGCCCCTTTAACAATGAAAGGATAATAAGCGTAGTTTATTATCCGTTTATTGTTAAAGGAGTGTAGTGCTTGCTGCTGGTTGGGGGGGTGACTCCGCAACTGTTTAGTACCCACTAGCAGCAGTGGAAAAGCTATTGCTGAATTAAGTACAAGTGTAATGTCGGTTAGGTATAGATTAAATTTGAGAAGGGCTAGAATGCAGTCTACGCTGCCAATACCTTACTTTTAACCAGGGATCTGAGAATGGGTTTAATGTAGCAGTGTGGTACGAATTTGGCCCACAGATTAGGTCTGACTTCCCGTGTTGTAAAACTCAATGAATCGGCATGTGAACATAAATAATTGCTTCAGAAAGTTTAAAAAAACTGTAATGTGTATAAAGAGTCATGTGTAAAAACAAAAAAGGCCTCCTTTACAATTCTGTGAAGCCATTGTTATGTTGGCTGACCGTACTCTAAGGTTAAGACGGATGCTATGTTACATTAGAGGTAATGTGGCACCATAGTGCCAGGGAAAATGAAGTTACGGTATGATGCTGTGATGTTAGGCTAAATATTTAAATGTGATTCTGTAGAAAGCAACAAAAAAAAAAAAAATACACACACGCTCCTTTTCAGGATCGCTCCACGGATCTGGAATTCACTATCACCTGAGGTTCGATCAAACTCCAAACTGTAAAAAAAGATGTGAAAAAGATCCCAATGAACAGATTCCTCTCGTAAAGTCTTGGATAGCCTGTCCACGAAGGCACCACAATTGACATTATTTCCAATACAGAACCGAAGCCCAACTGTACCAGTAGAATCCCCTAACAAACATTGCTCTCCCGGGGCACCTGGATCTAAACTGACTCACAGCAGTCTCAGAAAGCCAGCTTGGAAAATCTCTCTCAGTGCTTCATATAAGCATGGTGGATGCTTATTAATATCTCGGTAAAAACATAACATATCCTGGTCGAATTTTTAGTAAATGCTTTATGTTCTTTCTTGTTATGTATCTTTTGTTTCTGTATCCAACCATATGCACAGCACTCTGAAACCCTTGGGTCATGTCCACGCTATACCAAACACTCTTAGTAAGTAGAGCTCGAAAGTATGGCATGTCACGTTAGCGTACAACATGGAATTTGCCCTGCACAGAAGCTACTGCTGCCACTTCAAATTCTACAAATAAACTCATTTCTGGCTAACCTGTTGAATTCCTACTCTCAACAGCCTTCTCTGGTAGGCCTGCTGCAGTCTCGCTGGAGAAGTAGCCTTCACGATAGGTAGGCATCGCATCCAATAATTTTCAGCACAAATATTACTTTCATAATTTCAATGTAAGCAAACATAACATTGTAAGTGGTGTCTCTCGATCCCCTCGTTAGAATGAATGTCAGATACACGTGCTATGGAGGTGGCAGTTATATGGCGCAAAATGTAGAGTAAGAGAAGCGCTTTGGTTAAAGGCTCTAAAAATGAGTATAATAAAATCCCTGTAAAAACTTTGCACTTGTATAGCGCACTACTCACCTGTTAGGGTCTCAAGGTGATGTATGCATACCACTGTAGAACCCCTCCTGCCTTTTCCCTTTGAGGCACCCACTCTTGGACAGCCCCAGGGTGAAATCAAGCATCCAAGCGCTGTGAGGGCCATTGTGGAGATTAAGCAAGCTATTGCCCAGAGTTACAGAGTGGGACCCATTAATTAGATTAGGCACCAAGGTGAGAATTATCTGGTCCAAGGGAATTGAGCCCAAGACCCGCCAAGATGGAAAATGAACCCAGGTCCTGGACCAGATCTCTGCATCAGGGTCTGCCACACTAACCATTGTGCCACACTTCTCCCTGCGCCATGTCTTATTAAAATCCTGAGAAAACTAGTTTAACGCCATCTTTTTGAAGAACGCTCACAACTGACTGAGAGACAATTATCCATTCACACAACCATCGCTAGAAGTAGTCAAGAAAGTCGCTGCCCGTAGCATCTGCCTTGAGTAAACCAAGCAGCTTCTCAGAATATGAACACCGTTTCACCACAATATCAACGGCCGGCAAGAGGCCACCTTACTGCACATCGCTACGCCGATGCGAACTTAGCCAACTGAAGATCACAACACTGGGGTCTCTGCCACTGATTAAGCTGTGGGCACCGCCTGCGACCAGAAAGTTTAAGCACTCAACTTAGCTGCCGAGGGAGGGAGATAGAGGTTTCCCATGAGGACCAGCGCCATTACACGCGGAGGCGATCATGTCCGAGAGGTCATGAGGATGAGAGAGGTGCAACAATACTGCCACTACGAACCGAAAGGAAATCCAGATTATAACCCACCTCACGCACATAAAACGCACCACAGAGATGGACACGTAGCTTGCAACTCTCACAAAAACCATATGGTCCCGCTATTCGAGGCGAACGCGCAGCCTTGCTCCTTGTGAAACGTGCATAAGTACTTTGCTCGGCCCCACCTATTTCAGGTGAAAGATTAGTATGGTCTTGACCCCCGTGATGTCCAGTCCGCAAAGCTTGAGCTCGGACTTAAGGTTGATGACGCGCATCTCAGTGATCTTCTTACCCTCGGAGACAGCAGCTGCCTTTTTGCAGATGTGCGGGCCAGAGAGAATGGAGTTTGAGAGTTGTTCGCTGACTGAGTTTGTCTTTACCCATGGTGAGGAGATACCAAGGTGTTGCCACTGAGTCAAGGGGAATCTCAGCCTGCTTACAGCGAGGGCACAGCTGCAGGAGCAGCTGGGATTCAGAGGTAGGTAACTCCCAGTGTGTCGTGCAGGAAAGAATCTAAGCAGTGAGTTGCGGAGTACTTCGCTATTGGGCTTCTATAGTTCTGTGTCAATGCAGTCTGTGGTAGGATGAAGCAGGGAGAGATGTAAGATGGCCCACAGGCCGCACTCGTCACCCTCTTTTATTTAAACTCAGGCTCAGTGCCGCCAGAAGACTGAAGGGTGAATGTTGTGCCCGGGCTCCTTCAAAATATTTAAAAATTGAGATTTTCTTAGCTTTAGTGAAAGAAAGTCTTGATTTTATTAAACACACGGAGGTGAGTATTATGCTAACTTCTCTTGCTTAAATTTGAATAGCAGCCAAGACAAAATTACAACTCCCAGAAAACCTAGCTGGGGACTACTAAAATATGTCATACAGAAGATAACCAATCAGAATAACAGGTGAGTATAAACATATTGACTGAGAGCAACAAGTCCTCTTTTCTTGCAGAGCAGTTAATCCACTTTGAATAAAGGAACAATCAGGAGTAAAATAACACATGCCAACAAAATCGAAAATAAGGCTTCAAAATGATATATGATATTAACAGTCTTTTGATCGAGTTCTGGATGAAAAAAGGAAAGATGAAAGTCTTGAAGTAGAGTCCTCTTCTGAATAAAAGAAGATATGTCAGCCGGAGCATCATGGTGTGGTGAAGGAAAAACCTTAGGATGTCTGGTTGGTAGCGGTAGCTGGACCTGCTGAAAACAAAGGGAGGGTTAAACGAAGGAACAAAAGTGGTGGAATAATACTCGCCTCCGTTTGTTTAATAAACTCAAGACTTTCTTTCACTAAAGCTAAGAAAATCTCCATTTTATTACAAACTCAGAGGCTCCTATTATGCTAGTTCAAAGCATAGAAATCACTGAATTAGCCACATAAGAAACAGGTTTACAATAAAAAGTTCTAAAGGTTGAGACATTTGACCAATCTGCCGATTTGAGAATGTCGACCAAACTCAATCCTGCCCAAAAGGCCTTGGAAGCCATAGCTCCCCTAGTGGATGGGCCCCAAAAAGGGAAATGTCGATGCCAGCCAAGTTCATAATCCATTTTACCCAACGGGCCAGAGTAGTGGATGTGACAGGATTGTGAGGGGACCTGAAGGAGACGAGGAGTTGAGTTTCAGAAGGCCTTCTCAAATCTTTAGTTCTTGATATATATTCTTTCAAACAAGTTCCTACGAATAAATTAGCATGACCAGGGAAGTATGGGTAAAAAACCTGGAAGAAAACACCTTGAGGAGTATATTGTACAGAAGTCACATCCAAGGCTCTAACATCAGAAATACGCTTGAGAGAAACTAGACAGAGGAGAATGGTAAGTTTAGCAGAAAGAAAGTTTAGAGATAAAAGAGAATTAGATTGTTGAGATAGAAGAAACTGTAAGATCACATTGACAACCCACATAGAATTATACTTAGGTAACGGAGGTTTGGCAAAACGTACTCCCTTTAACAGTCGACAAATTAGAGGATGTTCACCAATAGGCTTATTGTTGACTCGATAATGTTCCGCGGAAATCGCGGACCTGTACATATTCACCGTTCTGTAAGCTTTGCCCTGGGCTGCCAGGGAGGCTAAGAAATTAACGATAAGGACTACATATACTGAAGAGGGATTGGCACCCCTGACCAGACACCAATTATGCCAGATTGACCAGGCTGACTTGTAAGCTTTAGTTGTGCCGGGAGCCCAGGCCTGATGTATGAAGCTAGCAGCTTCCTGCGAAATTCCTGGGGTTCTCCAGGCAGACCCGAAACCATCCATGTGACTAACTGAAGTGAGTGGTTGAGTATCAGATCGTGAGGTTGTCCTTGGGGATTCAACAAAAGAGAGGGAAAGAGTGGAAGAAGAACAGGGAAGTCTACCAGTAATTTGAGAGCTGAAGGGAACCAAGGCTGTCCCTGCCAGAGGGGGTAATCAATAATATTTTGGTGGATTGACGGCAGACCTGCGCCAAAACTCTGGAGATCATAATGAGGGGAGGAAAAGCATAATTTGTTTGGTTGGACCAATCCTGTTGAAAAGCGTTGGTGGCCAAAGCTTGAGGGTCCGGTCGCCAACTGTAGAACTGAGGGATTTGAGAGTTCAAACGACAGACAAAGAGATCGACAGAGAAGGGACCGAATTTGGAAGAGAGATTGTTGAAGATAGAAGGTGAAGACGCCAATCGCTGGAGTCTTGAAGGTATCTGGAGCACCAATCTGCAATTGTGTTCATCTTGCCTGGAAGGTATTCTGCTCATAGGGAAATTTGGTTTTGAAGACAAAATTCCCATAGACTTTTTGCTAACTCGGCGAGGGGTTTCGACCGAGTACCTCCCAGGTGATTTATATACCGAACTGCTGAAAGGTTGTCCATCTGGAGGAGAATAGAACAACTTACCCTGTCTTTGGCGAAGGTTTGGATCGCAAAGGAACCTGCAAGAATCTCTAAACAATTTATGTGCAGAGATGACTCCTCTCTTGGCCATAAACCTCCTGTCGAGAACTGAGCGCATCTTGCGCCCCAACCAGTCCTACTTGCATCGGATTCTAAGACAAGATCTGGTGCTGTAGAGAATATTGCCCGGCCATTCCAAGCGTCTAGGTGGTCGAGCCACCATTGGAGTTCGATCCGGGACTCGTGATCTAGCAAAAGTAGATCCTCGTATGCAAAACCTTCCCGAAGATGGCAAATTTTTAATCGCTGAAGTGCTCGATAGTGAAGAGGGCCTGGAAATATGGCCTGAATAGATGAGGCTAGAAGACCGATTATCCGGGCTAGACCTTTAATTGTAAGTTGTGACTTGTTGAGAACTGACTGTGTTTCCTTTTTTATATGGGAAATCTTTTGAGCTGGAAGATGAAGAGTAGCCGTGATAGAATTTATGAGAAACCCCAAAAACTCCATTTGACGGGACGGAATAAGGTCGGATTTGTCTCTGTTTATAAGAAATCCTAGGTTCTGAAGGAGGGAAACGAACATGTCTAAGTGTTGTATTAGTAAGGATCTGTCCTGGTGTAAAATGAGAAAGTCGTCTAGGTATACTATAATCCTGACCCCTTGCGCTCTCATATGCGTTACCATTGGCTTTAACACCTTGGTGAAACACCAAGGAGCTGAAGAGAGACCAAAAGGAAGACATATGAAGCGGTAAAATTGGTCCTTCCATTGGAATTGCAGAGATTGTCTGAAGGACTGATGAACAGGGATGGAGAGATAAGCATCTTGTAAGTCCAAACAAACCATCCAATCGTTTGTCAATAACGAATCTCGAAGATGGAGAATAGTTTCCATCTTGAAGTGGTGATACACCACAAATTTGTTGAAAAAAGTGAGGTTTATGACTGGGCGAAATTTTTTGTTCTTTTTTTGGACTAAAAATAGCGTACTGGTGAACCCTGAAGGATGAGGGGAACATGGCTCTATTACATGCTTAAGAATGAGAGAATGAATCTCGTGAGAGAGCAGACTGTCTTGTTGTTTGGAAAAATTTAAGGGGTGGAATAGAGTTCTATATGATAACCTGAAACTGTCTGCAGAACCCATGGATCTGCTGTTAAAGACTGCCAGTTTGTCAGAAATAATGCTGTCCGAGCTCCCACCAACAATGGACCACAAACAGGAGCACTTACCTGAGTTTTGTGCACCTCTGGATCTGAAGCCACGTCTGAAGGAACGATACCTTTGTGGGTAGAACTGTGGCTTGAATTCCTGTTGATAGGAAGTGGAGCCTCTGGTCTGGTTGCCCGCACCTCTCTGGGTTTATCGGCCGGCAAAGCGTCTCCTGCCTTTGCTGGCTCTTCCAAAAACACGAGAATGAAAAATCTTCTGCATGGAAGACTGCGCTTTGTCCATAGAGGTAAAAGTTAGTACATATTTGCTAAGTTCCTTTATAAAGGAGTCTCCAAACAGCAGGCCGTTGGCTTCTGGACCCATCTCTTTGGAGGCGAGACTGTTGAGTTTAGGGTAAATTTTCAGTAACAGGCTTTTGCGTCTTTCTTGCTCTATAGAGGCGTTTGTATTGCCAAGGAGGCAAATCGCCCTTTGGGCCCAATTAGAAAGGATGACCGGGTCAACTTTCTTGCCCTCCATTCTAGCTTCTTCAGCCAAATCCAAAATTCTCGTGAGAGGGCCAGAGAGATCTAGCAACCTGTCCTGGCAGTTGGTCCAGGCCCTGTCTACCCCTTTCTTAGGATCTTTTCCAAATTTAGTAAAGAACATTAACATGTTGGGATCAATAACCGGAGTGGTAGTAATATTGTTGGGGAGGGAGGGTCTGGGGCACTCTGATTTAAGTCTATTACGTACTAACTTATCCAAAGGTTGTCGTAAGTTTTTTAGAACATATTCTGACACGTGGTCACAGGGAGTCCATTCGGTGGAGTTAGGGTGACGGATAAGCGACGGATCAAACATCGGTTGACCCGCAAAATCCAATAAGGAATTATTTGATTTGGGTTTAGATGACTCTCCCAATATATTTAGAAAAGTTTTACGCCTCTTCTCCACAGGCCCTGACCAGATCATTATGTCTGGATCACCCTTATCCATGTCAGTATCACCCATGTCGTCATCTGTATCTCCCAGGTTAGTGATTTGAATGGCGAAGGTGGTATTGGAGGAAGTGGACGGTTGGTTAGAAACATTTTTTGACGGAGAGTCAGAATTAATGGCGATATAGTCTGCCTTTCTTTTCCTGGACTTGGAAGGGGTAGATGTAGAATTGAGAGACAGTAGTTTTTTGACAGAGGCTTCAAAAGTCTTAGAAAAATCGGAAATTGAGTTGGAAACCGTCTTCTGGACCGAGTCCTGAATAAAGGAATCTAAATCCTCTTTAAACTGTTGAGCCTCTTCATCTTCAGAATAGGCTTCCATTGTAGAGAAACAATTATTTCAATAATAATTTAAAATTTGAAATGTAGGGTTAAACTGCCTTCGGTCTACAGAATAAGGGGAAAAAACTGAGCCAGGCAGTATAAATGAGGGGAAAAAACAACAATGACTTTCTTAAATTGAAAAACAGAGAAAGAACGAAGAAAAAAGGCTTTCTTGTGTTCCAAAACGGCCGCGCTAGGCAACGCGTGACCGAGGAGGAAGAACAGCTGAGGGAACAGCTGATGCCCTCGGGGAAGAGCAAAGAAAAAGCTCACCGGCAATTGTTTATTTTGTAGCGGTCGCACTTGGAAAAGCGTGACCGCGATGAAGGGAAAGCTGAGGAAATCAGCTGAGCTCACACGCGTTGAGCTCTAACATGCTGTGCCGGCTCGCGTTAAGCTGTGAAACGCTGCTGTGCACAGCGCGGCCCCAGGCGTTCGCTTTAGAACGCTGGGGAAGCTAATTATAGAATCAACAAGCGGCAGAAAAAAACGATAAAACTAACACGAAGAGTAATTTTCAATGAGCGTATAAGGAATACATTCTTATAAGCATAGAAATGTAATAAAGAAACATGAAATAACCGTATTAAATAAGTACATAATACATGACCAAGAAAGATAGTACTTATCTTGACTGCGAGCAGCAAGAAAAGAGGACTTGTTGCTCTCAGTCAATATGTTTATACTCACCTGTTTTTCTGATTGGTTATCTTCTGGATGACATATTTTAGTAGTTCCCCAGCTAGGTTTGCTGGGAGTTATGGTTTGGTCTTGGCTACTATTCAAATTAAAGCAAGAGAAGTTAGCATAATAGGAGCCTCCGTGTTTGTAATAAAATTACTGCATCCCTTCAAATACGTTTTTACTTCAGTATAACTATAACTCATAAGTGATACAACTTTATATTCGGAAATGGAGCTCAAAAATATCAAAATGATATTCTTATTCCTTCATACGCAGTTTTTATTATCTCATTATATTATATATGCAAACAATATACAAATCACCAAACACAATATAAATGATTGAAACATAATACAACTCTTTAAACAACACTCATCTATCCCGGGTATCTCCCACAACCTGACTCAATAATCCAGCAACCCTCATCAATCACTTCATTCATACCATCATTCCCATAAAAAAGCACTCAACCAAAACAAAAAATATATTTTTTAACAGAGAACTGCCTCTACGATTGCTCAAACACGTAAACATATACTACATTTCAAATACTTGATATGGCATAGAGCTCCCAATCAGTAAATGATACATTTTGCCAACCAATACATGGTTACTAAACAAACATTAGGCACCGTTCAAACCAAAATTCTATTTACATAATTTAATATGTGGCAACTTTAATAACCACTGTACAGTATCCTAATAGATGATCGGAATTGTGACTTGCAGACCAATCTTTAGCTCTGTGAAGCAAATAGCTGCTGCGTTACAAAATCTAAGGTAAGCGCACAACAAAGCCATTACGTAAACTTCAATGTTTTATTTAAATTCCAGTGCTGACATTTGTGGTACCATATTTTAACTCAGTTTTGGTTCTCCCAACAATACATATAGGATAAGGCAAGCAAAACATTACACATATGTGAATATAATTTATGTAACACATGCAGCCACATTGCTAATCAAAGGCGCGAAAAACGTCAAAAAAATGTAGTCATTTCCTTTTGATTAAAAATGTAAAATCATGTCAAAATCCCAAATCCTTAAAAATAGTTAAAGAAACACTAAATATTTACTCATGTAATGTACCCCATTGGTCCTAAGAATCCTTGGAATCTTGGGTATCAATTATTAAGCATTTCTGATGCACAATGCCCCTGGTCAGCACTTAAGATAATAAAAGTGCTTTTTCAGATGCACTAATATCATTTTAGGAGTCAGAAAAGATTTCACAACTCCAAAAATAGAACTGTGAATTGATATTGATTCGGTATCTGGAAAGGGAGTGTTGAAGGCATCTCTTGCTATAGCAGTATGTGTGTGGTAAGATGGAATACAATTGTTATTTTTTTCATTTCATCTATCACCTTGCTATTTTTGCATTTATGTCCTAAGTGTGCTTGGTATGCCTAGATGTGAGTTCCAGGTTCACTGTGCCACTGGAACTAGGCTATACCCGGTTGGGTTACTTGTGTTCTTGTTCAGGAAGGACCTGTCTTGGCAGTTCGGGCTGGAGTGTTCCCTTAAGGAACAGGGTAAAGACTGATTTGCATTTGGCTGGGTCCAAACTGAGGTGGCATGGTGGGGGAAAAATGATGACTTGGGATGCTGCCCCAAGCAATTACCAGTGGCTGAGATTAATTCCAGCATTCCACCCATCACCTTATTGTTTTTCTAAATAGCTCTGAAGTACAGTCACTTCCACAAAGTTGAAAACAACACTACATGCTGAACAGTGAAAGCTATGGAGGCCCTATTCCCCACTTCTGCTTCATTCAAAAACTCTGAAACTATATCTGAACCAAGATATGCCTGACCTACACCTCACCACTGACTCCAGATAGCTGCAGGAAGTGGTGCTGCGAAAGACCAGCACGTCAAGCCACCTCATGAAATGGACATGACAATGATACAACGTCTATCCCGTTCACTAATTTTCTAGTTTTGATAAATCTTTTTAGGAGTTCCGAGGGGTGAGAAGAGGCGTACAAATTATACAAATCTTCGCTAGACTTTCTTGACACTACTCCGTGTTCTTCTTATACTTGGCCGAGTTATTCTTCATAATTATTCTTCAGAGAGTATGCAAAGACTCTAATATATGCACAGCTCAAGTCACTAATAATCACATAAAAAATTAAATGTCGTAGTCTATCCAAAAGTAAAGGAACTTCAAAACAGAATTCAAACACAATGTTCAGTTCAAGAAGGTTCAGTTGGATCTGCAGTGTTTTCCCAAAATTCGCCAAATTTTCTCTGTCAGTCATTTGCAGCAAAATATGTTCATTCAGGTAAAGAGTACCTCTGACAGGGCATTCGCTTCTCTTTGATCTCCTCAGTGCCACTCACTCAATCTCATTTTCACTTAGATCAGAATTTTCAGTATCCGCTGGCAAACTCAATTTCTCTCCTTCTTGCCTTCTGGGCCATCAGTCTTCAGCTTCCACTTGATTTCTTCCAGCACTAGGTCCTTCATCAGGGTATCAATCTGAATTTGACTTGTTCTCCACCACAGGACAAGATTCAGTTGATTCAGCTTCAACTGTGGCTTGCTCAAGACCCCCCTAACCAATCAAGTGCTGTTTCAGGCTCTGATTGACCCCTAAAAGGTTGACTAATCTTCTCATGTGGTCATTTCAAGGGGACATTCAACTCTGAAATCTAGTTGGGGAGACCTTCAGACTTCACAGCAATTGTTGTGACCAAAATGACGTGGTATGGCCCATGCCAACGAGGTTCCAAGCACAGCTTCCTTGCATGCTTTTTCACTAAGACCCAGTCACTGGGACTAAGTTCATGGCATTGCTCCTGGTGTGGAGATGCTGTAGTTGCTCCAACCTAATAAAAAGCATTAGAACTCACCACGTCAGCTAGCCCTTACAGTAGTCAAGGACTATATCATCTGTAATGTTCACAAGTGCATTCATAAGAATCACTGGCAATCTCATCACCCTCCCCATAATGATCTTGTGGGGAGACAGTCCAGCCTTTTGATCAGGTACACTTCGAAGACTCATCAATACAAGAAACAAAGCATTAGGCCATTTCAGAGATGTTCAAGCACACACCTTTGCCAGTCTGGATTTCAGTGTCCCATTCACTTGCTCAACAAGACCTGCATACTTAGGTCTAGAGCTACAGTGCAATCTCTGTTCCACTTGTAATGCTGCACACAACAATCTCAGGACCTCATTACTGAAATGAGTCCTGTGATTTGACTCTAGAGAAGTCCTGGGTATAAGTTCTCTCAACAGCAATTTCGCTACAGTGACATTATCATTCCTTCTGGTTGGGTAAGCTTTGACCCAACAAGAGAAGTTGCTCACAATCATTAGGACATACCTCAACTCATTACACATAGGCAACTCAATACAATCCAACTGCATCCTGTTACAGGGCCCTTCTGATCTCCCTTTGTGACTCAGTGTAACTGCAGTCTTCTTTCCAACATTGTTCTTTTGATACACAATACATATGTGGCATAACGCTTGTGCCATCAATCTGAACTTGGGATCAAATCATGTTTGCCTATGCAATCTCACCGTTGCATCCCAATCAACATGAACTGGACTTTGAAAATGCCTTGCCATTGCGGGTAACAAACTATTCGGCAACACTGGCCTTCCATCCATCGAAACCCAAATGTAATCATCTCTCGTGACACAAACTGCTCTGACACAATACTGTTGTTCTTCCTCTGACACTTCATTTTGAAGCCTCTTAACTTCTTCCATAGTGTCTGCTGTAGTAAAAAAAGGTTCTAGTTAGTCTCATCCATTCCATCATTGGCGTACTCTCTATTAAATGTACAGACATTGTGAGCACAGTTCTTTGCAACCTCATTTGCATGGTTATTACTTGAGGTCATATGATCTAACGCTGTACGATGTCCGGGACACTTGACCACTGCAACTTGTTCAGGTTACTGTAATGCATCAAGTAGGTTTCTCACTTGTTCACCGTTCCGGATTGGTGATCCAGAAGTCGTCATAAACCCCCTCTGGGAACATACTTTTCTGAAGTCATGAACGACTCCAATGCTGTATTGGCTATTGGTAAATAGTGTCACTTTCAGCTGGTCTGAAACACAGCATGCCCTAGTAAGATCAATCAATTCAGCCACTTAAGCAGAGAATACTCCTGAAAGCCAGGAAGCTTCAACATTTCCTGAAATAGTGCAGACAGCATAAGCTGCTCTAAGACTTCCTCCACTGTCTCATGAACAAAAAACATTGACATAAAGCACAACATCTGAATCAGGTTGTGACTCATCTTGTATGTCTGGTCTCACCTAGGTGCATAGTTCAGTAACATTGAGACAACCATGGTCCACTTCACATTTATCATAATTTTCATGATCTGGTATGGGTAACAATGTAGAAGAATTCAGAACACCACAGCGCTTGATAGTCACAATTTACATGACTAGTATAACTTGCTCATACTTTAAAGGTGGCTACTTACCCGGTGCTGGGTTGTAGTCCTTGTCATCAGCGATCCCACTGAATGGGGAACATATACAGCTACCAGGTGGCCCATAACTATATTCTCACATCTCTCTATGCTGACTGTGGCTACTGTTTTAAGACAGCCAGGCAGCACAGAAGCTACAGGATCTAATGTAACGGAGAAGTTGGCCAAAGGCCTTATAGCATTGACATGGCTTTGTGGAAGCACTGAGTGATTGCAACCCTCCCTCTCTCTGCAGAAAAGGAGAAATGACTTATTATAATGAGGCATTCCCTAAGTCTGGGCATGACTTTCTCTCAGCTCTAGGAAGGTAATCAGACAATCGTTATCTCAGAGTAGCAGATCAGACACATCCTTGTGTGTCAGCCTCTGTAAAGGCTTGGCCACTAGGGTAAAGTTGGGTATCCACTGGCGACAGTACCCCATCATTCCCAAAAACATCCTAACTTCTCTCTGCGTGATTGGCCAACTCATTTTCAAAATGGCTGAAATTCTCTCTTGCAACACTTTCCTCACTCCTTTCTCAATGTGATGTTCAAGATCATGAACCTCTTTTTGACAGTACTGCAACTTTCCTGTGGATATGTCCATTATCACCTAGGTGGTTCAGCAGTGCAATTGTATCCTGTTTTCCAGCTTCTTAAGTATTCAATACAACCAATAGGTCATCAATAAATTGTATAAAACTGAGTTAAAAGGCATGACCAGGGACACCAAATTGTTCCTAAGAATCTGGTTGAAAATGGAAGGACTCTCAGTATACCCTTGTGGGATTAGGCACCATGCCAAAACACGATTTCCAAATCAAAATGCAAAGAGGAACTGACTGTTCTCATGCAACGGTATCAAGAAAAAGGCTTGACACAAATCAATGACAGTGTTTCACTCACATGGAATCTGAAACAATAGCACAACTGAATTTGGTATCAAGGGACAAGGAACAACAAATGTTGTTCACCGTTCGCACAACCTGTATACTCCTGTACATCCCATTCGACTTCTGCAAAACCGTAATGAGAGAACTGCATGTACTACCCATTATTTCCTTTAAGATCCTCTGCTGAATCATAGACTTGATTAGGGGAATTATCCCTGCAATTGTCTCAGGTGCCAAGTTATATTGAGGTGCTCTTGGGTACTCAGCTTTTGGCTAGACTGTAATGTGGACAGGCTCAACACCTTTAACCAGTCCAATATCTTTTCCTGAAAAATCCCACACTTCAGATCTCACTGTCTCTTTCACTTCTGGGGGTTAATCATCAACAGTCAGCAGAGTAAATAATGTACTGCAAGACCCATCATTTGACATTTTAAAGTCAACATCTTCAAACGTCTATATCCCTATGCCTGTTGACATACAACAAATGATGCAGTTCAGCTTGCAGAGTAGATCCCTTCCCACACTCCACAAATTTATGCTTCTCTTCAAAGGACCCTATTTTTACTGATATTGCTGCAGTTTCCTGGGTTGCCATCTGTTTTTTGCTACTCCTCCAACTTAAACTATTTTTAAAGCGAGAGGTAGGTCGGGACATCTACTGTTCTCAGAGTAGAACAGGAAGCTCCAGTGTCAACCAGAAATGACATGCTGTGGCCATTAACTTCACCATCTATGGTTGGACCACTCTGGTCTACCTCCAAGGCTCTGCCAAGTACACAGTCTTCTTCTCGTCTCAGGCACTGGCAGGCTGACTGATAGGATCCATAACTCTCATGTATCTTAAACATGGGAAATGTTTGGAGAGGAGTATTGTCATGAGTCACATTTGTGTTTATATTTGGAACCTGATTCAAATTTAGCCTAGGACCAGTAGCATTCTGTTGTGGCATCGGAGGTTGTGGGACTTGCATCTCTGGAGCTTGGGGCACATTAATATTTTGACTTTTCTGCCTCGGTACATTCTGCATTTCTGCAGGGTTAGTATTCTGAACTGTTACAAACTCTGAATTGTGGAACTGATTTGCTAGACTAAGACGACATTCCTTCTTCCAAAGTCCCAACCTGTTATCGACGTGACAAGGGGTTGACTTTTTCAGGCTGTTAATATCCATTCCAGTACTAGGATCAATGGGAGCTCCCCGACCTCTACCCTGCATTGGATTTGGTCCCTGCTGATACACAGCTTCCATAGTACCAACATTCCCTGCAAACGGCTGAATCTGACTAGTTCTCTGAGTAGCTTTCATCCGATCAACCATTGATTTCACTTAAACTTCTTCTATTTCATCTCAAACTCATTGCTGCAGTATTTGGAGTATCTCAAAATCTCATCAACTGATTTATTCTGCCAACAAATCAAATGCTGCTGAATCATCATGCTAGTCTCAGGCTTCAGTCCTGCCACAAACCTCAACATAAAATGTCCCATATCTTGGTTTTAAGTGTCTCCATTCCATTATACTGCTTAAATGCCTGCAACAATCTCTCATAGTTAGCATGAATCGATTCTTTTGGTTCATGTGTCGTTCTGTCAATCTTAACCCAATCTACATCCTGGGATGGTACTTACAACTTCAAAAATGTCATGACCTGTTGATAAGTTTTCATCACCAATGGCGAAAGACCTTTCGCCACTGTACTTTTTGGTGGCTCTGTCTCTGGCCACTGCACAGATACCTTATATTCTGCCCACAAATCACTCAAACCATGATGTCAAACAATGTGTTCAAGTCCCCCCACAACACCTGCAATATTTTCACAAGCCTCTCAATTTGATATACCATTCCAATGGCTTGTCTCTGAATTTTGGGAAATCATTAGTAAATGATGGAAGATCACTTCTGCTCTAAGACACATGTACATAATCTCTACCAAGCACTTCTCTTGACGGGAGGTTTGTTGCATCCCCCAACTACTATAGGAGGTGGTTTTCCTGGGGGTTTCTTTAAATCTTTCTTTTTCGCAGATCGAGCTTCCCATTTGTCTAATTCATTCCAGATCCAAATGTTTTGAATTAATTCCCTAATTTGAGTTTTCCTTCCTGGAATTCTCATGTCAATTATGTCTTTGTCATTAAAACACACTCAATAACTCATCTGTAAAGCTTTGGTCATATTCAAAACACCTCATAACTCTGGTCCAACTCTGCTAGTTTGTCATGGACTTGACCTGCATGATTAGTAATATCCTTACACATAAACAAAAGTACATTCTCATGATAAGTGTCCAGGCGATCCAAGTCAAGATTTTTATTTAAAATTGCATCCAATTCTAATTTGAGTCTCATCACAAACAAAAGTACATTCTCATGATAAGTGTCCAGGCGATCCAAGTCAAGATTTTTATTTAAAATTGCATCCAATTCTAATTTGAGTCTCATCACATCTACTAAACTCTCTCTTGGCAGATAATTAATTGTTCCCCGACTCAATTTTGTACTCACAATTTCTTTTGAAGGGGTACCCTCATTAAAAGCCTTCACCCATTCATCTATTTCCTTGGCACTAAACACTCAAGTCACCACAGGAACTTTAGACATATTCTCATTTCCCTGTGCACCTGAGCTAATATTTAAAGGTGGTTCCCACAAAGGGGTTCCAGTAGTTGGCTTTTTCTGGTAAGTGTCTATAGAAGTACATTCAGAGAGATTCAAAGTCGAATATTCACTCGCCACACATGGAGTACTTTTATGTGTTGGAACTAAAGGAAGAAATTCCCTGGTATCAGGATTTGCTGGAACTCTGCTTTGCCCACCAACTGTATTTGGAACACCAACATTATGAGTTATTTTTCCTGGGCCTTCAGGTTGTACATAGGAACCGCAGGATAAATAGTAACTGGAACAGTAAGAGCATCAACAGTGTTTGTAGTAGGATCAATTAGAGCACATATTTCGGAATCCTCACTTCTTTGCTCATCAGGCAAATTAGCTGGAGTGGTGCCCACAAGAGTAGGGGTCACATTTGTTATAGCAGTGGCAAATACAATCTTTCTATTGCCAGCATTACCATTTCCACCCTCTTCCTAGCTTCATTGTATAGGGTAGGTGTTTGGAGAGCAACACATCCAAAATACTATCTCCAGAATCATTGCCACTGTCTTCACTCATGTCATCTGGTTCCTTTTGTTTTCCCTCTTTCTGTTTCTTATCCTTGTTCTTTTCCTTCTATTCCTCAACAGCTTAACTCCCTCTATCATGTCAGTTCTTTACCTCTTCTGTTCTGCATCCCATCTAGCATCTGCATAGGTAAGCACACTCTTCGAGCACTACCTTGAAATCTTTCTCTATCTCTGACATAAGTAGCACGTACCGAAGCATTAAGTGCTTCATATTGTGCGAGTCTAGGAGGCAGTTTCATCTCTCCCCGACTCTCAATAATTCTCATATTAAATGTGCCATATTGTGGAACCCTCAATACATCTTTTTTTATGTGACCTTGTGCATTGACTAAGCCAAACACATATATGGAGGCCTCTGTTAGTTGCCATATAATGGCTGGGGTATCTTCAAGAAGTTCCTCTTCTCCCTCTCTACTCAGTATATGCACATCTCCTCTAAACAAATGTCGCATAATTTTGAAAAATTTAATTTTCCCCAATCAAATGTTAATAATCACAATAAAATTTTGTTTCAAATCAAAAACAACATTGTATCCAGAATCCCTTGTGCCGCAGCACAACCCCTTATGACGTCTTCAGCCAATAGACGTGTGGCAACACACCAACCAACCAATACCAGCATGACACACTGTGACATCAATCTCGTTCTTCGCAGCAGTTCACCCTTCTTCACCATCTGCATGCACACACTTTCTTCAACATTGCACATGTAACAAAATATAATACAGTAACCTTTGTCTGCTCCACTAAGGAATCAACAGCTCCCAATCACACAAAAATTCTCCCAAGCACTTTAAAAAAATATCAACCTGTGGGGTATCATCCAGATTAGTATAGGTTCACTCTGCACATTAAGATCCACTATACCAATTATCTCACATTCACACAAAGATAAGTCTCTAGCTCAACTGTGCTGTTGACAATATCTCACGACCAACACAACCAAACTTAGCAGGCAATTATAATATGGTGTCTTCTGCACCTTTTAATACTATATGGGGATCTTAGGCCACGTCAGACCCAATTACCTCTTCAACTTCTTTACAAGTCACCAGACTCACACAACATTGAAGCCACCATCCAAACCCACCAACACTGCAAACTACACATGATCCACCGCAATTCGCGACCCTATTGATACTCACTACTCCATCACTAATACAACTCTCTTCCAATCTCCACAACTCATCCGATCCTCCAAGATCTTGACATGGGCACTAGGGACTAGGCTCTGGGGACTAACTAATCTAGAAAACAGGGTTCCACCTCTCCTCACTTCGGGCTCCTAACCATCCTCTGCTCCTATCGGATAACGCGTCTGGCCCGTAAACTAATTTTCTAGTTCTGACAAATCCTTTTAAGGTGTTGCTAGGGGTGAGAAGAGATGCATTAATTTATTTCAATCAATTAACAATGTAACCCATTAGGCCACACATTGAATCTCAAAGGTGGGGTTGAATTTCAAAAGATTTATGACACATTCAAAGCCAGGCGTATGTAAATGAGTCTCAGAAACATACATTTTAAGTACAGAATCACTAAAGGTGTCTTAAAGCACTGAATCAAATTGAATCGTACAAGCATACAGCATACCAACATTTCTGTTGCAGTGTTACAAAATATCAAAAACAACACCTGAAGTTCAGACTCCAAGCTTTGATTTTCCTGCCTAACCTAAGACTCTAAATACATTGAACTATTCTAATAAAGCTAAGGGAATCCTAGGAAATCTCAAATTTATAGAAATAGTAAAAGAATCAAAAGTGTCAGAATGACAGAAACCTCAGTAGAAGTTCTGCAGAAGAGAGATGTGCATAGCATAAAGTCACATCAGCCACAGCAAAAGAAAAGAGGTCCGAACCTCTCTAAGTCTCTAAGGATTCACTCAAGTCAAAGGGTAAAAGGAATCTGGCTCTCTAACTAACTAAACACTACTATAATCCTTGCAAAACTTTCTGGAGCTGACATCAATGCCAGTAAGTTTCCTCTTTCACCTGCAAATAAAGACATTTGCAATGAGAGCAAAACTCCACATTGAAGGTTAAATACAGAAAAACATTTCAGCCTTTCATTCCAGCCAACTTAACACAGAACTCAATGCACTTCCGAATACATGATTATACTTTCAATTCCCATAAGTACCATAAATGAGGAATAACTATGAAAACATAACATTTAACTAAGATATCATAGTACCAATACATCTGATACAAATGAGTGTGTATATTTCTTCAATCAATAAATGTCACTACAGAATTTGCATACAACTTTTCTACATTTCTGCTTACAAGTGCACTTTGATTTTATGGCTTTCAGTGCCCCAAGTTTACATAAATACTTTTGAAGACAGGTTTGATATATATATATATATATATATATATATATATATCGCTGATTACATTTTCTCATCATTTCTGAAACGCATAATTTCCAAAAACCCTTGTGATTTAGGGCCAGATGTATCAAGCCTTTTTGCATTCACTAACGGTGCGAATGCCGTTTGCGAATGCAAAAGTGCCTTTCAGTATGTATGAAAGGCATTAGCAATGCAATTTTAAGGAATCCCTAAAATAGCGATTCCTTAAAATTGCGACCCGTTTAGAGAATCGCAAATTGCGATTCCCTAAATAAGAAATCACAAATAAGCAATCCTTATTTGCGATTTCTTAAGCACATGTAAGAAGATTTTCCTTAATGCGAATTGGGCATTAAGGAATCGCAATTGCCACCAAATACAATTTGGTTGTAATCATGTGCAAATTTTAAAAATGCATTAAAAATGCATTTTTAAAATTTACATGTAATGCACACATGTCCCTTTGGCATGTGTGCGCCTTACATGTCTTTAAAAAGAATTTTGGGGTGCAGCTTAGGCCCCCAGCACCCTGGGGTTTGCAGTTCCCAAATTGTGAATTCCAGTTAGGAATTCGCAATTTGGGAAATGTGAACAATTCGCAAATATGGGCCTACAAGCCCATAGGTGCGAATGGGCTCAGAATCGCTATTTGCGTTTCGTAATAGCATTCGCGATTTTTAGGAAATCGCTATTACCAAATTGCAAATATGGTACATACCATTTTGCGACTCTGAAAAAGCGATTTCTTAAAAATCGCTATTAGAGAATCGCAAAGTGGATTCTTGATACATCTGGCCCCAAGTGTCTGTCTTTGAAGTTTGTGTTCTGGAGATTGCCCACTTTGTAGTGCCCACTCCTTTGTTGTGGTCTTCCTCCAAGGAGCAGTCTATCACAGCTGGGCAGTCTCCAATCTTGATAGCCACAAACATAGATCATGGGAGAGACTAAAGGTTCACACCTGAATGTCAGCCTCAGTAATCTGTGCATCAAAGGGTTACCAAAGGGCCACAGCCCTATCTTAATGATTCTCTTATCAGCCCCATCTTCTTTGTTAAATATGCCCAGGAACCTTTGACTAGTGACCTCCTTTCAAAATCAAGGAGCCCTCATACCTGTGCACCGTAGAGCCTGGCTTGTCCTTCCTTCAGTGTGTGGTCCACCCAGCTCTCAGGATTAAAGGATCCCACAGATCTGTCTGCGGGAACTCTCTTCCTCTCCCTGCTCCTCCATCAAGCTCTGGACCTCTGAAACACGAAAACAGTGTCTTCCATGTGTTGTGTTCATTGAAATCACACACACTTTACTGTGCACACACACATACACACGTGCACAACCTCTAATGTACTGCACCTTTGCCCGGGCAGCCATACATCGCAGCGTGCTCATGCAACACAGCCCACTAACTCCTATATGCGATACCAGCTTGCAGGTACACATGTAGCCCTTATGCACAAGTAACCACTTGTGCGGTTTCCTGATGCTCTATTTCTTCTCAGAGGCACACATGCATCTCAGCACACAACCATGCATGCTATCTTCTTAGGCACTGCATTTCACCCAGGCACCCATACATCCCAGCACTGCACACAATCCAGTGCAGGCCGAGGGTGAGTTGAGCACACATCAGCAGGACTTTACCAGGGTAAGCAAGGAGGTGCTACTCCTGTGACACAGGTAAAAATGGCCTGGTCACTGTACTGGTCACAAAAACACAATATGCTGCCACTACAGAGCTCATGCTACTTACCTCCTGTTGAAGCAAGCAGACTTCAGCACTTGATGGAAGCACTTTAAGCACCCCTCCCAGTCTAAGCAGAACACAGTCCATAAGACGGGCCTAGATCATAGCACACATGCATTATCCATTTTCACTCATGACCACAAATAAGTACCAAGGATCCAGATATCACTGCAGCTGGGGCACTCAGGCAGAGGTATACCTCTATGATTATGCAAGGGACATTTTCATTCCAACATTGAGTATATATAGATACATATAGATTTGACACAACATAAACAATATGAAACACACAACAATGAATACACATTGATTGTCGCACATTTATTAATGTGACTCTCCTTATTAAATATCATCTATGTACTTTTTTCATTTTCTGTTAAAGAAAACATAGTTCTATTTAGTAAAGGCCTGATTTATAATTTGGTGGGTGGAGTAATCTCCATTGGCCTGATGGAGGACTTAATGCCTGACAATCCAAGACTATTCCGTACCCCAGTTCCTGTCAATACTTTTTGATGTTTGGTGCACAGAGCCTTCCAAACTGTTTTATTTTTTATTTTCAAAAAATAAATCCAGAAGCATCTGAACAAGGGAAGATTATTCGCAGCTGGCAGATGCATACAAAATGACATACTCACCTTTGGTGATGACACACAACTGAAAATATCCCTCTTGGACAAAACACCCAGCACCAGGAACAACTTCAACTTGTGCATGGCCGAAGTGATCACCTGGATGAAGTCAAACTGCCTCAGGCTGAGTACAGACAAAACGGAAGTGGTAATTTTTGTAAAAGATGCCTCGCCATGGGAATAACCTGGTGGCCTTGAAAAGGCCATGGTCCCACCTCTACCTCCAGCACACAAGCAAGGAACCTCAAAATCATCTACCTCCAGCACACAAGCAAGGAACCTCAAAATCATTATCATCATCAAGCTGGACATGTCCACTCAGGTCAATGCAGGCACCACATCTGGCTTCCACACCCTGGGAATGCTGAAAAGATATTCAAGTGGCTATCCAACAGCACCAGGAAAACTGTCACTCAAACCCTGATCACAAGCAGACTGCAGTATGAGAACACCTTCTACGCAGGAATCACCAAATAACTCAGACTGTCCATAACACAACTGCCAGACTGGTTCTCAACCACTCACTCCAAGCTCACATTGCAGCATAACTGAGGGAGCTATCCTGGCTCCAAATACAAAAGAGCATACTATTCAAGCTTCTCACTCACACATAAAAAACACTACACAACACACATCCTGCCCACCTAAGCAACTGTGTGCAGTTCCATCAAGCCTCCATGCACCTCCATTCAGCAGGGCTCTAAAAAACATGCGTCCCAAGCATACCAAAAAAAGCAGTTTGAGATTTTGCCTTCACATACATCCCTACAAAAGTGTGGAATGACTTCCCACACCACATTAGAGCCTCCTCATCCCTTCTTGAACTCTGCAAAAAGATGAATACCTCCCTCTTTGACTAAGTCACATTGATACTAGCCTTGCTTACCTGCTACGCACGAGAAAACCTTCATGGTTAATAGTGTAGTATGGAAAGACACATAACATAATGTAGCATCTACACAGATGTGCAACTATTAACCTATCTACAGTTCAATCTACTGCTCGAGTGGGCAACAGGCCACTGAGGGAAGCACAGCACACCTGTTCAAAATTCAGAGACACTACATGTTCTGCAGACTAATTTGAATTTTTTTTTTTTTGCTTTTTCAACTAGCTCTCTAGATAACAAAATCTTCTACTGGTAGTCTACAAAGAATGACGTTTCGCATTTTAGATTTTTATGACCACAACCCACAAAGACTGCAAATGACACGAACCAAAATTTTCTAGATGATGATCATTGACATATAATGCTAAATACCTCATATCCAGGAACAACTGAAATTTCATCAGTTATTACCTCAGTTTAAGTGAGGCCTTATCTAGTAGCCCAGCAGGACTCTCTCTACTAGAACCCTATCTCTGATTCCCTAAAATGAATGACCTAATGATTTCCCTTAAGTGCAAAAAGTTTCTAACCTCTTCAGAATACAAAATACCTAAAATTGTCCAATAGGGAAAAAGAATTAGCCATTCTCATACACAAGACTTTACAAGCAAGAATAATAAAGAGTTACTCTGACCAAGAGAGAAGATATGCATTTAACAAATCATCATTGCAGAACTGCATCTTTGTTAGAGAAGAGGTATACCCCCAGAAGGATGATTGTTTCTCAAGATTGGACAGAGTGACTGTGCAGGGATCTTTTTATCGTAGTCTTTGGTTTTAATCATTAAATAACTCAGCCACTGCTCTTATGGACCTTTGATCATCAACAAGGAGAAATTAAAAGGAGTGATTTTAACCATCAAACACCATGAACAGTGAAGTTCATTTGGGGCTCCGCAATAATCAATGAAGAGAGCTGGTGTGAGGTAAAGGGTTTCATTAACAATTTCTAAATATGTTCAATTTGTTTATTCAGTAATAATTAGTCTTTAGGCATCATTGTTACAAGTTCAAATAATCCATTGGTCGAAATTTCAAAGCAAAGTAAAATACAAATTAGTAAAGATGACAAATAAAATAGAAATGATACATCAAGCATGTCCCATAAAGACATTTCCCAAATCTAAATTAAGGATTAAAATTACAACTTCATAATTAGGTCAAAGAATGGTGTCAGTTGAGAAACTCCATAAAGAGTACTAATTGCATAAGCATGAAGCCGTTGCACTTAGCAAAAATACTTTTTAAGCTGTAAAGTATTCTCAGCTATAACTTAGCAGACACCTTTAGAAAGAAAAAAAGATGAAAGGGAAAACTCTCCTGAAGAGAGGTAACCCTACGGGTCTCAGTAAAAGACTCCAGAGTGCTCTCACATGTGAAGAGCCAGAGCACAGATAGATTATGGCCCTCATTATGAACTTGGCGGTAATCACCGCCGACCGCCGTGCTGGCGGTGAACAAAAGACGGTGGCAGTGGACTGCACACCGCCGAATAATGATGCCAAAAACACACTCTGTCAAAAGATTGACAACCTCCACTCCCCGCCAGGGCCAACGACGACGGAAAGGCAGGACACAGCACCCCGCCATCGCTACAAAGCCCCTGCCCACCAAATAATGATGCACAAATCAGCGCGGCGGACAGTGGATGCCGAACGGCCATTGGTGGTAACGACCGCTGCACTCAGAAATGGGAACCGCCAACAACAGAGGCACACACTGGCAAATATGGAAACCACACAGGTGACACACATCCACACCACTATAAAACATGCTCATACACAACCCACAATCTTTTACAATGCCAACAGCACCACAGAAAACCATACCACAACACACATACAAACAACCACCCCACAAGTCACACACAACACACCACCCACAACACACACCATGGCACCCCCGCTTCACCGACAGGGAGCTGAGGACCATGGTGGACAAAATACTCAGGGTCGAGCCACAGCTATTTGGGGCACAGGTGCAGCAGACGCCCTTGGTCAAGAAGATGGAGCTATGGCAGAGGACTGTTAACAAGGTCAACACAGTAGGAATCCATCCACGCACAAGGGATAACATCAGGAAGAGATGGAATGACCTGGGGGGAAGGTGTGTTCCATGGCATCACGACACAACATTGCTGTACAAAAGACTGGCCGTGGTCCCCCACCATCTTGTCGACATGCCGCTGCCATTTCACCATCTTCCAATGGCCCCATGGACTATGCCCCTGTGCAACCAACAGCTGTGGAAATATACCTGCGTATATTGTTCACCATATGCCCACTCCCTTACACTGTCCCATCACTCATGGATGTTTTTTCTTTAAATAAATACTCCTGTGCACTAAAATTATCTGTCCTTCATTAATATAAGCAAACAAATGTAAATGTGAATATACTAGCCAGTTTCCATCATAATGCTGTTTTAGTGCATGAGGTAGTCTAACAGACTGCAGTGTTCGAAGTATGTCACACTGTACATTCCTATGCTGTTACACACATCTCCTTCTTCATATATGAAGTCTACAAATCACTGGTAAGGGACACCACAGCACTTTGCACATAAGTCACCCTGAAACAATGCAGTAAACCCATTGGTAACATAGAACACTACCTGAGAGTCACTGGAAGTATAGCCGGATTAGCAGGGTCCTGGAGTTTGTGTCTTCCCCCTCCTCTTCCCCATCACTCTAATCCACCTCTGAGGTGGCAAGGGTGGTTAGACAGCATCCACTTCATCCAGTACTGGAATAGCTTTCTTCAGAGCCAAGTTGTGCAGCATGCAGCAGACCACCACTATCTGACACACCTTGTCATGGACATAGCACAGGGACCCTCCAATGAGATGGAGGCAGCAAAATCTTGCCTTCAGGAGTCCTATGGTCCTCTCAAAATCCCTCCTATTGTGACCATGTGCCTCATTATAATGGATTTCTGCATTTGTCCTGGGATTCCTCACAGGTGTCAGGAGCCATTGCATGTTTGGGTAGCCAGAATCCCCTGGAAAAGTGGGTGAAAGAGCATTGAAACACACAAAATCTACTTGTATATAGCCTGCCTGTCAGCTATGTAACTGATCCAGTGTCATATACACTCACCTCTGAGCCAAGCTCGGTCTCTCTGTAGTTGTCTCATCATGTGTGGCACACTGCTGTTTCTCAGGACAAAGGAGTCATGATCCAGGGGACCTTGCATTGACATGAGTAATGGACTGATCTGCGGTACACACCAATTGGACATTCATGGAGTGAAAGCTTTTACAATTTCTGAACACCTGTTCATTTACTCTTGGGGGTATGAGGTCTATGTGGGTAACGTCAATGGCACCTATCACGTGGGGAATATTTGCAAAAGCATAAAATCCAGATTTGATTGGGGTGAGATCAGCCCTTTGGGGAAACTGGACATAACTTTGCAGGGGATGCATGAAGGAAACCAGAAATTTGGACAGGATGTGGCTGAACATTGGCTGTGATACACCGCCTGCCATGCTCACTGTCACTTGTAATGAGCCCGTGGCCAGAAAATGTAGCACAGATGTACCTGCACAGTTGTAGGGATGGCATGGTGATTCCCACTAGCTGGCATCAGAACAGGCTCCATTTGTGAACAGAGTTCCAGGATAGTGGCTTGATTCAGGCGGTAATTGATGATGATGTGACATTCCTCCATTGTGGCCAGATCAACCAGGGGTCTGTAAACAGATGGGGCCCTCCCTCGCCACATGGGTCTGTACCTATTCGGGGGAATAGAGACACATTGAGTTGCCACAAGCACTTCAATCACAATATTCCACAATTCAACTTGTACATGTAACACTATTGCCCCTCACACAGATGCAAAGAACTTGGTAATCCTGTCACGGTATTGTCTGGTGTGGTGTGTGTATATTGCATTGCATCACAGTGTAGGCACACTTCCCACTATGATTCCATGAGGAGATCACTGATCATACCATTACTTGACGAAGGGGAGAGGGAATGGAGCCATGGATTAGGACCCTGGACAGACAAGGAAGGCCTGGTGTATGCAAAATGGCAGCCCCCTGCCCTACAGGTAGTGTAGTGTAGGAAGTGACTTCATTCCACTGGCGGTAGTTGTCTTGGCGGTAGGCGGTGTTCACCGTCGTGCACCTCTTCATTGGATAACATTGGTGTCTATGGGGAAGCAGAGCCAATCACTATCACCGCTGGCAGTGATGGTGCACACTGCAGCAGTAAATACTGTCATTTTGCTATGCCCTTGCCACTTGACTCCTGCACCTCGAGAGAAACGGAGCTCCACTGCGTGAGCTGCTGTGTCCTGACTCTGGTGCTTAGAATGGCACGTGTCACAGGGGAATGGGCCCCGGCCTTCACTGCAGAGGAGCTTGAGATGCTGGTGGATGGGGTCCTACCCCTGTATGCGAAGCTGTGTGGGCGACCAGAGGCTCAGGTAAGTTGCTATTTGACTTCCATGAAGGTGTGAAAATGTGGCGGGTGGCTGTAGGCATTTTTGTTGGCTGTGTGAATGTTTACCCGTAATGTGTCTGCAGTTGTTGTCTTGGCTGTTGTCAAAATGTGTGTCTCCATGGGCCATGTGAGGTCGAACTGGCATGGCATCTGTGTATGGGACACCCACACTGACGTCTATTTCTTTACTCTGTGTGTCCCATGCAGGTCAGCGTCCTTCAGAAGAAAGGAATGTGGCATGCCATCACCAAGGAAGTGCGGACTCTGAGGGTCTACAACCGGTTGAGCATCCACTGCAGGAAGTGGTTGGAGGACCTGCAGTGCTGGGCCCGGAAGACCGGAGAGGCCCAGCTGGAGATGGCCTTCCAACGAGGGAGAGATGCCCGTTGGACCCTGACCCCCCTAATGGCCCACATACTGGCAGTGGCCTATCACAATTTTGGATGGGCGCTTGAAGGCAGCACAGCAGCCACAAGGAGTGAGTACCTACACTAATGTGATGCTACTGGGCTGAGTGTAGTTACGTGCCATGGGGTGCATGCAGTGTGGTGGCAGGCCCATAGACAGGTGTGTCCCTGCAGTCCTTCCCCCCTCTATGTCTGTGGAAGAGTGTCCTTAGGTAGATATGGCTGGAAATGTAGGCCTGTGAGGGGTCCCCTATTTGGGCTATTGGTTTAGATGTAGCCTCATTAATTAGCAAATTTGTTGTCTTGCCAACATCTCTCATTGTATCCTGTTACAAAGTGTATCGGAGTAGAGGGCCAAGATGGTCATTTAGTGTAATGTGGGATCCTAGGGTAGCAGAGTCCACCGACACCATGGGGACCAGTGGGTTGGAGGACGAGGGAAGTCCCAGGGGGGAGGCAACTACCACTGGAGGTAGTGACTCAGACACCTTCTCGGATGGCAGCTACCTGGTGGTGGTGGAGCCTACTGGGCCTTGCCATTCTTTGTCATCTTCAGCCACCCCCCATACCATCACTGCCCTCCCAGTAGCTCCCCAGCGTGTAGCCCGTGCCCGCTCACCCAGGATGGTGGGCATCTCCTTCACCCCAGGCACCTCATCTCCTGTCCCTGTTAGCCCTGCTGCCCTCACTGAGGAGTCTATTGACCTCCTGAGAGGCATCTCTGTTGGTCACACAACCATTGTGAATGCCATCCACGGGCTGGCATCCTTGATGCAGCAATTAAATGCGTTCCTGGAAGGCATTCACTGTGCCATGTCTGGCCTCCAGAGATCTTTTCAGGCTCTGGCCTCCTCTTTGATGGCGGCCAGTGTCCCTGGTCTTTCTGTCCCCCTTCCCACCACCTCTACCCCTTCCAGCACCCCACTCCCTTCTCCCATGCACACATCCAGACAGCCATGCACCCAAACCAGCACCCAAGAAGCAGGCAGACAAACACAAGCACCACACGTCCCACCACATGCAGGCACAACATTCAAAGGCAGACACAGCAATATCCACCTCCACCACTGTGTCCACCCCCCCTCAGCGCCCAGGACACAAACGCTCCCAGACATCCAGTCCACACACATTCACCAAACATGGGCATACTGTACAGGCACCTGCATCCAAGCACAGCAGACCTACACCTCATACCTCCACTCCCTCATCCTCCACTCCCAAACCTGTCTCCAAAACCCCTCCAGCTGCACCTCGAAAGCGTTCCCTCTCCCATGTTGACCTGTTTGAAACCACTGGCCACTCCGTCTTGTCCCTAAACATTCCCTTGGCCTCCAGAAACCTATTCCTTCTTCATCCAAGTCTTCCCCAGTCTGCCCTACCCATTGCCATGCCCCTTTCCCAGAGAAGAAGGCCCATGTTGTCCCTGGTCCCTCTGCCACCCCCCCCCAGTCCAAGCCCACTCATCCTCCTCCCAAGAGCAAGCCCAAACCGTCTCTACCTCCAGAACCTACGACCAAGAAAACCCCTCCCAAACCTGGGTCCCCACCCCACCACCCCCTGCCCCTGAACCCTGAGGTGCCTGGCTGCCTCATTGATGGCCCTTCTCTTTGGAGTGTTCCTTTACATCGTGGGAGTCAAGTGTGGGCTATCTTTTCCCTGACAGGACTTTGAACTGGACAATGGCCTTTTGTAAATAGTTTTTATTTTTGGAATTCAAATTTGCTGCCCAACAGACCTGTTGGTGCTAAATTGAGCCGTTGTGCAGCATTTCACTGTGGGGGGGTGGGAGGGTGGTGTGCACAAGTGTGTGCATTGGTGCAGGTATTTGTTGGCTTTTGTCAGGTAAGTACATTTTGTTAGGGTGTGTATGGCTTGGGGTGGTGGGTGGGGTTGGGTGTGTGTTGCTGTGTGGGTGTGGTGGGCTGCTGTGTAATTGTGCCCTTTCCTCCCTTGTGTGATAGGCTGGGATACTTACCATTGTCGTCTTCATCGGCAGTCACGGTCCTGGAGGAATATGGCAAGGAGAGGCACTGGCTTTATTTCCAACTCTCGCTTCATGTCGGCGTCTTCTGTATGCCTCCAGTGAGTGTTTCCCTTTATATGGGTCGTTTCCACCAGGCTTTGAGTGGCGGTGGTTCCCGCCCGGGAAATGATGGCGGTTTGGTGTTAATAATATGCTAGTCGGGTTGGGCCTTTGCACCGGCCTGGAGAAGGCCTCTGCCATTGTAGACGGTGCTTCAAAGATGGCGGTGGGTTGATGGGCCGCTGGCTGAGTCTCCTATGCTTCATTATTTGGCGATCTGCACTGCCGGCATGTTGGCAGTATTTACCACCACCGCCGGCGGGACTGTCATTACCTCCAGGCTCAAAATGACTGCCTGTGTGTCTGAGAGTCTTCTCTAGGAACACATGCTAATACAAATTTATAGAACACAAGTTGCAACATGAAACACATTTTCTGTTCTCAGTGACCAGTAGGAATTCAGTAAACCCAGGGAGTAGGTAAACTCCCTAGCTTCTCACATCTTCACAACAGACCACAGAAACAATTTCTTGAAAAGATACCTCACCCACATCTTGTAGTTCAGACAGTTTTTCCCATAAGTCATATTTCCTGCCATCTCTTATCCCAGTGAAAACCTCACTATTGGTTGTCTTATACATACCAAATGCCTATTCACTAACTAACAGAAGTCACCTGGAAAGTTACAGTATATGCAGTGAGAGAGAAAAACATCAAGTGCAAAACAACAGTTTGTGGAAACAGGCCTTTTAGTACTAATGCTGAAATCGTAGTTAGGATACAGTCGATGGTTAGGCGAACCTAAGTCAGTAAATCATGTTACTTCATTCGCATGCTTGCAACTCCTAAGTATGACTACCCACTTCAAAATTTGCATTTATTATATGTGTATTTTTTTGCATAGACTTTTGCACTTTTCAACTAAATGTGTTTTTGTTTACAAAATGAGAAATTTCACTCCATCAACCTCCCCTGCGGATGGCTAGAAGAGCCATCACAATTCTATCACAAAATAATCTTTAATGTGCATTTTCCCTTCTTGCAGAGTTATCTGTCTTACTTTTTGAGGTTTCCACTTCCTTCAGCTTTGTATGCTTTAATCTTTCTTTGCTCCATTTCTATTTCCTCTCTTTTTGCTTTTCTTTTTTTTCTTTTTCTTTCTTATTCAGTAGCATCTAAATCCTTTATGTAAGGCATATAAGGATATTAAACAACTGACAGAAATTAGTATAGGTTTTAGTACATCTCCTAAGAATCCACTTCCAAGAGTTCCAAACCAGTTACTCATAGCAGATACTCCTTTGTCTAAAGTTCCTAACACACTAGTTGTCTCTAAAGTTTCTAATCAAGGTTTTGGGTTAGAAATGTTCTTTGCAAATTCTTCTACCTTCCTACTCTTGTCAGGTACGTATGAACAACAGTGTTGAGCCTTCAACATCTTACAAACTCCAGCTTTCTCTGTAACAATATATCTAAAGCTAATCAGTCTTGTAAAGCCTTTGATCTAATAGCTAGTAATTCTATGTTAACTGCTAGTAAAGCACCAAGGGCCAGATGTACGGTGCAATTTTGCGGTTGCAAAGGACGAAAATCACCGCTTGGGACCGCAAAATGGTCTTGCACAATGTACCATCCCTATTTTGCGAGTCAGTATGCAGTTACTGACTCACACAATAGGGATTGAGTCTCACAATTCGGAAGGGGTGTCTCAAAGGCATCCCTTCCTAATTGGACTTGCAGGGGGATGTGTGATTGTGTTGTGACCATGAATGCAGCCTCAAAACAGTAGCAGATAACACCAATTTGAAACTGGTGTTAACCCATTTGCAAATGGGAAGGGACCCCCTTAGGACCCCTTCCCCTTTGCGAATGGATTTTTTTTTTGTTTCAGAGCAGGCAGTGGTCCCATGGAAGAAAACATTTCATTTTCATTTTTGGAATGCATCTCGTATTCCTTTAAGGAAAATGAGATGCATTTAAAAAAGCTCCTTTATTTAAAAAGCAGTCACAGACTTGGTGGTCTGCTGATACCAGCAGGTCACCATCGCTATGAGTGCGGCCATTCAAAAATGGGTTGCAAATTGCGACTTGCCTCATGAATATGAATGAGGCCGGTCCCTTGCAACCCAATTGGGAATTTCAAATAGAGTGGTTAACACTGTTGTACATTTCGTTTTGTGACGCGCATGTTGTGATTCGCGAATGGATCGCAAATTGTGAGTCGCAAAGCAAAAGGTCATACATCTGGCCCCAGGTGTACTAGTAGCCAGCTTATCTACTTCTGTAGAGTTTTTAGATTTTCTCGTCATTCAGAACTATTCCTACTGAGGAAATAATTGCCCCCAAAAAATCCCCCACTAATTGTGTCTCATCAATGGAACTTCAAGTATGTCTGTGAAATGGGGTCATGTTCAGAGCATTTATACTATTTACATGGTACATTTTAGAGAATAATGGAGCTAAATAACAAACACTTTCCCAATCAGCAGACAACTGAAAACATATTTCTTGCCCACAAACAAAATAAACTTCAGGAATAACTGTTTCTTCTTCAGTTAATATTTGAACGGGCCCTCTTAGAACCTCAAATGTGTGTTGACAGCTACATATCCCAGTTTACCTTTCTCTAAATTGATTTATCCTTTTATAAACTTATAATTTACCTTTCTGCGTCTAACTAAATTTCACTTTCTTTTTTAATTTGTTGTCTTTCAAACATTCTTTAAGACATCTTTCTCTTTATTTGCTTTATGAAAAAACATGAGCTCTCGTTTCCTCTAATGCTATAATACATTTCTTTTCTAATTGTCTCATTAAACTTTCATTTGTATGCCTTAACAGGGTTTATCTTTGTAGGGGATCTAAAGAAGTACCAACCTATTACCATATTCGTAGCTTGTAGATGAGTGATCAGCGAACTTTAGAAAGGATCATATCATAATTGTAGAAATAATTGTCTAAAACTCTTGTCTATAAAACAAACTAATATACTGCCTGTAATTGCATATGAAAGTGGACCATAATTATCTTTTGCATCCTTGGCAGCTGAAGAAGGTAAGTGCATAAACAAAACAGTCTTTAACATCTATAACTTGTGTGAACTAATCTAGAAAAAACATTTGTTGTGAAATCTCCATTTGAAGCATCTATGAATGAAGCTTTTTAATGTTCTCCTATTTAGTCTGTGTGCAGTTGATGTAGGAGCAGGTGTAGATCTAAGAGTTTCTATCTCTGGGTTGAAACTTATACTGACTAAAAGAATTACAAGCACTGACATAACTATTCGTGTAATTGCAATTACTTGTCCACACTTAGGGGGTCATTCTGACCCTGGCGGTCGGTGACCGCCAGGGTCACCGACCACGGGAGCACCGCCAACAGGCTGGCGGTGCTCCGTCGAGCATTCTGACCGCGGCGGTTCAGCCGCGGTCAGAAACGGAAAGTCGGCGGTCTCCCGCCGACTTTCTGCTGCTCGGGAGCGCCATGGGGATTCTGACACCCCCTACCGCCATCCTGTTCCTGGCGGGTCTCCCGCCAGGAACAGGATGGCGGTAGGGGGTCCCGCGGGGCCCCTGGGGGCCCCTGCAGTGCCCATGCCAATGGCATGGGCACTGCAGGGGCCCCCGTAAGAGGGCCCCACAAAGTATTTCAGTGCCTGCAATGCAGACACTGAAATACGCGACGGGTGCAAACTGCACCCGTCGCACATACCCACTCCGCCGGCTCCATTCGGAGCCGGCTTCCTCGTGGGGAGGGGTTTCCCGCTGGGCTGGCGGGCGGCCTCCTGGCGGTCGCCCGCCAGCCCAGCGGGAAAGCCTGAATGGCCTCCGCGGTCTTTCGACCGCGGAGCAGCCATATGGCGGTTCCCGCGAGGCGGGCAGCTACCGCCGCCCGCCTCTATCGGAATCACCCCCTTAGTTTTCATGAGGAAATATGTTTGTCTACAGTCAGACCTTTAGTAGAATATAGCAACATGCAGATCCAAGATTCTGTGTTGACTTCTACTTCTGCAAGTTGAGTACACTTCCAATAGGTATCTTGCAGTTATTTCATTCAGTTTATAAACAATGGTCTTCATGAGGCATCCCTTTCCCTACTCCGTCTTCAATTGTGTTAACACTACTCTCCCACTGCAACCTTGGCCCTAGGTAAATCTTCTTACTGCTTTTTATTCATATTTCTTGAAATATAGTTGTTATGATAACTTATCATAGACTTTTTACAGTTTGATTTAGACACAGTTCAATATTTGTAGAATCAGATTTTACTGAGTTGAATCAACTAGATCTCAATTGCCAATTTATATTTTTGCATTATCTTATAGTTTATATCAAATGCTGTCTTAGTGTGCCATATCACTGGGAGTCTGATCTCAGTTCACTTAGATCCTGATCCATTGCATTTGACACATTCTCTTTTTAGTAGGTCCATTCTGGTGCTGCATACCTATGGTAAGGTTACTTTCACTCTCTTGGATCTCCATTGTATCTGTTGATCTTCTTCTGTGTTACTTATACCACTGGATTCTGCTTCTTTGATGGAGGTTTGTGGTATGAGTTCAACTGACACAATAGATCTCATTTGTTTCCCATGAATTGGCCATTCTGATTGCAATTATAGTCTTTCCTTCCTCACATTTGTTCCTTCAACATGATCATTCATTTGTTAGAGTATGTAAATATTTTTTTGCTCAAACTCTTTCCCATCAATTTAATTTTCAGGCCATGGTAACAATGTAGCAGGATTGAGAGTTTGATTTCATTTCAAAACAACATTCTCAGCAGCAAGAATCAGTTGTTCATATTTTAGATGTCTACTGTTGGTCAAATATTGGGTCTTGGTACGAGCAAGCAAAACTTCCACTGAATGAGGGACCATCACTGTAAGAGAAAATTCCATAACTATGCTCTTGCTTCATCAGTACTAACACCAACCGCCTCAACTGCTTTAAGGCAGCCGGGCAATCCAGTGCTAACAGGGTCAAGAGTAGTTGCAAAATATGCCACAGGTCTTTGAGAGTCCCCATGCAATTGAGAAAGCAGTGCGAGAGCACAGCCCTCCCTCTCACTGAAAAATATTGTGAACAGTTTACTATAATCTAGCATTCCCAGTGCCTGGGCACGACAGAGACTTTCTTGCAGCTCTAGGAACGCTTTTAGGTAGCCATTGTGCTATGGAGGTGGATCAGGCATATCCTTTTGCATCAGCCTCAGTAAAGGCTTGACCACAAGGAAAAAGTTGGGTGTCCGCCGTCTACAGTAGCCCACCATTCCCAGAAACATTCTGACCTTTCTTTTTGTTTTAAGGTGGATTCATTTTCAGAATTGCTGTGTGTTAGAACAGTCAGCCGTACAGTGGTCTTTCCCAAAACATTAGGACTCTGCACTTTTCCACTGCTAACAAGTGCTAAAGTACTTTATGCTCACTCCCCTAAACATGGTTTGATTGGTATATACCTAATTGGCATATTTAATTTACTTATAAGTAAGGCTCCCAGTTTTCCATTTTTACTGTTTTTACTGTTTTTTACAGATCAATAGTGCAAGAAAACAATCTATTTTCCTGTCTGTATTTATTTTTAAATATGGATAAAATGGATTAGTTGTTTTTCAGTGATTCGAAATTCTGTCAGTCCTGACTGCCAGGCCAGTACATGTACGGATTAACAGTTAAGGGAGTGAAAAATTAGAGAATGAGGCTGAAACAGGTGCAGATGTGCATATTAAAATTTACTTGTTTTCACACCAATGAAATGATTTATACTTTATGTATATTCATGTCATTGCAAACTGTTTGGGGTTCGAGAATTAGTGTACATTTATTGGTTAAATAAATGTGTAAATATACTAGTTTGAGCTTAATTTTTCACAAAACTCAAAATAAGTAAAGATAAATACAGATAATTTTATCAAAGAATAAATATGGATAACTACAGACAGAAATGTCATGAAAATAAATACCTTAAAACTGGGAGTCCTACTTATAAGTCCCTCGTAAGGTGCACTACATGTGCCCAGGGCCTGTAAATTAAGGGGCATATTTATACTCTGTTTGCGCCGGATTTGCGTAATGTTTTGTATGCAAATTCAGCGCAACCTTAACTCCATATTTATACTTTGGCGCTACACCCGTCTAGTGCTAAATTTATGGAGTTAAAGTAATTTTTTTACCGGGGAAACCTACCTTGCGTTAATGACATGCAAGGTAGGCGTTCCCGGTCAAAAAAATGACTCAAAGGCATTTGTGCCCTATTTATACTCCCGTGCAAAAATGGTGCACAGGAGGGGGAGGGCCTTAACAAAAACGGTTTAGAGTCTTTTTTTAACGCCTGGGTCAGGGCAGGCGTTAAGGGACCTGTGGGCTCATTTCCATGGTCTCTGACCAGGAAAGCAGTCCACAGGTGCCCTTCCCTGCCCCCAGGGCCACCCCCTGCCACCCTCACCCACCCCTGGAGGACACCCATGGATGGGGGTACCCATCTACAAAGTAAAGGTAAATAGAGGTAAGTAGAGGTAAGTATTTGTTTTTTACATAGAAGTGGCATAGGGGGCCTAACTTGGGCCCCCGCTACATGCCACTGTGCCCAATGACCATGCACATGGGACAGAAATCCTCTGGGCATGGCCATTGGGCAGGGGGGCATGACTCCTGTCTTTGCTAAGACAGGAGTCTTTTCCATGAGGATTGTGCATCAAAAAATGACTTTAGTCAGGTTAGAGCCAATATTTTTGACTCTAACATGACTTGCACCATTCTTTGGCGCACATCCCCCAGTCTTCCCTACGCCTCCGCTGCCCGGTTACCGTCATTTATTGTTACGCTACCCAGGCCGCAGCGCTGGCTACCACCATTACATAAATAAGGCACCCGGCTGGCGCGTTGGAATGGTGGTAGCCAGCGTTATACTTTTTGACACAAATCTGCGCTAGCGCAAATTTGCGTTAAAAAGTATAAATATGGGCCTAAATGTCACTAGTAGGCCTGCAGCACTGATAGGCCTCCGAACATGTGCCAGGCCTGACACTGCAGTCTGAATTAATAGACACACCGCCATGTTGACTTGGCATTTAAAATCCCTTGCCAAGCCATAAACTCCCATTTTATTACATATAAGTCACCCCTAAGGTAGGCCCTAGGTAGCCCATAGGGCAGGGCGCTATGTAGTTAAAAGTTAGGACATGTACCTTTCAGTTTTACATGTCCTGATACTGAAAAACTACTGTGAGGCCTACCCCTAACATAGGATGGCATTGGAACTTTCCTATTACTTTTAATAAGCTGTAATTCCTGATAGCGAGGAGGTACATCTTTTATGTTTAGTACCTATGGAATTGGAATGATAAATTGTCTTGAATGTGAAAGTTGGATTTTTTTTGTTACTATTCTGAAAATGAAACTTTTTAGAAAGTTGAAATATTTCTGTTCTTAACCCTGTGTGCCTGCAGCCTGTCTCTGATCACTTGTCTGGGACGGGTGACAGCTGGGCTTTGTGTCTTCCCTCTAGATAACCACACACAATGGAAGCTTAAGAGTGACTTGATGGGGGCTGATGGGCCCTCCAGACAGAATGGGAGGAAAGAGCTGGCCACAGCCTCACACTTAAACCTGAATAGGCTATGTCCTGTCCCCACACAACAGGCTGCATACACCCCTATGGTAAGTCTGGAGCCGGGGCAGGAGGGGAAAACCTCTGTGCACTTCAAAGACTTCTTAAAGTCTCCCCCACTTCAAAGGCACCAGTGGGTATAAGAACTAGACCTCATACCTTAACATTTCAGTACACGTCTGGACCTATTGATACCCTGCCAGGAATAAGGACTGCTGTGCTGCTACAAGGACTTCCACTCTGCTGGACTGTTGCTCCGGAAGTGCTGCCTGGCTGTGCTGACCTGCTGCCTTCCTTACCTGAGTGAGAAGGACTGGACCAGCATTCCTCTAACCCAGAACCCAGAGTGACTCCGAAGGCCAGCGGACTGGTCTCCTGATTTGAAATCTCAGGGACATAAAAGACTTCCAACCAATCCAACTGAACTCTGCCATCTGTGAGCACTTGATGTGCCAAATGGTGCTTCCCCAGACCTGGACCCTCGAATGTAGATTTTCATGTGCTGCTCCAGCAGAATCACTGCATCTCCGCTGTTACATGGATAAAACCGGTGCATCACTTTCGGAATCAGCACTGCATTTCTTTCGGCACAAAGTCCGTACATCCCTGTTGACGACAGCCTCAACAATGTTGATGAACTCTGTACTGCAGACACTGTGCTCATCGGAATCAGCTAATCACCTTGATGTCGATGCAGCTGACACCTGCACCCAAACTTCATCGCATCTTGGCTCAGATGCATTCCCACCACTGCACAGGAAACATTGACGCATCTCATATCCGTTGGAAATTGATGCATCTCTTCGACAACATGGTTTGGAGCCAGCACAATGCTCTCACACTAGGATTTAATGTAAATGGTCAGCAGGCCCAACAGGGTCTCTGTAGCCAGCCCACTCTCTGTCGCAGTCGGCCTGAACTTTTGACTTTGTCCTGGTCCGGCGGAACCAGATAGCTCCGGTTGATGCTTCTAAGCACTTTTCTACAGTTTATTCTAAAAACAAAAATCATACCTCAAACTCTGCTTATTGGATTTTTGTCATTTAGGCCTTTTTTTCTTTTATTCACGTGTGGCATATTTTTGTGTGGTGTTTTCACTGTTGTACTGTTTGAAGTGTTGCACAAATACTTTACACATTGCCTTTTAAGTTAAGCCTAAACTGCTCTGTGCCAAGCTACCAGAGGGTGACCACTGGTTAATTTGGAGTGTGTTTGTAACTTACCCTGACTAGTAGTGTGGTTCCTCCTTCATCAGGGTGCATACCTCTGTTAACCAGAAACCTCATTTCTAACACTGCGATTCCCTCTTGTAATACCTTTCTCATTCCCTTTTCGATGAGATGTTCTAAATACAGGACCTCTTTTAGCAGTATTGCAACTGTCTTCTTGTGTACTTGATGCCACAAGTAGGTCTTCAATGTACTGGACAAGAAGCAAATGGCAATCCATTTGCAAAGTCTCAAAATTCTTTTTTAATACCTGAGTAAAGTTTGAAGGGCTTTCTGCATACTCTTGTGGTACCTAGTACTATACCAAAACTCTAGATTTGAACACAAAGTAGAACAAGAATCGCCTGTACTTGTGGAATGGGATAGAGGAAAAAGGCTTGGCAAAGATCCACAGCAGTAAACCATTCTGCATCACAGGGAAATTCAGTACCACAAGGCAACATGGAACCACTATACTGTTAATTTTTGGAAGATCTGGTACAATTCTCTACTTGCCATTCAGCTTCCATAAACCCATAATCTGAAACTTGCAAGGACTTTCAACCATTTCTCTCAAAATTCCTGGTCTTAGCATTGTCTCAATCACCACAGAGATTCCAGTTAATGTTTCAGATGTGAGAGTATATGGTGGTGTCCTCAGGAGCACAGCATTCTGTTTTATTGTAATTTGGACTGGCTCTACACCTTTAGTTAGTTCAACCTCTTTCCCTGAACAATTTCATACTTCTGGTTTTACAGTATCTCATACAGCTGGAGGCAAATCCTCTACTGTTCTTGCAGGGTAAAAGCCAAGAGCTGTTTCTTGTCTTGCCATTTTGAATTCAATATCTTCATCATGTGTTTGAAACTCAGCACTATCCCATTTTGAATTCAACATCTATTTGGTGTGCAGTAAATTGTAAAAGTTAACTTGCAGAAAAGATCCCTTCCTAAAAGATTTACAGAACTTGAGTCACACACAACAAATTGGTGATCTTCCTCAAATTAAGCCATTTTTGCAGGAATTTTCTTCAAAACACGTTTGGTTATTTATATATTTGTACCTACAATCTGGATCTTTTTCCATGAGAGGCATAGGTCTGGGACTTCAGCTGTTCTAACAATGCTACTGGTAGCTCCTGTGTCGATGAGAAACAATACTTAGTGGCCATTTACCTCTCCTTCTACAAATGGTCCACTCTGGTCTACTTCCAAGACTGCCCCAAGTATGCACTGTCGTAGTTGGACTCTTGCTCTAGGCAAAACAACTGATTAGGGATGACAACACGTTGGTTTTTAGCCCACTAGGCCAATCCTACAACAGCAACTGTCAGCCCAACCCTCCTGGCTCACAGGCAGTACCTCTCCAAAAACCCACACATTAAAGATGATTTCTGGCAGCCTTTACGCTTGGACTCAAAAGTGCGACATCTCAGGGGAGTCATGGTTAAACAGAGACTACCCTTTTCTCACATCAGCAATAAGTCTCAGTCACACACAGGCAATGAAGGAGATGCAGCAAAGTTTTCAATAGGTTTATTAACAAGACTGCAATCAACTGTAAAATGTATGAGCTGCAAAGAATATGATAATGAACAATGCAAGAACAGAATTGTAAAAATGAGAATTGTGAATATAATGACCACCACCATCTTGCAACAACATGAGATGTGAAATAGGCCCTAGTACCCAGCATGGAGAAACTAATCCCCAAACCAAAGAGAGATTGGTGTGTTAAACCTAATCTGCCAGTGCCATGTCCATGAAAAGCATCCCACCTCTTGTTACCTTGGAATGACGTATCAAGATTAGGCTCAGTAGAAACACGAAGGCTAGGTCTGCATCAAGGCGACATGTAGCATAGCTAGCGTTGATGGCATCTGGCAGAAATCCCTCTGATAACCTTGTCTGCGTGAGGTGTATTTATGCAGATCTTGTGGGACCCCGCCGCAAGTATATTTCCAAACAATGGATAAAAAGGCATGCTTGGGGTAGCAATTCTATGAACAATTCCCTCCGAAAGTACATTATGTTCTTGTCACACGTAAGTGGGAAAGGGACATGATGTGAATACCTATGTATATCACTTGTCTTTGATGCTGATAGTGACGCCTTCACAGAGTGGCCCTAATAACGTGAAATCAAAAATTTTCCTAACTATAAACATAGCAGCCATCTTGGAAGAAATAATTGAATAAATGCACTAAAACAGAGCCGGCTAACGCAGTTTTGCATCAAAAAGTTTAGCTCTGACTAGCTCCATTTCTTAACGCCACCGGGGCGTCATATTTATACTAGGATGATGGGTGGCGTTAAGAATAGGTTACAGTCTTTTTTTCTGATGCTAACCATTGCGCCTTGTCGTAAGGCAAAATGATGTTATTGCAGGAAAAATAACTCTAATCCATTTTATGACATGTAAACATGTCGCAAAATGGAAATGTGCCATTTTTTCCCCCAATAGCATCAAAAAGAGACGCTAACGGAGAAAACAGTGCAAAGGAGAGGCAAGATGGACACACAAAGCCAGGAGAGACTCCAGGGAGACCCCATACAACCAGGAACCAGCCATGAGGACATTGACAAGACCCAGGGGAGAGACAAGAAAAAGAGGAAGTGTTGTTTCGGCGAAGAGGAGCATGAAATACCGGTGAGAGAGGTGACGGAGCACCAACATCGACTCTTCATCACCCCTAAATTGCCAATTGGAAGGAGAAAGGCAATTTTGCAGCAGACAGTGGACAAGAATAACAGTGTGGCAGAGGTCAGGAGAACTCCCACTGAGTGCAAGAAATGCTGGCATGACTGCAAGCGGAGGACAAAGGAAAAAATGGCAAGGAACAGGAAGGCAGCACTGCAGACAGGAGGTGGGAGTCCAGCACCACAAGAGGACTTGGACGAGATGGAGGAGATGGTTGCAGCGGTCATCCTGGAAGATACCGTCATTGGTATCGCAAGACAGGACAGCGTAGACTACCAGGAAACAACACATATGCAGGGCAAGTTGCATGGGGGAAAAATATACCAAAATGTGAAGTGCAAGAAGGAGGAGCACATAGCTTATACACAATGCATGTCAGCCCTGCAAATCAGGCAGTGGAAAGGGCAAAGAGCCTGGGCATGGGACCCCCTGCACTGCCCGTGCCAGGGGCACACCACAACACAACACAACACCAACAACCTCTGCATGGGGTTTCACCGCCATGCCAAGGCTGCTGGAAATGCTGAAACAGACCAGGAGGGTAGCGTTGAACGTAAAACTGGTCTGGTGTCACAGGACAGCTTGTACTGCAGGAATGTAAACTGCAGGAAACTACCCAGTGCCAGGCCATTGGCCCAATGGGCATTCCCCATTGACAACAGTTGCCACTACCACCTGTGCTGTTGGCACAGGTCATTTAGGAAATGGCAGTTAGGTGCCCAAAGAACAAACACACTCGAAATGAGGGTTCAGTATGACTACGTGATCAGTCCCCATCTATCCTATCCAAGTGCAACTCCTGTCAACTGGTCATGTCCATAGACTCAATAACCATCAGGCACTGTCACATAGATAATGGTGTACACAGCAGTAATCTCATACCCATACTGGCCATCCCTGGGTTTATCCCTGTTCCTGTGTCACATTAGCTGCAATGCCACCGTGCAGCATCTCAGGTATCATAGTGCAAGGACGACTACATTGAGGAGAAGGCCATATGTGTGTAGGGAGGCGAACACACCTGCACAGTCACAAGAGGAAATGGAACTCTGCCTGGTCCATCAGTGCAATGCAATGTAGCACACATATGCAAACATCAACATGAGGAACTAGTAATGGTAACAAGTGTATTGTGTCTTGGTAATGCCATGCATGGGGTGGTGCTAGGTCTCAGCACCGCATAGGTGTATGTAAAACATGAAAGACTGGGACAGGGCCATATTGTCATGTGTGGTACTGTGGCATCAGTACAGCAACAACCATTGCAAGGCCTCACCATGCAAATGGAAGCATAGGGAGGGTTGAGGAGGACAAGAAGGTGGCAAGCCACAAATAGGACACAACCCACACCTAAAATATGTGACACAGACAATTACACAAACTGCCTTTCACCACATGTGACATACAGGTGGGACATAGGGCTGAAAGACTGCAAACATTAAGTACAGGAACAATGTATGGGAACTAAGATGACAATGTGCCACCAATAGGAAGTCAGTGACATCACATATCAACTGCCACAACACAGAGACACTAATTGTACAATATCTCATTGCAGAGGAAGATGACTCTCCTGTGGAACTGCTTGTCCTTGACTACCCTGAGGACCTGGATGACCAGCTGACAACCATCAGCAAGGAAACCCTCCAAGATGTCCTGGCAACCCTCCAGACACCACCTCCAGTTGCAAGGGGGATTATTCATGTAGCAGCCATCCCATAGGCTCACCACCACCCCAATAGTATCACCTGCCAGCTTCAACTCAGCTGAGGATTCCGAGGACACAGGGACCACCTTTGAGAGGACAGCAGTGGGAGTCCAGCAGGAGCTGGCCAAGGGGGTGCGGGTGGGATTGCAAAGGATGGCAGCCAGCCTTGAGGGTATAAGCACATGCATCATAACGGCCACTGAACTGACAGCAGCCAACCAAGGCACACAATCCGCACTGCATGGAGTCCAACAGTGTGTGAGGGACCTAACCACTGCTTTGAGGGAGTTGCCACAACACCTGCCCTTCCAATCTCGCTGCTGCATGCATGACAACAAGCTGGACTCCATGCACCGGGAACTGGCCTCCCTCAGGGCAAACATGGCTGCCTACCACAGGGATGTTGCTGCCATACTCAATAATCAGCAGCTCCTCCTTGCTGCAGTGATGCCATTTATAGTTCCACAGATAGCAGCTGCTGGGAATTTGGTGTCCACTTCTCCAACCACTGAAGTGTGTATGGCCCACTCTACCCCCCCACCACAACATCAAGGGCAGAGGAGACCACACACACATCAGAGGATGAAGATGTGGAACAGATCTTCTTCACCCATAGGAGTACCCAGTAGCACCAGCCCATGCCACATGGGCAGTGATTTAACTTAACACAGTGTTAACCTTTCCACTATGGACTGCAATTGTCTCTCACTACTCAATTGGCAATTCATGTTCCCCTGCACTGAACAACACTTCACCCCAGCATGTCCAATGACATGTCCCTCAACCCAGGCCTTGTGTTGTGTCACAACAGAATGGTTTTCACTAATGGGGTCACAGACCAGGACAATGTAAATATTGCACTACAGCACTTAGAAATAAACAGCACTTACACAACCACATTGTCTCTGTGTAATGTGACACATCTACCTTGCTGTTGATTTGTGATGCGTGTAACATGTCTATAGTCACAGAGTGTCAGTACAAGAGTGCAGAAATATTCGGGGCACATATCTACGCACATGGTACCTACATGATGAACGTCAATGCTGGACAGATCCCCTCCGAACAAGTCACGGTGTATGTGAAATATGTTTAACACATGTATGCCTCACCCACTACATACAGCAGGAATGGCTGTGTAAGAGTGCTCGGACAATAACATCAGTTAAGAGTACCAGTGAAACACATTGGTGTGAAATAGATATACTTAACCTCACCTGAAATTGGTACTGCTCAGTTTAGCAAATTTGACATGAACTTCAGGCTGCAGGCAGACGTCCCACAGTGCCCAACATTCCGCCACAGGACCCAAACAATGACAGCTTAAAAACCACACCTATCTGTCCAATACATGGGAACCATAGTCACCTTGAGTGGTGGGTACATTGGACGGTAGATGCATTGAGAAGTAGATGTGTTGTAGCTGCCAATGTGACAGCTCTGTTGGAAGTGGGAATCAAGAGAGGAATTTGGATGCAGGACGGAATCCCCAGGCCAACAGACAATTGGCACTGTACAATCATAGGAAGACCCTGAGACCCAAGCCTATGACACATGCAATAAGGGAATACCTAAACTTTTGTTATATATGTAGAAAACTGAACTGAAAACTATGTTAAACTCCTATCCTAACCTAATCAATCCTACATATACATTACCCACAACTGGCCCTAACTAACCTATGCTAAACTTACTTACCACATTTAACAACACACTCTAAACATTGCCCCCCCACCCCTCTTATATCACGAGACACATGCAGGACAACATATACCAACTTAAACGTATACTATCTAACCTTAAACAAATATATATATTTTTTGTATAATTTATCATATTTTTGAATTTTAAACACAATTGCCGCCAACATTACCAACACCCACCCACCCACAAACTAACATGTAATAATTTGAAAACCCACCCCCAAACTTACTTATCCGATCTAAACAACTAACCTAATCTAACCTGTTACTAACCCCCTAAAATCCACTACAAATTATGATAAGGAATGAGGAGGGAGGGGACTGAACTGGGTGTGAACTGGAGGCATCAGTTCAGAAGATGGACCTCTTGAGTGTCCTCCTGATGACCTTCAGTCTCTTTGTGTTGCGGTCCACCTCCTTCTTTAGGCTGTCCAGCTTCTTGAGGACCTTATTTATTTCCCTTGGTAGGTCCTTTATTGCCGACATGTCCACTGCAGCAGGCGTGGTGGGCTGTGGTGCCGATGTAGAGGGTGTTGTAGGTGGGGCAGAAGTGACGGTGGGGCTGTGGCCCCCTTTGTAGCTGTGGTGCTTGGTCCACTCTTTGTGGGCAGTATGGGTCCTCCCTGGCTGAATGCCTGCCATTCCCCAGTGGCTCGCTCCTTTCGATAGCATCGTGCCATCCTGTGGTACCCAGACTCCACATCCAATATGTGGCTATAGCACACTGCTCTCTTCTGGAACACCCTGAGTTCCTCACTGTCCATGTTGGTAGCTATCAAATTGAGACAGGCAACCATCAGTGTCAGCATTGTGTGATGTATGTACAGATGATACTCTTACACTGTGCCTCGATTTGCACATGCACTCCGAATCACATTCCAGATAATACAATGTCCCTGATGAATGTAACAGCAGCGCTGCCTACCCATCATGTAATTGACACCAAAGCGATGCACAACAGCAGTAACTATAAGATGTCATTGGGAATATGGTATGCAGTTGCTAATCATAAGGGGTCAGTGTTGATTGGGACACATGCAAGCTTGATTGAGATGACTGTTATCTACACTGTGACCATCACATCTACCTACATATATGTTGTTCCCCTACCCCTATGCCTCAGGGGGGATGGGCATGCAATCCATCATCAAAACTGTCAAGGTCAACCACTAAGGCATGTCCACTTATACATGGAGTTAGAGAGTGGACCACATGTGAGGAGGGCTGCCACCTAGGAAACAGGTATCCATAGGTCATTCACATCTACATTCATGTGTCCAGGTGTGGACACCCATCAACACCTGATCTGCCAAAACAATTCCTTAAACACCCACATTGATGCCAGCACACGTCTGGCGTTGACCTGCATGCTCGCCTAATACATACCACCTAAGTGTCACGTAAATGGAGTACAACCTATGGGGCACCATGCTGGTGGACAGTTACCCACCCAGTCCTACATGTACATTACAATACAGGGATGCACCAATGTGTGTGGAAAACTGGTGCATCACTGTGTTGTGAGAATGATGGTATGTCACAGTGCCAATATACTGACAGTGGTGCACTTCCAAGTCACATGTGGGCCTGCATTTGGCTACTAATCACCTTGTTCACATGCTGCTACCTATCGTGTACTCACAAAATATGACTTTCTGCTTGTGAATGGGTAACCTTTGCATGAGACACAATGTCAACATCCAGCCTACTTTGAAATCGTATCACGCACCAGCTCATCATATCTAGCAATGAGTGCAACACACAAGAGTCACTCACACAACAGCTGCAATCACTACACGGAACATACATTATGACACTTACTAGATACACCTGCGTCCTGAAATCTTGCCACTTCTCCAGACATGGATGGAAATACATGCTCAGTGTCATATCACTGTCACTATGAGTGGACAACATATAACAGTGTGTAACATTTTGAGCTAGTGATCCTTCTTAAAGACAGTATAACATACAAAAGACTGCAAACTCACATTGACACTGACACTACGGTTATTGAGAGCCACACATCTGCACACATGCACTGGGTCTAAGACTCATGTAGTGCTATATCCTACAACAACGATATGTGGCCAACCCATTTAAGATGGTACTCCATGGCATGATTTGTATTTGGGTGAAAAATCCATGCCACTTCCCTGGTGCACTGCAATACAAGTGACTCAGGTATTGTGGCTTGTGCATCAAGGCACAATGAATAACTGTTTAATGGACATGGGGCTTAATTTTTAGTCTGCAATTATCATGCGTTCAGTGGTCCATGACTGATGTGGCACAGTTGTATGTTGGTAACAAATGCCCCATTGCCAGTGCCCCCCTAAGGTGGGTATGCCCCCTTTGCCAACATAATGGCAGGGATTGTGTGTGTAATGATGACAATGTAGCACTATACATGGATTGCCCACTTTGCTGTCAGGATCCAGTGAAATATGGTATGCTGCTGGTGTCTTGCCTTACCATCATTGACAGAATGCCGGGGCACAGGTGTTGCCATGGCCCCTGAAATGTGTGACTAACTGATAGTCGTACATGACTCAACAAACCTCTGACCTGCATTGTTAACATGTATAGACATGTGGACTCCATCTCAGTACTGGGAAAGTAACACTTCGTTCTGGTTGCATTCAACCTGTTCACAAGCATTGCATTCAGCACACCAACACATCTGCTATTGTCACTCAGAAGCATTCTACTGTACAAGTATGTCAATGGGATACTCACCAACAGGGCCACCGATCACCACACCCAGGTGGTCCAGCCGATCCTGCTCTCTGGCCACCAGTTCAGCCCATCGATGCTTTAGCTGGTGCTCATTACGGCTGGTACGGTACACCCACTTCAGGTGGTGGAGCACCTTGCCACACCGCAGCCGCCTCCCCTCAATCTGATACCCCTGTATCACTCTGCCACCCATCTTGAGCATCATAGGTAAGAAGTGGCACTCCAGCCACATGAAGCCTCCAAGCTCCTCCTCCCCCATCCGTGTCAACCTCCCTCTTCCTGACATGACCCTCACAAACAATATGAAACAGTAAATAGTAAAACAATTAAATGACCAAAAATAAAACTTACAGCCCAAACTTATGAGTCCCAACTAATCCTACTAATCTAATACCCAGACAGATACCCCACAGTACAAGTACAAAGTGAAATACAGCAAACTACATAAAATCACAGGCACTGGCACACGTAACAATCATATTTCACAATAGACACAACATGAGAGACACCACAAGATACAAAAATCACCTACAACACACCAGCAACACCAACACATAGCCACACATTCAACAAATGCACAGACTGTAAAGTAAAAGTGAAAGTATACCCACTGTACCATGCCTGTAAACAGGATTTCCTATTACATCACTTCCTGTCCCCTTGCGACACATTTTACGTTGTGTGTATTTTTTTGATGCATAAGATGTTTGTGTGACTATTTTTATGCATTTCCTGTGTGTGTGGCAATATTCGACGCATTACCTGTAGACTTTGATTTCACAGGATATCCGGATGAGTGTAGTGCGAGAGTGGAATTCACACTAAACGCCCGTGTATCGTTCGTTTGCATTTGCGGGTCTTTTCGACGCATTAGCGTAAAATGTTTTGACTCTATTTGTGATTGCGTGATTTTGTTCTAGTTACCATGGATGCACCCTGTATCAACACGCAAATGGGACGGTATGGGCTGCAGTGTGTAATATTGTGTATGGCCACATGTGGTAGAGCATGCCACTTTGTGATTTGGGTGTGTATGGTCTGTTACACCAATGTGTATGTTTCTGAATGAACGGCATGCAACACTTTGGACGTGATGCATATGTATGAATGTGTGCCAACTGTGTATCCACATTTGATGGCAATCAGTGATCTACCACAGTCATGGTATGTGTTTGTGAAATGTGTTGACTCATGTGATGTGTGTAGTTGAATGACGTAGAGGACATTACATTTCAGGCGACAAACACAACTCACATTTTTATTGATGGTTGATGAGTGCTATGTAGGATATGTTACCCCTCATATATCTCTAATTGTTGGTTATGAGTTCACGGTAACTTGTGTGTGGACTACACAAATGTCTGACATGTGCACATATTTAGTAGGGACTGTGTTTGACACACTGTGCCTGAATTCAACCCATATAATGTTTTGTACACGTCAGTTTGACTCATTAAAATTAGCTATGTTTCTTGTGTTGGTGTGGTGGACCTGTTGCCCTAGCTGCATGTGTTTACATTATTTCAGATGTGCATTCCACAGAAGTGTCCAGTCCAAGTGTGTGAGCTTGTCTACCCTGTGTCAGGATTGGCCTCCATGGAAGTGGCAGGACTGATTTCCAGGGATGGACTGTGCAGGGCAAGTGTTGTGAACATTGCTTGTCATACCTGAGACAAACATGCTATCCATTGTCACAAATGATGCCCCCCCCTTATCACACAAGCTCCTTGCAGACATTGCAAGTGTCACACTTAGTAATGTCAGTAGTCTGTTCATACATTCCTGTCCTTCTGACATTTCACACCCATTGCCTCATGTATGGGTCCTTGTTTAACTTATAATTGGAGATGTCATAGTTGTGTGTCATGTGCTACAGTTGAACATGTTGGCAATGTGGATGTGACTCATATGTTGTGGTCCATTGATTGTGTCCTTCATTTGTGACATTCAAGTGATGAGTCTATTTGTTATGTGTGTGATGGTTGCTGTGCAATTATACGCATCACATGTGATGTTGCATCAGAAGTTGTCAGATTTCTATTTGTGACATGCTCCCTGAGGTAATACTCACATTCCTAAGGTACATGTGATGGAGAATGAAGACACCAGAGCAGGATTGTGTGATCAAGTAAGGTGTTTATTTACATATCTTAACAAGGTGGGTAGAGTGACTATAAAGTGAAAAAGTTTTGTAAGATTTGCTGTCTGCGGCGCATTCCTGCAGCTGTGTTCTGCTGTTCCCTCTCATTTTCCCTGCCACCATCCTCCTCCTCCTCCTCCGCAGGCAGTTCTTGGTCTGGCTCCTATAATGGGACGTTTATCCTCACACAGATTCTGTGCAGGATAGCACAGGTCAGTAGACTTTTACACACAATGTGTGGAGCATATAGAAAGCTGACTCCTGTGATGTCCAGGCACCTGAATCTGGACTTCAGGATGCCAAAAGTCCTTTCCAAAATGGTGTGTGTCCATCGTTGTGCCTCATTATAGGCACGCTCTGCTGCTGTGCTTGGGTTGGGGAATGGGGTCATGATCCATGGCTGGATCCCATAACCCTGATCCGCTGCAAGAGATAATAGGTGTGAGTATTTTGTTAGTGTTTGCAACAGGACTGTCATGTAGCATGGCAGTTGATATCTTGTGTTGTCTGTGACTCATATGTATTTGTGGTATGGTGTGAGTTCCTGGGCTTCTGTGAGGTCTTCTCAGCACTGGGTTGTTGGACATGACAACTTGTGTTTGGCTCATGGACCTGGGATATATGATTTGGTTTCCTTGCTGTTGGTCAGCATGTATGTACCATGCATTGTCCCATATGTATCAGTGTGCTTTCACTGGAGGGGACATGATACATCCACACACACAATGGGTTCAGGTGTTGTGGTAACATGGTTGCACTAGATGGCCTGGACATCCCATCCATTTAGACATGTGTCATTGCAGATGAAATGCCACACTGAGGCCCTTTGAATTGGATAGGTGACAATGCACAACACATCTCCATACGTTGGCAGCACTGAGCTGTTCAGTATTGACAATGCACAATTGTCCCATGTGTGACTTGTTTCTAGGGAACCTTTTGCTGTTCCCTCTGCCAGTTGCTCATGTGCAACCATGCACCTACACTACCGACCTTGCACCAGGGAACCTGGCTAACTGCCTTGTGGAGGTAGATGTATCTGTGCAGGAAGGGCCATCTCCCTCTACATATGCTGTTTTGATGGACAATTGGCTCTTTCAGTGTGTGCAGCAGTGTGCAGTTTGCATTGGTGGCACATCAATATGTGTTCATAGCAAAGTCCACTTCCTTATTACAACCAGCAAACAGCACACCAGGAGTGGTGTTTGATGTTGGCACTGCCTCAGTATTTCTGTGTCACCTACATCTGAGTCAGCATCATCATGCTATGTGTCTCATAGTGTTAGACCTGCTGCAACACACATTACACACCCCTTCCACGCTACACACTGCTTGGGAGGGTGGCCTATTGACTATGTGGCCTAAAGTAATTGTAAATAGTTTACCTTCCAAGTTGTACTTACAGTGTAGGCCATGTAATTGTCACTGTGGGCTTTAACATTGGTCCCTTGGTGCTCTAGAGTGGCAGCTAATGTTTGTGGCAGCTGTCAGTTGTCCAAGGGTGTGTCTCCCATTGTGTCAGGGTGTACAACATACCTACCAGTGTCACACCTCAGTGTCACCCTGCCCACGTGCCTATGTAGTGGTGTGTGTCTTGTGTGTCTTACAGGGTTGTTGTGCTGTGTGTATATTGCTAGGTTTGTTGACTTACCGACAGGTATCTTGCTGTGCCGGAATATGAAGGAGTCATGGACACTCCCAGGATACTTGGCCAAGAAGTTTGTGAACAGACCCTGGTGGTCAACTATGGCCTGTACATTGATAGAATGTGTGTGCTTTCAGTTCCTAAATAGGTGCTCTGTTGCTGCAGGTGGGACGATCCGTTCATGGGTGCAGACAATTGCGCCGAGCACATGCAGGAAGCCGTCGATTTGATAAAAACCCTGTTTTATCTCCTGCTGCTTCTGCTGGGTGTTGGGGAAGCTGATGTGGTGAAGTGTGAGGTAGATTATGACATCTAACACCTTGGGCAGGAAAGCCGAGAATGAGGGCTGTGATACCCCAGCGACTAGGGCATCCGTTGTCTGGAAGGAGCCACTTGCCAACATATGCAGGACAGCTAGCAGCTTGGTCACAGATGGTATGTTGTGTGGTGTCTGCAGGCTAGCTGTTAGTTGTGGCTCAATGTGGCGCAGCAGTTGAGTCGATAGCTCCAAATGATGTCCTGATCCCTGAGGCCATGGAGGGTGCACTGTTTCTGAAAAGTCTCTCCTGCCTTCTGAGTTGCTTTTGTGGGCCACATTGGGGTGGTGGTAGTTGCTGCAATTGGTCCTGTTCTCTGCATTGGCTTGCAAGCTGCATCAGCAGAACCTTCATGTTGACCTGTTGGTCTGTAATGTTGCTTGTGTGAGTTTTCCTTAAGTAGTAGTGTTTGCCTCATTTTAACGCCTGCCCTGAGCCAGGCATTAAAATTTGACGCAAATTGGTGATAATGCCATTCTTTGGGTTCACCTCCTACCCGTGCGTCATTTTTGACCTGTTGGATAAATATGGTGCTAGGGGCTTTGAGTCATTTTTTGGACAGGAAAGCCTACCTTACATCTCATTGACAGAAGGTGGTTTCACGCATCCTTAAAATGACGGTAACTCCAGATTTTTTACGCTAGACGGGTCTAGCGTCAAACTATAAATATGGAGTTAGGTTTGCGCTGAATTAGCGTAACAAAAATGATGCTAATTCAGCGCAAACTAAGTATAAATATGCCCCTAGGTAGGTTAAAAGTCACTAGGTGACTGGGGCACAGGCCTGCAAGCCAGAAGGGTAAGCAAATTCCTGATTCCCAATAAAACTAAATAGGATCCACTACAGCACCTTCATTGCGAGTTGTCAGGATCAAAGTTCTCATTCTCAAACACATAGGGAATTATTGAAATGGGTTCTGATTTTGGAATGCTTTTGTTTTTGCTCTTGGAGTTTGATTCATACTGACTCTGATATTACCCATATTCTGTGGGTCCTTTGGAGCTTATAAGAACCTGCACCACAGGGACTTGTGACTGGTTTGGTGTCTGCATTCTTTGAACTGGGACCTCAACTAGAACATTTTGCCTATGTGTTGGTCCATCCCCACTACTTCCCATTACCTTGCATGTGACCATCCTCACTTACTCAATTAGAATTCTGTCTACACACTCTCTTCCAGTGCCCAAACTTGTTACAATAATGACAAGGAGTCGACTTTTTTAACATAGTAATATCTACCCCTGAATTTGGATCAACAAAAACACCTCAACCTCTTCAACTCCACCTTGTGCCATCTGTCCTCTATTATGGAAACCAACACCTTGCAACATTCCCTACATGGTTACTTTTGTAAACCTTATGTCAACTTTTTAAGCACCAATTCACATTTTTCTCTAAGCCTCATCTGCATCATCTTTTGTTTATCATTACAGTGTTCTGCAAACCTCTAGATCTCATCCAGGGGTTATGTCTGCCAACAAATCACATTCAGCTGTAAGCGCATACTCATTTCTGGTCATAACTCAAGGGTGAATTGTGACACACAACTCCCCATATCTTCTTTTTCAGGATTCTCATGTCTACTGTGCTGCTTAAACACCTGTAGCAATTCATTGTAAGCATGTACTGGATTGTTACCTTCTTGATTAGTTCTATTGGTCTTTAACCAATCAAGGTCCCTTGCTGGAACTTTTTCTTTCAAAAAAGCAATCACTTCATGGTACTTTGTCATCACCATCAGTGAAGATGCACAGGTACACGCATCTCTTGGTGACTTTGTATGCGTCCGTTGTACAACTATCTTACATTCAGTTGATAAGTCACTAGTTCCACTGTGTCAAAGAAAGTGTTTAAATCTGTCCATAAAACCTTCACAATTTTCACAAAGCTGTTTTCGCATGCCACTGGGCAGGATTCTCTCTCAGTTTTGAGAAATTGTTCATGGACATTGCAAGATCATCTCTACACCATGGCAAATGAATATACCCTCCACCTGGTATCTCTCTCATATGGAAAGATAGAGTCTGATCTTCATGTGGGGGTGCTGGCTTACCACTAACCTCTGTAGTATCTGATTGTTTATTTTTTGTTCCTCTGGTTTCTTTGCCTACTTGATCTCTAATGTGTTAAAATCGTTCCCTATATGAATGCACTGCACCAATTCAGCAATATGCAAACTCATTCCTGAGGATCGCATGCTTCACAATTGCTTCATCATTTAACTGTAGTTTAAAGCTTTTCTGTAAATGAATACATTTAGAGACATCTATTTCAGATTACCCTGCCAATTCTGCCAATGTATTGTGAGTTGCAGCTGCACATCTTGTGATTTCCTTTTCAAGTATATCAGCGCATTCTTCTGACACTGATTCAAAAAGGGAAATACCTAAACATTCTCTAGTAATCTCTTCCAATTCCACCTTTAATTTCAGTGCATCTATGGGTCTTGCCCTTTCTTGACTAGCAGTTGGTCTCTCAATATCTCCTGTTCCTTTGTTATCAGGAGTTTTCTCAAACCATGGGGGAAAATCCCATCAGTGAATGGTCTTTTCTCTCCTTGAGCAATTTAGGTTGTAAAAACAGCCTTCTCCCTTCTCTCAATGATTGAACATGCTTCTCTCTTCTCTCAATGATTGAATAGTCTGTGGTGGAGTCCAAGCAACAATTTATGAGTTTTGCAACATAAACCCTGTTGCAGCTACTCCTCCTACAACTCCTGGAATGATAAGATTCAGAGCAATATAGATTAGTGCAGTTGCAGCAGGAAATACTCATGTCTGAACTGATATAACTTGAGATACTGGTGTAGGAACAGTAACAATAGAAGTTGTAACACCTGGAACATTTACAGTAGTGGCTGCTTCAGCAGGTGTAATCAAGAGTGTTAGAGGTGATCACCCAATCTGAATTATATTCAGGTCAACAGGGGCTGTAGTCACTGTGTCAATAGCGAATGTAGCACTTTCTGAACCTGATGTTGGCGCCACATACAGTGAAGGACGTGAGGACAGGGTAGCATCTAATATGTCATCCCCTGAATCACTATCAAAATCAGCTTTTGTTGCTGTCTTCTCATCTTAATTTCCCTGTCTTCCATTCTTTTTAGGATTTTCTGTCATTTTTGCTGGGTACATTCTAGTTCCCCTAAACTTTTTCTCCATCTCTGTTGTTCTTCATTCCATTTAGCATTGGCATAATTACACACTGCTCTCTTTGCCCTATTCTGGTCTCATTCCTTTTCTTTAGTATGACCTGCATGCTCCCAAGCATTTAATGCCTCATACTGTGAAGGCCAAGGAGACGGCAGTATTTCAAATATATTTTCTATTAAATTGTCAATAATTTTTAAATCAAAAGTACCATAATATGGAAAACCTAATGTTCCCTCTTCTTTATTGATCTTGTGCCATTTAAGAAGCATACAAATTATACGAAGCCCTACATTTCTCACCATATAATGACCTGGTGTACCTACTAGGAGAGCCTGTTTGCCCCCATGAAAAGAAACTTGCGCATCAACTCTCATTAAATCTCTCAGAGCTTTAAAGTATTTCATGACTACAGAAATACAACAATAAATGAGCAAATATTGATTCAGTTAATTTCAATGTTTTTGCTTAATTTACAGTTCTGTACAAATCAGTATTCACTTTCAATCACCACTCAGTTTTTCTACCACAATACAGTACTTGATGATTCACCAACCAACCCCAGTGCTGAACTCTGCACCAATTGACCTATCTCAGTGCAGGACACTCTGCATAATTCTCACCCCTCATTGCAGTCCGCCCTAATTTACAATTTTCTCGTGCACAAATTCTACAACTTAAAGCAAGCACAATAAACAAATAACTCTTGTCTGGTTCACTAGAGAATTCAAAATAGTTCATTCACACAAGAAACGATTGGAAATATTTCCTTATGACTTCCTCTCATACACATATATATGATTTCTCGACCAACGGGAAATCAACATGACTGATATAGTTTCCCCTTTGTGAAATAAGTTCCACTAACATCAATAATTAGTAGTGCAATCACAACAATGTATTACAGTCTCTATCTCAATTGTGTAGTCAATGGTACCTCACGAAGCAAAACCACAAAATGCCGGCAGACAAGTAATATCACAATATTTCTCATTGATCTATCTTAAGTATCCCGGGATCTTGGACTACTCCAAGTCCATTAACAGCCTTAAGTACTCAACATCAAACGCATAAGTACAACTAAATCATAGACTTTACCAGGTTGCAGAACAGATAGCTTCAACACAATATCAGAAGCTCAACATAAACAAATGTGATCCACAACCCGATTGATACTCACATCTCCACTACAACATACTGCCTTTGGAAGCACAAACTCCTTCGGTGTTCAAGTTTGGACTTAGGAGTGATTGGCAAATCTAAACCTTGGCAATTTATTTCAGCTTTTTTATCTCCTGTGACATAAACCACCCTCCAGCTACCATTTGACGTTGTGGGGATCCTAATATCTTAGTCTTTGGGTGTAATAATCAAGTAACCCCCACCACTGGTTGTGCAGACATTTGCTCATTGACAAGGAGAAATTAAAAGGAGAATTCTTAAACATCAAACTCAATGAACAGTGAAGTACATTGGGGACTCCACAATGATCAATGAGAGAGTTGGTGAGAGTTAAAGGGTTTTATTACCAATTTTCAAATATGTTCAATTTGTTTATTCAGTAATTTAAAGTCTTAAGACAACAGTATTATAAGTTCAAATAATCCATTATTCAATAATTCAAAACAAGGTAAAATCTCAAATTAGTAAAGATGACAAATAAAATACATGACACGGCAAGCTTGTTTCATAAAGGAATTTCCTTAATATAAATTAATACAGAGAGAGATTTGGTGTCTGAGAGCCTACTCTAAAGACACACACTAATATAAATTTGTAAAACAGAAGTTGCAGAATCCCACACATTCCCCATTCTTTGGCTGCCCAACATGAATTCAGTAAACCTTGGGAGCAGGTAAACTTGCTAGTTTGTCATGTCTTCATAATAGGCCACAGAAGCAAGCCCTCGAAAAGATACTTTGTCCACATCTTGCGGTTCAGACAGTTCTTCTGATAAGTCAAATTGTCTGCCATCTCCACTCATCCCGGTGAGAACCTCACTGTTAGTTGTCTAACACATAAGAAATGCCTTTTCACCAACTAAAAGAAGGCTTCTGGAAAGTTACAGCAGCTGCACTGGGAGAGAAAAGCATGTCATGCAAAACAACAGTTCAACGTGGAAACAGGCGTTTCAATGCTAATGTAGAAATCACGGTTAGTATAGCATCAGTAGTTAGGCTAACCTAAGTCAGTACATCATGTTACTTCATGCGCATGCTTGCAAGACCTTATTATGACTAGCCACTACAAAATTCGCTTATATTATAAGTGTATTATGTTGCATAGACTTTTGCAGTTCAATTAAATATTTTTTATTTACAAAATGATTGCTACCATATAGGGAAGGGGGAGTAGCTATTCTTATACACAAGAAGGTACATGCAAGAATAATAAAGAGTGAGGATGACCCAGAGAGAAGATAAGCAATTACCAAATTGTCATTGCAAAACTGCATCTTCGTTATAGGAGAGGTGTACCCCCAACCATCCAAAAGGATGATTGTTTCTCAAGATTGAGCAGAGCATATAAGAATTTGGTCAATCAAAACTTTTGGTGGGTGGAGACTAGAACTTAGTAATTGACCCAATAACATATAGATTTGGTAGTCTAGATCTTCATAAAATGCAGGTAGAAACCTGCTAGCAGAAGATTTAATGCCAGATCATGGGTTAGTAGACCTGTGGCAATTATTCTACCTAGCCGATAAAGAATTCACTTCCCTTTCAAGGCCCAATGTACAGAATCTAGAATTGGTTACTTTCTGGGGAATAATACTATGTTACATAAAATTCTTCACTGCCAGGGAGGTAGCCAAGATCGCGGTGATGTCAGATGCTCCTTGAGAGAGCTCAGCTCCTTGCCCCAAAACAAATTCCTAAAGCATCCATGCAAATGCATCAACAGTGTTCGTCATTTTAATGCCTCAGCTCCATGATCCCGTTGGACCAGTCATGGGGCTGACCTAAGACTGCAGTGCAGCGCAGCAAGAGCTTGGGGGGCTGCAGTCGATTGAGGCCTGCACTGCACCTGCCTGGGTGATTGCGACGAGACGGAGGTGGTTATGCAGTGAGGGTGGCTGGGCCTTGGAGAAGAGGGAGACCCGAGCGGGTGACCGGTGGCTCATCTGCTCTACATTCAACAGAGTGGCCCATCCGGATGGACTCCCTTGCCTGGGCCCACCGCCCTCCCTGACTGCTTACACTTACAGAGTGGGGGGACCTGGGCCTTGCAGAAAGTAAGGGGCGGTACGTCCTAGGCTGGGGCTGACACTGAGGATTTTGTGTGCCTCACGCTCACCAGCAGGATCATGCCAGAGTGGGATGGCCCCCTGCCTAATCTGTTACAGACCCAGATGGCCTGGAGAGCACAGCAAGTGGTGGACGCCACCAGTGGGGTGAGAAACAGCGGACTGCAAGGGCGATGTGCCCCTGTTGAGACTTGTATTGGCCAATGCCCTGGTCGGGGAGTGTAGGCAGTGTGGAGAGGCTGATACTGCCCTGCCACTGTATCCCCTGCAGGACGTGACCTGAGGCCACAGGTAGGTGGCAGGCGGCATGAGCCCAACACGACGGCGGAGGGAGACTGGGTTCTTGCATGACGAGCAGCAGTAAGTATTGACAGCAGTAAGTATTGACAGCCTGGGTTGCTCACCAGGGCCATCCCGCCAGACTACCGTGGAAGGAGGGAACCTCCGCTCCAGTGGTATCAGGATGCCTGCATCTTCTCCTCTACTCCCCCGTCTCCCCTCACCCTCTGCAATTCAACATGGGGGGACATGGCCGTAGACCAAGGGGGAACTAAATCAACGTGACTTGGGGAGAGGCAGGCTTCGCTGGTTGGATCACATGAGAGGAGAAACACAGAGACAGGTGTACAAGGAGAACTCCCCCAAATTGCCTTTTATCAGCAGAGGTGACATGGATTGCTTGTGATTGAGACAGGGGAAGCATACACTGATCCTCCTTCTCCCCCACCCCCGGACATAATGTGATTTGAGCCTCCTTGGTAAGTCACTTGTCATGCTCTGTTTGATGTGGTAGAAGCATAATGGCCAAAGACAAGGAACCCAAGCCCCTGCACCAGGGTAAGATAGATCGCTAAATTAAAGCCATCAGTCCACCACTGGAGGAACCACAACCAGATAATACCACCCTCCTCCTGGCAATTCAGGCCTCCCATGAAGCCCTGGAAGGGAGGGTGGGTGAGATTCGGTCTGAGGTATCCCTCCTTCGTCAACACCTCTGTAACGTGACTAACACAGTGACTAAAAATAGGATCTCGGAACTTGAAGACACGGTCCAGGGACTTATAAGGAAGCGACGCAGACTCGCGCACTAACTAAGAATTTGCTGTGGTTACCTGAGGGCATGGAAAACTGAGCTTGCAGAAATAATCTACGGTTTATGGGGTTCCCTGAAGGAGTGGAGGGTTCTAGCATGTTACTATTCCTTGACACCTGGCTGTGACAAATAATTTGTATGGAAAAGTTCTCTTCCTATTTCATCATTGGGGGGCACACCATGCTTAGGGGGCAAACCATCTCAGGGATCCTCCCAAGGCCAGTAGTGGGGCAATTCCTGAATTATCAGGACAGAGTCATGATCCTTATTGAACTCCATTGACTGGGTGAAGTGCGCCTCAAAAATTCTAAGATACTAGTGTTTCCTGACTACTCCTGCAAAGTTGTGCCAAAGGCGCACTTTTGACTTAGTAAAAGCAAAGTTGCAAACTCTCCAACTACAGTATATTCTCATGTTTCCTGTCAAGCTCAAAGTTATCTATCAGGGGAAGTCACTCTTCTTCCAGTCCCCCAAGGAAGCTTTGGAGTGGCTCGAAGAACGCCCTTAGCTGACAAACCCAGGAACACAGCCAACAACATGATCTTCATACAGTGCGGAAGGGGCTCACCCAAAAACCAGACAGAGATCATGGAGGAGGGGAGAAAAGGGCCCACAACAGGGACCTGAGACTCCTTGGCATGATACACGGCTTAGAGTTCATCTTTAATTTTCCTCTGACTCTGATGGAAACATCATAACAACATTCAAACAATCTAGGCAGAGAGGCCTAGGTAAAGAAACACACATGGGAGATGCTAAAGAGAGGTTAGAGTCTGGATCAGACTCTACACACCCAGTTGCTGTGGCAATCAACAATCTGGAACACCCATGTGATCAGGCTCCTCATCCAAAGTGACAAATGGAGCTGAGTGTGGCGATAGCACCTCATGGGTGGCAGACACTTCTTGGACCGAGGGGCAGGGACAAGTGCTGCTCTGTGAAATGCTCCCCCCCCTTAGGCGTTCTTGAGTGGAACGCTTCCCCCCTTTTTCTTCCTTTCCCTGTTTTTCTCTTCTTGCATTTTAAGGGATCAAGTTGACTGGATGGGTGGGTGGGCTACAAACCCCTCTGTTTCCCCCATGAGTAGTTTTAGTTTGCAATGAGGGTTTTCACTTGCCGGGGACCATGCTGGATGGGGTTGGGAGGATGTTGAGTTCAAGGGTTTGTAAGACATTTATCAGTTGTGGGGGAGGACCCACAGACTTTGCAGTTGACATGCTGCCTAGTAGACACACGCATGCTCTGCACATCCGTGGACAAAAATATGGAATGTAACCAACCAGTAGACACCAGATCCCTGTGAATCCTCTCCTGGAATGTAAACAGACTAGGAGACAAAGTCAAATGAAGCTTAGTGACCCAGTACATCAAATGCCTACAGCCTGATGTGGTTGTCCTCCATGAAACCCACCTTCAGGGGACACACAGCAGATTTCTAGGGCGGGGGGCTATACCACATTAGCACATGCAGGGTATGTGTTGGAATCCAGAGGAGTAGCCATATTGGGAAGAAAGAACCACCCACCTTTTCCTGGTGATATGACAATGGCCAGACCCTTCTGCGGGATATGTGAGAGTTAGGGGGCTTTGGGGTAGAACAAATGTCATGCTTGGTAGTGTCTATGCCCCCACCCCGGCTCCAGCCATCAACATTGACAAAACTATCTGAAATCCTGCTGGAGACCAACTTGTAATTGCATATAGTAGGGAGGATTTTAATTACGTTTTGGTAGAAGGGATGGATCGAACCAGATTGACAAACACAACTATGTCAACCACACCTCTCTCATGCTTTGCATCTGCTCTGGGCCTCCAGGAGCTCTGGTGGCATGCACATCCATAAGAGAGGGGATAGTCCTATTTATCGGGGGCCCACAGAGTATTTTCTTGATTGGACTACATTTTTTCTCTGTAGTTTTTACCTATGCCACTTAAAAAAAGAAAATGTACTTACCTCTACTTACCTGGGATGGATCCCCTCATCCATGGGTGTCCTCCAGGGGTGGGAGATGGTGGCATGGGGTGTCCCTGGGGGAGGGAAGGGCCCCTGTGGACTGCTTCCATGGTCAGAGACCATGGAAATGAGCCCACAGCTCCCTTAATGCCTGCCCTCACCCAGGCGTTAAATGGCGCAAATCAGCCTGTGTGCCATTTTTTAAGGCCCGCCCCTCCTGTGCGTCAAAAGGACGTGGGAGTATAAATAAGGCACACATGTCTTAAAGTCATTTTTTGGATGGGAACGTCTACCTTGCATGTCATTAACGCAAGGCGGTTTCACGCATCCAGAAAATGACGCACACTGCTGAATGTTGACGTTCGCGGGGTCGGGCGTCAATGTATAAATATGGTGTTAGGTTTGCGCTGAATTTGCGTCAAAAATTTTGACTCAAATTCGATGCAAACAAAGTATAAATATGCCCCTAAGTGTGAGGGCACCCTTGCACTAGCAAAGGTACCCCCACACTGTCCAGTGCCAATTCGCCGGACTTCGTGAGTGTGAGGACACCAATACACACATGCACTACATATATCTCAATACATATATGTAGCTTCACAATGGTAACCCCGAATATGGACATGTGAGGTGTCTAAGATTATGGAATAGTACCCCCATTCCAAATTTGGTATTGGGGGGCCAACCCCATGCATCCTGGGGGCTCCACCATGGACCCCCAGTACTGCCAAACCAGCTCTCTGAGGCTTGCACTGCAGCTACAGCTGCTGCCACCTCACAAACAGGTTTCTGCCCTCCTGGGGTCTGAGCAGCTCAGTCCCAGGAAGGCAGATCAATGCATTTCCTTTGGGAGGAGGGTGTTACACTCTCTCCCTTTGGAAATAGGTGTTACAGGCTTGGGAGGGGTAGCCCCCTCAGAGCCTCTGGAAATGCTTTGAAGGAAAAAATGAGAAATTAAAGCTGAGGAATGATGACGTATAAGGGATGCGATGTAGGGGTAAGAAATAAGGAATGAGGGAGGAAGAGTGATTGATGAGGAGTGAGGAATACAATGCCCTAAAATGTATGCTGAAAGGGAGACACCACAAAAAATTAGAAGCTGTTTGACAATTTACAAAATGTCATCATGTTAAAAAATGATCTCTCCTGAACTATCTTTATTTAAATGTATTTGTTTATTTTGGATGTGGAAATGTCATAACACAAATATTTCAGTCCTAGATTTCAATGCTATCCAACTTATTGACACGAAATCTTTATTTATTCTCTCCAGGTGGTGGCGTACTCCTGGTTGAATCCATTTTAAATGAAGACAAAAGTGGTCCGTTGACAGCCCAGATTAATTCCTTGAACATGTTGATGCACACAGAAGGCAAAGAAAGGACACCTTCAGAATATAAGAAGCTTCTGACTGCAGCTGGGTTTAGCAGTATTGAAGTCAGGACAACTGGAAAGTACTTTGACGCAATACTTGCAATAAAATGAAATGTTCTAATAGTAATCAGTATCAGTTAGCCGTAAGGGTAGATCATGAATGCTGTCCTCATACGTGTAAAATGTACAATTATATTTACACGTTTTCTAATGTCAATTTCTGTAACTTAAATCTACCCTATTGCATACTCGGCTTTTAATTTGTGAAACCTTGTTTCAGGTTGTTATCAACTTTACATTCCTCTAACAAAATAATTGAAGTGAATAAACGTGAAAAAAAATATTCTTTGTTTTATACTTAAATGTGATGTTTTTTCGTGTACTTCAACATAAATAAATAGGAAAATAAGAACTTCATAAGTACACGGACAGTATAATATGTTTGGGATAGTTCTGTTTGGTGGTATTGAGTTAGGATTATTTTGAAATGTAATGTCTAAGGTGTTTTCTAAGCTTTAATTGATGAAGCAGTTGGGTAGAAAGCAAATTAAAAGCGCCACATAATACCATTCATAATGAGAAGGTGCATAGGTATGTACATTTTCACAGAAAACACGCTAGAACTGATTTAGAAGATGGCTGTAACAGAGACAATGCCAACTTAGTGGACTGACAATATATGACTGATGTCTTTGCCACATCTGCTCCACTCAGTCTACAGTGGCAAATCCACCACCATGTGTCGTAGAATTAGTACTGAAAAAGTCCACTTTGGCAAATACTGCAGACATTCATGTGTAGCGCCCCATCTCTAGGTGTACGTAGGGATTTGTATCTTGAGAATTGAAGCAGGTGCCTTGTTTTTTTAGCACCAATCAGGCTTTGTGTTTGAAAACCTGACAGGATTGGGTATTTCTTCATGGATCAACTGCTTTGGTCATGGGCTCCTGTATACCGAAGTTTGTGCTGATGATCTAAATGTATAATTTGGAATGTTCAAGGAGTTCAGAGTGAAGAGGCCCCTAAAGAGTGGATCAAAGTTTGACACAGGCACTGCCCATGAGGTACCCTACAATACCTCAGTCCTCCTATAGCTAGCATGGCATGCAGAGGCATGACATTTCTCTTGAAAGGGGATACAAATATTTGTCCAGGGTACACCATTGGACAAGAAGTTCCAGGTCCTTTGTGGCACCCAAGAGAGAGAGTGCCACAGAACGCCTTGTGAAACCAATGGATGGGCAGTCGTCAGAAAACTACTTGCAATGGATTCCTATCTTCACTAGTTGTAGAGGTGTAAGAGATTAGAAAGATTTGCCCACCCTAGACCTGCCATTCTCTCGTGCACAGTATGTGAACACCTCACTGAAAGTCAATACAAAGCATTGCAAATCCTAAATGAGTATTAATAAGCTAAAGGACGATGCTTTTTATCAGTAAGGGTTCCTTAATATAGATGTTAACCCACAGCGATGGCCTTACACCAGATATTAAATCCAATTCTTTCATTATAGGTAGATGACCTTATTCCTTCTTTCTCAATATAGTCCTGAGTCCAATATATCACTCCACGAGTTCTAACAATTGTAAGCATTTGTGATGAAAGTACTCATGTGCCCAATTCTAAATCAGGTCCTTAGCACTGCTTCAATAGAAAGAATCCAAACCAAATTGCCAGGGCAGGTCCCATCATAACTCCCTCCGCATTGAGGTACAGCTTGCCTCCTATGTCACAGCAAGACAGACAGGGACCTGTGTCTGGGCATGTCTGTCACACCTATAGACACAATTAGAAAAACCAAAAACTAATGAGTGGAATACTTAATTTAACCTCAGACACTGCTAATGACTCAGGGCTAGATTCCAGTTCATTGTGATCCTCCAAAGAGAGAAAGAGACTGGCAATATGCAAATCAGACTTGCATCAGCTGCAACAGGAACATTCTAAACCAAAATTCCAAGACTGGCCCCATAGTAACAGCCTCCTCCTCACTGAGGTGCAGTTTGGAATCCATATTGCAGTGAAAATGGGAGCCATGTCCAGGGATGGCTGTGATACATATGCAAGGCTGGCCTTAGGGCGGTGCGACTGGTGCGATCTCACTGGGCGCTAACTTGGAGAGGGCACTGACCTCAGAGGTAAGGGGGGCACTGTGTTTGCAGTACCTTGTGAATTAAATAAAAATGATTACGTTTGTGATTAATGTTCCTGCCATAGAGAGAAATCCAGTTTTGTCTAGCAGCAGTTTTGACTTGTCATAATGTAGCACAGAGGGTTAATATGACCGCTGCAAAGAACAGATCTGTATTTTATATGGATAGCTGAGTGGATTAGTTAAGCTAGCCTTTATCAGCGCTCTAAAACAAATGAAATGTATGTGAGAGAGGGGCTCTGGAGCGATGAGGATCACTTTTGCCAGGTGGTAATGAGGGACTCCAGGAGGATGGTATGCAGGGGAGATGCCAAAAAACATTGTTGTACCAGGCACCACCAGCGCTAAAGCCAGCCCTGCACATATAGAATCTCACTTAGAAAAACAAAACAATTAATGGTGTAGTGGTTGAATTAATCCCAGGAACTACTGGGACAAAACGCATCTACATACAAACATTCCAAGAGAGGTTTCTGCCTTCTAGGACCTCCTCAGTGTTGTTCAGCTTCATTGTGTGGGGGGTCAGACACATCGCCACATAGTCTGCATGAAGACACATTTTTGCAGCTTCTGAAATTCCTTCTAGTTTCATTTTACCATTCTCCACCTGATTAAGGCTACCAGCAGTTCATTTCAGTTCAGAGCAAATAAAAAGGGGAGATCCTGAGGCCCATATTTATACATTTTTAGGGCCTCATTTGTGTCACTTTTTGACGCAAAAGAGGCGCAAACTTACAAAATGCAATTGTATTTTGTAAGTTTGCACCGCTTTTGCATCAAAAAGAGATGCAAATGCAGCGCAAAAAAAGTATAAAAATGGGCCTGAGTGTCCTTGCGGAGAGCCCTCATTGATTTTTTGATTTCACTGACTTTCCTCCATTTATTTGCAGAGTTGCCACAGTGGCTTCAAATAACCTGGCCATCGACCTAGTAAACTGAGCTGCAAAAGTGAAGTGCTTAAGAAGCATCCAAAAACGTTCCCAGCTTACCAGTCGAATAACTTTTTTTCATCAAGGAACATTGCTACCAATGGGATCTTCTACAACAAACAATACCACTGCAAAATAACACATTGCAATGTAGATTTTCTTAGCATTTTATGACGGAAAGTCTTAATTTTAAGACAGAGGCAAGTATTATGCTTCTTGATCTTGCTTTATTTAAACAGCAGCAGTCAAGAAACTACAATTCCCATGAGGCTTAGGGAACGGAAAGCCAATGGGAATTAAAAACGTATTGGCAGATGCACCAATAGGGATATCAGGAATAGTATAATCACTACGCTTGACGGAACCGGCTCTCTTTCTTGATGTGAGAAGGCTAGTCAGTGCGAGAAAACAAAGGAAAAATGGCTAGAGCAATGAAAACTGCTAACAACAAAGAACAAAGTTCTTGAATAAAGTTCAACCAGAACTGGCATGAAGAAGACGAAATCCAGTAGGCAGGAGGAGGGCTCCAAAGTCGGTGAAACTGATCTTCTGGACATGAACTTGTAGCCGAACAACCCATCCTACGTTCAGGAAGAAGGCGGAGGTTGAGTAGATGGTGCTAAGGGGGAGGGAGAAAAAATGCGAACAAAACCGTTAGAGAAAAAAGCCTTTCGCGATGGGATAATACTCGCCTCCGTGTCTTTAATAAAATTAAGACTTTCCGTCATAAAATACTAGGAAAATCTACATTTTATGTCAAGACCGGAGGCTCATTTTATGTTTTTTTAAAGCATGTTAATAACCACAGAAGTTGCAGCATGAACGGGTTTACAATAAAAAGTTTGAAAAACATTATCGTTAGACAAATCGGCCGATCTTAGAATGTCTTCCAACCTGGAACCCACCCAGTAAGCCTTGGAAGCCATAGCTCCCCTGGAGGAATGAGCCCCAAAAACAGAGGTGTCGATACCAGCCATGACCCAACGAACCCATCTGGCCAGAGTAGCAGAAGTTACCGGTTTGTGAGGCTTACGGAAAGAAATAACCAGCTGGGAAAGAGAAGACGTTCTGAGATTGGCAGTGCAGTCTTCGTAACACTTGAGACATCGTACCACACACAATGTGGGTTGAATAGAAAAATACAGATAAAAACGTGTACATAAATTGGTCTTAGTACATTTGTTAATAGAAAACAACACGCTTGTAGGGGTGAATTGGCGAGAGGAAATGTCTAAGGCTCTAACATCAGATAAACGCTTTATGGGCACTAGACAGAGTAACATAGCAAGTTTAGTTGAAAGCATTTTCAATGACAAAACTGAATTATCTTGCCAACATAAAAACAAGTTTAACACAACATTGACATCTCATAATTTTGGGTAGAGGAGGAATAGAAAATTTTACTTCCTTATAAAAGGCAACAAAGCAGAGGATGTTCCCTCACAGGCTTTCCATTGATGTAAGTATGATGCATAGAAATTGCCGATCTGTATAAGTTGATCGTCCTGTAGGACTTACCTGCACTAGCCTGGGCAGCTAGAAAATTTATAACGTAATTTATATTGGTTGAAATGGGATCGAGATTCCTTCCCACACACTAGCTTGACCCAAGAGACCAGGCGGAATTATAATCTTTTCTGGTACTAGGTTTCCAGGCTTTGATGATAAAGTCTGAAGGTTCCGACGAAATAGGGATGGAAGGTTGGGAAGGCCCGACACTTTCCAAGCAGGAAGAGTGAGCGTATTGTTGAGTACCAGGGAGTGCGGATTCCCTAGAGGATCTAGAAGAAGGGAAGGGAAGCGAGGGAGGAGAACTGGAAAGTCAATTGTCAACTCCAGGAGAGGGGGAAACCATACTTGTGACTGCTAAAAAGGAACAACTATTACCAACGTGGCTTTCTGATGTCTGACTTGAGTGAGAACTTCGGTGATCATCAGAAAAGGAGGGAAAGCATAATTGACTGAGGGGGACCAATCTTGCAGAAAAGCGCCTGAGGCTAATGCTGAATGATCCGGACGCCAGCTGTAAAACTGAGGTAGTTGCATATTGAGGCGAGAGGCAAAAAGATCTATGCTTAGGGGGCCCCATTTACGGAGAAGAGATTGAAACACTGCGGTGTGGAGTTTCCAATCGCTGGAATCCCTGAGAAAACAGGAGTGCCAGTCTCCTGTCCTGTTGAGGGACCCTTGAAGGTACTCTGCTGAAAGCAAAATCTCGTTGAGTGGGCAAAATTCCCATAGTCTCTTTGCTAGGTCCGCTAGGGGTTTTGACCTGGTGCCCCCTAAATGGTTTATGTAACCAACAGCCAATACATTGTCCATACGGAATAGGATGGTACACTGAACTTTGTCTTTTGCTAGACTCTTGATTGCAAAGAAGCCCGCAAGCATCTCTAAATAATTGATGTGCAATTTGGACTCCTTTAACGACCATGAACCTCCAGTCGAGATTGGATCACAACGGGCGCCCCAACCTGTCAGGCTTGCATCTGATTCTAACACAAGATCTGGGGCTGATGCAAAGATAGTCCTGCCATTCCAGGCATCTAAATGGTCTATCCACCACTGGAGCTCTGAGCGAGAATCCTGGTCTAACCTGATTATTTCCGAGTATGAGAGACATTTTCTGAGAAGACAAATCTTTATCCTTTGGAGATCCCGGTAATGAAGTGGACCGGGAAATATGGCCTGAATCGAGGAAGAGAGAAAGCCCACTATCCTGGCTAAGGTACTTAAAGAAATTTGAGAACTGTGAAGATTTTTTTAAATTTCTGATTTTATGGATGTTGCTTTTTGTTGTGGAAGATGGAGGGTAGCTGAAGAAGAATCTACCTTAACCCCCAAGAACTCGATTCTTTGTGGAGGGATAGTGATTGATTTTTCTCTGTTGATTAGGAAACCGAGTTAAGATAGAAGAGAGCTTGTTATTTGCAGATGACATTGAAGGGTAAGATGACTTTGAAGCATAATAAGAATGTCGTCCAGATAAATCAACAGTCTGATGCCTAAAGATCTGAGGTGAGCTGTTATCGGCTTCATTAGTTTCGTGAAGCACCAAGGTGCTGACGAAAGACCGAACGGAAGGGAAGAAAATTGGTAGGTTTGTCCCTGCCATTGGAATTGAAGATATTTCCTGTGATTCACATGAATGGGAATGGAAAGATACGCGTCCTGGAGATCCAGACAGACCATGAAGTCGAAGGGAAGAAGAATGTCCCTTAAATGGATAATGGTTTCCATTGTGAAATGTGAATAGACAACAAACCGATTGAAAGCTCTGAGATTGATGACCGGCCTCATCTTTTTGTTTTTCTTCTGAACCTGAAAGAGAGTACTGAGAAAACCCGAAGGATCTGGGTGAGATGGTTAAAAGGCCTGTTTTGAGAGAAGAGGTCGAACTTCTTCCGAAATGAGAGAGGACATTTCTGTTGAAAAACGCAGATGGGGAGGAAAAGATGATTGGTGAGGAATTGAATAAAACTCTATCAGATAACCTTGAATTGTATTTAGAACCCATGGATCTGCAGTTATAGAGCACTATTTTGCAGCAAACAAATGAAGACGACCCCCTACTGGAGGAAGTCCAGAAGTAAGGCTTACCTTGAGAAATGTTGATCCTGAAGCCACGTTGTCCACGACCCGATAGCCTCTGCCTCGTTGATGGTAGAACTGGGGCTTGTAAGATTGTGATCCATAAGAGGAATTAAAGGAGCCTCTGTATCCTTGCGGACGAAAGGAAAGGACAGTAGAGCAGCTCCTGCCTGTACCGGCACTTGCAAAAACCAGCTGATTGAACACTTTTTTGATGGATTGCTGGGCTTTGTCTATGGAGGCAAACGTAGAGACGAACTTGCCCAAGTCCTTAGTAAAGGAATCTCTGAAGAGGAGACCGTCCACCTTAATTCCAGGATCCATAGTGGCTAGGTTAGCTAAATTGGTATCCAGTTCCAAAAGAAGACCCTTTCGTCTCTCATGGGTAATGGCGGCATTCGTGTTACCTAGGAGGCAAAAGGCTCTCTGGGTCCACAAGGAAAGATTTGTCAGGTCAATATCCGCATTCTCCATTGTGGCGGAATCTGCCATGTCCAAAATACGGGCCAAGGGACCCACCAAGTCTAAAAGTTTATCCTGGCAGTTCGAAAAGGCCTTGTCTACCCCTTCACGGGGATATTTGCCAAATTTCAAAAAGAAGGTGAGAAGGGGTTGGTCGATAGTGGGAGTAGAGGTAATGTTGGAAAAAAGGGAAGGCCTGTGGGCACCCTGACTTCAATTTGGCTCTAGTCTGCTTGCCCAGCTGAAGCCTTAATCTCAAGGCAATATAATCTCCAACATGGGAAGAGGGACACCATTCTGTGGAATTGGGGTGATGAAGGAGAGAAGGGTCGAACATAGGATTGCCATCCGAATACAGAATTGTTTCAACTGTGAAGGGGTTAGAAGGATCAAACTTGGGCTTCTTAGAAGGAGGGGAGGATTGAGACTGTGAGCCCCAAATGTCTGAACTGTCGTCCAGATTATCCAAATCACCTATGTCATCATCAGTATCCGAAATGTGGGAAATTACAATCTTTTTAGGCGCAATCGCAGTATGCTTCACTTTTGATTTACATTACACGTGAGGGACATTAGGATTCCCCTCCCTAGAAGGAGGCCTGGGAGGAGACTTGTCCTCAGTCTGGGGTGAAGAAACTTCACCAATCAAAGAAGCGCCATCTGATGTGACTTTGGGGAGGGTTTTTTTGTGATGACAAATCCTTCAATTTACGTTTTCTGCTATCCCCGCAGAATGGGCCATTAAGGATTTGAACACCATATTTTGGACAGAAGATTCAATATTTTGTTTACATCTTATTCATTGTGGCTGAAACAGCCTTGGCTACAGCCTCACTAATAAAGGCCCCAATGTCACCATCATTATCAAAATGTTCAAAAGAGCTCTGTCGCTCCATTGTATTTTGCCACAGGGAAAAAACCACAACAAAATAACTATTGGCAGTGAAGGGTTAAATCTTGTCAGGCAGGAGACGAGCTGGAGAAAGCACATGCCCACATAGCGTGACCGATGCTGAAAAAACGGAAATTGGAGAGGCTTCTATGAAGAAAACCAGGCGAGGATAAAATGCAAGTCGCGTGTGGGGCGAAAACGAAGAAGAACGGAGGCACTACGCGAAGTGTGATGTGAAAAGTGGGCCAACGACCGTTATGCTGACAGAAACGGTCAATGGTCGTGTGAAGCACAAGGTGAAGCACTCAAGCATTGAGAGAAGGCGCAAGAGTTAGAGCGCAGTAACAATTAAACAAGGACACAGAGAGCGAGCGTCAGGCTAAATAACAAAGGTGCATTAAAACATTAATCGTATAAAAAAGGAATAAAGAATAAATAGTCACTTATCTTGACTGCGAGCAGCAAGAAAGAGGGCTGGTTGCAGTCAAGCGTAATGATTACACTATTCCTGATATCCCTATTGGTGCATCTGCTGATACGTTTTTAATTCCTATTAGCTTTCCGTTCCCTAAGCCTCATGGGAATTGTAGTTTCTTGACTGCTTCTCTTTCAATAAAGCAAGATCGAGAAGCATAATATGAGCCTCCAGTCTTGACATAAAATCGGCATTCTACCCAGAAGAATTCTCCCCTGGCCTCCCTTCACACAAAGCCAATTATTCCACTGAGGTGGGAAGATAATATTTTCATAAGCAATATATAATTCCCATATAGACTTTGGATGATAAGATCTACACTCCAGCTGCGTTTTCCAGGTTTCACAAAGATCGTCTGCTATACCTTTCTAAATGTGTTAGGTTCTACTTCTCCTAATATTCAGTTACAAAGCAGTGCAAGCTGAGAAACTATCTCAGGGATCAAGCATTGATCCTATTCTACCAGTAGTTCTTCCTCCCATGTCACTTTTCCTGTGGAAGATTTCGGATGGTTACGTCAAGCTCAGACTTTGATTTCAGCCTGCATTGCTTCTGCCTGCTAACTAAGGGAACCTCATTATCTTTAAAAATTAAATTGTTATAAAGTAGTTACATATCACTTCCTCAGTGTCTAAGGTTTCATAGAGAACATAGGTTAAAATTTTATTCTGTATTCCACAACACTTGAGATACCAGATTCTTGATCTTTTTTTATAGCATTTCATGGTTTTTTAGGTTCCCTCTGCCAGTCCTGCAGTTTGCTGATTTAGACCCTCATTACAACCCTGGCGGTAAATCCTGCTTACCGCCGTGCCGACGGCCGCCAACATACTGTGTCCGCGGTGGAAATCCGCAAGGGGTATTATGACCCACTGAGAATTCCGCCACTATATAGACACCCACACAAGTCCGCTACACCAAAGGTCAGTGATAAACTGGCGATAGCAAAACCTACACTGTTATGCCAGCAGGAATACACCCACAGTATCACGACCCATGAATCAACGTGGCAGTCTTTCAACCGCGGTAAACCATTGGCGGTACACACCACCGCACTCAAAATACACACACACTCACAAAACCACACCACATTGGAAAATTCAAAATACACACACCTGACACACATACACACACCACACCCACACACTCACAACACTATGAAACACACACCCGCATTACCCACAACCCTTTCAATGAAAAATGTGGAAGAAGCAGAGAGAGAGAAAAGCAAAGATCACACCAGCATCCAGAGGCACACAACACCACCACTCATACACCATCCACGCACATCACACCACACACCCCAACACATCACCCCACACATCACTTCAACCTTCACCTCACACATCACTCACACCACATCATGGCACCTCAAAGACACCCCAGGTTTTCTGAGGAGGAGCTCAGGGTCAGGGTGGAGGAAAGCATCCGGGTAGAGCCACAGCTATTCGGATCACAGGTGCAGCAGACCTCCATTGCAAGGAAAATGGAGCTATGATGGAGAATTGTGGACAGGGTCAACGCAGTGGGACAGCATCCAAGAACAAGGGATGACATCAGGAAGAGGTGGAATGACCTACGGGGGAAGGTACACTCTGTGGTATCAAGACATCAGGTATCAGTACAGGCGACTGGCGGTGGACCCCTACCTCCTCCCCCACAACTAACAACATGGGAGGAGCAAGTCTTGGCGATCATGCATCCTGAGGGCCTCGCAGGAGTAGCAAGAGGACTGGACTCTGGTAAGGCAATTCTTTAATACTATATCACCCCACCCTACCTGCTTGCCATCACATATTCCCACCCTTACCCTCACTCCCATGACTCCCACACACCCCACCATCACGATCCACCACTCCCACAACCAAGCCCTGCATGCAACAACAATGCATGGACACCCATCACAGACATGCATGTGCACCCATCACCAAAGCATGTCCAATAGAGAGACTCACCCAGGGCACACAATCACCACTCACACAAGGGCCAAGGCGATAGTGCAAGCATAGTAATAGAGGGAAACACACCCATTGCACAAGATGGCACACACAGATAAAATAACAATGCATTTACACCTCAACAGGACACCTACCCAACGTTATCGGCCAGAAAGTGCCAGCTATATCCACTCCCCCCACAGAAGAGGCCCACAGTGATGACAGCATCTCTGCACGCCTGGATCAAGATGACCAGCCTGGCCCATCAGGGACCTCTGGACAGTCGGTTCCCCTGCCACAGTCCCAAGCCACCACAGAACCTCCCTCCTCAGGAAACACCACCACCGCACCCACCCAGCGGGCCCATGCCACTGTCCCCAGGACACGTCAATCAGCAGTGTGTCCACCACTACAGGGACCCCAGGCAACCCCACAAACCCAGGACATACAGACACCTCGGGTCAGTGGCAGTGGGCACATGGTTCAGGGGACAGAGGCACAGGACAACAGGGAAGCTGGGAGGACTGCTGTGCGACAGGGGGAGGACAGGCCCAGGGAACTGACCCTCCACGAGGCACTATCAAACATCATGGGAGCATACCACCATTCCCTGGAGACCATGGGCACGGTACTGGCCAAGTTTCAGGAGACCCAGCAGCTGCAGGAGGGACAATACATAGGGATCAGGGAGGACCTCACCAACATATACACCATCCTGATCACCATAGCAGGGGTGCTGGCTGACATAGGCAACACCATGAGGGAGGCAGTGGCACAACAAAGGGCCCCTGACACTAGCCAAATCGAGGAACAGCCCTCCACCTCTGTTGGCGCTAGTGGACAGGAGGCCCTGCCACAGGAACAACAGGCCACCAGCACCCCACCCCCTGCAGAAGGAGAACCACCCTGCAAACGGTCCCTGCGATCCAGGCAGAAGACAGAGAACATTGCCAAGACCCCCGCCAGGAAATAAGACTCTCCTGATTGTCACCCTTCTCTCCCACTCAGTTAACCTGTCCACCTTGAACTGCCATTACTTCCATTCCTAGGCCCCATTGGACAATGCATTTGTGATACCAAGAGACTGGACTCTACTATGGACCTTCCTTCACCATCACCCCAGCCCCTTGCACATACCCCTATACTCATTAGCCCCTAAATAAACACTTTTTAATCTCAAACCAATCTGGAGTCAGTCTGATCTTTCACAAATTTATTATTACAACATCAGCAACAAATAGCAATGTACATGTTAATTTGCTCATACCAATGTATGACAGTTGTTGGGCAGCAGTACATATAGCAGAAGGCAGAATGAGGGACCCAGATCTGAAAAATGTAAATCCAAAGTGAACTGTCATTGTCCATAGACAGAGGTTAAGAGGCAGACTTATACAATGTCCTACAGTATTCAGAAATGTGACAAGGAGTTACAGTCTCTTACCTGTGTGTCACTGGAAGTACTGCATGTTGATGTTTGTTAGGTTGTCAATATCTTCTTCCTCTGCCTCCTCGTCCTCACTGTCCACAGGCTCCACCGCTGCCACAAGACCATCACCATCCTCATCCTCCTGCAGAAAAGGCACCTGGTGTCGCAATGGCAGGTTGTACAACATGCAGCATGCCACGATTATCTGGCACACCTTCTTCAGTGAGTAGTATAGGGAGCCACCTGTTAGATGGAGGCACCGGAATCTGGCCTTCAGGAGGCCAAACGTCCTCTCAATAATATTCCTAGGTCGCCCATGTGCCTCATTGTAGTGGTCCTGTGCCCTTGTCCTGGCATTCCTCACTGGGGTCAGTAGCCATGAGAGGTTGGGGTAACCAAAGTCACCTGAAAATGTTAAGGGATAACTGTTAAGTCACACACTAACCCTTAGGAACTACCCCGTACCCAGACACCTACCCATACTGTGTGGGGACCTTGGGCTCACCTATTAGCCACACCCGGTGCCTCTAGAGTTGGCCCATCACATAAGGGATACTGCTATTCCTCAAAATGTAGGCGTAATGCACAGAGCCGGGATACTTGGCATTCACATGGGAGATGTACTGGTCCGCCAAGCACACCATTTGCACATTCATCGAATGGTAGCTTTTTCTATTTCTGTGCACTTGTTCACTTCTGCGGGGGGGGACATTGGCACCAATGATGTTGGGGATATGTCCCAGGGCATAAAAGTCAGCCTTCACTGTGGGCAAATCATCCACCTGGGGGAACACTATGTAGCTGTGCATGTGTTTCAGCAGGGCAGACAACACTCTGGTCAACACGTTAGAAAACATTGGCTGAGACATACCTGATGCCATTGCCACTGTTGTTTGAAAGGAGCCACTTGCTAGGAAATGGAGCACTGAGAGGACCTGAACTAGAGGGGGGATTCTTGTGGGATGGCGGATAGATGACATCAGGTCTGGCTCCAATTGGGCACACAGGTCTTGGATTGTGGCACGATCAAGTCTGTAGGTGATAATAATGTGTCTGTCCTCCATTGTCGCAAGGTCCACCAGGGGTTTGAATATCAGAGAACGCTGCCATCTCATATTCAGCCTCAGCGGTTGAAGCCTATGGAAGGTGAGCAAAGGGTCATGTACCACATAGGTTGCACATATGTGTCTGCAGTAATGTGAGTAAATCCGTGTGTGGCGTAGTTAGTCCGTATATATGCCAAAATGTGCTGTGACACAGTTAGGTGCCATGCCATGTGCCCCCCTGGAATGGCGGCTGCCTGACTTGTGAGGAGGGACAAGGGGAAATGAGGTAACTGCGCTGGCGTTGTTCTGCATCGCGGTAGGCGGTCGAAGACCGTTGCATAATTCAGCATTGGTTATCATTGGGCCCTATGGGTTTCAGGAGCCAATGGTGATGTATGCCGGCAGTGACGGTATGTACCACCGTGGACGTGACCACCATTTTCTATCTGTTCACTCACTTGATACCTGACCTTCAATAGGAGAGGACTTACACCGCAAGTGCTGCTGTGACCTCAGTCTGGAAGCAACAATGGCTCGAGTGTCTGGGGAAAGGGCCCCTGCCTTCACTGCGGAGGAGTTGGACAAACTGGTGGATGGGGTCCTCCCCCAGTACACGCTACTCTACGGTCCTCCAGACAAACTGGTGAGTACAATGTAAGCATGGTGCGTGGGCAATGCCTGTTTGGAGTGGTGTGCATGGAGGATACATGAGGGGGGGGGAGGGCTGAGGGCTGCATGTGAGGATGGTCAGTTTCTGTGCTTCAGGGCATGGTTGGGAACTGGTGGGCAATTAGTCTGACGGTCCGGCCGGGTGAGTAATGTCCTTTCCTCCTGTACCTTTCCTCTAGGTCAATGCCCACCAGAAGAAGGGTATTTGGCATGCCATCGCCAAGGAAGTGCGGACCCTGGGGGTCTATCATAGACGGAGCACCCACTGCCACAAGAGATGTGAGGACCTGCACCACTGGAGCAAGAAGGCGGCGGAGGCCCAGCTGTGGCTGGCCTCCCAATGTGGAAGGGGTGCCCGTCGCACCATGACCCCCCTGATGTTCCGCGTCCTGGCGGTGGCCTATCCGGAGTTGGATGGGTGCTTGAGGCCATCACAGCAGCCACAAGGGGGTGAGTACAGTGTCATAAAGCTGACTCTGTGTGCTTTACGAATTGTCTGGGTGGGGGATGTGGGCTGTGGGTTCCCCTAGGCCAGGGCGTACATATCAGGGTAGGTCCATTGTTGGGCATGCTCTAAGGCACTCCAACCCCAATTATTTTAGTGGGCATCTACTACTGGGCAGGCTTCTGTGGGTTCAAGGTGTGCAGTAAATGGCGTTAGGCCTTGTACCCCATGGCCTGGTGACTTTCCTACTAACTGGTAGTGCACGGCCAAGTGCATAGGGCTGCTCCCTGTGTGTTGTGTCCGCCAACGGTAGTGGTGTTGCTGGCATTGATCATGTGTATCCTCTGTTTCTCCCCCACTTTTTGTTTTGTCACCCTGTCCTTGTGTGCATTAGCATCATCTGGTGGAGGAGCAGAGGCACCGGCGACGGAGGGAGCTGCATCCTACATGGCCCAGGAGGGTAAATCCACATAGGGTGAAGGCATCAATTTGACGGAGGGTGAGGGGAGCTCCACGACGGGGACAGGAGGGGATACCAGTGAGAGCGACTCCTCCTCTGATGGAAGCTGCCTGGCGGTGGCATATACCTCTGTGCCCACCCCAACAACAGGTACAGCCGCCACCCCCCCTACCAGCACCGCCCTCCCAGCAGCCCCTCAGTGTGTTTCCCGTGCCCGCTCACCCAGGAGGGTGGGCATCTTCTTCGCCCCAGGCACCGGAGGCCCTGCCCAGTCAGCCCTGCTGCCCTCAGTGAGGAGGCTATTGACCTGCTGAGATCCCTCACTGTTGGGCAGTCAACCATTCTGAATGCCATCTAGGGTGTCGAGAGGCATTTGCAACAAACAAATGCATACCTGGAGGGCATTCATTCTGGCGTGGCGGCCCAACAGAGAGCATTTTAGGCTCTGACTTCAGCACTGATAGCAGCCATTGTCCCAGTGTCCAGCCTCCCCCCTCTAACTTCCACTACCCAGACCCAATCCCCTCTACCTCAGCCTATCCCAATCACACCATCAGACCAGCATGCACACACATCAACACACAAAAGTTGCACAGGAAAACATAAGCACCACACATCCCACAGGCACTCACACAAGCAACATACCCATGCACAAATACCAACATCCACTTCCTCCACTGTGTCCCCCTCCTCCACGTCCTCCACCGCCCTCCCTGTCTCATCTCCACTCACACCTGCATGTACTACATCATCAGCCACTGCCTCCAGCACCAGCACGCCCATCACTACACACCACTCACGTGCAATCACCACCCCCATTACAATTCACACATCCCCTGTGCCCTCTCCCAGTGTGTCTGTGAGCCCTCATCCCAAAGTACACAAACGCAGGAACACACCCACTCAACAGCCATCCACCTCACAACAGCCTCCAGCCTATGCACCTTCACTCAAACTCAGCAGACGTACACCTCCTACAACCACTACCTCTTCCTCCACTCCCACACCCCCTCCATCTTCCCGTGCCAGTGTGTCTAAAAAACTTTTCCTAGTTAACATTAACCTCTTCCCTACACCTCCCCCCGTCCTTCTCCTAGGGGTAGGATGTCTAGATCCCAGCCCAGCACCTCAGCCACCAAATCTGCATCCGCTGTGGTCCCTGCTAGTGCAGTACGATCTAACGGTGCATGCAACAGAGCTCCCAGTGTGCCACTGACAGAAAAGAAGGACCACCCTTTTCCACCACCTGCAAAGGTAAAAAAGGGGCCGGCTTCCAGCAGGGGACAGTCGCACCACCCACCCAGCAATGCCTCACCCAAACACCGAGTGGACAGTGTCAAGGTCCCTGCAGCGACTGTCAAGATGGGGAAGGGCCTCAAGCCAAAGAGCACGTCATCTCAGGGCACGATATCTCCTGGTGAGGGGCTGGTGACCACCATATCATCAGGGATGGCAGCCAGATGCACCACAGTCACCACTGCTGCTCCGACCGCCACCTGCACCGCCCCTGCCACAACATCAGGCTGCAGCATCCTCACCAAGGATCAGCCATCCGAGGCTGCCGGAGACGGGATGGTGTCTCCATCCACCACAACAGTCAATTGCACCACGGCCAGCACTGGCAGCATCTCCGCCGCAGCCACCGCCACCTGCACAACCATCATCACCGCCACGTGCACAGCCGATGCCACTCTGTCGGACTTCAGCCCATCCCCAGTGGGCAGCCGTCAAAGTCTGCAGGTGAGGTCCTGGACCCTGGACACGCCACTTGAGACACCACCTCCAGCACTGACACGAACCAGCAATTGGCAGCCTAAGTCGCCGCAGGATGGAGTGTGGCTCTGCCTCCATGGAGTATCATGCTACCTGTTCCAGGTACATTGTGTGGCTAAGACACCCAGGTGAGAGGATGTCAAGTGCCACACCCCCGGCGCAGCATCACTGGATACCAAGCCCCCTCCAGAACCAATGGAGTAATGCATCCACTCACCCAGTCCTTGGCAGGTTGAAGCACTCTGGGCACAAAGCTCCCTCCAGAACCAGTGGAGAAATGCATCCACTCACCCAGTCCTTGGCAGGATGAAGCACTCTGGGCACAACGCCCCCTCCAGAGCATGTGGGCAAACCACCCACTTAGAGTCTGTGGCTTTGCACTCCCTAGGACCAAGCAGTGGGCAGTGCACCCACTTGAGAGACTGTGGCTTTGCACTCCCCAGGACCAAGAAGTGGGCATGGAGCCCCCTTGAGGAGCAGTGGCGTAGTACCATCATCCGGCTGAGGTGTCCCCCTCCACTTTCCTTGAGGTGCCTGTTATTTTTTTTGACCAATGCCCCTGCAGTGTTCTCTCCGTTTTGAGGCATGTGTCATTTGTGGGCTTCGCCCATGTTTTTAGGGACCACTGGTCCACGGACATTTCATGGGACAGTGTATGGACTTGTGTACTTGATGTAAATATTTGTGTATACTAATTATTTGCTTTTCTCTTGATCTATATGATTGTTCCAATATAACACTAGTGAAACTCACTTCGTTTTCTCCTTGCGTTCTTCCAGGGGGTGACAGGGTGTATCCGTGATGTTATTGGATATGTGTGTGTATGTTGTTGTGGGTGGGGGTGAGGGTGTTGCATGTCGCGTGTGTGTCACTCTCTTTTCCCTCCTCCCCTCCCCTGTGTGCTAGGTGCAGTACTCACTGCCGTCATCGACGCCATCGCCTTCTTTCCACTTCGTGGTGTATTAATAGATACAGCAACATGGGTAGGATCTGCAATTCGGGCTCCATGGCATCCTAGTTCTTCATTGGGTGTCAAAAGGTGAGTGGTTTCCCTTCTGTGTACTGTTCCTGCTGTGCTTTTGATGGCGTTGGTACCGCCCCCGAAAAGCTGGTGGATTGGTGCCTTGTAATTGTGTGGGCGGTACATTGTCTTCCGCCTGTCTGTTGGCGGTTACCGCTGTGGAGTTGTTGCTACCGCTGTGGTGGTCGGAGTGTTAAAGTGGCTGTCTGTGTTGGCGGTTTCCACCATGGTCGTGATCTCTTTTTTTTTTTTTACCGCCAGCCTGTTGGCAGTATTACCGCCACTTTAACACCGACCGCCAGGGTTGTAATGAGGGCTTTAGTTCCTATCTTCATAGTTTTTTGTGCTTAAATGCCTGACCATTCACCTCTCCATTCTCCCTCAGATTTGATTCAAAATTAGATTTAACCTGATGGTTTTTCATTTTTAATTAATCACTCTCCCACAATATGGGTGTTTACTGAGTCTCGTTTATGGTACCGTTACTATTAATCATACTTCTACCTATAAGTAAAGTTGGACACCCTAATTTTTAGGTTGTGTAGAGCGTTTTTAATGAAACCTATTTTAGGTGAACAGAATCAGTTGAAAATACTCAATAAGGAGAGATACTGAAGGCTTACACTTCACAGGACTACCAAAAAGGATGGTATGAGACAACTTCAAAGCACCTTCAGGGCTTCCCATCATTGGTGATTTCATTCCGACAAGCTAGTAGGGCTGTAAAGTGGGCAGACCTCAACTAAAATGTCAATATTGCGTCACTTTGGCTCAGAGCCTGGCAACAGGCTAGAAAAAGAAGAGAGACAGTGAGTTCAGAAAGGAAGAGAAGTGGAAGACAGGGTAGAAAGTAGAGAAGAAAGACAAAGAGAAAACAAAAAATAAAGTAGGGATGAATGCCTGATGATTTCCAGGGCGACACTGGCAGGAAGGCAACAAGTAAAGCTGACACCAACCCATAGAACACGACAGAGCCCAAGAACCTCGAAAGGACATTCCCCAAGAATAGGTCACCCAGTACAGGGATTCCTAAAACCTGCTAAAGTAAGAAAAATGTCATTTTTAACGCAAGCTAACGTCATCCCCTAGTGCCATCTGTGTGCCATTTTAAAGAAATGACACACAATGGCGCTAAGGAATGGTTAGCGTTAAACAATGACATTAACCATTGTGACATGCCGTAAGGAAATATGACCCTAATGCTGCAAAAGTGGCGCCAGACCATTTTGCGGCATGTAAATATGTTGTGTTAGAGCCATTTCTTTACCACACTAGCATCAAACAAGCAGAACAAGGTGCAAATTGAAGAGAAGATGGAGTTTTCAGGCAAGGAGAGACCCCAGGGAGACCCCAATCACCCAAGTACCAGCCAGGAGAGTCCAGAAAAGCCACAGGAGAAGGAGAAGAGAAAGCGCAAGTGTCGCTTTAGTGAGGAGGAGCATGACATCTTGGTCAGAGAGTTGCCGGAGCACTAACACCAGCTCTTTGTCACCTCCAAATTGCTAGTTGGTAGGAGAGACGCAATATGGCAGGAAATAGTAGACAAAGTCAATAGCGTGGTAGAGGTGAAGAGAACTGTCACCGAGTGCAAGAAGCGCTGGCACGATTGCAAGCGCTGGACTAAGGAGAAACTGACCTGGAACCAAAAGGCAGCTCTGCAGACTGGAGGTGGAAATCCTGCAACACAGGAGGGCCTGGATGAGCTGGAGGAGATGGTTGCAGCAGTCATCCCGGAGGAGCTAGTCACTGGAATTGCAGGACAGGACAGCGCAGATTACTAAGAACCACCACAAATGCAGGGTAAGTTGCAGCTAGGGAATATCTGGAATTCCACAAATGGCAGAAGTGGGAGGCACATTGTACACACTCAATGCATGCTAAGGGTTACATCAGGACACATAGGCCCTGAATCAATACATGCTATCCCGACCCAAGCCACACATGTACTAATGCTATGGTTGTGCTATGCACTCCAACATATACACTACGTCAACATAGGCCACTCACTATAGCTATACTCCACCATGTAAATATGCAGCACATTGCCTGGAAGGGACGTGCAAATAGTGTGGCTGTGGCTGTGCCATGACAAAACCCATTGATAATTGTTAAAGCCCCTGTACTAACACATCTTAGACATCAGAGACTAGGACATCAGCCAATACCACTCCAGAGGAGGTGTCTCTGGCCAAAATGCTTCCCTTACTCCTTGTCGCATTGCCTTTACTCATGTGTGCTACATCTTCCAGCACACATTAAATTGCCACCTTAGTAAAAATAGCTTGTGCATGTGCAGGGGCATCTCCTTACGCATGAACAAATCATCCCCTCAAGGCAGACACCCCTTCATCGTGCTGCAACAATGCATGTGTTGGTGCAGGGAAAACAAATCTGTGCAGGTGCAGTGGGAATTGCAGGCTGTACCATATTCACGTAAACATGACACATCCCTGCGTATCTAAACTGGTGTAGTGTAGTGCAACATATATTGCAGCTACCCCTGAGCCATGTCACATGAGAAAAATCAGCCCTAAAGCTTGCAACCTGTGGAACACAACCCATAAAGGGTGAACCCACAACAACTCAGAGACAACCATATGCGCCATATGGGAATGGCCACAAAATAAAACACATACAACACATGAAGCATGTCTGTGAAAATCATGTGAAGCTGTACAAGCAGCTGCAACCTCACCATCTGACTAGGTAGAGGGCCATATCATACAGAAAATGATGGTGCGTGCGGCTGTGCCAAATTAGGCAGCATCACGCACTGTAATTTTCTAAACGCATGGATGCGCCATATTTATAAGAATACTGTGCACCCCTGTTTACCCCCTGCGCAAGCGGTAAATTAGCTGTAGCACACCAACGCAGCCACCCTTGCACCACAGTGCAAGGGTGGCTGCGTTGGGGGGGAGATTGATTTTGTGTAGTAAGGAACACCGTCCTGCACAACAACAAACTTAAATGGCGATTTGCTCTTGTGCAAAGTACAACACACATAGAAAAAGCAAAAAATCTAGGAGAAATGTACGCAATACTCCTAGTATTGGCATGCTAATGCCACCCCTGGGCTGGCATTCGATTTTGCCGCAGCTTCTGATTTAAGAAAGTTGTCAATCTAAGGCAGTGTCAAAACCCAATGGGTGTTGCTGTGGCATGCCCACAGCAACACCCATTGCACACACCTTCCACGAAAAGTGCTGCGTGTGAAGGGGCCATATATACAAGGTGGCATTAAGGCACAATGCCACAATGCATTCCATGCCAGCACACATTGCCCCTTGTGCTACAAGCATGCCATTCTCAGTGCTCATCATTCCAAAGACATGATGTCACCATCCTTACTCCAATGATATCATATCATTGGTCAGGCAAAAACATTACTCATATCATTCCACACATCAGACTAACACCAAACCCTCAATTGACACACATGACGCACAAGATGACACTGGTTGCATCAAGGTATTCAAATCGGGCCACCTTACTAACGGTGTAGGGTAGAAGTCCACTTTCAAGACATGAATTGGAAAACATTGCTTAGTGATATATGTACATATGAGTTAATGGACGACATCGTTTTCTACCAACTTGTTAGGCTGAATGAGCAATCATCCTAGTGGTAGATCAGAGCAACTGACAAACATCTATGATCAGTCAATCACACATAGGGGGTCATTACAACCCTGGCAGACGGTGTTAAAGTGGCGGTAAGACCGCCAACAGGCCAGCGGGAACATTTTTGCAATTACGACCGTGGCGGAAACCGCCAACAAAGACAGCCACTTTGACACTCAGACCGCCACGCCGGTACAGACTAACAGCGCGGCGGTAACCGCCAACAGACAGGCGGGAGACAATGTACCGCCCACACTATTATGACAGGCCAATCCGCCACCTTTTCCGGGGTGGATTCAACGTGGATAAAAACATGGCGGAAATAGGAATTTCGAATGAAAAACGCTCACCTCTACACACTCCAAGAGGAAGGAGGACAGCATGGAGCCGGAACTTCAAATTCTCCCAGCACTAGTCTTCCTGCTCCTCTACGAGGAGCACCAACGCCGGCGGCGAAGACCACAGTGAGTACTGCACCTACGACATAGGGGTGGGGGGAGGAAAAAAACAGGGACACACACACTCAACACCCCAACCCCAACCCCCACCCCGACCCTCTCCCACTACAACAGACACACCAATGCATATCTATACATTATAGTAACACCCCCAACCCCCTCGGAAGAATGCAAAGACAAAACAAAATGAGTGTAACTATTGTAATATCTCAAAAATCAGTAAGCAAAAATATACATATATATATACACTATAAACAAAATATATACCACGATTAGTAGTCCAGGTTTTGCATCATTCATAGTCCGTGTACCACTGGGCCCAAACTGCATGGGCGAGGCCCACACAAGAAACCTGAACATGACGGAGAGAACACTGCAGGGGCATCAGATAGAAATACAACAGGCACCTCAGGGGGAAGGGAAGGGGGGGCACCTCAGCCGGATGAGTGCACAACGCCAGATCCACGAGGGGGCACCATTCCCACTGATCAATCCTGGGGAGTGCAAAGCCACAGTCTCTCAAGTCTCTACAGTGGGTGGTTTGCCCACTGTACCATCCTGGGGAGTGCAAAGCCACAGTCTCTCAAGTCTCTACAATGGGTGGTTTGCCCATTGCTGCATCCTGGGGAGTGTAAAGCCACAGTCTTTCAAGTCTCTACAGTGGGTGGTTTAGCCACTGCTGCATCCTGGGGAGTGCAAAGCCACAGTCTCTCAGTGTCTCAAGTCTCTACAATGGGTGGTTTGCCCACTGTACCATCCTGGGGAGTGCAAAGCCACAGTCTCTCAAGTCTCTACAGTGGGTGGTTTTCCCACTGTACCATCCTGGGGAGTGCAAAGCCACAGTCTCTCAAGTCTCTACAGTGGGTGGTTTGCCCACTGTACCATCCTGGGGAGTGCAAAGCCACAGTCTCTCAAGTGGATAACAGTCTCCACTGGTTCTGGAGGGGGACTGGTGCCCAGAGTGCTTCATCCTGTGCAGGACAGACGGAGTGGATGCTGTTCTCCACTGTTCTGGAGGGGGTCTGGTGCCCAGAGTGCTTCATCCTGTGCAGGACAGAAGGAGTGGATGCTGTTCTCCACTGGTTCTGGAGGGGGACTGGTGCCCAGAGTGCTTCATCCTGTGCAGGACAGACAGAGTGGATGCTGTTCTCCACTGGTTCTGGAGAGGGACTGATGCCCAGAGTGCAGCACTCACCCCGTGACGGTCCCAGTTGCGTCACTGCCCCTGCCGCTAATGGGCTAGCTGTGCTTGCCACGGCGGTCTTTGCCCTATTCAGCGGTGCTTGAGTTGGCAGTCTCTGCCCTGTTCAGCAGTGCTTGCCATGTTCAGCGGTGCTTGACATGGCGGTCTTTGCCCTGTTCAGCGGTGCTTGAGTTGGCAGTCTCTGCCCTGTTCAGCGGTGCTTGCCCTGTTCAGCGGTGCGGTGCTTGCCATGGCGGTCTTTGCCCCGTTCAGCGGTGCTTGAGTTGTCAGTCTCTGCCCTGTTCAGCAGTGCTTGCCCTGTTCAGCGGTGCTTGCCATGGCGGTCTTTGCCCTGTTCAGCGGTGCTTGATTTGGCAGCCTCTGCCCTGTTCAGCGGTGCTTACCCTGTTCAGCGGTGCTTGCCATGGCGGTCTTTGCCCTGTTCAGCGATCCTTGCCCTGGCGGTCCGTCATTGCCCAGCTGGGCTGTGGCTGACGGTCCTTTATGGGTCAGCTGGGCTGTGGCTTGTGGGGCCCTCCTGGGCAGCTGGGCTGTGGTTGTGGGGCCCTCCTGGGCAGCTGGGCTGTGGCTTGTGGGGCCCTCCTGGGCAGCTGGGCTGTGGCTTGTGGGGCCCTCCTGGGAAGCTGGGCTGTGGTTGTGGGGCCCTCCTGGGTAGCTGTGCTGTGGCTTGTGGGGCCCTCCTGGGCAGCTGGGCTGTGGCTTGTGGGGCCCTCCTGGGCAGCTGGGCTGTGGCTTGTGGGGCCCTCCTGGGCAGCTGGGCTGTGGCTTGCGGGCCCTCCTGGCCAGCGACGATGGGGCTGGTGGTGGCCTCCTGGCCAGGGGGGATGATGGCGGTCTTCTCCGCCATGCTGCTCCTCACTGACTTTGCAGGTTTCTTCTGCCCCTTCCCAACCTTGGGATGAGTCACAGCCGAGTCCACACTCCCCCCGGGACCCCTGTGAGCAGCTTGGCTGGCTGGAGTCTTCCCCCTGTCCCGCCGGGCACTGTCCAACTTCTGGTTCTTCACAGGGGGGGGACTGGCTGTGCTGGGGCTCTGTGACAGACTGGCTGGCCTGGTGGCCGCTGCACTCCACATACCTGTAACAACAGGCACCACTGGTCCCGGAGATTTTTTGGCTGAGGTGCTAGTATGGGACCTATGAGTTGGGGGGGGGAAATAGGTTAAGGGGGGACAGGAAAAGTTGTTTGGACACACTGGGACGGGTAGCTGGAGGGGGTTTGGGAGTGGAGGAAGAGGTGGTGGTTGTAGGAGGTGGAACTTTTGTGGATTTGGGTGCAGGTGCATGCTCTGGAGGCTGTCGTGAGGTGAATGGCTGTTGGGTGGGTGTGTCCCTGCGTTTGTGTATTTTCAGAGGGGGCGTTACAGACACACTGGGAGAGGACACAGGGGACGTGTGCATGGTAGTGGGGGTGGTGAGTGCACGTGAGCGGGGTGTGGTAGTGGGTGTGCTGGTGCGGGACGTAGTGGCTATAGTGGTAGTGCATGCAGGTGTGAGTGTAGATGAGACTGGGAGGGAGGAGGGAGATGAGGAGGAGGGGGACACAGTGGAGGCAGTGGATGTTGGTGTGTCTGCATGTGTGTGATGCTTGCGTGAGTGCCTGTGGGATGTGTGGTGCTTATGTTTGCCTGAGCTTCCCTTGTGTGGTGAGGTGTGTGCAGGCTGGTCTGATGGTATGCTTGGGATAGGCAGAGGTACAGGGGATTGGGTCTGGGTGGAGGAAGTTGGAGGGGGGAGGCTAGAAACAGGGACAATGGCTGCCATCAGTGCTGAGGCCAGAGTTTGAAGGGTTCGATGAAGGGCAGAATGACCAGAATGAATGCCCTCCAGGAATGGATTTGTGTGTTGCAACTCCCTTTCTACACCCTGGATGGCATTCAAAATGGTAGACTGCCCAACAGTGAGTGACCTGAGGAGGTCAATGGCCTCCTCACTGAGGACAGCAGAGGTGACAGGGGCAGGGGCTGAGGTGCCTGGGGCGAAGGTGATGCCCACCCTCCTGGGTGAGCAGGCACGGGGCGAAGGCTGAGGGGCCGCTGGGAGGGCGGTGCTGGTAGGGGGGTGGCATCTGTACCTGTTGAAGTGGGGGGCACAGATGTTGCCGCCACCACAAGGGAGCTCCCATCGGAGGACGAGTCCGTGTCGCTGGTTGCAGATCCTGTGACCGCCGTGGTGCTCCACTCACCCTCCGTCCCACTGGTGTATTCTGAGTTCGTAGTGTGGGCCTCCATGCCCATGAGGGATGCAGCTTCCTGGTGCTCCGGTGCCACTGTACCTCCGCCTGATGATGCTAATGCACACAAGAACAGGGAGACCGCAAAAAAAGGGGGGGAACAGAAGAAAGACAGGTTGAGTGCATGGCTTACCGTTACCGTTGGCGGACAATACAGATACAGCAGCCCCCTGCACTAAGTCGCGCTGTTGGGCTCTACAGTGCAATTCCTGGGAAATGGCCTACAAGGCTATGGACGACATCTGCACACATAGATGACCCTGGGGCATGAATAGCTGTACTTGGCACTCTACAGAGGTGGGGTGGGGGGCCACAGGTCCATGCCTTATGAATGGGCCTAGCCCACAGAACTCGCCCTGGCCTAGGGGAACCCACAGCCCTCCTCCCCCACCCAGACACCTTCACTGCTTGCAAAGTCAGCTGAATGATAGTGTACTCACCCCCTTGTGTCTGCTGTGATGCCCTCAAGCGCCCATCCAACTCAGGGTAGTCCACCACCAGGATCCAGAACATCACGTTGGGAGGCCATCCCCAGCTGAGCCTCCGCCGTCTTCTTGCCCAAGCGGCGAATGTCCTCCCATCTCTTCCAGCAGTGGGTGCTCCGTCTGTGGTGGAACCCCAAGGTCCGGACGTCCTTGGCGATGGCACGCCAAATATCCTTCTTCTGGTGGGCGCTGACCTACATGAAATGTACAGGGGAAGAAGAGAAATCATTAACAACTGCACCATCAAAGTGAGTTGCCCCCATCCCTACCCTTGCCATGTGGCACATGCATTCACCGTCTTTCATGCACTCAGAACTCTGACCCCTTCCTTCTTACAACCAGCCCTCTCCACACAGGCATAGCCCACACAACATGCTCCCTGTGTACTTACCTGTTGGTCTGGAGGACCGTAGAGTAGCGTGTACTGGGGAAGGACCCTGTCGACGAGCTTCTCCAACTCCTCTGCAGTGAAGGCAGGGGCCATTTCCCCAGACGCACAAGCCATTGTCTCTTCCAGACCCACGTCACAGCAGCACTTGCAGTGTAGGTCCTCTCCTGTCGAAGATCAGGTATCGAGTGATTAAACAGTTAGAAAATGGCGGTCACGTCCGCGGCGGTCACGTCCACGGCGGTGCGTACCATCACCACCGGCGTACATCGTCATTGGCTCCTGGGACCCATAGGGTCCAATGTTAACCAATGCAGCATTGCGCCGTGGTCTTCGACCGGCTACCGCGACGGTGTGCAACGCCAGCGCAGTTACCTCACATCCCATTGTCCCGCTTTGGAGGTCAGGCAGCCGCTATTTCAGGGGCCCACATGGGCTAATTACAAACTGCATCACACATACCTAGGCCTACTCTCAACACACATACAGGCCACATTTTGTGTATGATTGGTGTTCTGTGCAGACTGTGGATACATACCTCTGAGTTGTTTGACTCTGTGCTCCCTGTTGTCCTTCCTAGGCACCGTCCGCTGGGACATTTGAGGAGATGGCGGAATCCTCCGGTGTACCGACCGCTGGTGGACCTGTCGACAATGGAGGAAAGACATTTGATCATCACCTACAGGTTTGACCGTGCCACAATCCAGGAACAGTGTACCCAGTTGGAGCCAGACCTGATGTCAGCAATCCGCCATCCCACAGGGATCCCCCTCAAGTGCAGGTGCTATTAGTGCTCCATTTCCTTGCAAGTGGGTCTTTTCAAACAACTGTGGCCATGGCATCAGGGATGTCCCAGCCAATGTTTTCCAACGTGTTGTCCAGAGTGTTGTCTGCCCTGCTGAAACACATGCGGAGCTACATCGTTTTCCCTCAGGTGGAAGACTTGCCTACAGAGAAAGGTGACTTCTATGCCCTTGGACATATCCCCAACATCATAGGTGCCATTGATGGGACCCATGTGGCTTTGGTCCCCCCCCACAGGAGTGAACAGGTGTACAGGAACTGAAAGAGTTATCATTCCATAAATGTACAGATGGTATGTTTGGCAGACCAGTACATCTCCCATGTGAATGCCATGTTCCCTGGCTCAGTGCATGACGCCTACATCATGCGGAATAGCAGCATCCCTTACGTAATGGGTCAACTACAGAGGCACCGAGTGTGGCTATTAGGGGACTCTGGTTACCCCAACCTGTCATGGCTACTGACCCCAGTGAGGAATCCCCGGACCAGGGCAGACGAATGCTACAATGAGGCCCACGGGCGGACTAGGAGGGTGATTGAACGCACCTTCGGCCTCCTGAAGGCCAGGTTTAGGTGCCTCCATATAACAGGTGGATCCCTATTCTACTCACCAAAGAAGGTGTGTCAGATCATGAAGGTGTGTCAGATCATCGTGGTCTGCTGTATGCTTCATAATTTGGCTTTGCGACGACAGGTGCCTTTTCTGCAGGAGGATGGTCCAGATGGCGGTGTTGTGGCAGCTGTGGAGCCTGTGGACAGTAATGAGGAGGAAGCAGAGGAAGAAGACATTGACAACAGGGACTCAGTCATCCAGCAATATTTCCAGTGAAACACAGGTGAGAATACATTCCTGCCTACTACAAGTACTTTTCTACTTCTACCTCTATCCTGTCTGTCGATTTCACCCAGTGTATGGTCACTGAGTTGTCACTTTCCCTTACGGTTTCACAGGTGTGGGTCCCAACATGTGTCATCTGCTTAGATTCCTCATGGACTAGAGCTGTGTGAAATAGGTATGTTGACATTACTATTTCCTGGAAAGTTTGTCACTGTAATTGCAAATACACTATTTCAAAATCACAGACAGACTCAAGATCTTTTGGTGCTTTAGGTGTGTTTATTTACATACAAAATATTGGAGGGGGAAGATAAATGGTGAGGGGTGATGGCGGAGGAGTTTCCATGGCAGAGTCGAGTCTATTTGTCTCATAGGTGCATTGCCCATATGGGGATAGGAAGTGGAGCTGGGGCAGTTCCAATATGGACAGGGTGACAAAGTGGGACAGTGGGTTGACAATCAGGGTGGTCTCATTTCTTGGCAGGGGTCTTGGCATTGTGCTCTGTCTTGTTCTTGGATCTCAGGGACCGCTTGTGGGGTGGTTATGCATCTGCAGGGGGTGGGGTGCTGGTGTGGTGGTCCTGTGGCGGTGCCTCCTGTCCACTAGCGCCGGCGGAGGTGGTGGGCAGTTCATCGTCCATGCTAGTGTCAGGGGCCCCTTGGAGTGCCACAATTTCCCTTCTGGTGTTTAGTATTTCCTTCAGCACCCCTACGATGGTGCCGAGGGCGGAGCTGATGGTTCTGACTTCCTCCCTGAACCCCAAATACTGTTCCTCCAGCATGCGCTGGGTCTCCTGAAACTTGGCCAGGACCGTTGCTATCGTCTTCTGGGAGAGGTGGTATGCTCCCATGATGGAGGAGAGGGCCTCGTGGAGAGTGGGTTCCCTTGGCCTGTTCGCCCCCTGTCGCATAACAGCCCTCCCAGTTCCCCTGTGTTCCTGGGCCTCCGTCCCCTGGAGCGTGTGCCCACTGCCACTTCCCCCAGGTCCCTGTTGTTGTTGGGGTGGTGGGTTATCCTGGGTTCCCTGTAGTGGTGGACACACAGCTGATTGACATGTCCTGGGGATGGAGGTATGGGCCCGCTGGGTGGGTGCTGTGCTGGTGTTACCCGAGGGTGGAAGGTCTGTGGTGGCCTGTGCCTGTGCGAGGGGAACCGACTGTCCCGAGGCCCACAATGGTCCGGGCTGGTCATCTGGATCCAGTTGGACAGAGCTGCTGTCATCACTGTGGGCCTCTTCTGTGGGTGGGGTGGAGATGTCTGGACCCTCCTGTCTGGTGACGTTGGGTATTGGTCCTGCAGGGGTGTAAAAGCTTAATTATTGCATCTGTGTGTGTCATGGTGGGCAATGGGTGGGTGACCGGTGTACCCCAGGGCTTGCATTCCTATGTGGGACTTGTGTGATGATGGTTTAGGGGGTTGTATGGGTATGTGCAGTGGCCATGCTTTAGTAATGGGTGTCCCTGCGTTGGGGTTGCATGCAGGGCTTAGTGTTGGGATGGGTGGTTTGTGATAGTGGGGTATGTGTGAGTTGGTGGAATGATGAGGGTGAGGGTACGGGTAGGAGTTTGTGATGGCATGCAGGAAGGGTGGGGATATAGTAGTAAAGATTTGACTTACCAGAGTCCATTCCTCCACCGACTCCTGCGAGGCCCTCAGGATGCAGAATCGCCAAGACCTGCTCCTCCCATGTTGTTAGTTGTGGGGTAGGAGGTGGGGGTCCGCTGCCAGTCCGCTGAACCGCCAGGTAGTGTCTTGAGACCATGGAACGCACCTTACCCCGTAGGTCGTTCCACCTCTTCCTGATGTCGTCCCGATTTCTTGGGTGTTGCCCCACTGTGTTGACCCTATCGACTATTCTTCACCATAGCTCCATCTTCCTTGCAATTGAGGTGTGCTGCACCTGTGCTCCAAATAGCTTTGGCTCTACCCGGACGATTTCCTCCACCATGACCCTGAGCTCCTCCTCCGAGAACCTGGGGTGTCTTTTCCTTGCCATGGGGTGGTGTAGGTGATGTGTGGGGTGGTGTGTGTGGTGATAAGTGTGGTGATATGTAGTGGTGTGTGGTGTTTTGTGCGTGGAAGTTGTGTGGGTGATGGTGTTGAGTGCCTGTGGATGCTAGTTTGTGGATGGTGGTTTCTCTCTCTGGCCTTCTCTCTGTGATATTGGTCGTAGGGGTTTGTGGGTGATGTGGGTGTGTGTTTTATATTGTAATGGGTGTGTGGGAGTGGTGTGTGTGTGTGTATCAGGTGTGTGTATTTTGAATTGTCCAATGTGGGGATGTTTTGTAAGAGTGTGTGTATTATGAGCGCAGCGGTGTGTACCGCCAATGGAATACCACGGTTGAAAGACCGCTGCGTGGATTTGTGGGTCGTGATAGCGTTGGCGTATTTCTGTTGGCGTGACGGTGGAGGTTTTGGTATCGCCAGTTTATCACTGACCTTTGGTGTGCGGACTTGTGTGGGTGTCTGATTTTGTCGGATTTCGAGATGTGGGTCATAATAGCTGTGGCGGAATTCCGCGGCCGCAGCGGTATGTTGGCAGTCTTCTGCACGGCGGTAAGCGGCTTTTACCGCCAATGTTGTAATGACCACCATAGTCTCTAATGGAGATCCACTCACCTACAAACCATCACTTTCCCAGACAATCCTGTGGTACTTTTCACTGCACTATTTATACATGATGGGGGTTATTACAACTTTGGAGGAGGTGTTAATCTGTCCCAAATGTGACGGATATACCACCAGCCGTATTACGAGTTCCATAGGATATAATGGACTCGTAATACGGCTGGTGGTATATCCATCACTTTACCGTCACTTTTGGGATGGATTAACACCTCCTCCAAAGCTGTAATAACCCCCGATGTTTGTTAGCTCTACACCTCCAGGACCATATGGGACTGCATGACACTGCATACTGCATCAGAGGGGCATGCAATGGTTGTTGCAGTGGCCATCCCATTTTGACACCCATAGCATTTGAGCCTGCCCCAGATGTTGTAGACATCTACCTCATTGTCACCACAAACTGACAAACAACTGCCCAGGGGTTGTGTGACTATTCCAAAGTGTTGAGGAAATCTGTGATACATCCTTGTTTGAAGTTACAAATATGTGTGTGCTATCACAAGGCACACACACACGAGCAATAATGCCATGGGAGGTTACTTATGTTTCAATAGTTGTACCTACCTTCACATTGACTGTTTGAAATTACGGATGTATTGCAAATAGTGTGTGGCCAGCCATTGTTGGCATGGTATACCATTATTTGTCCAGGGAAGGATAAGAACATGTGCATAGACATATGCCTCAACACAGACACACTTGCTCTGTGGTCCAAGGATCCATATGTTGATGTAGGTTTCTGAGTAATGTGCCAGTGATGGAGCAGATGCAGGGCAGCCCTTTACTGTCAGTAAGATTCTCCAGGCCCTTGGTACTAAATCAGCACAAGTGTGTGTGAAAACAGACATAGTTTGGGGGTGTATGTGATACACAATGTACAGGAAGAGGAAAATGCTCGTAGTCTGGATCCAGTGCGTAGTCAAGCTCCCTTATATGGCCTTGGCCAATGACACAAAGGGGCAGATTGAATGACAGTGGTGCAGCACCAAGTGCATCACTACAGTCATTGTGACCCTCACTGCACTCCTTACCCCCACCGTGTGTGCTCCCAATGAGAGTTAATGCACAGCATGATGCAGGTAAGGTCCAACTTCATTTATTTATGTGTAGTAAAATTATGTACTCAGGAGGAGTTGCAACAAAACAGATCATCACCACTTCTGCTCAGTACATGGGGGCCCATCACACACATTTATATGCCCCCATATAACACATGCTCTCAGCAGCCGTTCAAAGTTCATGAAATATGGAATTTAGGTATTTCTCATTTTTCCCTGAGGCTTTTACATTTGCTCCCCGAACAGGTTTTGGGGCCCCCTCCCATACATGATGCATGGCTCAGGCCTCATGTTGTGCTACTCAAAACCGACTTGCCATGTGCAAGCATCACAACACTTTGTGATGGTTGTGAAGGGAAGATGGCACATCTGCCCTACCTCAGTTTAATTATTGTACATTAGAATTGCAGCCCTAAGGTGGCGCTAGGGCTCTTCATACAGGTAGCACACAACATGTCTAGATCCTTAAATATGACATGCTGCTCTCAACCGTATCAGCACCTGTCATGCAAATGCAAATAATAGACTTCGTATGGAAATGGGATACTTACCAACTGCTTCACCAATCTCGATGCCCAGGTGATCCAGCAGATCTTGCTTCCTCATGATGAGGTCAGCTCATCAGTGTTTCAATTGGTAGTCATTCCTTCCTGTGGCAAAATCTCTAGTTAGGTAGTGGAGCAACTTGACCCACCACAGCTTCCTGGCCTTTGTGGGTACACCTGTATGACACGGCCATTCAGTACCAGCATCATGGGGAGGTAATGTTGTACCAGCCATATGAAGCCCCCCAGCTCATCGGCTGACATCCTGGCCATCCTCCCTTTCCCTGACATAATGGACTGCAAATGCAATTTATAGAAAGAATAAATGCCCTAAGACTACCCTAACTACCCTAAATACCCAAAAATATCCTACTCCAGACAAACACCCCACAATACAGTGATAGATACAGAACACTTACAATACAAAAGACAGATTAAATGACAAATAAAACACAACAGCTACAGGACACAGCACAAACACACTCCAAATACTCCAAAACTCCAACAGCACTCAGGGTCCAGGAGTCTTTTATCTGTGGCGAAAAGTATGAATTATAGGCATTTGCGTCTATATTTTCGACTCATGACGGTCAAGTGTTGATTTTTCCCCATGGTGCGTGAAAAGGCCTGTGAACGCGTGATAGACGCTCAGGGGCCAGGCGTCATTTTTTCAAGGTTGCAAAGTGTGGAATTGAGCCATGTGCATCATTTATTTTTTGACGCATGACAGGAATGCATGGACTTTTGCAATGTAGTCCTTGAGTGCACCCAGAATCGCTTACCATGTCACATGGGTTATGCAACAATGTTGTAATTATGGTATGGTTACATGTGTGTAATTATCCAGTCATATCTGTACGGTGACATTGGTATGTTGAACCTAAATGTTTGTTTATGGTCTGCTGCATGTGATTACTCATACCTTGTGCATATATGCATGTGTAGCTACACTGTGCCCACATACATGTTAGCACTTGTGTACTATGAGTGTACATATATGTTTGAACACTTATTTGTGGGAATACTACATTGTTATGTCTGATATAGAAATGTACACATACCAACAACACAAAATACACGATGGCCTATGTCCAACATTTGGTAAGGCATGTGACAGCCATGACAATTTGTACTTAGACTATGCAGTGGACTAGGACTGGGTTGACATTGCGTTACCCCTGCCAATTTACATGTGCATCTGTGTCCACTCTGTGGTGTGTTGTTGATTTTGCCTTCATGATGCTCTGCTATACGTGTGACATATTGTTCCCCATGCATCTTAGTTGCAGGAGATGGTATGTACACGTGTCACTGAAGGTTGCTATATGCCGTGTGTGTGTAAAGATATGTGTAGTGTCATTTCAGTAGCATATGACTACAGTGCAGTGTTCATGGGATGTGAAACCTCATTACTATCTTCCTGCATGGACACATGTTGGACTTTGACAAATGCATGTGTAGTCATATCAGTGCCACCTATGTTTCTGTATGTCAGAACATGTGTGAAGGTCATTTTTTCTGTCACTGATCTTGTGATAGCTATGCCCTTACATTTGGGGTAGGTTGTCTTTTGTTCAGAATCCTATACTCATTACCATGCCAGAGCCATTACAGTGATACATGTGTGCTACGATATGTGATATATGTGTGCATGCCACCAACTAGGTGCTCACATTTGTCCACAACATGTTTGTTTTGACTGTCACATACAATGGCATACCACTGTGTAGCAGTCTGTTATAGATGGCAGCTTACTCTTTATCGCTACTGTGGGAGTTTGTCTGGCAACACAAACCCTTGGTTGCATGTGAAGGGGCACGTATACGGAGCTCCAGTTTACTCAGCCCACTGTGCCCATGCATCAGGCCCCTGATAATGTCACACGTTTATGTAGCCAGAGCAGTGGGGTTAGGGTGTTTTGAGCGGGGACTATCCTTTTCATGATTGCTACTCAGCAGAACAATACACACTCCCTTGCATACAGATACATGCACAATTGTGATCAAACAGACCGGGATATCACATTTTCCTCTGCGGTACATGATGTCAGCCTTACCCTCTCATGTACAGAGGACTGGGTAATTGCATGTGTAGGACATGTCTCATCATTTGATGTCCTTAGTAATTTCCATGGGCAGCTTGGTTCAGGGTTGTATATCTGTTGTGACTTCTATTTTTGGAACGTGACAGGGTACAGGTGGTGTTTTCTGTCACTGCCTCCTGTCATGTTGGCATGCAATAGGCAAGTACCAGGTTATGGTAGTTGCAAACATGACTGGATTATGTACTGTCCTGACCACCCTCTCTGTAGATATTTTGAATGTTGACATGTAGACATTGATCTGTTGCACAGTTAGTATTGGTCTATGTGTGTTCCTTCTCCAGGTTTTCCCGTATTACTTGTAAGGTATGTATTGTCTCCTGCTTTGTCCCATTCTTTAGGCTGCTTGCACTGTGTTCACATCTTCTACAGCAACATTTTCTTGTCATACATGGACAGGATGCAACATGTGACTTGTGTAAATTGTAGATGTACACATCTTCTACTACTAGCCACATGATAGTTACCGTCCCATTGATGGTATTTGTGAGATGTAACTAGTGCCACGCACACATGACAGTACACCTGCCACAGCACTTGTGTTGTCTCCAAGTGACCTCCCATGTTGTATTTGCAAGTATTTGTGGGTATCTCTCAGCTGTCCACCCACATCCTCTGTTGAACATGGGTATGCATTTCTTCCAGCATGCCACAACCTAGGTCACTCTTACCAAGACTGAATGATGTTTAAGTGTGAAATCATCTCATTGCTTTCTTTTTAGTCTTTTCAGTAGCCAAATGCAACATATATGCCACTACTACTCCCATTCATTTTTTGATGGGTCTGACATTTTTTAACATTGCTGGACATAGTTGCACATCCCACACCTGATTGCCATGTTGGAGCCCAAAACAGGTTGGGATAATTTGTAACTGTTGCTTCCTTGCACTTGTGCATGTGAGTGACAATGAGTGGTGTGTATTGCTATGTGCTGTGTGATGCTGTTATAGAGAGCATTCTAGGTAACCATGCTGACAAATGTCATGCATTGTTGGTACTAGCAAACCCTTTGCTACCTGGGACATACACCCATACATCAGTCTTCACATGTTTATCTGGAATTGCTGTAGGTACGTGTCAAGACAGCAGATGTGTGTGAAAAGTGAGCATCTTATGTACATAAGGATTGTAACACACTCTGCCTACATTTCAGCCAGACAGTTATTTGGTGGTGCATTGCCCCATTTAATTCTTAGATCCTGACAATTTGTCATGTGTTTAGATTGTGATTCAGTACCCATAGCTGCATAATTTATCTGGCAACTCATAGCGCACTCCACAGCCAACGTGTGTGTGCCATAACTGAGGTACAGTCCACCATGTGTCAGGGTTGTGCCCAATGACAGTGCCAGGACATAATCCCATGGATACACTGTGCAGTCTCTGTCTCTAACATTGGTTACAATCTCTGTACAATTACTGAAGGTCCATAGTTACCAATGATGTCCCCCCCGTCACACATGCACTGTGCAGGCAAAGCAGCAATCACTCTGAGATGTGACAGTGTTCAGTTCCTACATCACTTAGGCCCTCATTACGATCCTGGCGGTCAGCAGTAATTTGGGGAAAGGTACTGCCAACAGGCTGGCGGTACCTTTTCCCAAATTATGACAATGGCGGTTTGGCCCAAGCCAAACCGCCAATGTACTACTCCGTCCGCCTGGGCAGTAACAGCAGCCGGGCTGGAGACTTCAGTCTTCAGCCAGGCGGCCGTCACTGTCCCACCCATGGGATAATGACCCCGCCTACCACCATAGTTTTCGTGGCAATCTCACGAAAACCATGGCAGTAGGCACTATCAGTGCCAGGGAATTCCTTCCCTGGCACTGATAGGGGTCTCCCCTAACCCTTTCCCCCTCCCCAGAGTCCTCCCCCACCTTTCCCCTCCCTCTCCTGCCCTCGCACATTTCCACACCCACACGCACATACACATACCCACATGCATACCCACATCCACCCACGCATGCACACATACATACCCACACACCACAACACACACCAACATACTTTGCCGCACACATGCATTCACAACACACAGCATACACGTACACTCACATGCAGGCATTCACACACTCATTTAACGAGACTCACACCCGCATGCACACAGTCATAAACAGACACCCCCACACACGCACACAACACCCCCACCCCCTCTCCTGTCGGAAAACCCAACTTACCTGCCTGCAGGGGGTCCTCTGGCTGGAGACGGGACGCGATGCTGCTGTCAGCAACAGCGTCCGCCAGCAAAACATCACCAGGCCGTATCATTGCTCATGATACAGTCGGCGGTGTTTTGCTGGCGTGGCGCTGCTGCTGACAGCAGAGCCACCTTACCACCGTCTGCCGCCATGACTGTCAGCGGTATTCCTCCAGCCTTCTGTCATAATGCGGGTCGGCGGCGGGTAGCCACGGCGACAGTATGTTGGCGGCTGTCGCCATGGCGGTAGGCGGCAGGTACCACCAATGTTGTAATGAGGGCTTTAAACACCATTTGATCACAGCCCCTACCTTATGTGCCCCCACTGCATACATCCTGGTAGGCATGGTGTTGATGTGAAGAAAGGGCTTGGAATTAGCACCTTGCCCACTTGACGGCACGATATATGTTGTGGTGCATGGATCTAGGCCTTCAGGAGTCACATGCCCGTGAACTGCGTGCCACTAATATGTGAAAACGAGGCAGTAGATCCTCTTACATCACAAATGATATTGCTATCATACTTGTAACTATTGTGTTTCTTACCTGCTCCCTGAGGTTTGAGTTACATTCCGGTGGAATATATAGTGGAGAATGAGTAGACCAAGGAGATTCAGGTGCAAAGTATTTGTTTTGTGCTGTTTACTATGTGATGATGATAGTCCAGTCCCTATGTATACAAGTTCTGTACTATGTGGAGTTTCCTGCGAACTCCTGCAGCAGCGTTCTGTTGTTCCTTCTCAAAATTAGCTACTCCATCATCATCCTCCTCCTCATTGGGGATGTCAACCTGTTCATCCCAAGGAACATTTGCTAGTATAAATATGTTATGAAGGATTGCACGTGCCAGCATGATTTTACATACCAGTGGTGGAGCATACAAAAGGCATCCTCCTGTCAGGCCAGGCACCTGAACCCTGACCTCAGAAGCCCAAATGTCCTCTCCACCACACTGCGTGCTCTTCTGTTCCCTTCATTGTATGCACGCTCTTCCACCTTTGTGGGATTGGTAAAAGGAGTTATTACCCATGGCTGTACGCGTAATATTGATCAGTTGCAAAGGAATGAGAGAAGATGTGTTGGTAAAGCTTGATAGTAGTTTGGAATATACCCTGGCAGTTGTTCCTGTTTTTGTGACATGGTTTCATAGGTCTGTGTTCATGGACATGACAATCTTGGGTAGTGTCTCAGGGACCTGGGAATTTTCATAATAGTTCCAAATTGATGATTAAACCATTGCAAAGGTGTGTTTTGTTGTTCATATTTGAGGCAGTGTCCTATTGTTGGATGGAAACTACCACGTCGTTGTACCACAATGGTGTTAGATGTAGAGACACCACGGCAGCCCTACAAAACCAAACGGTGCCATCCATGCTACCATGTGGCACTATGCATGCATGCAACACTTAGTGACCCTTTGTGGCAGATGATGGTTGTGCCAGCCATCAAGTGTACGTGGGTGTGTATCACATATTTGTAGGATTATCTAATTTGGTGCAGTAGTATCTCCTAGCTTCCAATACATGATTTATCACAGACACTTACAACACATGCACAGTGCGGGCTTTGGGAGGGGGCACACCTATTTTTCACATGGGTCCCTCTGTACGGTGCATGTAAGGTCAGGTATGTCCTCTATACTCCAGCCGAGTCCTACCGTGGCATCCATGATCTTTACAGTTTTGCACAAACTCTGCACCATGGTGGTCCGTTTCTAGTATACGGAATAGACATGGTGGTGTTAGGGGCACTAAGGGGTGCATGTGCGGTGGCACTGCAGTAGGTGCTTCCCCATTTCTCATGATTCTGCCTCATGGTCTTTTATGGCAGGTTAATTTGTATTCCTATGTGTGCGGCACAATGCAGCAGACAGGTGTATGTGCACATTGCAGGTTTGCCCAGTATGAGTAGTTGATATCTATTTGGTAGTGGCACCACTTGGGTGGCATTTGATATCGGTGCTGCCAGAGGCTTGCACACCATGATTTACGTGGGGCTGTGCCTATGTGTGACTTTCGTTAAATGGCCATGGCCCATGCCGTTGACATAGCTGAGCTATTCTTTGGTGTAACGTGTGTGGGATCTGTATTTAGTTGTCAACCAGTGGACACTTGTAGAGGTTTGTGGGCAGCTTCTGAATGCAAAGGGGACATTGCTGCACCTGTCCACACATGGTGTGCCAGTCAGATTGTGGCTTTGTTATGTACATGTGGGTGTATGTGTTTGTGATGTGCAATGATTGCGGTGTAATGTGGCATATTGCATTTGTGTTGTTGCCTGTACATCTATGTTCCCCTGCACATGTGTATTTGGGTGGTGCATGTCTTGTTTGTCCTACATGGTTGGTGTGTTGTGTGTGTAATGATTGGTATGGTGGCTTACCAACGAGTAGGCCATTGCCATATTGACCATTCTGGAACTGCTTGTTAATAGTGGAATGGAAGAATATGTAGGCATCATGGACGCCAGGATATTTTGCTAGGATGTTAGTGAATAGCCCACAGTGGTCCACAATGGCCTGCACATTGATCGAATGGGTGTGCTTGCGGTTCCTGTATAGATGTTCGGTTGCTGCAGGTGGCAAAAGTTGGACATGGGTGCAGTTCATTGCACCCAGCACATGTGGGAGCCCAGCAATTTGGTAGACACCTTGCTTGGTCTCCTTCTGCAGTCTCTGGGTGTTTGGGAAGCAGATGTGGTGGGGGTGTGAGGCTTATGATTTTGTCCTGGGCCTCAGGTAGGAGGACCGAGAAGAATGGTTGGGATATACCAGCCACTTGTGCGCACGTAACTGAAAAGATCCAGATGCCAGCATATGAAGGACAGTGAGGAGTTTTGTCATGGGTGGAATAGTTGTGGGAGTTTGCACCCTTGCTGTGTGTGTGGCACATTGTGCTGCAGCAGGTGTACAATGGACTTCCGGTTCAGTCGGTACATCCTGATGACATCTTGTTCCCTTAGGCCAAGGATGGCTTTCAGCTGTCTGAAGATCCTCCCCCGCCGCCTGTGCTGCTTTTGTGGCTGCTGTTGTGCTGTTTGGGGTTGCTGCAGTGGTGGTGGAGGGACATGCTTTTTTCACTGAGTCTGCGGCGTGTGCCAAGATAGAGCAGTACCACTTCCATGTTGTCCTGGAGGTTGCAAATGTTCCTTCTGTGTGTTTTCCTTGAGTGGTGGTGTGTGGGCCTCTCTTTAACGCCTGGTCTGACCAGGCTTTACATTTTGACGCTAATTGGACTTAGCGTCATTTTTGCGGTACGCTTCCTTAGTTTGAGTTGTTTTTGCATCAGGAGGTAAATATGGAGCTAGAGGGCTAGCGTAATTTTTAGGAAGGGAATGCCTACCCTGCATCTCATTGTTGCAATGAGATGCAAGGTGGGTTGGCGCTTCCTAAAAATGGTGCTAACTCCAATATTTTGACACTAGACGGGTCTAGCGTCAAAATATAAATATAGAGTTCAGTTAGCGCCGCTTTACCGTACTAAAAATGACACTAGGGCCACGCTAACTTTCCATCAAAATGGGCCTAAGTGTTTCAACCTTGAGGGACCCAGAGACAAGTCAAAACAGGAAGACACTGAAATGACAAGAAGTCATCAGAGAACTTGTGGACTTCAACCCCTAGTCAGTTAAGCATACAGACCTGCTACATTCGAGGAGGGCTGCAGTTTACTCAGGTGGGTACCAAAGAGGAGAATGGGGAAAACAATGCAAAATTAAATTTCAAAGACTATAATTAATTGCTGATATTGCAACCTGTACATAAGTATTCTCAATGGCTACTTAGATAAGGGAGAAAAAAGAAGAAAAGGAAAATCACAATAAAAACATAATTTTATATAACCTGGCAGTTGGACTAGATCTTGAAAGAAAAAATAAAAGCTAATGGGAATAATACTGCTCGAAGCTACTAGTTGTCTATAGTGTTCTTTATTGCTTTTAGCAATTGATTTGTTGGACCAAGGAATGAAGGAGTTTGATTTCAAAGTGATACTGATATTATGAAGGAAGAGAGAGATTGGAATTTAGCAATGGAAGCAAGAAGAAGATTCAAAGGAGAGACACCAAAAGTGAGACTAATATCAAGAAAAGCCTCAGCCATGTTGTGATTTTAAAAGTATTTCATTTAGTTTACTTCTCGATTTCACAACACGGACTGTCATTTAGTTTACTTCTCTGTTGCACAACTCCGACATGGACTTTTCTTTCCAAGGTAAATACCAATGAATGTATGGACCAGGCCTATGGTCCACAAGCTCTAAAACAAAAGAAGAAGAAATTGGAGACAGAAACAGTCAGTAAAGGTTTAAATCTAAAGTTGTGCTAGTGCACAGTGTCATTAAATAAACCTCTTAAATTACAATACAGTCAGATCTGTTGGCATCAGAAACGGGATATGAAAGACATCTACCCAGAGATCTACTAGCTCAGCAGGGCACTTAAGGCCAGAAGAATCTGGAGTGGGCTTTAGAATGGTACATTAAGAATTTACAATAAAGAGAAACTGTGCAACAGATTCTACAAACCCACTACCAACAGATTAACCTGGTCTCTCAAAATAAAGGTTCTGCCCTGGGAAAACTTGGAGATGCTCCAGAATATTAAAAGAGACCATAATATGCAGTCAATAGTTATGCAAACAATTAATCTAGTAAAAAAACTGTTTTTACAAGCTTTGAGAGGATTGCCCAAAGTGCTGGTTGAAGTAATGAAATAGTCCTGTGCTTTGCACCTTTACTGACTGGACACTAGAGTCTTCATATCCCTCTGCCAATCAAGGAAGTGTGATTTCCTATGCAGAGATCAAGGACATTTTCCTAAGCAGAACTTGAATTGACTGTGAGACATATAATATGGTTTAGGAGAGAAAAAGAAAACGAGGGGAGATTCCTTGAGCCCTAGATTATCATAGTAAGGATTTATGTGAAGAATAGCTTAAGCTGATTGTTCAATAAAGGAGACATTTTTTGGAAACAATTGGATAGAACAATTTATACATTTTCTTAGTCCTTTGGTACAAAAATGAGTATGCCAGCATAGCAATCTGACGTTAATCTCAGTAATAGTAATTGCCTTTGCTTTTTCTCATGCTCAAGATAATAGAACACATGTAGAAGAAAGAAAAAATAAGAAGAAAGCTATGACATTTGAAAAAACACCTCTCAGAACATTCACTCAATGGAGGGGTGAAGGTACTTTGTCTCCAAGAAAAGAATCCCTCTTGCCATCAAATAGGGGGCCCAATGCTTAGAACGTGGTAAGTGGGGCCACGTTACCTGCTTTGCCAAACAAAGTGACAGGAGGAGCCAATAGAGAATGGAGTTGAAAATAAAGCCATTTATTATATAGAAAAACAAAGCTCCAAATGTTATTGTTTCTTTAAGGTGACTAGTAGACCACTCACAGCTTTAATTGACTTTGGCTCTAGATAATCCGTCACACATACACAATGTCACACCAGAGTACATTGTTCCAAAAGGTGTTGTTGATCATCAGTCAAATGAGGACAACCAGAAACTTAGGGGGTGATTCTAACCCTGGCGGTCGGTGTTAAAGTGGCGGCCAACCCGCCAACAGGCTGGCGGTCCAAAAAATGGAATTCTGACCCTGGCGGGAACCGCCAACACAGCCCGCCAACTTAACACTCCGACCGCCGCGGCGGTACAGTCAACAGCGCGGCGGTCACTGCCAACAGGCAGGCGGCAGACAATGTACCGCCCACACTATCATAACTCACCAATCCGCCACCTTTTCCGGGGCGGGAGCACCGCCGATAAAAACACGGCGGAAACAGACTACGAATGGGAAAACGCTCACCAAAACACACTCCACGAGTACGGAGGACAGCATGGAACCCGAATTAAACATCCTACCTGCTCTCGTCTACCTTCTCATCTACCACGAGTACGAAGTCCGGCGCAGACGACAACGGTGAGTACTGCACCTACGACACACGGGAGGGGGAGGACGAAAGGTTACGGGCACACACATATGCGACCCCCCCCCCCCCAATCATGTACTCACCAATGCAGAGCACCAAGTCACAGTGACACCACCCAAACACCCCTGAAAAATGCTAGGACATAATCATATTTGGAATAAATATTTATGTACCAAAAAGCTCCAGAAAAGTAGCGTACAACCATGAAAGATATCCACAACAAAACAAATGACATACACATCAGTGTATAACTGAAGTACCAAGTCCTGCACATCCTACGAATTCAGCATGTCCGTGGGCCAAAGTCTTGAGAAACAAGGGCAAAGCCCACACAGGAGACCTGAGTCCTTTGGAGAGAACACTGCAGGGGCATCAGATGTAAAAACTACAGGCACCTCAGGGGGAAGGGAAGGGGGGGGCACCACAGCCACATGAGTCCACGACACCAGATCCACGAGGAGCCACCATGCCCACGGGACCATCCTGGGGAGTGCAAAGCCACAGTCTCTCAATGTCTCTACAGTGGGTGGGCTGCCCACTGGACCATCCTGGGGAGTGCAAAGCCACAGTCTCTCAATGTCTCTACAGTGGGTGGGCTGCCCACTGGGCCATCCTGGGGAGTGCAAAGCCACAGTCTCTCAAGTCTCTGCAGTGGGTGGATTGCCCACTGGACCATCCTGGGGAGTGCAAAGCCACAGTCTCTCAATGTCTCTACAATGGGTGGGCTGCCCACTGGGCCATCCTGGGGAGTGCAAAGCCACAGTCTCTCAAGTCTCTGCAGTGGGTGGATTGCCCACTGGACCATCCTGGGGAGTGCAAAGCCACAGTCCATCAGGTGGATGACAGTCTCCACTGGTCAAGGAGGAGGCATGGTGGGCACAATGAACCATCAACGGTGCTTGAGACGGCGGTGCCCTGTTCAGCGGTGCTTGAGACGGCGGGGCCCAGCGGAGCGGTGCTTGAGAGGAAGGGCCCAGCGGAGCGGTGCTTGAGACGGCGGGGCCCAGCGGAGCGGTGCTTGACAGGAAGGGCCCAGCGGAGCGGTGCTTGAGACGGCGGGGCCCAGCGGAGCGGTGCTTGAGAGGAAGGGCCCAGCGGAGCATTGCTTGACAGGAAGGGCCCAGCGGAGCGGTGCTTGAGAGGAAGGGCCCAGCGGAGCGGTGCTTGAGACGGCGGGGCCCAGCGGAGCGGTGCTTGACAGGAAGGGTCCAGCGGAGCGGTGCTTGAGACGGCGGGGCCCAGCGGAGCGGTGCTTGACAGGAAGGGCCCAGCGGAGCGGTGCTTGAGACGGCGGGGCCCAGCGGAGCGGTGCTTGACAGGAAGGGCCCAGCGGAGCGGTGCTTGAGAGGAAGGGCCCAGCGGAGCGGTGCTTGACAGGAAGGGCCCAGCGGAGCGGTGCTTGAGACGGCGGGGCCCAGCGGAGCGGTGCTTGACAGGAAGGGCCCAGCGGAGCGGTGCTTGAGACGGCGGAGCCCAGCGGAGCGGTGCTTGAGACGGCGGGGCCCAGCGGAGCGGTGCTTGAGAGGAAGGGTCCAGCGGAGCGGTGCTTGAGACGGCGGGGCCCAGCGGAGCGGTGCTTGACAGGAAGGGCCCAGCGGAGCGGTGCTTGAAATGAAGGGCCCAGCGGAGCGGTGCTTGAGACGGCGGCATCTCCACGGCGGGGCCCTGTTCAGAGGTGCTCTTCTGCACCACGGGCCCTGTTCAGCGGTGCCTATCTCCACGGCGGGGCCCTGTTCAGCGGTGCTCTTCTGCACCGCGGGCCCTGTTCAGCGGTGCCTATCTCCACGGCGGGGCCCTGTTCAGCGGTGCTCTTCTGCACCGCGGGCCCTGTTCAGCGGTGCCTATTTCCACGGCGGGGCCCTGTTCAGCGGTGCTCTTCTGCACCGCGGGCCCTGTTCAGCGGTGCCTATCTCCACGGCGGGGCCCTGTTCAGCGGTACTCTTCTGCACCGCGGGCCCTGTTCAGCGGTGCCTATCTCCACGGCGGGGCCCTGTTCAGCGGTGCTCTTCTGCACCGCGGGCCCTGTTCAGCGGTGCCCATCCAGCAGGTCAAGGGAGCCAGACCTGGCCTGGACTCCCTGTTCAGTCGCCCTCGGACCGTGACGTTTCTGGACCCTTCGGGGACGGACTCCTGGCCTCCTTAGTGTCCTCCTTCCCAGCTGGGATGTGGCATGTGGGGTCCACCTTCTCCGCGCTCCTGCTGCCCTTCCGCTCCTTTGATGGGACTCTCGGGCCCTTGCCTCCCCCAGATGGTGTGGGTGGTGAAGTGGCCGCACATTGCTCCTTGGGGGCAGCCCTGTCGGTCCTCGCACGGCGGTCCTTGGTTTTGCGGGTCCTCTTGCCGGGGGGGGGGGGGCTGGATGTGTCCTTGCTGCTGATCGATGTGTCACTGCTGGCAAAGTGTGGGCTCCAGAACCCAGGCACAACAGTGACACCCGAAGCTGGGCTGGTGGTGGCTGCGGTGCTCTTGGGACTCTTTGAAGATGGATGGGGGAGGTCATCGGGGGGAAAGAGGTTAAGGTTAGCCAGGAAAAGTTTTTTAGGGCCAAGGTAAAGGGTAGGAGAAGTGGAGATGGAAGTGGAGGTAGAGGAGGTGGTTGTAGGAGAGTCAGGTGTGCTGTCATTGGGTGAAGGTGCTGGTGCTGTAGGCTGTCGTGAGGTGGATGGCTGTTGGGTGGGTGGCTGCCTGCGTTTGTGTGTCTTGGAAGAGGGGGTGACAGACACAGTGGGAGAGGACACAGGGGACGTGTACATGGCAGTGGGGGTGGTGACTGCACGAGTGTGGACTGTACTGGAGGGTGAGGTGGTGATGGAAGCACTGGCTGATGTTGGGGTGCATGCAGGTGTGAGTGTAGACGTCACAGGGAGGGAGGAGGGAGACGAGGAGGAGGGGGACACAGGGGTGGCAGTGGCTGTTGGCATGTCTGCATCTGGGTGTTGCTCGGGTGAGTGTTTGTGGGATCTGTGGTGCTTGTGTTTGGATGAGCTGCTCTTGGGTGTTGAGGTGTGTGCAGGCTGGTCTGATGGTGTGGATGGGATAGGCTGAGGAACAGGAGACAGAGACAGGCTGGAGGCAGTCAGAAGAGGGAGGCTGGAAACAGGGACAATGGCTGCCGTCAGTGCTGAGACCAGAGCAGTGAACGCTCGTTGATGGGCAGCCTGACCCGAATGAATGCCCTCCAGGTACGCATTGCTCTGTTGCACCTCCCTTTGCACACCCTGGATGGCATTCAGAAGGGTCGTCTGCCCAACAATGAGCGTCCTTACCAGGTCAATGAGCTCCGCACTGAGGGCAGCAGGGGCAACAGGGGCAGGGGCTGAGGTGCCTGGGGCGAAGGAGACGTGCGCCTTCCTGGGCGAACCGGCACGGCACGGAGCGAAGACTGAGGGGCTGCTGGGAGGGCGGGGCTGGTGCGCTGGGTGCCGCCACCCCTAGGGAGCTCCCATCCGAGGACGTGTCGCTTTCGCTGCTCTCACCAGCGGTCCCCGTCGTGGTGCTCCCCTCGCCCTCCGGGTCACTGGTGCCCTCGGTGTCTGTTCCTGGGCCCACCGGGGCCTTGTGTCCTGCAGCTCCCTCGTGCTCCGATGCCATATCTCCTCCGCCTGATGATGCTAATGCACACATGCACAAGAAGATGAAGAGAAAGGGTGGGGGGAGAAAAAAGAAGACCAGGTTGAGTGCATGCAATGTCAACACCGTTGGCGGAGAGGACAGACACAGGTGCCTAATGCACTAAGCCGCGCATTCGGGGTACACTACTCAGTACTACTGACTAAGACAACAGGCCAAGAGACGTCAAACGCGCACATGGGAGATGCTGGACCTTCAATGGCTGTACTTGTCACCCTACAGAGGTGGGGGCCGGGGGCACAGGGCCATGCCTAAGGGAGAGGACTACACTACAGAAAGCGCCCTGGCCTAATGTCACCCACAGCCCTCCTCCCCCACCCAGACGCCTCCACTGCGCAGAAAGATAGGAGAATGTGCTGATACTCACCCCCTTGTGTCTGCTGTGATGTCTTAAAGCACCCATCCAATTCAGGGTAGGCCACCGCCAGGATCCGGGACATCAGGGGGGTCATGGTGCGACTGGCACCCCTCCTAGGTTGGGAGGCCATCCCCAGCAGTGTTTCTGCGGTCTTCCTTGTTCCGCGGCGGATGTCCTCCCACCTATTGCGGCAGTGGGTGCCCCGTCTGTTGTGGACCCCCAAGGTCCGGACTTCCTTGGCGATGGCACGCCAAATGTCGATCTTCTGATGGGCGCTGACCTATTAGACATGTACAGGGTGGAAAGGAGGAAATCATCAATGGCCTGCATGTTAGATGTAATTGGCCCCCCCCCACCCACTTTGCCATATGGCACATGCTCTCATCTGTTGGGCGTTGCACTCCTCATTCGCCCCCCACCCCACCAACTTACATCCACCCCAATCCACACAGGCATAGCCCATTCCATTAGCACCCGGGGTACTCACTTGTTGGTCTGGAGGACCGTAGAGTAGCGCATACTGGGGGAGGACCCCATCCACGAGCTTGTCCAATTCTTCAGACGTGAAGGCAGGGGCCCTTTCCCCAGTCACAGCAGCCATTGTATCTTCCAGACCGAGGTCACAGCAGCACTTGCAGTATAGGTCCTCTCCTGTGGATGATCAGGTCTCGAGTGATTAAGCAGATAGAAAATGGCGGTCACGTCCGCGGCGGTGCGTACCGCGGCGGTGCGTACCGCGACCGCCGGCGCACTTCGTTATTGGCTCCTGAAACCCATAGGCTTCAATGTTAACCAATGCGGCTTTGCGCCGCGGTCTTCGACCGCCTACCGCCACGGTGTGCCCCGCCAGCGCAGTGACCTCACATCCCATTGTCCCACTTCACAGGTCAGGCAGCCGCCATTTCAAGGGCCCACATGGCTTAATTTTGACTGTGACACACAGGCCTAGGCCTTGCATTGCCACACATACACGCCTTTCAACCCATTGCCATTCTTTAACTGTGCAAGCTGTCTGTACGTACCTGTGGTTTGGCTGACTCTGTGCTCCATGTTGTCCTTCCTAGGCACCGTCCGCTGGGACTTGGGATGAGAAGGAGGAATCCTCGCGTGTACCGACCGCTGGTGGACCTGTCGACAATGGAAGAACGCCATATAATCCTTCGATACCGACTTGACCGTGCCACTATCCATGAACTGTGTGCCCAGCTGGAGCCAGCCCTGATGTCCCCCATCCGCCAACCCACAGGGATTCCCCCTCTGGTGCAGGTTTTGTCAGTCCTCCATTTTTTGGCCAGTGGGTCATTCCAGACCACAGTGGCCATGTCATCTGGAATGTCTCAGCCTATGTTTTCAAAGATTTTGAGCAGAGTGTTGTCTGCCCTCATGAAACTCATGCGGAGCTACATCATTTTCCCCGAGGAGGGTGACTTGCCCACAGTGAAGGGTGATTTCTATGCCCTTGGACATATCCCCAACATCATTGGTGCCATTGATGGGACCCATGTGGCTTTGGTACCCCCAAAAGACGATGAGCAGGTGTACCGAAACAGAAAGAATTATCATTCGATGAATGTCCAGGTGGTCTGTTTGGCTGACCAGTACATCTCCCATGTAAATGCCAAGTTCCCAGGGTCAGTGCATGACGCGTATGTGATGCGAAATAGCAGCATCCCCTATGTGATGGAGCAGCTACAGAGACAACGTGTGTGGCTAATAGGTGACTCTGGTTACCCCAACCTGCCGTGGCTACTGACCCCAGTAAGGAATCCCCGGACAAGGGCAGAGGAACGCTACAATGAGGCCCATGGGCGTACAAGGAGGGTGATTGAGCGAACCTTTGGCCTCCTGAAGGCCAGGTTTAGGTGCCTGCATATGACTGGTGGATCCCTTATGTACTCACCAAAGAAGGTGTGCCATATCATCGTGGCGTGCTGTATGCTTCACAACCTGGCTTTGCGACGCCAGGTGCCTTTCCTGCAGGAGGATGGTCCAGATGGTGGTGTTGTAGAAGCCGTGGAGCCTGTGGAGAGTGAAGAGGAGGAAGACTCTGAGGACGACACAGACAATAGGGACAGAGTGATACAACAGTATTTCCAGTAACACCCAGCTAAGAATCACCCACGCCATTTCACAATTGCTTCTAGCCTCCTGCATCTGTACTTTCTGTAGTTCCCCACAGATGTTTTTTATTAATTTATGCCTTTCCCTTCCCTTCTCAGTGCTGTCTGACTCAGTACCTGACTTCTGCTTGGTTCGCCCATGAAATACAGCGTATTGACATTGGTATGTTGTCATGACTAATTGACAGAACAGAAATTGAACAGTAATATGTTATCCCTTTGTTAATAATACAGCATGACTCAAAACAGGTTTGTGTGCAAAATGTGATTTATTTACAGTGCTAGATACCGGTACATGTGATTCTAAGGGTGATGGGTGGGGGTGGAGGAATATCCATGGCAGAGTCCAGTTCTCAGTCTCACAGGTGCATTGTTCTTTTGCCTGTGGAAGGATGGAGCATAGGCAGTTCATGGTTGGACAGGGTGGCAATGTGGGACAGTGGGAAGACTTGAGGGGGTATGTCCTGCTGGCGGGGGTCTTGACATCCTACTTTGTCTTTTTCTTTGGTCTCAGGCTCCTCTTACGGGGTGGTTGTTCTTCAGCAGGAGGTGGGGTTCTGGGGGGCTGTCGAGGTGTTGGGACCTCCTGTCCACTAGCGCCGGCGGAGGTGGTAGGCTGTTCCTGGTCCGGCCTAGTGACAGGGGCCCTGTGTGGTGCACCATGGTCCCGCAACGCGTCCTCTATCCTGTGGAGGGCCAGGACGATGGTCCCCATTGCGGTCCCGATGATTCTCAGCTCCTGCCTGAACCCCATGTAGCGTTCCTCCTGCTGTGCCTGGATCTCAGTGAACCTGGCCAGTACCGTCGCCATCGTTTCTTCGGAGTGGTGGTAGGCCCCCATGAGGGTGGTGAGGGCCTCTTGGAGAGTGGGTTCCCTGGGCCTCTCCTCCCCCCCCTGTCGCACAGCAGCCCTCCGAGCTGCCCGGTTTCCCCCGGCCTCTGTCCCCTGGCCGGTGTGCCCGCTCCCACTGCCCCCAGGTCCCTGTTGTTGTTGGGGTGTCGGGTTAGCCTGGGTGCCCTGTAGTGGCAGACACACCGCTGATTGAGCTGTCCTAGAGACAGAGGCATGGGCCCGCTGGGTGGGAGCTGTGCTGGTGTCGGCAGAGGGGGTCGGGTCTGGTGTGGCCTGTGTCTGGGTGAGGGGAACCGACTGCCCAGAGGTCCCCGATGGTCCGGGCTGGTCATCAGGTTCACTGTCGACAGAGCTGCTATCCTCAGTGTGGGCCTGTTCCGGTGGTGGGATGGAAACTTCTGGACCCTCCTGGCTGGTGTGTTGTCGTTCGGGTCCTGCATGGGGTAAGAGAGTTTGGTTATTGTTTCTGTGTGTGCAATAGCATGCGTGTTGTGGGTGCCCTTGTCCCCCAGTGCAGGCATTCCCTGGAGGGAGGTGTTGTGAGGGTATTTAGTGGGGGGGAGGGGTTAGTGCAGTGGTCATGCTTAGGTGATGGGTGCCCATGGTTTGTGTTGGCATGCAGGAGTTGGTGTTGGGATGGGTGGGTTGTGCTGGTGAGACATTGTCAGGAAGGATGTGTGCTGGGGGGTTGGGGGTGAGGGTGGGGGTGTGGGTTGGCATGCTGGTGGGGTGTGGGGGATATAGTAGTTGAGATGGGACTTACCAGAGTCCATTCCTCCGGCTACTCCTGCAAGGCCCTGAGGATGCAGGATGGTCAAGACCTCTTGCTCCCACGATGTAAATTCGGGAGGGGTGGGTGGGGGTCCGCCGCCAGTCTTCTGGACCGCGATGTTGTGCCTGGAGACCATCGACCGGACCTTCCCCCGTAGGTCGTTCCATCTTTTGCGGATGTCCTCCCTATTCCTGGGATGCTGTCCCACCGCGTTGACCCTGTCCACGATCCGCTGCCATAGCTCCGCCTTCCTGGCTATACTGGTGTGCTGCACCTGCGAGCCGAAGAGCTGGGGTTCCACTCTTAGGATTTCCTCCACCATGACCCGGAGTTCTTGGTCCGAAAATCGTGGATGCCTTTGGGGTGCCATGGGGTGGTGTGGGTGAGGTGTGGGGTGGTGTATGTGATGAGGAGTGTGTTGGTGAGTGGTGCTGTGTGCTACTATGTGGTGTGTGTGATGGTGTAGTGTGCCTCAGTGTGTCTTGCTTTGGATTGTCTGCTGTGTCTCTCTCTCCTTCTCTCAGTAATTGGGGTCGCAGGGGTTTGTGGGTGATGTGGGTGTGTGTTTTATAGTTGGTTGATTGTGTGGGAGTGGTGTGTGTATGTGTATCAGGTGTGTGTTTTTCAAATTGTCCAATGTGGCTGTGTTTTGGTGCTGTGTGTGTATTCTGACCGCGGCGGTGTGTAGCGCCAATGGAATACCGCGTTTGAATGACCGCCGTGTGGATTCGTGGGTCGTAATGGCATGGGCGTATTTCTGTTGGCGTGACGGTGGAGGTTTGGTCATCTCCAGTTTATCGCTGCCCGCCGATGTGGCGGGCTGCAGTGGAGGACGGATTTTTGGAGGTTTGGCCGTTGTGGGTCAGAATGACCGTGGCGGTTGACCGCGGCCGCGGCGGTGTTATGGCGGTCTTCTGACCGGCGGTAAGGGCATTTTACCGCCGAGGTCAGAATCACCCCCTTAGTGTCTTTTATTCTTTATTTCTCTTGTGTCCCTCTGCTGGTTTACAGGACCTACTCCTGTGGAGATAGTCTCCCTATGTCCTGCTTGTTTCTCCCTTACGTGGTTACTGTCCCCTTCATGTACCTTTCCGTTCACACCAGGAAGTTCCTGTTGTACAGCAGCTAGACGACTGACCTGCTCTGTGTTTGACCCTTCATGGCCAACATTACTTCTACTCGCCCCGCTCCCCAGACAAGTGTTTTTGTTTGCTTCTTTCTCACCTTCCCTTTAAGACTGATTATTTAATTTCTTCAATGAGTCTTATGGGATTCTTGGTTCTTCTCTTTCAATTGTGAAAATTAGGAGTGCTTTCTGGAGCCTGATGAGGGTTGTCAGTAGTTGTATTGTTTTGGAGCCAGGTGATGTTTGTGAGTGTGTTTATCTTTGCTCTCACATTCAGTGCCCAATGTGTGCTTCTCCTCTTCATTCTGTTCCCTGTTGTAGAAGTGCCGAAGTGAGCTATTTTTAGGGTTAATGGTTTGTCTCTGATTTTGGTGGTGGCCATTGGCCCTTTTCTGTTAACTAGTCCACGAGGACTGGGGTTGTATCTTGTGTTGTTTCTTGTTTGGATTCTGTTTAACCAGTTCCTAATCACCAATGTTGATATTAGAATCTTTATCTCATCTCTGCCTATCCACATGTTCTTTCACTTTTTGTTTTGCCTTTGTGTCTCTGACTTGTAATTTGGTCTGGGCTTGATGTGTGCATTCTTGATTTTGGCCATGCTTCCAGCTTGGTATTGTGGTCCAAAAGTATGTACTTTGGTTCTATGTGGGAAATTGCGATATGCTATGAGAACTGTGTTGTGTGTTTGCTGTAGCAATGCTTGGTCCTGTTCTACTTGTTGTGTCCCCCCTTTTAGCACACTCATTACAGGCTGCAGCAGGTGGTCAAAATGTAGGTGGGCTGCAAATTCAGCGAAGACTTTGCTGTTGAGTGGGGGCCCATTGTCCATTTTTACAATTTCTGAAACACCACATTTTGCAAATATCTCATCCACCTCTAAGATTACTGATTTAGTCCTGGTAGATGAAACTTGTTTTGAGATGCGGAATCTGGAATATTCCTCCATCACAACCAAGATGTACTTTCCTAAAGGTAGCGGTCTGAAAAAGTCCATTGCAATGGTACACCAAATCGCTTCCGATGGTGCTGACATTTAAAGTGGCATGGTCTTGGTATCTGGCACTGATAGCACGCCTTAAGTGTATTCAACTAGTTGATACAGTTCTGGAAACCATATTCGGTCACTTAGTGCTCTCTTTGTTGTCACTAATCCCATGTGTCTTTCATGTGTAATATCTATGAGCTTGTTTGAAGTGCTTGGGGGACTACTGTTCTGGTGTCTCATAATTATTTCTCAAGGTGTCACTGATAGTTCTTCCTGTACATGCCAAAATGCTGCTAGGTCTTTCATTTTTATTCCATCTTCCAGTGGTTTCTCTTCTAGATGTTACCATTGCCCTTGTTGGATCTATCTGCTCTCTTTCCTGAAGGTGGGGTCAGCTTGTGTGGCTTCTTATTCCCCAGCCATCCACTCTCTCTGGGTGGCCTCAACGTGCTGATGCGCTTCAAAAGCGCAGTTGCCCTCCAGCAGCACATGACACAGAGTGCACTGACTCAGCAGAAGATACTATTTGGGCAATTGCTGTTGGGGTGGGACTTCATTCCCCAGCCTTCCATTCTATCTGGGCAGCTCCAACGTGCTGACATGCTTCAAAAGCGCATTTGCCCTCCCACAGCACGGGACACAGAGTGCACCGACTTGGCAAGAGATACTTTTTGGGCCATTGCGTCTGGGGTGAGACTTCATACCCCAGCCTTCCATTCTATGAGGGTGGCCCCAACGCGCTGATGTGCATTAAAAGCGCAGTTGCCCTCCCGCAGCAAAGGACACAGAGTGCACCGACTTGGCAAGAGATACTTTTTGGGCCATTGCGTCTGGGGTGAGACTTCATACCCCAGCATTCCATTCTATCAGGGTGGCCCCAACGAGCTGATGTGCATTAAAAGCGCAGTTGCCCGCCCGCAGCATGGGACACAGAGTGCACAGACTCAGCAAGAGATACTTTTTGGGCTTTTGCAGCTAGGGTGGGACTTCATCACCCAGCCTTCCATTCTATCTGGGCGGCCCCAACGAGATGACACACTTCAGAAGAAAGGTTGCTCTCCCGCTGCGCGGGGCACAGAGTGCCCCAAATCGACAGGAGATACTTTTTGGGCCTTTGCTGCTGGGGTGGGATTTCATCCCCTAGCCTTCTTTTCTATCTGGGCAGCCCCAGTACGCTGATGCACTTCAAAAATGCAGTTCAAAAGTGCAGTTACCCTCCTGGAGTGTGATACGTACCCGGCATGAGTTCGGGGGAAAACCAGGCCAAGAGGGGCCTGTCATAACCTGACAGAGGCGGGGTCTCTCCTCTTTACATCTTTGTTTGTCGTGTCAACAAATAGACCATACAATGGCAGCCCTCCTCATTTCTGTTCCCTCTGTTTTTTACAATTTCTGAGCTAAGTGTGATGCTAGATGATTAGGCATTTTGAGGACATGGGGAAGAGAAAGCCAGCCATGGCGGGGGGGGGGGGCAGAAACAGAACCAAAGCTTTCAGCTTCAAAACTTGACAACTTCTTGGTGAGGGCAGTCGACATAGTAACTAATGAAACAAAGCTGGGGGAACACCTCTCCATAACAGCAGATAACCTTATGATTTCTCTTTTATTGTCTTCCCCAGAAATGTCAACAATGCGGGGTGTAAGCAGTTTAATATGTGACAAGGACGTACCAATATTTATGGCTGGATCCAATTCTTCAGCTGAGCTGCAGGAACCCGGTGGGTCTAGTGCTGAAGGCATTGGAGTATCTTCCCTTTCACAAGAAAATAATTGTAACCATGTAGACGGACCACTAATAGCCCCTGCCCAAGCCCAGTGGAGACCAAACTTAAGGAGCAGAGGCCAACCAAATGGCAGAAAAAGGTTCTTAAGGTGGCTATGAACAAAGGACGGAAGGCACAGGAGTTGGGTGGGCAGTCAACTTTAGCCCACATTTTTCCTCTCCCCTGTGAGTTTTCTGGAATCTATGAAAGTGTGTTTAAGTGAACTGCGGGACATCAAACTCCACCCATTCTGCAATTGTTTAGCTAAAATTGAAGCTAACGTAAAGCAATTATTTCAAACTGTTAATTTTTGTGAAGGGGGAGGAAATCAGGGGGAGGTGATCCCTAAATCTGATCTCCCCACGTGATCTGAAATTCACTTGGCATCCCCCTTGAATACACAGCCTCTCATGACTACCGATCCCCAATCCTCGACACAGCAAGAATGTCCTCCTGGTAGTTTATGCACCATGGACACTGGGAATGCTTTGGTTGATATAGCTTAGCCCACTAAATCATTACGAGACATGTGTTACCTGTAGCCTTTTTTAACAGAAAAAAGAACACCAGTTTTGGTATCTAAGAGGCCTTGGAGAGAGTGCAATATTAGCGGTGTAAACCATCTTGCTGTTATTGACCTTCCCCCAGCCCCATGCCCTCATGTCATTATACTGGCCAACATTCTGCAACTGCCCTCAGGTCATATGGAATCAACTGCATCCCTTAAAAATTAGGTTCTCTTTTGGTTAAAACAAAGTTTAGACCTTCCATGGAATCTCGCAGACAAGACTTTACTTGTTAGGCGAGTAGGCCATACTGGTCCTTTGGAGAGTACTTAAATAGGAAACACTGTGATTGTAAATTTCCGTAGACCCATGATAGTGGGGGATATTTTGCCACAAGTACGGATGGGCATAATACAAACTGATTCCATGTTGATTCTGCTTCTAGAATATTTCTACAGGCATCTGCAGTCAGTCCCGTATAGTGTAAGAGAGAGAATGAGTTTACACCCCACTCCCTAAAGCAGACAACCGATTCCCCTGCTCCCACTGGTAAACCATTTTTCTGTTTTAAGTGACCTGGATGCCAATGACTGGCTTTGCCAAGATAATCTTGGGTCCCACAGCAAGCTAGACAATGATACAGGAGCACGATTCTCCCACACCTTTCCAAACATATCTTACAGAAAATCTTAACATGTTCCCTAGCTATCCAGATATTGATACTGGCACACCTGATTCTCTTATACTCTTTCAAGCCTGTTATATTGAAAATCCAAGTACGTTAGAACCCAATATGATGAGCCAGGGCCAAGCCTGTCTTAAAGAAAACTCTAATATGTTAGCATCTAACATGATGGGCCAGGGTTCGTCTTTAGCTATCCTGGAACGTTGCCGGGATTCAGGGCAAGATAAAGGATGAGAATTGGTTGTCCCTTATTGGAAATTATGATGTGTTCTGTTGTCAGGAAACATGGGCTTTTGACAACATGGCTCTGAATGGACTTAGGTCTTATTGCTCCAATGCCATTCCAGTGGCTACTGGGAGAGGAAAGGGGGGTTTAGTGGTTTTTGTAGCAAATTCTGTTGGGACTCTTAAGGTTAAAGTTAGCGAGCCAAGACCCTGTTTCCAAATTTTAAAGCTTCATTTACCCACTCAGTCCAGTATTCTTCTAATTAATTTTTACTTCATTTTTTTTTACCTCATATCCTGTTCATATTATAGAAGAGTGAGGCCAAAGGATTGCTGAATGTATCACCAAAGGAAATCTTTTATTTGGGTGGGTGATTGTAATATCACCAAATGTCAATTGAAGGGGGGACGAATCTGTGGGGTTACGGACACCCAGGATAGAGGTATTAGCCATTTCGTACATACAGGGTATGGGGAAGACCTCAATCATCTGATTATATATTTGAATTTAATGTTTTCCTCGGAGTCCAGGTGCACAATAAGCAAAATCTACCCACCTTTTAAGGCAGAGAGAGGGAACTCAACAATAGATTTTATATTACTATCTAGAGATCTTGCCCAGTTGCTTTCATGTTTCGAGGTTCTTACTCTTCCATTTAGTGACCATTATCCTATTGTCCTAATTTTTTCTTTTCAAATTGTTGATACAATACCCGGGCGGCAAATGGCTCCAGTCTCCTATTCTGTGATTCGGCAGGGCACTTAAAAAAAGTTTGGAGACTAATGCTAGGTGATCTCAAGTGGGCTAATTGTAAAAAGAACACCAAAGGAACTTTTGGTTCACTCTTGGCTTTCCTGTGAGTGCACAGTTGCCCTCCAGGTACTTAAGGGAGTCACAAATACTATCCCACTTATTATTGAAAGTGTTAGATTAGCAAGAGCTAATATAAGCAAGCTCTTAACCAGAGAAAGGCTGAAATTAGAACAAGAGCATGGGAGGATCTATGTAAAGACACTGAGCTAAAAGATTGCGGCTGTCCTAGAGTGTCATATTCCTGAACCCAACTGGTTTAGTATTTTTTCCACAAATTCAATCCAGGAAATAAGGGAAATGTGGCAGTAAAATAAGTTGGACAGGAATGTGAAGATAGTTTTGTGGCAGATATTGCGGGTTTAGCCTTAGTTTCAAATGCAATAAGCAGTGCCACCCCTGGTAAAGCACCTAGCCTCATTGGGGCTCCAGTTGATTTGTTTAAAAATAATATAGGCCCCAAGGGCCCCTTTAGTCACGAATGCTCTGAGTGCTGCAGTTAAGGAAGGTTTGAGTTTGTCTTGGAAGGAATCAATTATTGTCCCTATCTTTAAGAAAGGTGATAGGAACCTGCTGTCGTGCTATCACCCAAACTCGCTGATAGATTCATCAATAAAGATCTTGGGCCAGGTTATTCTCGGGAAATTGGAGTCCTGGGCTGAGGAGATTTCCTTTTTCTGTCTTTTGCAATACGATTTTCATTCTGGATTAGGTACAGCAGAACAGGCAATAAATCTCACACTTATCTTGGGTAAATATGTGACGGCTAAGTGCGGTGTTCTGCATTTGTCCTTCATGGATCTTTCCTGTGCATTTGATATGGTTGACAGGACAGTTTTGTGGGACAAAATGGAACAAGCAGGTATAGACACAAAGTTACTTGGCCTTATATGGCGGCTCCATCAGGATTCTTTACTAGAGTGAGCTACTCCATCAGTGGAGATTCCACAGTCCCAATTAGGGTAGCTACGGGCGTTAGGCAGGGCTGCATTTTAGCACCTTTCTTTTTTATTTTATATAAATGCCGCAGCTAAAGCATTAATTGGGTGTACTGAAGATGTTGCAAAGATAGGTAACCAGCTAGTGCCAGTGTTATTGTACGCAGACAACTTTGTCTTACGGGCACGTACAGCTATTGGCCTGCGAAAACCCTTGGAAGGGTTTAATAATTTTATGATTAAACTTAAGCTTAAGGTCAATCATCAAAAGTCCTTTGTACTGTCTAACGGCCCCGTAAAGAACAAGCACAAGTGTTTCAACCTGGGGGGGAGACTCAAATATTTAATTATTTCGGTATTTCATTTGACTTAAATGGAAATGGGACAAGTTAATATCCCTGAGGGCCCAGTAAAGTAAGTTAGAGGGAGACGCTCTATTTAGATTCTCAAAAAGACTAGGGCAAAAGCCGGTACGTAACCTAGTCTAGCTGTATGAGTACATGTTTAATAGCACCAACTTATGGAGCTGGAGTGTAGGGTTATTCAGGGGCAGGGAAACTGCAGATTCCTGAAAATAGCTTTTTTATGTAGCTTCTTAGCCACTTCTAGAGCTCCTGCTAGTTTTATTACTGATACTGGACTGGAAGTAGGCTATATCGAAGACCACATTAAGCTGGTGCGCTTACTCTTATAGGTTAAAATATGGAGCATCCCTCAAGCCACCTTTTCTAGATGAGTTTTGGCTGATTGCCCGAGTCTGGACAATAGGACATTAATCCCCTGGCTAACATATATAAAACAGGCCTTTTACAATTTAAGTCGTGGGCGCCTTTTTTGAAAACCTGAACAAATTACCACAAATTGAAAGGGAAAAGTAATTGAGTTATATCAGTGGAATAGTGAGGAGTCAAGGTTGGTGACCATTCTACATATGTCATCAGTAATAAGATATGTGCAAATAAGTACGTCTGCCTTTAAGCCTTGGATAATTAAATCTGAATATAGATTCTACCTTACCTGATTAAGGCTGAATTTAGTCCACCATCTATTTGCCTTCACTGTGGCCAAGGCGTGGCATACATTTTTACCACCCTGTCCCTGTGACATAGTAACAGAACAATCCATCATGCATTTTATGCTGTTCTGTCCACTGTATGCTTGTCCAAGACAGAGATTTTTGCACCCCATTCTTTTGAACAAAGAATTCTCCTCATATAAATAAGGGATATTCCACTTGCATTGTCAAGTGACTGTTGAAAATTGTGAGGCAGTGTTAAATTATCTATTAACTGCTGTGCACTATAATATTAATTAAAGATGCTAAGCAGTGAATTTGTTGGGAGATCTTGATCTTAGATTTTTATTTTATGTTTGAAATGTTTTAAATGACTTATAGTAATTTTTTAGTAAGATTGGCAATGGAATTAATATTGATTTTAGCTTTTTATGTATTAGATGAATGTTTTATCTTGATGCAATTTTGTGATTTGTACTTTTAGGGTTGATTAAATATTTGACTGAATAAAGAGATTGAGATTGGGCTTCTTTAGTCATGGTTAGCTACAGTGGTGGTGGTACCGCATGGTTTATTATGAAATTTAGATATTCTTCTGCAGGGGACGATGTGCCTTTCTTCCTCTGAAGTGGGTGACAAGACATGTAGTCTGTGGGGCCGTTGTCTTTCTCAGGTCAGTGTCAGATAGAGTAGGAGTATTCTTGTAGACAGATCCCCCTGTGTTCTATTCTAGGTGTCATTTTTTCTTGGGGTTTTCTGAAGATGGTGACAAGTGCTTGGTGACCTGTGATTATGCTGAACTGTTTCCCAAAGATGAAATGTGGTAGTGCCCACACACTAACACCACTGCACTCTTTCCTTTTCTGCATGGGAGTAGGTTCGCTCTACATCTAACAGGCTTTGACTGGCATATGAAACTATGCATCTCTCCTCATCATGTCGATGTTGCATCAGGATTGCTCTCAGAGGCTTGAGTCCACTGTGAGTTCTGTATGCAGGGTGGAGTCAAGGTATGAAAGTGTGTGGCATGGCTGATTCTCTAATTTCTCAAAAGGCTGCTTCACATTCTTAGGCCTATTCTTTGTCAGTTCTCTCCATGCAATGCTGATTGTGTTGCATAATCTTTTATCTATGGAGCACACTAATTTTCCATTCTAGGAATGGGCTGGCATCATCTCTATCCATAGGGCTGCTATCCCTTTTTGTGCCTTGACTTTATCAGGATCTAGTTACATGCCATACCTAGAACAATGTGTCTATAGAACTTCAACTAAGTTCTATGGAACTCACACCTGGCTGGGTTTAGTGTCAGGTGAGCTTTCTGAAGTGCACTGCATACTTGTTCCAGTGCTAGTTCATGTTCCTGTATTATTGTTCCAACCAAAGAAGATGATGTTGCTAATGTAGCTCAGTGCATTTACAACTGAAATGATTACTCTTCTCATTACTTTTTGAAAGGTCTAACCTGCTGACAATACTCCAAAACTGAGCCATTTGTTTCAGAATAGACCTAGGTACGTGGTAAATGTTGTGATGTATCTCGAGTATTCATGCAGTTCTTGCTGATGACACTTCTTGTTCAGATCCAGCTTTTAGAAGATTCAACATCCATTGAGAATGCCGATCATGTCCGACAGGCGTGGTCAGGGGTGCCGCTCTGATTGGATCGCAGTGTTGGGTAATCTCTGGTATACGCATAGTTGAACCTAGTCCTATGGGTTACGCTTGGATTCTTTTATGATTGGAGACACCCAAGGCAGTGGTGAATGTTTCCTTTCAATGAGGTCTGCTTATAGGAGTTCTTGAAGTTCATCTTTAATTTCTTTCTGTATGTAAATAGTATTCGTCTGTGTATTTGTCACATCAGGCTACTGACTTGATGTGTTCATTCATGTGAAGTCGTACAGTAAAGTACAGGGGGGTGCGATTTTATAAAATATCTACTTGTCCATGGGACAGGTTACTTCTTAAGTCTACTTGTTCTGTAAAAAAATCTATTGTCCCTTTTGTGCCATGTAGTGCAGCAACAAATTATGCGAGCAATTTCATTATGTAAGAGCCCTGATAATAGCCTTTCTGATGATGTCAGGGCTACAACTACAGAAGGGCTTGAGTACTTGCAATTTCAATCCCTACTATAGCAATTTCCTTATTTTGCCACCATTTCGCAAATCTACATACTGGGGCTGGTGGAAGCAGTAAGCAATAGTTTAAGGGCTAAAATGTGTTTGAGTTGGCAAACCTACTAACTTGCTTGTTTTAAGGATTTTCACCAGCTCTTCTCTAATCTTTTCCCATAATGAGAAAGGTTGGAAATGTATTACTGACAATGGTAGCAGTAGAGGTTCTTCCATGGTTGGGAAAAAAGTGGTTGGAGGGAAAGTGAACTTGCAAACTCTCAATAAATTATCACACAAGCAAATCAATACATGTATATTTGATCGTGCTAAAACACATATCACAAATATTTTCTTGAAATATGATTTACTGGTCTCATTCTGTAAGTAGTTGTAAATTCATGAAAAGCACTAATTCAAATACATACCCAGGGTGCACTTTTGTGACTTTCTTTCAGAATTGGGTCCCTAATTAAGTCTGGCATTAATAAAGACATTTTGTTTATGTTAAACTTCTATTTCTCTTTCTATCTATCGGCTGGCTTTACTGTGAGTAATTGCATTCTGCTCTTCCACAAGGAGCATGTTGGCACACAAAGTAGTTTTGTTCAGTGCCATGAACTACTGTGACAATCAGTGACATCGCAAAACTGGTAGGGGGGAGTTATCCCACGAGACTCACTCAGGGCAGGTGCTTTGTTGAGGGGGTCTCCTGGATGGGGGACCGCGGGGCCTTTGCTACTCCACTCGTGGCAATGTGTACTTTTCTAAACCAAAAACCTTTTTTTCTTTTTTCCATTGTTTGTTACAATGGTGAAGGCCTGGCAGCTCCCACAACAATTAAGTGTTACAAAAGCCATGCATTGACAAAACCAAGAGACTAACAAAAAAATGTCGGATTGCTTGGCTTTGCCAGTGCTTGTTTATTTTAATGCTTTCCATGATCTTGTTGAAAATGGTTATACTGATTTTCCATTAGGAATATTTTTTGGAAATACTAGCATGCATCAACACATTTTACTAAATGACGCTTCAAAGAAATAGCACCCACAATTTCATAGTAGCAAAATGTTTTTTTCCTACCTGTATTTGTTTCTGAACATTTTATTTTGAAAGAAAAGAATCATCACTCTTGCTCACAGCCTTCTGCAAACATTTGCATCTAATCAAAGAGCATTCTGAGAGCATTATACTTCGTCTCATATTGTTAAACTTTTCAAACATGTGTGTACACTTTTTTTTTACTGAAACCACTGTTAGTAGTACAGTGTGATCTTAAAACGTTTATTTACAGCACTCATCCTAATAATGAAGGCCTTTCATGAATGAACCATAAATACAAGTTCAAACAGCATTAACTTATGGACTCACATATTACCTCAACTGCAGAGAGTTCCTTTCTCTGTAAACTAGGAGTCAAAGTGTTTGTACTGCCAGGGGTTGGGCTTACTTGTGTCAAGGATAAAGTAAACATGAAAACTTGTTGCCCTTGACCCCAAACAGTATGCCCCGGGCAAGAGGAATTCCACATCCCTGAAAGTTTTTCTTCTTTCCTGGTTCAGTGAACACAATTTGATGTTGCCACATAACTAGTGGTGGCTATTCTACCATGAATAGCACTTCAATTAGTTTAAGTTGTTCAGCAGTGGGTAAACCAAGTAAACACTCAGCTGGCCCTAAGCCATCTATTACAAATATGTTGGCTTCTGTGGTTCTATCCTTACATGCTAGTATTGTAATTAACTTCCCTAGGCATGGTAATCGTTTTCACAACATCCAGGTATAGACCAGTAACTTGGCTTGCTGTAGCTGTAGTTTAGATTTCATCCTGCTGGATTCTGTAGCACCAATGTAGTTTAATGATGCTCCACTGTCTATTATGAAGTTAATACAATGATCTCCCATAATGAGTAGGATACACAGTCTTTTACTTTTGGCTTCATCCTTGTTAGCTATCATCAAGAGATATTCATCATTTGCAAAATACATTGAGGATGAGGTTGGGCTTTCTGACAATGACCTGGATGTTGATTGTTTCGTCCTAGTAGTCTTACATGGTGCATGTGATCTTGAGGCCTGCTACTAGTGTCTCTCACCGCAAGTACATGATGCCTGTTTGTGTGCCCTTGTGACTGCCTAGTTGATGCTTTTCTTAATCCTTTGCAAATTTTCTCAAAATGATTCCCCTTCCCACATTTGTGAAACTGATGTTCCATTGCGGGCCATGTGCTGTCCATGGGACATGTCACATGGACATCGGACATGTCACATGGGATGTGATTTCCTGCATCAATAGCCACTCGCTTTTCATCTGTTTGCTATGTTGTTTGTCTTTTTGGTGTGAGTGACTTTTCCTTCTAGTGTCTATTGTGACTGGTTCCTCCTTGATTTAGGTCAGGTTTGGGTGTTCAGCCAGAATGCTTGCTCTCTTTTTTCATTTTAATTCTTAAATTTTCTTTGCTGGTGCCTCTGTCAGATCATTTAGGTTTGTTAGTTTTTAATTTCTTCTAGAATATAACGCTCTTCTATGATTCATAGGTGAATCGTGTCTTTGTTATTGAATCTACTGAATTTGCAGCATTTGACTAGGCAACACAGTCTTGTAATTAAGTTGTCCGTTTGACTCTCTCATTTCTTGTGACACATAGTTAAATGTGTATCGCTTGAAGTCAATGACTTTTTGGTAGAAATTTAATGTCCTTGGCTGAATATACTGTTGAGTACGTTTGAGATTGAGCAAGTGGTAATTTTCAAATACTTTTTTGCATTTCCTTTCAAATGAGGTTTTGCATCATGGCTAGGATTTATTTTTCATCTTTTTCCCTGAGGTCTGAATGAATTCCTCAAAATTTTCCAGCCACTCCTTCCACTTTGCCCCCTAGGTATTTCCTTTCAGTTGATTGGGTAGTTTTAGGTAGCATGTTGACACTATTCTGTTGTTTTGTAGTGTTGAGTCACTTCCCTTAGTGTTTTTCCATGTCTGCAGTTTGTGTTTGTCTGTTTTTGCTGGTCTGTGGAGTTTATTTGATGTGAGCTATTTCTAGGGTGTGCCTGACTTTCAAATGACCACCCTATACTCTTTAATCAGTTCTGAGCATCTGGCGGTCAGGAGGGGACCAACGCCATGGTGCTTGTGAATGTCAGACGCCTCCTGGCCGTCCTCACACACAGTACTGGAACTTCCTCTGGTACAGGTACTAGAGTGATTTCCTTTTCAAAGAAACAGCCTCAGGAGCTGGAGGAGAGCTTCCCCAACTCCAGAGGCTGTTACTTTGTTTTTAGGTAAATGATGATCAGTGTGCGGTGTGCTGACGTCATTGCCTTGAACATGAAAGTGAAATGAACAGTTCGCCTCATTTCACTTTCTCTGCATCAGTGCACGTGAGAGCTATCTCAGCCCCCCGGAGCACCAATCAGGACAGGAAAGGTATCATTGAAAGGGGAGAATCTCCCTACACAAGTGAGGAACCATCTTTATAGGGAAACCTGTGGGAGCATAAAATAGTAGAACATTTGGTATTACCAATTAGATTTTGCTATGTTTGTGCCTGTCAATTGTACACCAGTGTATAAGGAAGATGACATTTTGAAAAATACCCTCAAAATCATACGTTAGTGATGTACAAATTTGTACAAATTCAGAGATGTGCAAATAAACACTGCTCCTAAACTCTATGGCCTTCATTTTGACCCTGGTGGTCTTTTGAACGCCAGGGTTAATGCAGCAGTATCACCCCCAACAGCCTGGCGGTGCACACTGCCACATTATGAGTGTGGCGGGTTGACTGCTGCCAACCTGCCACATCTCCACTCATACCGCCATGGTGGTATGAACCGCTGGGCTGGAGATGTTCCTCTCTGACCCGACGGTCCACACAAGACTGCTGGCGGTATAATGAGCCCGCCTGCCATCATAGTTTCTTTGGCGGTAGGACTGCCACAAAAACCATGGCAGTAGGGCTACTGGTGACAGGGAATTCCTTCTCTTTCACCTGTAGAAGGCTCCCCCACTCCCCCAGTTCTCACCTAAGAAACCTCCAACCCCCACCCACTAGAGTCACAGCACCCACCACACCCCCTAGAGTCACAGTGCTTCTTACCCCCTTTGTCACAGCACCCCCAACCCCCATACTCCCTGCCCACATACATGCACACACACACCCACATGCACCACGCATACACCCATTCACTTACAATTCCATACATGCATTCACTCACACTCATCCATATACACATTCACTCACACATACTCACATGCATTCAGGGACGCATCCACACTTCTATGCTCACACATTCATACACACTGACATGCAGACATGCACTCTCTGTAACATTCATACATGCATTCACACACATGCATACAACCACGCATACACAACACTCTCAGACACATTCACACACGCACACACATTCGTACACACGTGCAGACATCACACACTCACACACAACACCCCCTCCCCTGTCGGATGCCCGATTTACCATGTCCAGCGAGGAGGTCGTCCGACAGGCAACAGGAAGGGGTGCTGCTATCGCCGGCAGCACCCCACCAGCAGGACACCGCCAGGCCGTATTATTGGTCATAATTTGGCTGGTGGAGTCCTTCTGGTGGGGCGATGCAGGTGGTAGCACCGCCCAGGCACCTCCGACTGCCAGCATGGCTGCTGCCATATTTCTGCCCAAGCTGTGGTGGAAATCAGGCAGTATCCATCATTTGCAGCACTGGCGGTTTCCTAGCGCCCGTGGCTTTGGCTGTCTCGTTTTGAGGCTGCCATAGGGCCTATATCTTGTGCCCATTTCAGAAATACATAAGTTTCTTTGATATCCATTTTTCACTCCGCATATTTCACTATTTTGCTATAAGAAATGGTCTATATTTGATGTTCAATGAAAAACCTTTGTACAGTGCAGCTCAGGTGTTTGCTCTGGGTACCTTGCGTTCCTGGAGAACCTACAAACCTTACATGTCCCTGCAACCAGAAGGGTCCAGCATCTAGCAGACATTATGGCATATTGCTTTTTCAATCGGCCATTGTGACAAAAAGTTACAGATGAAAATGTGGTCACAAATGCCTGTTTTTTCCTACTCGTTTACAACAGTTCAGTTATTTTCCATGGGAAAACCTGAGAAATCTACATACATGGCCCCTTGCAGAATTCAGAATTTTTTTCTACTTTTCAGAAATGTATAGCTTTTCTGGATCACTCATTTCATACTGATCGTACAAAATTTGGATCACTGTTAAAATAGCTGGAAGCAAACAGAAGAATGGTTAACTGCTATTATTTTTGCTTTTGAAGATATTTCATCCCCTGAAGGAAAATTGAGAAAATGTACAGGAAACGTAGACTAGAAAAAACAAGGGTTTCTCCTGTATTACCTATTTTCATGGCTCAATCCACCTGGGAAGGAGAGCAGGAATTTCTAGTCATCTAACGCGAGAATCTGGTGATACAGAAGGCCTTGTCCACTGCCAAAGAAAAAGAAGATACTCTAGAGGTTGGCCTTTTTTCTTGTAATAGCAAATGGCTTGGTATACACAAGGGGTAGTAGAGGTTAACACAGTCTTCAACCTTTTCATAAAAATGTTTTGTTCTTGCCCACACATTCTTACTAGCAAGGCACTTTAGGTGGGAAAAACTGAACACCATATTCCCAATAAATGTTATTGGCACTATTATAACGAATGAGCAGTCTGTCATAAAAATCAATGCTATATTCCCCCGAATGTTCCTCTATGTCCCATCATGCCATTATTGACAAGTCTGACTGACTTACAAACCAACCTTTGTTTTTTCAGTGAAGTTATAGGGTCTTTCTAATGTAAACCTAGATCTTATTCATATAATGAGTCCACAATTGACTCTACATTGAGAACCAAATACCCCATTGTAGCACTTGACACTCTCAGGGTCACGCAGCAGAGCAGTGTAAGGCATACTCAGGATAGGTGGTGTGGGGTAGCAATCCTAATTCCCAGGCACGCAACAATAGCATTCAATAAATTATTGTTTACTTAGTGAACTTTATTGTCAAAATAAATGTACATCACTCTCACACACACAGACACACTAGTAAATGCTATGGATTAAGTGGAAGGCAATACATTTAGTGATACCCTCAAATCAATTTGAGCCCTAGTGGGTAATGACCCCCCATAACAACAATACCTATACAGGATGCAACATCACAATAAGAGAGGGTGTCATTTTCAATATGCTGACCTCCTGGCATTGTCAAGGGGTCACAATATTAATATAAAAAAGCCAGACCCATTGTTTTGTCAGGGGGTCACCACATCAACATAGGAAAAGGAGACCAACTGGCTTTGTCAAAGGATCACCACATTATTAAATCAGCCACAATTTACCATTAAAACCAATTTAATTGATAACCACAAACCAGCATATATTTATTATTAACATACACATTGCAATTTTCATTAATATTAATTGTTACAAAAATATTTTAAATAAAGAGCTGTTAATAAAAAATCATAAGCATGTGGTTGAGAAGAGGAAAGTCTAGGGGGAAGGGCACGCAACAAATACCTGGGGCATTTGTCCTAATCACTTGCTGAAGGTTCTCTTTCTTTTGGCCCCGCCGAACAACGACTGAAGCTAGTGCCCCACCACTGTCTCCTCAGTCTGCAACCACCTCATCCATTTCACTGGCATGAAAATGCCGTCCCAGGCCTCCAAAACCTGTCCCTGAACCCCCAACTCAGGTCTTGTACTGGCGCTGCCGTGCGGGACCTGAGCAAGCACTTCCCATCTGCACCGAAGCTCCTGCACAGCATCTTCCCAGCAGGGGAGCCAGACAAGGACAGAGGATACTGAGGAAAGCACGCTGGATGTCAATTAGCATTGGTAAGCATGTTCTTCTTTTCTTGGATGTCCATTGAGCATTTGAAACTTGGCAACCCTGAGACAGCTAAACAGAGTGAACCAGCGGGTGGGGAAGAGGTAAGATGGAGGAAGAGGAAGGCATTAATCGCACTTCAAAATCACATCTCCTCCATCAGAAGCTCGCACCCAGCTAGTGTACAGCCACCAATTTTCCTCTTTAGCCTCTCCTGAAGTGAGATGTGAGCCTAAGTCTAGCACTAAGACTAATGCTAATCAATCACAAGGGGCACCCAAAACCAGCTTAAAAAAGGGCATTGGCTTAAGGAAGAGTGCTGGGTTATTTAATTCTAAATTTAAAAGGTCTTGTGTCAGAAGGTCCCCCGGTAAGCCTAAAAAACCTTCAGGAGCTGAGGGTAGGAGGAGATAAAAGGCCCCCATCCTGCTTAAGATCACCCTGTTATGGATTTTTTTTTTTAACGCCGTAGCCCCATTTACGTCTTTGCAGAGTATAGAGGGGGGTTCCTTCTGTTGAGACTTAAGGTGGCATAGTCAAGACACAAGGATCTCTGCAAGTGTATCCGTTGCTAATCACATGGAAGTAAAAAGCACATCGGCCAACAGGCAAGTGAATCTTTCAGCAGCTGGCCCTATTCCATCTGTTCCCCAGCTAACTATCAGCAATAGATTCAAGGTCTTTGCATTTTTTTCGTTCGTGGAACGAGAGTGGATGTGAGCCCAGCCCATGAGGAGAACAACAGGGTGGGGTGACTTCCCTGCCAAAAGTCAGTGAGGAGATGCACAAGAATATGGTGGGACCTGGGCAGTGTGATAGATCACTGGCATCAATCTTTTTGGTCCTTAAAGTAGAGATTAAAAATAGTTTTGAGATATCGAAGGCCAACCAGATGGGAATTCAAGCTTCCTGCCAGGATCTCAATAAAATGCCGAATGAGGTGATAGAATGTTCCATAGTATTGGAGGATGCAGTTACCCAGGTCAAGCAAGACATACCAAAAAATGCAACAGATATCACCATGTTGGCAAAGCAATAACAAATCTTGAGAGAGGATCTGGAAAGAATCAAGAATCATTCTCAAATATCTGTGTTCCAGTACATGGATGATAGCATGCCCCACTTCCGGATTTTACTAGGGACCTACCTGACGGCTATGGAGAGTAGGGCCCTATTTTCAAAGCAGAAGTGAATAGAGCAGTAAGTTGCTTCAGATCAGGCAGAATATTCCAAGAGGGTCGCAGTAGTTTTAGGGAAGGGTGCTGGGGTGGAATTGCTGGATTTTAAAATGACTTTTCTGGAAGAACTCACTTGTGGACAGAGATCGAATCTTAAGGAGGTTGAAAGAAGTACAGTTAAGATATAAAAAAAATTGAGTACAGGAAGAGGTGTGTGGCATTATTGGGCAGAAAGGCAAAATCTGATAGGTATGCAAACAACATTAAAGAGTTGATGATAAACTATACTGGGGACATCTCAAATAAGGTGGGGGAAATGCAGGAGCACATGATCTCTCTTTTTACTACACTCTACATAAAAGAGGTCCATCTGGACTTAATAAAGCTATGGGATGATTGAGAGGTGGAGGTCTCCCCTTACTTAAGGAACTAGAGAAAAACACTCTAGTAGCCTAGATTACTGAGAGTGAAATCTGGGAACATTTGAAAAAAGCTAAAAATGATGGGGCATCGGGCCAGATGCCATCCCTTCAGAACTTTATACGCTATTAAAAGGTAATTACTCCTGTATGGGGAAATTCGTTCAATTCTATTTATCTTGGGAATGCCCAGAACCTAGATTCATGGAAAGAAACCATTGGAAAGAAGTATTAACTTTAAAACTTGCCAAGTATTATTACTTGACTGACTCCTACCGGCCAATCTCACTTTTAAATGCTGACTATAAGGTCTTTACCAGTATTCCTGCTAGCAGATTGGCTAATCTACCATCCCAATTAATTCATCCTGACCAAAAAGGTTTTGTCCCAAAAAGGGAGATGCACTAGCTCACACAGCAGCTAATTGGTACAATTGATCTTGCTTCGGATCCCTTGGCTGTAGTCACAATAGCCGCTGTCAAAGCTTCCAAAACAGTGTGCTGTGAATATTTCTGGGAGGTCCTATCAGTGTTGGAATTCAGACCAAAATTTATTGTAACTCTCCAAAAACTGTATGGAGGGTCTTGAGTCCACATTTTATTTAATGGGTGCTTAAGCAGGAAGTTAAGTATCTCCAAAGGTACACCGCCGGCTTTCCGCTTCTGGCCGCGGCTGTACCGCCGCGGTCAGAATGCCCGGCGGAGCACCGCCAGCCTGTTGGCGGTGCTACCGCCAACCTCCGCCATGGCGGTAATTACCGCCAGTTTCAGAATGACCCCCTATGTTTTGGAATGTAACTTTGACAGAGAAGTGAAGTCAGAACTCAAATATTTGGGCATTTCCATTGTCCATTCCCTTGAGGCAATATCAACATATAATCTGGGGAAGGTGGCCTGAGTGTGGCCAGAGATATAGACTACCTACTTACCAAGTAGAGGAATCTACCATTAACAATATATGGGCAAGTTAATTTAATCAAAATGCCTGTTCTTTCAAACCTGACATATCTTTTCATTTATATACTCCTCCCCTTTTCCAAAACAATAATTGAAAATGTTCACGGAAAGATAACATCCTTCATTTGGTCATCTGGGGCTATCAGACTTTCCTGGAAAAGCTGAGAAATAGATTCAAAGAGGAGGCCCAGTGTTGCCTAATATGAGGCTGTATCGTGATGCCTTTTAGTGTAAGATTTGCAGGGTGCTGTTAGGGTCCCCCGATACTTCAACCTGGGGCAAGATAATGACAGCAGTGACCAAGGTCCTGGGAACTGCTGTTTTTCTGTACAAATTCAGGGCAACAAAATACTTTTAAAAAGCCAAGTTAAGGGTATCAAAGGCAGCACTTAGTCTTTGGTGTAGAATCATGAAGACCATGGGCAGTACATATTATTCATCTTTTTTTACCTATTTGAGACTCCCACGGCACTCCGGAGTGTCTATTAGATATTATTATATTAAATATGTGCTGCTGCTCTCTCAGTATGTAAATGGAAAGCAGGATATCAGCAGGCCCTGGGAGATCGAGTTGAGAATGCAGAACATGCAGCCCATAAAAAAGTGGTCTCTACCTTGTACTGGGAACGCATAGATGCTAAGGGGGAAAATTTGAAGGCTCTGTATTTAATCTGAGAGGGGATGATGCCAGGGACAGAGTTACAGCACTTATGGCATGTATCGCTAAGATTAATTTATAGCACTGTTAAACCCACTATTTACAAGGTTTGATAAAAATCAAGTCCCTAGCTGTAGAAGATGTGGTTGCCCTGAAGCGAATGATAAGCACATGTTTGTCTCCTGCATTTCTCTCTCTCTGCATCTTCTGGGAGACCGTGAGTACAATTACATCTGAAGTAATATCAGTCACAATCTTGTTTGTTTGGTGTGGACACTGCATCATATAGTCTCCTTGACAGATCTCAGCAGAGCATTTTATTTTATCTGCTGCTTATTGTTAGAATGTAGGTCTGAAAAAACTGCCTGACTCATACACCTCTTTCTCCCGGGACTTTGTTGAATGCGGTCCAACGTATATGCAAATTAGATGCTGAAGGATCTCAGGGCAAAGCGGATACCATTTGGGCTACATTTTTTAGATGGGAAGGTATGTTGATTTCGTAAAACAGTACAGTTCTGCTGTTGCACTATATTGCCAAAGCGATCATTAGGTTTGTGGTCAGTTCTTCTGTTTCTTTACCTTGGATAGCCTTTGCTGAGTGATATGAGGACTTAAAAAACAAAACGTATTTGAGTCTTTTTTAACTCTCTTCAGGCCGTAAGACCAACCACAAGAGGTTCCTGCACTGTAACAGAATAGAATACAACTCCAACTCTGAGTATTTTAAAAAAGATGAAAAGTTTTCCTGTTGTCATGCATTCAATGAAACAGGAGACTTCTGACAAATGGTTGGTGGTTACCTTAGTCCTCCTTGGGGCACAATGAGAAAGAAAGAAAAAATGCATAAACAAAGCCCTCACAGGAAATTAAAGGGCACACCTTTCTGGACCTTTGTACCTGCAGCCTCTCTCTAATACACATCCGGGGTGGGTGACAGCTGGGCTTAGTACATTGCATCTAGACAGCCCCAGAAAAAAGGAGCTTAGGTGGGACTGGTTGCCCATCCACATCTTGATGGGCCATTCTGGGCAGGATGAGAGGAAGGAGCTGGGCACAGCCTCACATTTACACCTGAATAGACTATGTCCCGTCCCAACAAAAAAGGACTTCTTAACCCGATGTAGTGAGTCTGGAGCCAGAGCAGGAAGGAAGGACCTCTGTGCACTTCAAAGCCGTTCTTTGAAGACTTCCCCGCTTCAAAGCTACCACTAGGTATAAGAACTGTACTTTTGACCCTACCAACTCAGCACACTCCTGGGCCTATGGATACTCTGCCAGGAAGAAGGACTGCTGTGCTGCTAAAAGGACTGTCACTCTGCTGGGCTGCTGCTCTGGAAGAACTGCTTTCTTGTTGTGCTGTCCTGCTGCCTGCTGCCCTTCCTGCCTGGGTGAGAAGGACTGGACCTACATCACTTGAATCCAATACCGATAGTGACTCCAGTGGTGAGCTGACTGTTTTTCCGAAGTCCCAGGAACATATAAGACTTTCAAGTCACATGCTACAGCACCTGGACTCTGCCATCTGTGAGTTTTACCCTGAGTGCTGATTCAACCAAAACCCCCGCATTGTCACTGTTGTAACATTTGAAACCGGACCATCTCCATCAACCCTGACACATCGCCACTGCTGTGAGGATCAAAGACATTGCATCACTGACAGTGAGATGCATCACCTCCATTATTTCGCATCTCTAACTTTGTGCGGTTCAGAGCTGACGCATCATCTCCATCCCAAGGATTAACAACAGTGCATTGCCTCCTGTTTCTTGCATCTTCTGCAACATCGACGTAAACAAGGTACCTTTGCAGAGGACCAGTTTCAGAAGAAGGGGTTAAACATGCATGGCCCACCGTAAAATAATGGGGTTATTTGAAAAACAGTTTGTGCTAAAAAATGGATGACCCCTTACCCTTTTACAAGAAACTGTGAAAATTGTTCTGGGTTGAACTGTTACAAATGTTTAAATCCTATGACAATCCCAATCCGAGTCAAATACATTGGCTGTTAATATTGCTCCCACACCCAACAGTAAGTTCAATGTAGAGAAGAAGGAGAATGAAACAGGAAAACAAATGAGTAAAAGTCAGGAAAAGACAAAATGAGAAAGAGCCCCCTGGGATTGAGGTGAATTATCGAAAATTGGTAAGAACATGTGAAATAACACCATTTCCGGCATGCCAGAAATAAGCGTATATATGTTGTAACATCGGCCGACAGTATTCAGATTTGGAAAGCACATTTCAAACATGTCATTAATATGGTACCAATAAACGTGGATATTATACGGTCAATATGTTAGAGACCACGAAATGTATCACAAAAGGTTCTAAGCCCCCAATAAGGTGCCATACAAGAGATCAAAGAATAATTGGTCATAGTTAGCCACATATTGATTTGTAGAAATGGAACAGTAATAAATGACACAAAATGTATGAACAAAGTACAGTTATGAAGGTGAAAGGAAATCCATTCTAAAATACATACAGTTAGATAGAGGTCCAACAGCATCCGATACAAGAGATGCAAATGGATCCTACTGACCGCGAACATAGATTGAAAAATCAAAAGAAAAGGTTAGACAATGTATTGTCAATACGAGAGTTAAGCTCTGATTCATTCATGCAGTATGTAAAATCGAAATACTCGGAAGCAAATCGCCACTTGTGAGATGATTAATGTGACAAGACCAGAGTTCTTGAAGAAATCTCTAGCATCTCAAGGAAAGAAAAAACTGATAGGCAAAATACCCCCCTCCATAGACCATATAATCAGTATAATATTGAGAAGAAAAGAAGACGAGTGCACTAGGTTTAAACAACAAACAATCTGGTGATAAAAGATTGAGATCAACCCTTATGGCTCTAACTCCCCAAGGTGCACTAATAAGTGGTGGTACGGACTAGATGGCGCATACCCTCCGAACACGTAGAAGAGTCAAGAGTAACAGAGGTCGAGGCAGAGCACGATAGAAGCCCTAATGGAAAGGCGGAAAGAAAAAAAAGGGGAGCGTCATAAAAATAGGTCAGACAGAGTCATCAAGTATCCGTATGCGGCACTATGACGTGGAGAGAAGGGTCATACCTTTTCCAGTGCTGAGTACACGTGGTCCGTGGGAACATGAGTCCCCAATCCTGAATCAGTCGGATGGTGTCTCTACGTTCCCAATGAAAAGATCCAGTTTCTATGTCAAGTCTATTAAAATAAAAAGCATGTTGACATGATTCAGAACGGCTCCTCTATTGGCTGGAGGCTAGCGGGCCGCATGCATCCCTGTGTTAAAAATAGAAAGGGGGAAGAAGTTTCCACAGATGGGACTGAATTTGTCAAATGTGGATAATATTGGCCCGCTCCAGGGATTATTAAAGTAAAATGGGGGAAACCCGTTAGGAGCATGAAACACTGACAGATGCGGCTAGAAGAAATGTGCTGTATCTGTCTGACCCGTGCTGAATTTTGGGCCTCAACGTTCACATTTGACCCGGTCTAGCATGTCTAGGTAGCCCCTGTTGGCAATACATTTCAGTTTATTCTTTAATAACTCGTAACTATGGTTCTACTTATTGGATTTTAGTAGTTTTGGTTTTGTTTGCTAAATTAAGCTCTATTTTTACTAGCCAGTGTGGTATGCTTTTCTCTGATTTTTGTCACTGTTTTATTGTTTGAAGTGTTGCACAAATACTTTACACATTGCCTCCCAAGTTAAGCCTGACTTCTCTGTGCCAAACTACCAGGGGGTGAGCATGAGTTAATTTAGGGTGTGTTTGTGACTTACCCTGACTAGGATTGTGGTTCCTGCTTGGACAGGGTATGTACCTCTGCCAACAAGATACCGAGGGCCAGATTTATACTTTTTGACGCAAAACTACGCAAATGCAGTTTTGCGTCAAAATTTTTAGCACTGGCTAGCGTAATTTCTTAATGCCACCTGTGCGTCATATTTATACTTTGATGCACGGTGGTGCTAACAACAGGTTAGAGTAATTTTTCCTGACGCTAACCATTGCGCCTTGTCATAAGGCAAAACGATGTTAACGTGGGAAAAATCACTTTAATCCGATTTACGACATGGAAAAACATCACAAAACGGATATGTCCCATTTTTCACCACAATAGCATCAAAAAGAGATGCAAACGCAGCAAACAGTGCTAAGGAGCCCCAAAATGCATCCCAGAAGCCAGGAGAGACTCCAGAGAGACCTCAATCAACCAGGAACACAGAAAAGACCCAGGGGAGAGACAAGAAGAAGAGGAAGTGTCGCTTAAGCGCAGAGGAGCATGAAATCCTGGTCAGAGAGGTGACGGAGCACCAGCATCAATTATTCATCACCTCTAAATTGCCAATTGGAAGGAGAGAGGCAAGTTGGCAACACATTGTTGACAAGATTAACAGTGTGGCAGAGGTCAGGAGAACTATCACCGAGAGTAAGAAACACTGGCATGACTGCAAGCGCAGGACAAAGGAAAAAATGGCAAGGAACAGGAAGGCGGCACTGAAGACCGGAGGTGGGAGCCCAGCACCGCAAGAGGACCTGGACAAGGTGAAGGAGATAGTTGCAGCCATCATTCCGGAGGAGATCGTCACAGGAATCGCAGGACAGGACACCGCATACTACCAGGAAACAACATATATGCAGGGTAAGTTGCATGGGGGACAAAAATGCCTAAATGTCAGGTGGATGAAGGGGGAGGTACATGCCTACTATATAATGCATGTCAGCCCTGAAAACCAGGCAGTGGAAAGGGCAAAGGGGCATGGCACGGGTGCATGGGCTGTGCAGGGGCATCCAGGGGCACAGCACAACACAACACCAACAACCTTTGCATGGGGGTACACCGCCATGCCAAGGCTGCTGAAGCAGACCAGGAGGGTAGGGTAGAACGTAAAACTGGTCTGGTGTCACAGGACAGCTGGTATTGTCAGAATGTAAACTAGGGGACAATGCCCATTCTCAGGCCCTTGGCCCAAGCAGCATGTACCATTGACAACACTTGCCACTACTACCTGTGCTTTGTGTGCTGGTCAATTAGGAAATGTCAGTTAGGTGCCCATGGCACAAATGCACTCAAAGTGAGGGATCATCATGGCTACGTGATCAATACCCACCATCCCTATCCAAGTGCAACTCCTGTCAACTGCTCATGTCCATAGACTCAATAAACATCAGTGTAAGGAAATGGCTCCCTGTTGCAGTTACCGCCACTTTTTGCCTGATACTGATGATGACTTGACTGAGAAGTGTGCTGGGGCCCTGCTAACCAGGCCCCAGCACCAGTGTTCTTTCCCTTAAATTGTACCATTGTTTCCACAATTGGCCCACCCCTGGCACACAGGTAAGTCCCTTGTAAAAGGTACCATTGGTACCAAGGGCCCTGTGACCAGGGAAGGTCCCTAAGGGCTGCAGCATATGTTGTGCCACCCTCAGGGACCCCTCACCTAACACATGCATACTGCCATTGCAGATTGTGTGTGTTGGTGGGGAGAAAAAGGCAAAGTCGACATGGCATCCTCCTCAGGATGCCATGCACACAAAATGCTGTCTGTGTCATAGGTAAGTCACCCCTCTAGCAGGCCTTACAGCCCTAAGGCAGGGGGCACTATACCACAGGTGAGGGCATAGCTGCATGAGCAATATGCCCCTACAGTGTCTAAGTCTATTCTTAGACATTGTAAGTACAGTTGTGGCCATATTAAGTATATGGTCTGGGAGTTTGTCAAAAACGAACTCCACAGCTCCATAATGGCTACACTGAATACTGGGAAGTTTGGTATCAAAATTCTCACAATAATAAAACCACACTGATGCCAGTGTTGGATTTATTAAACAATGCACACAGAGGGCATCTTAGAGATGCCCCCTGTATTTTACCCAATTGTTCAGTGCAGGACTGACTGGTCTGTGCCAGCCTGCTGCTGAAATACGAGTTTCTGACCCCATGTGGCGAGGGCCTTTGTGCCCTCTGAGGCCAGAAACAAAGCCTGCTCTGGGTGGAGGTGCTTTACACCTCCCCCTGCAGGAACTGTAACACCTAGCAGTGAGCCTCAAAGGCTCAGGCTTCGTGTTACAATGCCCCAGGGCACTTCAGCTAGTGGAGATGCCCACCCCCTGGACACAGCCCCTACTTTTGTCGGCAAGTCCAGGGGAGATAACAAGAAAAACAAGGAGGAGTCACCCACCAGTCAGGAAGCCCCTAAGGTGTCCTGAGCTGAGGTTACCCCTGCCTTTAGAAATCCTCCATCTTGGTTTTGGAGGATTCCCCAAATAGGGATAGGGATGTGCCCCCCTCCCCTCAGGGAGGAGGCACTAAGGGGGTGTAGTCACCCTCAAGGATAGTAGCCATTGGCTACTGCCCTCTGTATGAAGTTGGCTCTGTATGTGCTATTTCAAAGTAAGAAATAGCATGCACAGAGTCCAAGGGTTCCCCTTAGAGGTAAGATAGTGGCAAAAAGAGATAATTCTAATGCTCTATTTTGTGGTAGTGTGGTCGAGCAGTAGGCTTATCAGAGGGTAGTGTTAAGCATTTGTTTTACACACACAAGCAATAAATGAGGAACACACACTCATAGACAATTGCAGGCCAATAGGTTTTTGTATAGAAAAATATATTTTCTTAGTTTATTTTAAGAACCACAGGTTCAAGATTTACAATCAATACTTTAAATGAAAGGTGCTTCACTCAGGTATCATAGGGACTTTGAATCAGCAAAATAGCGTATACAGTTTTGGCAAAAATGGCAATAAGCTATTTTAAAACTAGACACTGCAAATTTCAACAGTTCCTGGGGGAGATAAGTATTTGTCAGTTTTGCAGGTAAGTAAACCACCTATAGGGTTCAAAGTTGGGTCCAAGGTAGCCCACCATTGGGGGTTCAGGGCAACCCCAAAGATACCACACCAGCAGCTCAGGGCCGGTCAGGTGCAGAGGTCAAAGTGGTGCCCAAAACGCATAGGCTTCAATGGAGAAGGGGGTGCCCCGGTTCCAGTCTACCAGCAGGTAGGTACCCGCGACTTCGGAGGGCAGACCAGGGGGGCTTTGTAGGGAACCGGGGGGGACACAAGTCAGCACAAAAAATACACCCTCAGCGGCACAGGGCGGCCGGGTGCAGAGTGCAAACAGGCGTCAGGTTTGCAATGGAGTTCAATGGGAGACCCAGGGGTCTCTTCAGCGAAGCAGGCAGGCAAGGGAGGGGCTCTTCTGGGTAGCCACCACATGGGCAAGGGAGAGGGCCACCTGGGGGTCGCTTCTGCACTGGAGGTCGGATCCTTCAGGTCCTGTGGGCTGCGGGTGCAGTGTCTCTACCAGTCGTCAGGTTCTTTGAAGCAGGCAGTTGCGGCCAGGGGGAGCCTCTGGATTCCCTATGCAGGCGTCGCTGGGGGGGCTCAAAGGGGTCAACTCTGGCTACTCACAGGGTCGCAGTCGCCGGGGAGTCCTCCCTGTAGTGTTGGTTCTCCGCAGGTAGAGCCGGGGGCGTCGGGTGCAGAGTGGCAAGTCTCACGCTTCTGGCGAGAAATGTGTGGTCTTTAAAAGTTGCTTCTTTGTTGCAAAGTTGCAGTCTTTGTGGAACAGGGCTGCTGTCCTCGGGGGTGTTCTTGGTCCTTTTAGATGCAGGGTAGTCCTCTGAGGCTTCAGAGGTCGCTGGACCCTGGGGGACGCATCGCTGTTGCAGTTTTTCTTGAAGTGGGGAGACAGGCCAGTAGGGCTGGGGCCAAAGCAGTTGGTGTCTCCGTCTTCTCTGCAGGGCTTCAGGTCAGCAGTCCTTCTTCATCTTCAGGTTGCAGGAATCTATCTTGCTAGGTTCTGGGAGCCCCTAAATACTCAATTTAGGGGGGGGGTTAGGTCTGGAGGGTTAGTAGCCAATGGCTACTAGCCCTGAGGGTGGCTACACCCTCTTTGTGCCTCCTCCATGTGGGGAGGGGGGCACATCGCGGGCATCTCCAATAGCTGGAGTGCCCTGGGGCATTGTAACACGAAGCCTGAGCCTTTGAGGCTCACTGCTAGGTGTTACAGTTCCTGCAGGGGGGAGGTGTGAAGCACCTCCACCTAGAGCAGACTTTTGTTTCTGTCCTCAGAGAGCACAAAGGCCCTGACCACATGGGGTCAGAAACTCGTCTCTCAGCAGCAGGCTGGCACAGACCAGCCAGTCCTGCACTGAACAATTGGGTAAAATACAGGGGGCATCTCTGAGATGCCCTCTGTGTGCATTTTTTAATAAATCCAACACTGGCATCAGTGTGGGTTTATTATTCTGAGAAGTTTGATACCAAACTTCCCAGTATTCATTGTAGCCATTATGGAGCTGTGGAGTTCGTTTTTGACAAACTCCCAGACCATATACTTAATATGGCCACAACTGTACTTACAATGTCTAAGAATAGACTTAGACACTGTAGGGGCATATTGCTCATGCAGCTATGCCCTCACCTGTGGTATAGTGCACCCTGCCTTGGGGCTGTAAGGCCTTCTAGAGGGGTGACTTATCTATGCCACAGGCAGTGTGAGGTTGGCATGGCACCCTGAGGGGAGTGCCATGTCGACTTAGTCATTTTCTCCCCACCAGCACACACAAGCTGGCAAGCAGTGTGCCTGTGCTGAGTAAGGGGTCCCTAGGGTGGCATAAGACATGCTGCAGCCCTTAGAGACCTTCCCTGGCATCAGGGCCCTTGGTACCAGGGGTACCAGTTACAAGGGACTTACCTGAATGCCACGGTTGTGCCAATTGTGGAGACAATGGTACATTTTAGGTGAAAGAACACTGGTGCTGGGGCCTGGTTAGCAGGGTCCCAGCACACTTCTCAGTCAGGTCAGCATCAGTATCAGGCAAAAAGTGGTTGGTAATTGCAACAGGGAGCCATTTCCTTACACAAGCCCCCCCCCAGCCCACAGGCCAGGAGACTCAGCCAAAGCTGGGAGAGTCTTCCTAGTCTGTCAGGCGAGGAAGAGTAGAGGAAATAGGCTGGTTTGTTGCAGGGCCTACTCTGCCTTACATCCTCCTGTTCAGGTCATTCTCTCTGGGGAACTGACCCACTTCCACAGTGAAAGGACCTAGTCTGAATTGCCTCTTGTCTGTGCTTTTAATGTCTTCACCCATTCTCTCTATTTTGGGGTTAGAGGTATCCACCTCTGCTAATCTTATCTTAGCCAGGGTCACCTCTAGCTTACCCAAAGAGGTTACCCAGAGCTGGAGTAACCCCACCGTGACCAATAGGGTCAGGGGGCCTAACTTGCTATTTGGCATGGGGTCAGACCACCATGCCAAGGATAGTGAAGCCATAAAGGCTAACCCCCAGCAGAGGCAACTGACAGCTGTCAGTGCCCAGAACCACACCTTCAGCTCTTCACCTACAAGGGAAGGGGCTAAGTTACAGGCTTCTTTGGGTTCAGGGTGCCTGTCTGCTTTGTTAGAGTGGGGGGTTACCACATCTTGTAGAAAACACCCTTCTTCCACTCTTTCACCTGTTAACTGAGGACCCACCTACTCAGTTGTAACAGTTGCCTGACTAGCCAGGACTTGTGGGTCAGGTTGGACTTTACCAGTGCCATTTTTGGAGTTCTCCCCTACTGGAGCAGAATCCCCTTGGCTTGCTTGAACCTTGGCTAAAGGTTGTCCACCTTTCCTACTCTGTTTTCCTTTCCTTTTCTTTTGGGGCCTACCTGCAGTTACTGCAGGGGTAGCACCTCCCGAATCCTTGGGAGAGGACTGGCACTGGACCAGTTCCTCTCTTGGGCTCTGACTAACCTCTGGGTAGTCATTTCCAAGGAGACAATCAAGGGGGAGGTCTGTACTGACTACCATCTTCTCCAGCTAAAAGTCCCACCCACTTCTATGGGCACAAAAGCCACAGGCTTATCAGTGACCCTGTCTGGGCTAACTCTTACTCTGGCAGTCTCACCTGGGATGTACTGGTTTGAGAACACCAGCCTGTCATGCACAATAGTGTGACTTGCACAAGTGTCTCTCAGGGCAGTGGCTGGGATTCCATTCACCAGTAGGTGGTGGAAGTGTCTACTCCCCTCTGGAATCTCCAACTCACCTGTTGGGCCCTTTTTCCAGTTGAAGGCTATGAAGACCTCCTCATCTGAGGAGTCATCCCCAATGGCTACACTGGTCACCCCTGGGATTTTGCTAGGGGGTTTGTTTTTGGGACAAGAAGTGTCCTTGGTGTGGTGCCCTGTCTGTCTACAGTTTTGCCACCATGCCTTAGTGGCATCCCAGTTCTTACCCTGGTACCCACCTTTGTTTTGGGTTGTGTCTTGGGGCCGACCCACCAGGTCTGGTTTTTAGGGGCCTACAGAGGACTCTTTTTCTTTATTTCTAGTGTCACCCACTTTCTCCTGGGGAGGCTTTGTAACCCCTTTCTTTTGGTCACCCCCAGTGGAAGTTTTGGTTACCCTAGTCTTGACCCAGTGGTCTGCCTTCTTTCCCAATTCTTGGGGAGAAATTGGACCTAGGTCTACCAGATACTGATGCAACTTTTCATTGAAGCAGTTACTTAAAATGTGTTCTTTCATAAACAAATTATAAAGCCCAACATAGTCATGCACTTCATTTCCAGTTGCCCAACCATACAGTGTTTTCACTGAGTAGTCTACAAAATCAACCCAGGTCTGGCTCGAGGATTTTTGAGCCCCCCTGAACCTAATCCTGTACTCCTCAGTGAAGAATCCAAAGCCCTCAATCAGGTTAGCCTTCACGAGGTCATAGGATTCTGCATCTTTACCAGAGAGTGTGAGGAGCCTATCCCTACACTTTCCAGTGAACATTTCCCAAAGGAGAGCACCCCAGTGAGATCTGTTTACTTTTCTGGTTGCACAAGCCCTCTCAAAAGCTGTGAACCATTTGGTGATGTCATCACCATCTTCATATTTAGTTACAATCCCTTTAGGGATTTTTAGCATGTCAGGAGAATCTCTGACCCTATTTATGTTGCAGCCACCATTGATGGGAGCTAAACCCATCTCTTTTCTTTCCCTTTCTATGGATAGGAGCTGCTTCTCCAAAGCCAATCTTTTGGCCATCCTGGCTAACAGGAGGTACTCTTCATTGAGACTGCCCTCAATGCTTTCAGAGGTGCTGGTCTCCCCTGTGGAAGAACCAGTCTCTCTGACTATGATTTGAGGAGTCAGGGTTTGAGGGACCCTGGTCTCCCTATTTAGGACAGGAGGGGGGAAGTCATCCTCCTGCTCACTAATTTCCCCATCTGAAGGATTATCCTCAGAGGGGTGGTCCCTTTTGAACTCAGCCAAAAGCTCCTGGAGCTGTACTTTTGTAGAGTTGGACACAGTTTTTATCTTTTTGATTTTGCAGAGAGTCCTTAACTCTGACATCCTAAGATGCAGGTAAGGGGTGAGGTTCAGCTCCACCACCGTCTCTTCTGCAGTAGACATTATTTCTTTAAAAGTTGGAATACTTTTTAAGAATCTAAAACTATCTCTAGAACTTAATTCAAACTTTTACAAAACTTTTAAACTGTAAAAGAAAATGCTAATAGGGACTAACACAAGGCCCTAGCAGGACTTTTAAAAATTTAGAAAAATAGCTCAAATTTAAAAAATCAGTTTCTAATGACAATTTTTGGAATTTAGTCGTGTGATCAGTTATTGGCTGAGTAGTCCAGCAAATGCAAAGTCTTGTACCCCACCGCTGATCCACCAATGTAGGAAGTTGGCTCTGTATGTACTATTTCAAAGTAAGAAATAGCATGCACAGAGTCCAAGGGTTCCCCTTAGAGGTAAGATAGTGGCAAAAAGAGATAATTCTAATGCTCTATTTTGTGGTAGTGTGGTCGAGCAGTAGGCTTATCGGAGGGTAGTGTTAAGCATTTGTTGTACACACACAGGCAATAAATGAGGAACACACACTCAAAGACAATTCCAGGTCAATAGGTGTTTGTATAGAAAAATATATTTTCTTAGTTTATTTTAAGAACCACAGGTTCAAGATTTACAATCAATACTTTAAATGAAAGGTACTTCACTCAGGTATCATAGGAACTTTGAATCAGCAAAATAGCGTATACAGTTTTGGCAAAAATGACAATAAGCTATTTTAAAACTGGACACTGGAAATTTCAAGAGTTCCTGGGAGAGGTAAGTATTTGTTAGTTTTGCAGGTAAGTAAACCACCTACAGCGTTCAAAATTGGGTCCAAGGTAACCCACCGTTGGGGGTTCAGGGCAAACCCAAAGTTACCACACCAGCAGCTCAGGACCGGTCAGGTGCAGAGGTCAAAGTGGTGCCCAAAATGCATAGGCTTCGAAGGAGAAGGGGGTGCCCCGGTTCCAGTCTGCCAGCAGGTAGGTACCCGCGACTTCAGAGGGCAGACCAGGGGGGCTTTGTACGGCACAGGGGGCGACACAAGTCAGCACAAAAAGTACACCCTCAGCACTACGGGGCGGCCGGGTGCAGAGTGCAAACAGGCGTCGGGTTTGCAATGGAGTTCAATGGGAGACCCAGGGGTATCTTTAGCGAAGCAGGCAGGCAAGGGGGGGGGCTCCTCGGGTTAGCCACCACCTGGGCAAGGGAGAGGGCCACCTGGGGGTTGCTTCTGCACTGGAGGTCGTATCCTTCAGGTCCTGGGGGCTGCGGGTGCAGTGTCTTTACCAGTCGTCAGGTTCTTTAAGCAGGCAGTCGCGGTCAGGGGGAGCCTCTGGATTCCTTCTGCAGGCATCACTGGGGGGGGCTCAAGGGGGTCAACTCTGGCTACTCACAGGGTCGCAGTCGCAGGGGAGTCCTACCTGTAGTGTTGGTTCTCCGCAGGTAGAGCCGGGGGCGTCGGGTGCAGAGTGGCAAGTCTCACGCTTCTGGCGGGAAACGTATGGTCTTTAAAAGTTGCTTCTTTGTTGCAAAGTTGCAGTCTTTGTGGAACAGGGTTGCTGTCCTCTGGAGTTCTTGGTCCTTTTAGATGCAGGGTAGTCCTCTGAGGCTTCAGAGGTCGCTGGACCCTGGGGGACGCGTCGCTGTTGCAGTTTTTCTTGAAGTGGGGAGACAGGCCGGTAGGGCTGGGGCCAAAGCAGTTGGTGTCTCCGTCTTCTCTGCAGGGCTTCAGGTCAGCAGTCCTTCTTCGTCTTCAGTTTGCAGGAATCTATCTTGCTAGGTTCTGGGAGCCCCTAAATACTCAATTTAGGGGGGTGTTTAGGTCTGGGGGTTAGTAGCCAATGGCTACAAGCCCTGAGGGTGGCTACACCCTCTTTGTGCCTCCTCCCTGAGGGGAGGGGGGCACATCCCTAATCCTATTGGGGGAATCCTCCAAAATCAAGATGGAGGATTTCTAAAGGCAGGGGTCACCTCAGCTCAGGACACCTTAGGAGCTGTCCTGACTGGTGGGTGACTCCTCCTTGTTTTTCTCATTATCTCCCCTGGACTTGCCGCCAAAAGTGGGGGCTCTGTCCAGGGGGCGGGCATCTCCACTAGCTGGAGTGCCATGGGGCATTGTAACACGAAGCTTGAGCCTTTGAGGCTCACTGCTAGGTGTTACAGTTCCTGCAGGGGGGAGGTGTGAAGCACCTCCACCCAGAGCAGGCTTTTGTTTCTGTCCTCAGAGAGCACAAAGGCCCTCACCACATGGAGTCAGAAACTCGTCTCTCAGCAGCAGGCTGGCACAGACCAGTCAGTCATGCACTGAACAATTGGGTAAAATACAGGGGGCCTCTCTGAGATGCCCTCTGTGTGCATTTTTTAATAAATCCAACACTGGCATCAGTGTGGGTTTATTATTCTGAGAAGTTTGATACCAAACTTCCCAGTATTCAGTGTAGCCATTATGGAGCTGTGGAGTTCGTTTTTGACAAACTCCCAGACCATATAATTAATATGGCCACAACTGTGCTTACATTGTCTAAGAATAGACTTAGACACTGTAGGGGCATATTGCTCATGCAGCTATGCCCTCACCTGTGGTATAGTGCACCCTGCCTTAGGGCTGTAAGGCCTTCTAGAGGGGTGACTTACCTATGCCACAGGCAGTGTGAGGTTGGCATGGCACCCAGAGGGGAGTGCCATGTCGACTTAGTCATTTTCTCCCCACCAGCACACACAAGCTGGCAAGCAGTGTGTCTGTGCTGAGTGAGGGGTCCCTAGGGTGGCATAAGACATGCTGCAGCCCTTAGAGACCTTCCCTGGCATCAGGGCCCTTGGTACCAGGGGTACCAGTTACAAGGGACTTACCTGGATGCCAGGGTTGTGCCAATTATGGAGACAATGGTACATTTTAGGTGAAACAGTGACGCATCCCCAGGGTCCAGCGACCTCTGAAGCCTCAGAGGACTACCCTGCATCTAAAAGGGCCAAGAAACTCCAGAGGACAATGGCCCTGCTTCACAGAAACTGCAACTTTGCAATAAAGAAGCAACTTTTAAAGACCACACATTTCCCGCCAGAAGCGTGAGATTTTCCACTCTGCCCCCGACGCCCCCGACGCCCCCGGCTCGACCTGCGGAAAACTAACTCTACAGAGAGGACTCCCCCGGTGACTGCGAGCCCGTGAGTAGCCAGAGTTGACCCCTCTGAGCCCCGACAGCGACGCCTGCAGAGGGAATCCAGAGGCTCTCCCTGACCGCGACTGCCTGCTTCAAGGAACCTGATGCCTGGAAAACACACTGCACCCGCAGCCCCCAGGACCTGAAGGAACCGAACTCCAGTGCAGGAGCGACCCCCAGGCGGCCCTCTTCCTAGTTCAGGTGGTGGCTACCCCAAGGAGCCCCCCCCTTGCCTGCCTGCATTGCTTAAGAGACCCCCGGGTCACCCATTGAATCCTATTGCAAACCCGATGCCTGTTTGCACTCTGCACCCGGTCGCCCCTGTGCCGCTGAGGGTGTACTTTTTGTGCCTACTTGTGTCCCCCCCAGTGCCCCACAAAGCCCCCCTTGTCTGTCTTCCGAAGTCACGGTACTTACCTGCTGGCAGACTGGAACTGGGGCACCCCTATTTCCATTGAAGCCTATGTGTTTTGGGCACCACTTTGACCTCTGCACCTGACCGGCCCTGAGCTGCTGGTGTGGTAACTTTGGGTTTGCCTTGAACCCCCAACGGTGGGCTACGTCGGACCCAACTTTGAACCCTGTAAGTGCTTTACTTACCTGTGAACCTAACAAATACTTACCTCCCTCAGGAACTGTTGATTTTTGCACTGTGTCCATTTTTAGAATAGCCATTTTTGCCAAAACTGTACATGCTATTGTGATGATTCAAAGTTCCTAAGATACCTGAGTGAAATACCTTTCATTTAAGATATTGTTTGTAAATCTTGAACCTGTGGTTCTTAAAATAAACTAAGAAAAGGTATTTTTCTATATGAAAACCTATTGGCCTGGAATTGTCTTTGAGTGTGTGTTCCTCATTTATTGCCTGTGTGTGTACAACAAATGCTTAACACTACCCTCTGATAAGCCTACTGCTCGACCACACTACCACAAAATAGAGCATTCAAATTATCTCTTTTTGCCACTATCTTACCTCTAAGGGGAACCCTTGGACTCTGTGCATGTTATTTCTTACTTTGAAATAGTACATGCAGAGCCAACGTCCTACAATCAGGCGCTGTCACATACATTATGAAGTACACAGCAGTAATCTCATACCCATGCTGCCAATTCCAGGGTGTACCCTGTGCCTGTGTCACAATAACTGCAATGCCACCATGCAACATCTCAGGTATCATAGTGCCAAGAAAACTACATTGAGGGGAAGGACATATGTGTGTAGCTAGGCAAATACACCTGCACAGTCATAAGAGGAAATGGAACTCCGCCAGGCCCATCAGTGCAATGCAACGTAGCACACATATGCAAACATCAACATGAGAAACTACCAATGGTGACACGTATTATTTCATGTAAATGCAATAGATGGTATGGTGCTAGGTCTCAGCACCGTATAGGTGTATGTGAAAAATGATAGACTTGGGAAAGGGACATATTGTTATGTGTGGTGCATGTGGCATCAGCACACCAACAAGCATTGCAAGGCCTCACCATGCTAATGGAAGCAGAGGGAGGGTTGATTAGGACAAGAAAATGGCAAGCCACAATTTGGACAGAAGTCACACCTAGAAGATGTGACGCAGACAAATCCCCCAACTGCCCACACTACATGTGACATGCAGGTGGGGCATAGGCCTGAGAGACTGCAAACATAAATGATAGGAACAATCCATGGGAACCAAGATTACAATGTACCACCAATAGGAAGTCAGTGACGTCACATTACAACTGCCACACCACAGACACACTAATTGTACAATATCTCATTGCAGAGGACAATGGCTCTCCTGAGGATCTGTCTGTCCTGGACTACCCTGATGACATGGATGACCAGCTGACAACCATCAGCCAGGAAACCCTCCAAGATGCCCAGGGAACCCTCCAGACACCACCTCCAGCCGCAAGGAGGAGCACAAACGTAGCAGCCATCCCAGAGGACCCAACCACCACCCCAATCAATAGTATGACCTGCCAGCTCAAACACAGCTGAGGACTCTGATGACACTGGGACCACTTTTGAGAGGACAGTTGTGGGAGTACAGCGGGAGCTGGCCAAGGAGGTGCATTTGGGGATGCAAACTACAGCAGCCAGCTTGGAGGGGGTGCGCATGATGACATCAGCAGAACAGTCAGCAGCCATTCAAGTCACATAATCCCTATTGCAAGGAGTCCAACAGTGTGTGAGGGACCTCACCACTGCTGTGAGGGAGTTGCCACAACACATGCCCTCCCAATCTTGCAGCTGCTTGCATGACAATAAGCTGGACTCCCTCAGGGCAGACATGGCTTCCTACCACAGGGGTGTTGCTGCCATACTCAATAATCAGCAGCTCCTCCTTGCTGCAGTTATGCCATATCTAGTTCCACAGATGGCAGCTGCTGGGAATTCGGAGTCCACTTCTCCAACCACTGAAGTGTGTGTTGCCCTCTCAAACCCACCACCTTCAAGGGCAGGGGAGACGACACACACATCAGAGGATGACGATGTGGAACAGATCAACTTCACCTGTCAGAGTACCCGGACCAGCAGCCCATGCCACATGGGCACTGAATTTCCTTTGTCATGTGCTTGACAACATGCCAGTGTTGCTGCAGTTGGTGACGTGCACTCTTCACCGACACACTGTTAACCTTACGACTATGGACTGCAATTGTCTCCCTCTACCCAATTGGCGAATCATGTTTCTCTGCACTGAATGATACTTCATCTCAGCATGTCCTATGACGTGTCCCTCAACCTTGCACTTGTGTTGCGTCACAATGAATTGCTTTACACTAATGGGCTCACAAACCTGTACTATGTACATATTGCACTACAGCACTTTAAAATAAACAGCACCTACACAATCACTTTGGCACTCATTACAACCCTGGTGAACAGCGTTAAAGCGGCGGCAACACAGCCAAAAGGCCAACGGTAAAATAAATGGGATCACGACCACGGCGGTAACTGCCAACACAGACAGACACTTTAACACTCTGACCGCCATGGCAGTAGCAACAAACACCATGGCGGTCACCTCCAACAGACAGGCGGAAGACAATGTACCGCCCACCACATTACAACCCGCCTATCCGCCAGCTTTTCCGCGGCGGTACCAACGCCATCAAAAGCATGGCGGAAACAGTGTTTGGAAGGAAAAACACTCACCGCTCGACACTCAAGGAAGAACCAGGATGCCATGGAGCCCAAGCTGCAGGTCCTGCCATGCTGGTCTACCTCCTCATACCCCGTGTCAGGGCCCAATTCCTCGGGGTCTGTGTGTTGATGATTAGAGGCCCGCCTCTAGGCAGCACCAACTCAGTATGCCGTAATAGCACTGATGATTGGAGCGGCCAGGTGGGGGGGAAGGGAAAGTAGGATAGGAACAGCCAGGAGCGAGATCTAAAAAGGAAAAAATGTTAGACACAAAATAAAACATCAATAGAGTAATTACAAATCAGACGTCATAGTATAGTGCATATGTTTTTTCAATCAAACATATTAAACTAACTAAAGCTCCCTAATCTCGCTTGGGAATCTAAAAGAATTGGCACTCTAGACCAAAACAAGAATGTACCAAAGAGCATATGACAGAAGCTCAGGAGAAACAATAAATCCCAAAGTAGAAACCAGGAAGCCAAAGGTTAATAACAACAAAAAAAACAATATGCTACAAGAGTAAACAATTAAAAGATTGTTTCTTATATTTTCTGTAACATGTATTGAATAAACATCATGAAGATCTAAAACATCAATCAGCAGGAAATAAATGTTCTTTTCAGCAATTGACAGTTATTTGGATACATTGTATTCAAGAAAGAATTCTAAACAGAGTTGCCGGTAAAAGGAAACTGGTAACTATAGAAACAAGCAATTTCAGTTATTTAGCTACATTGCATTCAAGAAAGAATTCTAAACAGAGTTGCCGGTAAAAGGAAACTGGTAACTATAGAAATAAGCAATTTCAGTTATTTAGCTACATTGTATTCAAGAAAGAATTCTAAACAGAGTTGCTGGTAAAAGGACACTGTTAACTATAGAAACAAGCAATTTCAGTTATTTGGCTACATTGTATTCAAGAAAGAATTCTAAACAGAGTTGCCGGTAAAAGAAAACCGGTAACTATAGAAACAAGCAATTACTCAACTCCGAAGGCCGGAGGAGAGATCGCAAACAATTACAATTGCTTAGCAACAAAAGTAAACACCATCAGGGAAAGCCCCGATGGAACGAGCTCACCGGGAACGAGGTTGAACACTCGTTAGTAATTTTCTGAAGCAGAATCAGGAAACCAAGTCAGTTCAAGGACGGCTCCAGAATAGTGTGCACTGGAGCTTGGGTGTGGCTGGTTTATATTGGAGAGCCACACCCAAAAAATGGCTACCATTGAGGATTGCTGGGATATGAAGTCCCAGGCACCGTGTGTGAAGGGTGAGGGCAATTAAGCCACCATTTGGTGCTACCTCTTGGCAAATGAACCTTGCCACAAAAGGGATGGGAGGAGAACCATCATACATTAGAAACAATGGAGCAGGAACGTAATTTATCTGGGGAAGCCTCAGGAAAGATGCGATTGAAACCGCGCCCGTGCCGGAGCCTGACACCCCGGGAACACCAAATCTGGCGGTGACGACAACAGTGAGCATTGCACCTAGTACACAGGGTGGGGGGGAGGAAAAAGAGAGCGACACACACACGCAACACTCAACACCCCCACCCTCACCCACAACACCATACACACAAACTGATCCAACAACATTACAGATACACCCCGTAACCCATGGAAGAACGCAAGGACAAAAGGAATTAAATCTAACCAGTGATATTTTTGAAATAGGCAGATATACTAAAGATTTTGAAAAACAGTATTTACACAAATATACAATATGTTCAGAAGTCTGTACATTATCCTTCACAAATGTTCGTGGGCCACTGGGCCAAAAATCATGGGCCACGCCCACACTTGACTCCTGCCTCAATACTGAGAGAACACTGCAGGGGCATCAGTTCGAAAACACACAGGCACCTCAGGGGGATGGGGAAGGCAGGGCACCTCAGCCGGAAGATGGAAGAGGGGGCTCCATGCCCACAGCAATGTCCTGGGGAGTGCAAGGCCACAGTCTCTCAAGTGGGTGATTTGCCCACTCCTTTGTGTTGGGGAGTGCAAAGCCATAGTCTTTCAAGTCCCTCGAGTGGGTGGTTTGCCCACTACTTGGTCCTAGGGAGTGCAAAGCCACAGTCTCTTAAGTGGGTGGTTTGCCCACTGCTTGCTCCTGGGGAGTGCAAAGCCACAGTCTCTCTAGTTTCTCAAGTGGGTTGTTTGCCCACTGCTTGCTCCTGGGGAGTGCAAGGCCACAGTCTCTCAAGTGGATGACTTCTTCCACTGGTCCTGGAGGGGGCATTGTGCCCAGTGTGCTTCATCCTGCCAAGGATAGGGTGAGTGGATGCATATCTCCACTGGTTCTGGAGGGGGCTTGGTGCCCAAAGTGCTTCATCCTGCCAAGGATAGGGAGAGTGGATGCATAGCTCCACTGGTTCTGGAGAGGGCTTGGTGCCCAGAGTGCTTCATCCTGCCAAGGATAGGGTGAGTGAATGCATATCTCCACTGGTTCTGGAGGGGGCTTGGTGCCCAAAGTGCTTCATCCTGCCAAGGATAGGGTGAGTGGATGCATATCTCCACTGGTTCTGGAGGGGGCTTGGTGCTCAGTGATGCAGTACTTGGGGTGTGCCAGTACACATTCCCTCACCTGGGTGTCTGAGGCATAAGATTTGTAGGGAACAGGTAGCATGATGGTTCATGGAGGCAGGGCTAGACTCCATACTGCGGCGGCTAAGGCTGCTAAGTGATGGTGGTGCTGGTGGGAGTGCTGCCAGCGGTGATGGTAGGCTCCAGCCCGTCTCTTGCAGCCTCGGGCGGCCGCCCACTGGGGCTGCTGCTGCTGGTAGTGGTCCTACTGCCAGCAGTGCAGGTGGCGGTGCTTGCGGTAGTGCTTGCGGCGGGGCTGCTGGTGGTGCTGGCCGTGGTGGAGGTAGGCTCCAGCCCTTCTCCTGCAGCCTCAGTCGGCTGCCCACTGGGGATGCTGCTGCTGACAGAAGTGGTGGCAGCGGTGGTGCAGGTGGCGGTGCTTGCGGCGGGGCTGCTGGCGGTGCTGCACGCGGTGCAGGTGGCAGGGATGGCTGTTCTGCTGGTGGGCACCAGGGCTTCACCTGCATCCTCTGTCGGCTGAAGTGCCTTGCCTTCGATTTTCTTTCCCTTCCTCACCTTGGCAGATGCTGTTGAGCCCTTGGCTCTGTCAGCTGGAGGTTTGGAGGAGGCCTTGCTGGGTGGGTCATGCTCCTTGCCCTTTCTGCATGCTGGCCCCTTCTTCTCCTTGGCAGGTGTCGGAATGGTTTGATCCTTTGCAGGGGTTGGTGAGACACTGTCTTTCCTGACGGATGCCCCCTTTGAGCCTCTGGGAGTTCCAGGTTCCACATTGAATGGCGACTTGGTGGCTGAGGTGCTGGGCTGGGTTCTGGACACCCTGGTCCGAGGGGAGGACGGGTGGGGGAGGGGTAGGGAGCAGGTCAAAGTTTGCCAGGAAAAGATTTTTAGACACACTGGGGTGGGAAGAGGGAGAGAGTTTGGGAGTGGAGGAAGAGGGAGTGGTTGTAGGAGGTGTCTGTCTGCTGAGTTTGGGTGAAGGTGCATGGGCTGGATGCTGTTGTGAAGTGGATGGCTGTTGGATGGGTGGGTGCTTGCGTTTGTGTACTTTGGGAGGAGGGGTCACAGACACACTGGGAGAGGACACGGGACGTGTGTATGGTTGTAGGGGTGGTGACTGCTCGTGAGGGGTCTGTTGTGATGGGCGTGCTGGTGATGGAGTTAGTGCATGAGGATGTAGTGCATGCAGGTGTGAGTGGAGATGCTACTGGGAGGGAGGTGGATGAAGAGGAGGAGGGGGACACAGTGGAGGCAGTGGATGTTGGTGTGTCTGCATGGGTATGGTGCTTGTGTGAGTGCCTGTGAGATGAAGTGTGGTGCTTGTGTTTGCCTGAGCCACTTTTGTTTGTTGATTTGGGTGATTGCTGGTCTGAAGGTGTGCTTGGGATAGGCTGGGCTTGAGGGGATTGGGATTGGGTAGAGGAATTTGGAGGGGGGAGGCTAGAAACAGGGACAATGGCTGCCATCAGTGCTGAGGCCAGAGCCTGAAACGCTCTCTGTTGGGCTGCCACGCCAGAGTGAATGCCCTCCAGGTATGCATTTGTTTGTTGCAAATGCCTCTCGTCACCCTGGATGGCATTGAGAATGCTTGACTGCCCAACAGTGAGGGATCTCAGGAGGTCGATATCCTCCTCACTGAGGGTAGCAGGGCTGACTGGGTCAGGGCCTGAGGTGCCAGGGCCGGAGGAGATGCCCAACCACCTGGCTGAGCAGGCACGGGAAACACACTGACAGGCTGCTGGGAAGGCGGTGCTGGTGGGGGGGTGGTGGCTGTACCTGTTGATGGGGTGGGTACCAAGGTGTCCGCCACTGCCAGGGAGCTTCCATCAGAGGAGGAGTCGCTGTCTGTGGTCTCCCCTCATGTCCCCGTCGTGGTGCTCCCATCACCCTCCGTCCCACTGGTGCCCTCACCCTTGGTGGATTCGGCCTCCAGGCCCATGTGGGATACAGCTCCCTCCATCGCCGGTGCCTCTACTCCTCCGCCAGATGATGCTAATGCACAGGACAGGGTAACAAAACAAAAAGGGGAGGGGGGGGAGGATACACTTGGTCAATGCCAGCAACAACACTACCGTTGGCGTACACAACACACAGGGAGCAGCCCTATGCACTAGGCCATGCCCAACCAGTTACTGAGATAGTCACCAACCCATGGGGTACAATGCCTAACGCCATCAGCTGCACCCCAGAAACCCAAAGGACCGTGCCCAGCAGTAGATGCACACTAACACTATTGGGGAAGGTGTGCTTCAGAGCCTGGCCAACAAGTGATCTACCCTGCTATCTTTGCCCTGGCCTAGGGTCACCCATAGTCCCCACCCCTCACCCAGGTAACCCTTAACGCATGCACAGCTCGAGTCAGATTCTGTACTCACCCACTTGTGGCTGCTGTGATGCCATCAAGCGCCCATCCAACTCTGGATAGGCCACTGCCGGGATGCAGAACATCAGGGGGGTCATGGTGGTGCCCGGCTGGCACTGTGGAATGGCGCAAGCAGGTGCTTATCTTTTTGCTGCAAAACTGCATTAGCACAGTTTTGTTGCAAAAATTATAAATATGGGCCAAAGTGATCCATTGATTAGGTATCCATTCCAAGTTGGGATCTTGTATTTATGAGATAAATAACAAGGTAAGAAGAGTGAGCTAGGTGGGCAGTGACATGAATAAATGGGCAAGTGTTTGTGTGGTGGTCAATTTTTTAAGGCCTACCATTGCGACACAAGCCCCGGCTACCACAGATCTACTCAGATCTAGTAGGTTTTCAACAATACATGGTCTCCTTCTTATTTTTTTTTATATGCATGGTATGGTGTGCCTCTTGGAATCAAGTTCTGCGCCATTCATGTATTCAACACAGGCAGCCTTCTGTACCCCCTTTCCCCAACTCTTGCTAATAGATATGCTCCCTTGAGCAACCTTTTTGTGTGATTGGCTTGGCCAGTCTGTTCCTGTTTCCCCCTTGTTGCGTGATTCCCCATTGCCTAAAAGCTCCCCTATTGGCAAGCCGGATTTCAACCCCCTCTCTGGACTTGCATTCCAGTTCAATAATTTAAATTGGTTACAGGTCATGAGGCGTTTTGAGGTAATTTGTTTGCTGGAGGTGTGGGAAAGTCAAACTGTTTCTTTCTTGAAGGTTCTAAAACATATTTTACTCCAGCAGTGGCTTCCGCAGTGGGGAGGGCTAAGGGAGATTTTGTCACCTTTATCTTCTTAGATTTTGGGGGCAACGTCAAGGAGGTTTGTGTGTGTTCAAGTATATTACGAGTTTTGAACGTTAATATTCCTGGTTTTACTATTGTTGCTCTAATTAATTTCTACATTGTCAAGGCCTGGCTGAATGAATCCTCTAACCTTATCTTTTTATACTCTTTTTTAAGTGAAATGCTGATCAATAGACAAGGCCCTGCAAATCTAATTTTAGTGACTAATTTTAATATCCACCTTTACAAGACAATCTTGTCTTTGCACTGGACAAATTGATGAGCTCTGCAAGACCTTGCATATTACCAACCTTTACGGATAGAGGTTGCTCGTCAATAATAGAGTTAATTTTTGTATCAGCATCCCTCCGTATGATGATTTTCAAGGTTAGTACCTTGCCTAGTTCATTAAGCAACAATAATCCACCTTCTGTTTCCTTTAAAGGGTTGTGCTCACATGCTAGGAGCCTCCCTGGGCCCTGGGGGGTGTTTTTCCCTATGGACCAAGGCAGGCAATTAAGGTTGTTCCAAGTAGAACCTAGGCTCTTTAAAAAATCTCTTTGTAGCCTATCGTTAAGAGTTCTTTACATGCCTTGATCTATGCTCCTCTAGTTAGGCAGTATTAACTGCCTATGAAGGCATCTCTTAGGGTGATAGCTTACTTAACACTTAACGCAGTTAATAATGTGTCTTCTGTTCCAAAATGGTTTGATTAAAATTGCTCTAATGAATTATGAAGTTTAGAGCAGATGTTAAAATGTCTTCCCAGAGCCCAGGAATAGAAGGTCTTGCTAAATGAAACTTGAAAAATGCAAAAACACTTTAAAAGAACTAGCGTTTGACAACCTAGTGAAAGCATGTGCCAGTAAAAAAAGAGTTCTCTCTTTTGGCCAGGTATTAGTCAGTCGTGTTTTGCGAATGATAACTGTCCTGCCTTACGCCACTATATTATGGCTAGCCAGTGGGTTACACATTTTGGGGAGTATTATAACTGCTCATCTTTTCTAATAGATAATGATTTGCATTTGTCCATGCTTGAGAGGTCTAACCTCATCTTTTCCCTTGAAAAACTAAAGAAGGGCATTTTAGCTTTATCAAAAAATTAGGCTCCCAAGCCTGATGGTATTTCCCTGGATATGTTTATTGAAGATATTGAGATTTGGGGCTGAACTCTAATGGTGGTTTTGAATGCAGCAGTTAGAGGAGGTCCGCTGCCGTCGTGGTCCACCTCAGTCATTGTCCCTCTTTTTAAGAAGGGTGAAAAACATAATCCCCAAATTTACAGCCTGATTTCTTTGATTGACTCTGTGGTGAAGTGTCTGGGGTAGGTGCTTTAGGATAGGTTATTGTTGTGGGTGGATGAGAATAGTGTAATATGGCTTCAGGCCAGGTAGATCTACACCAGATCAATGTCTGAACTTGTATATGCTTGTCAACAAGTATCCAGTAGCTTGACATGAATTGATCCATTTAGCTTTTGTGGACCTGACATTCTCTTTTGACAGGTTTAAATGGGCCAAACTCTGGGGTGGATCCTGACATTGTGCAATTACTCAATGATTTATATGTGAACACTACAACATTAGTTCGGTATACCTAGGACTCCGCCTGCACCCGTCTATTCAGAACGAGTAAAAGCGTGCGACTGTGGTGTATTCTTGCCCCATTCCTATTCTCCATATATATAAATACTATATGCAGAGGATGAAAGTCCTAACGGCCTGGGCCACGCTGGGTCTCCAGGTGCTATTGAATACATTGATAGAATTTATTGAGGGCCTGGATCTCTTTGTTCATTTTAGTAAGGGCCTAATTTAGATCTCGGCAGAGGGAATACGCCATCACAAATGTGACAGATATTTCATCCGCCATATTACAATCCCCATAGGAGATATTGGAACTGTGTATTTCCCTCTTCCAATACCTAAATCAGTCCCAAAGTCCTATTTCATGGTTGTGGGCCCAGGTTCAACCAGAACACAAACATTCAGCGTCAGCTTTCTCTTATCTTGGGGTGTTATTTGACTCCAGTGTGACCTGGAAACCATGATTTGAACAAGAGGGAGGTGTTTATAAAGGCTAACGCTGCTGTGACCAGCTTTTCCCATAGATTAGTGGGTAGGCCACCTCTGGCTGTAACAAAGGTTTACCAGGCTAAGTGTGTCTCTAAGGTCATGTATGACAGTAATATTTGGGGATAAGTAAAGGCAGATCATTTAAATATTATTGAAAATGGGGTTTAAGGCATTTGTTGGGTGTTCCTCAAAGTACCCCAGCAGTTTGCCCACATGAGGAGCTAGGTGTAAAGGACATTAGGGACTATACTGCCTTGAAGCCTTTTTTATGCTGGATCGAGGTTTGGAGAAGGGCTAAATATCCTGATTGTCAAGGATTGTTTGTCTCTTGATCATGCTGCTAGATCCCTTTGTTTGCATATATCAAGGAGTCTTTTAAAAGCCTGGGAAAGATATCTTATTTCTCAGCTCAGGGTCCATGGTCAAATTTGAGTTGAACTGGGTGAGGGATCAATTCCTTGAATGTAGAATGTTTCATAGAGAGCAGGTTAAAATGTTGAAACACTCTGTATGTAGTCAAATGCTCCTAAAAGAAGGTTCAGTTCATGGAACCTTACTTATTGATTGTGAGAAGTGACAGGGATAGGTTCTTGTTCACCAGATTCAGATTGAACATGTTGCACCATCTACTGACTTTTCCCAGTGGATGGAATACCCTTGGTTCACTGGGTCCCAGTGGCTGTAACATTACATCGCCACAAGATATCCTACGCTCAATCATGTTCTGTGAATATTTTAAGCTCACTAGGACATTCTTTATCATTCCTTTGTTGAAAACCCCAAACTTTGTGCAGGTTTGTCCAGCTCTACTGTTTTTATAGCTTTTACCTGATAAGCACACTATTTTCAAAGTAACCTGCTTTTTAAGAGTGGCAGTGCAACTGAAGTCTACCAGGATTGATTAATTGGACTGTATTTGATGGCTGCATGTCTTAAGTCGTCTTACCCATATGTTTTTTATTTTTTGTTATAATAGCTTTGTTTTTTAAATCCTATTGTATTTTATATTTCATGTTTTTTTATTGATCTATTTCACTGATGTTTGTATATGTGGCTTGATGTTTTATTTACTTGTACTTTTATGACTATGTAACTGAATTGAGTTTATGTAGTAACAATAAAATTCAGTTCTTCCTTTCAACCCTTTTTTGCTTGATCCTATAGATACTTTAGAAGCAACTGTTATTCTCAGGCAAATGTTTCATGCTCATTGCACCACAAGATGTAAGTTTTATTTCACTAATAGAGCGAAAGTAAAACCAGCCTGAAGTCACTTTTATTCCTGTCTGGAGGACACCTGACCTTTCAGTTCTGGCTGGGCTATTCATGTTGGTGCACAAGAAAGACTGGTTTGCATAGAGACTTTCTTTAAAGAAGGAATGCATGTAGCATGTCAAAATGAGTAAACCTTTTCTAGTCTGTACTAAAAGTATCGAGGAACTGTGAATAATCCTCATTACAAAAATGATTAAGGAATCGTTGGACCATATAAGAAAATAAAAACAATCAAGATACATTACAGATTTCTGATGAATATTAAGCCTGGGTTTGCAGAAGTAAATGTGTTTGGCTGACACACAATTTGGAAAAAGTCTTATTAGTTTATAAAAATAAGGCATAGGTTGGTGGGTCCTCTTCTGTGTCAAGGTTTTACCTGTGACAACATAATTTTAATATCCCTCAATCCTTAAGATCAACTACAATATTCAGGTGAATTTCAATGCTTGATGCTATGGACTTTGAGTGGACAATGAAAGGTATGATTATCACTAATAAAGACTTGGGACTCAATAGTCTAGGTGAAAAAATGAAATAGGGTACCAAGGAATTGTCTGTTGAAGAAGATAAAAATTTGTAAACCCTCCTCCTATATTCAAGCTGCAAATATTTGCTAATGCACTTCAAAGTTAAAAGCCCTCTTTCATGATCTTAACTAAAACAAGTATTTGTTTTATAATTTGGCAATGTTCGTAAACAAAGGAAATGTAAACAAAAAATGTTAAATGTTGGTACCACTACAACAAGTATCTCAAGGTCACATTTTGGGTATGCAATGTGCTTTAGAAATGTTTCATCAAAAACGTTGTTGAATTTCCACGCCTAAAAAAATGTTTCTGTCAGAGGAGTGGCTTGAGAACAAAAAGGGTATCTCATCTAATTAAGGAACTTGAAATATTACACAGGAATTTTTTAGCTCCTTTAATTTCATGGTAGAGTTATAGAAAGTGTTGGAAGCAAAATGGACAACTTGAAGTGATTTGGACAGTTAATGGGATTACAAATTCTATACATTAATTGAAAATGTTAATTAAAACCTTTGAGAATTGCCAGCTACACTGTATACGGTATGCATCAAATCCACTATAGATATGGTATAACCATGTTATGAACACTTGATTAGACTAAAGCCACATTTTAGTCAGTGTTAGTTATCTATAACAATAAATACTGAATTTGTTTTTCAAAATATTATAGTGACTCAATAAGGCAATCTCTTAATTCTTATGGTTGCAGCACTTAGGTCTTGCTTTTATTCATTTTGTTAATGATTTTTATTTCAGTAATAAACATTAAATTTGAATTGGTTTGAATTGAAGAGAAAGGCACGGTACCTGGCATGCAGGAACTGTAAACTTTTGATAACAGTTTCATGCGCGCCTCATTGTTAAAACAATGCAACATCTGGGATATGATGTATAAGTCAGCTTCTGGAATTGGATCTTCAAAGAAGTCACCTAGAAGGAAGGTAAGGCAACAGTACACACTTCTGTTAATACGCTTGCTGAAGTTAACATTGAAAATTTTATTTTCCCACTTTTGTAAATAGGTGTGATATTTCTATTGGGCATTGTTACAGTTATAAAACTCCAACAAACAGGACTATGGCTACACTTAAATACAATATCAAAGCTCCACTGTAGGGTCATGGGAGAGAAATCAATCTCCTGTAGTAAATACTGCAATCTTTATCTTGTCAAGAGAACCCACACACACCTTTTGCCTCACTGCACTTCACATAAGCTGCTTGACCTAGATGGTATGATTTTCCAAGCCATCTAAGAGCTGCAATAAGAATCAAAGATTTAAAATGTTTCCTGAAGATCATTCTATCGAGCTTGGAAGATGTCATTTGACCACCTGCCTCAATCCATCCTTAAAATGGACAACCTCACCGCTTCTACTCTTGTTCTCCACTCGCACAAATGTTTTTTAGAAATCACATACTTACTGTGCAACTTTATTTAGGGGGTTATTACAACTTTGGAGGAGGTGTTAATCCGTCTCAAAAGTGACGGTAAAGTGACAGATATACCACCAACCGTATTACGAGTTCCATAGGATATAATGGACTTGTAATACGACTGGTGGTATATCCGTCACTTTACCGTCACTTTTGGGACGGATTAACACCTCCTCCAAAGTTGTAATAACCCCCTTAATTTCTTTTTAAGTTGTTGAATAGCGCATTTTGTACTTATTTCTTTTTAATATGTTGTACTTTTTCTCCAGAATATTTTTACCTCACTGAATCATGTGCTCATCAATGTCTGCATTCCCTTAGTCAAACACACATATATGTCATAATTCTAGAAAACTAACTAATCTGAATTCATGTTCTAATCTTTTTTTGAACAATGGAATGTTGACAGGGGCATTGAAGACACTGGAGCGGGAGTAGCATATAAATGTTATCTACATTACAAAACCCTAAATTAAAGACCAAATGCCACTCTCTCCTGCCTCGTGAATTGCAGAGGAAAAGAGAGGGGCAGAGTCTGTGGGCGAAGGAATACATCAAGCTTTCCCTTCTTCATTTTCCTGTGCTTCACAGTGGCATTGTAGCTGTTGAACTATGAAGTAAGGAATTTCTTCAGCTCCTGTGTCTGCTTCGGCTCTGCCAATTGAATAAACACAGTTTTTCACAGCTGGGGTGTACTAGGACCTGACTTCAGCCCATTTCTTGGCTCTTTCTGTTACTGTTTGCTGTTTGTCCTTTGCAGACATGGGCTTGTATGTGACTGCAACTGTCAGACATACACAGCAAGAGATGTGAAACACCCAATAGTTTCTGAGCTGCTTGGGAGTTTAAAACCCTATTTCTCCCGGAAACCTAATATTTTTAATTAGGGCACTCTGTCTTATGGAAAGAATAGTCTCATAAATTTAACAAGCTATATTTTCATTATTGTCTTGCTCTCCTGTATTCAGTCCGAGTCAAACAGGGCTTAAATAGCTGTGATAGCCCTCTTTGGTATGGTGAAAGATTATTAGAACATTCTACACTACAGCAGGCTATAAGAGTACATTAGAATTGTTTCCAGTCTTGAGAAATACAAATAAAAATCTGCAGTCAAACTAAGACACAGCTTCCTACATGTACTATCTCAAAGTGAGACATAGGCCCTCATTCTGACCCTGGCGGTCTTTGACCGCCAGGGCGGAGGACCGCGGGAGCACCGCCGACAAGCCGGCGGTGCTTCATTGGGGATTCCGACCGCGGCGGTAAAGCCGCGGTCGGACCGGCACCACTGGCGGGGTCCCGCCAGTGTACCGCGGCCCCATTGAATCCTCCGCGGCGGCGCAGCTTGCTGCACCGCCGCGGGGATTCTGACCCCCCCTACCGCCATCCAGATCCCGGCGGTCGGACCGCCGAGATCCGGATGGCGGTAGGGGGGGTCGCGGGGCCCCTGGGGGCCCCTGCAGTGCCCATGCCACTGGCATGGGCATTGCAGGGGCCCCCGTAAGAGGGCCCCTACATGTATTTCACTGTCTGCTGCGCAGACAGTGAAATACGCGACGGGTGCAACTGCACCCGTCGCACAGCTTCCACTCCGCCGGCTCGATTCCGAGCCGGCTTCATTGTGGAAGCCTCTTTCCCGCTGGGCTGGCTGGCGGTCTGAACGAGACCGCCCGCCAGCCCAGCGGGAAAGTCAGAATTACCGCCGCGGTCTTTCGACCGCGGAACGGTAACCTGACGGCGGGACTTTGGCGGGCGGCCTCCGCCGCCCGCCAAGGTCAGAATGAGGGCCATAGTGTGCACAGAGTCCAAGGGTTCCCCTTAGTGGTAAGATAGTGGCAAAATTAGATAATTCTAATGCTCTATTTTGTGGTAGTGAGGTCAAGCAGTAGGCTTATCAGAGGGTAGTGTTAAGCATTTGTTGTGCACACACAGGCAATAAATGAGGAACACACACTCAAAGATTTAACTCCAGGCCAATAGTTTTTATATGGAAAAATATATTTTCTTAATTTATTTTTAGAACCACAAGTTCAAGATTTGAAGTAAATACATAAAATGCAAGGTACTCCACACAGGTAAGTTAGGAACTTTGAATTAGAGCAGTAACATACACAGTTTTAGTTAAAATGGCAATAAGCTATTTTAAAAGTGGACACTGCAAAAATCTACGGTTCTTGGGGGAGGTAAGTAATGGTTAGTTTGTCAGGTAAGTAAGGCACTTACAAGTTCATGTTCTTGGGCATAGGCAGCCCACTGTTGGGGGTTCAAGGCAACCCCAAAGTTACTACACCAGCAGCTCAGGGCCGGTCAGGTGCAGAGGTCAAAGAGGTGCCCAAAACACAATGGCACCTATGGATAACAGGAGTGCTCCAGTTCCAGTCTGCCAGCAGGTAAGTACCCACGTCCTCGAGGGCAGACCAGGGAGGTTTTGTAGAGCACTGGGGGGGACACAAGTAGGCACACAAAACACACCCTCAGTGGCACAGGGGCGACCGGGTGCTGTGTGCAAAGCAGGCATCGGGTTTTGTATTGGATTCAATCGGGGTCACTCTAGCAGTGCAGGTAGGGCACAGGGTGGCTTCTCGGGCCAGCCACTGACTAGGCTAGGCAGAGGGTTGCCTGGGGGTCCCTCCTGCACTGTAGTTTGGTTCCTTCTGGTCCTGGGCGCTGCAGGTGCAGTGCTTGGTCCAGGTGTCGGGTCCCTTGTTACAGGCAGTCGCGGTCAGGGGGAGCCTCTGGATTCTCTCTGCATGTATCGCTGTGAGGGTCCAGGGTGGTCGTCTCGGACCACTCACGGGGTCGCAGTCACCTGGGAGTCCTCCCTGTGGTGTTGGTTCTCTGGATCTGGAGCCAGGGGCGTCGGGTGCAGACGGTGAATTCTCACACTTCCGGCGGGAAGAGTGAAGTCCTTTAAAAGTTGCAAGAAGTTGCAATATTGTTGCTGATGCTGAGCAGAGCTGCTGCTCATAGGAGTTTCTTGGTCCTTCGGTTCAGGGCAGTCCTCTGAGGCTTCAGAGGTCGCTGGTCCCTGTCGGATGCGTCACTGTTGCAGGATTTCGACTCAGGAGACAGGCCGGTAGTGCTGGGGCTAAAGCAGTTGTGGTCTCTGTTGACTCTGCAGAGCTTTCAGGTCAGCAGTCCTTCTTCTTGGATCAGGTTGCAGGAATCTGAATTCTAAGTACTAAATTTAGGGGTGTGTTTAGGTCTGGGGGCAGTAGCCAATGGCTACTGTCCTGGAGGGTGGCTACACCCTCTTTGTGCCTCCTCCCTGAGGGGAGGGGGGCACATCCCTAATGCTATTGGGGGAATCCTCCAAAATTAAGATGGAGGATTTCGAAAGGCAGGGGTCACCTCAGCTCAGGGGACCTTAGGGGCTGTCCTGACTGGTAGGTGACTCCTCCTTGTTTTCCTCATTATCTCCTCCTGCCTTGCCGTCAAAAGTGGGGGCAGTGGCCGGAGGGGCGGGCATCTCCACTAACTGGGATGCCCTGTGGTGAAGTGGTGAGTAAAGGAGGCTGGCTTGGCTTATAGTTGGTACCTTGTGGCACTTACACCTTGTGCCAGGCCCAGTTATCCGTTATTAGTAGAATAGAGGTGTTCTAGCAGCTTAGGCTGGTAGAGGTAGCTATAGCAGAGCAGCTTAGGCGGAACTAGGAGACATGCAAAGCTCCTACTATACCACTTATATCACTTAGCACTATATCATATGAAAACACAATACTCAGAGTTACTTAAAATAAAGGTACTTTATTTTAGTGACAGTATGCTAAAATTATCTCAGAGGATATAGGGCCAGATGTAGCAAACCATTTGCGAGTCGCAAACGGCGAAAATGCATTTCCGACTCGCAAATAGGAAGGGCTGTTTCCTCATTTATTGCCTTGTGTGTACAACAAATGCTTAACACTACTCTCTGATAAGCCTACTGCTCGACCACACTACCACAAGAAAGAACATTAGAAGTATTTCTTTTTGCCACTATCTTGCCTCTAAGGGGAACCCTTGGACTTTGTGCACACTATTTCTTACTTTGAAATAGTATATACAGAGCCAACTTCCCACACATCTTTAGTGTGAGGTTTTTGGACAAGCACAACTGGGCTAACCCAGGGGCTTTCTGAAGGCTCAATCACCCCTAAGTCCAATTTTTCCTGCACCTCTTGTTTAATGTAGTCCCTGACATGGTCAGGCTGCCTATATATCTTACTTTTGACAGGTAAACTGTCTCCAGTATTGATAGAAAACTGACTTAAGAGATTAACACAGTTGTCTTTCTGTTCAGCAGTAAGACAATCTGCTAAGACCACTCCCTCCACTAAGCCATCAGCTTCAGTGGTAGACAAGAGATCAGGGAGAGGGTCACTCTCTGCTTCCTGTCCCTCATCAGTTGCCATGAGTAGGGTGAGATCAGCCCTGTCATAGTAGTGTTTCAGGTGGTTCACATGGAGCACTCTAAGGGGACTCCTGGCAGTGCCAAGGTCTACCAAATAGGTAACCTTACCCTTTTTTTTCAACAATGAGATGGGGTGCACTCCATTTGTCCTGGAGTGCTCTTGGGGCTACAGGCTCCAATACCCACACCTTCTGTCTTGGGTGGTACTGAGTCAGGACAGCCTTCGGTCATGCCATTGCTTTTGCAGCTCCTGGCTGGCCTGAAGAATGTTACTGGCCTTTTTCATAAACTCTGCCATTCTTGATCTTAGGCAAAGTACATAGTCCACAATGTCCTGTTTAGGAGCTGTTAAAGGTTGTTCCCAACCCTCCTTAACAAGAGCAAGTGGACCTCTCACACCATGCCCAAAGAGGAGTTCAAAGGGGCTAAAGTCCACTCCTTTTTGGGGTACCTTCCTGTAAGCAAAAAGGAGGCAAGGTAGCAGGACATCCCATCTCCTTCTGAGTTTTTCAGGGAGTCCCATTATCATACCTTTGAGAGTTTTATTAAACCTCTCAACCAGACTATTTGTTTGTGGATGGGAAGGATTTGTGAACTTGTAAGTTACACCACACTCCTTCCACTTAGCTTTGAGGTATGCAGACATGAAGTTACTATCCCAGTCTGACACCACTTTCTTAGGGACCCCCACTCTGGAAAAGATTCCTAGGAGGGCCTTTGCCAATGCAGGAGCTGTAGTGGTCCTTAAGGGGATGGCTTCAGGGTACCTAGTGGCATGGTCCACTACCACCAGGATAAATCTATTGCCTGAAGCTGTTGGAGGGTCAAGGGGGCAACTGTGTCAACCCCTACCCTTTCAAAGGGCACCCCAACCACTGGAAGTGGGATTAAATGGGCCTGTGGGGTGCCACCAGTATTGCCACTGGCTTGGCAGGTCACACAAGAGCGACAAAACTCTTTAGTGTCCTCTGACATATGAGGCGAGTGAAACAGGGGAACGAGCCTGTCCCAAGTTTTCGTCTGGCCCAAATGCCCAGCCAAAGGAATGTCATGTGCCAAGGTAAGAAGAAACTCTCTGTACTGCAAGGGAATGACCAATCTCCTCGTAGCTCCAGGTTTAGGGTCCCTTGACTCAGTGTACAAGAGGTTGTTTTCCCAATACAGCTTTTGGCTATCACTGACATCCCCATTCTGCTGCTTGACAGCTTGCTGTCTTAAACCCTCTAGTGTGGGACAGGTCTGCTATGCCACACTCAGCTCTTCCCTAGCAAGCACCCCTGCACCCAAAAGCTCAGCAGTGTCTGCTGCCAGCTCCTCTGGCGTAGGTTCTGCACAGGGATAGGATTCCTCTTCCTTAAAAGGGGAATCTTCTGGAGAGAGAGGGATAGTGGGCAAGGATTTACCCTTTCTACCCCTAGCCTTTGGGAGCAGTTGGTCCATTGTTCCAGGATCCAAGTTTCCCTGTCCTTTTTGCTTGTTGGCCTGAGCCCTTGTCAAAGCAAAAATATGCCCAGAAATGCCCAGCATTGCTGCATGAGCCTCCAACTCCACTTCAGCCCAAGCTGATGTTTCCAAATCATTGCCTAGTAAGCAATCTACAGGTAATTCAGTGGCTACCACAACATTTTTTGGACCAGTAACCCCCCCCAGTTGAGATTCACAACAGCCATGGGGTGGCTAAGAGTGTTGTTATGAGCATCAGTCACTTGGTACTGCTGACCAAGTAGGTGTTGATCAGGGTGAACCAGTTTCTCTATCACCATAGTTACATTGGCTCCTGTGTCTCTGTAGGCCTCAACCTCAACACTGTTGATTAGGGGTAGTTGCTTGTACTTACCCATATTAAGGGGGCAAGCAACCAAGGTGGCAAAGTCAATGCCACCATCAGAGACTAAAACAGCCTCTGTGGTCTCCCTAACAAGACCAACCCCAACTACACTGCCAATAGTGAGCCCAGCTACACCCTTGGATTGGCTATTTGTAGTAGACTTACCACCACCACTGCTATTACTAGGGGCACTAAAGGTTGCAGTTGGAGTTGTGGTAGTGCGAGGTTTGGTGTTTTTCTTTGGACAAGTGGAATCACTTGCCCAGTGGCCTTTTACTTTACGTAAATAACACCAAGGCTTTTTCTGATTGTTAGAAGAGGATTTGGACCCACCCCACCCAGAGGATTTTTGTGGGCCTGATGAAGACTCAGAATGTTTTTTATCTTTGTCCCCACCCTTGTCAGAAGACTTATCATCCATATTCTTGCCATCCTTTTCATCCCCTGTATGAAGTTTTCTGTTCACTCATGTTCTGACCCATTTGTCTGCTTTCTTTCCCAATTCTTGGGGAGAGGTCAAATCTGAGTCTAGCAAGTAAGGGTGCAACAAATCAGACACACAATTGTTAAGAATATGCTCTCTCAGGATCAGATTATACAGGCTTTCATAGTCAGTCACCTTACTGCAATGTAACCATCCCTCGAAGGCCTTAACTGAACAGTCTACAAAGTCTGTCCAGTCTTGAGAGGACTCTTTTCTGGTGTCTCTGAACATAATCCTGTATTGTTCAGTGGTTAAGCCAAATCCATCCAAGAGTGCATCCTTCAAAACTCTGTAATTATTAGCATCACTTTCTCTGACAGTAAGGAGCCTATTCCTACCCTTACCAGTGAAAGATTGCCACAAGATAGCAGCCCACTGCCTTTGAGGGACCAACTGTACCATACAGGCCCTCTCGAGTGCAGCAAACCACTTGTTGATGTCATCCCCCTCCTTGTAAGGGGGGACTATCTTATGCAGATTTCTGGAATCTTGCTCTCTAACAGGATTGCTATCAGAAATACTGCTGCTACCACCATGGGGAACTAACCCCAATCTCTGTATTTCCCTCTCTACATCCAGGGATTCCATGTCTAAGGCCAGCTGCTGCTGTTTAAGCTTCACCCTGGCCTCTTCCAATCTCAGCTTTCTGAGTTCCCTTTCCATTAAGTTATCCTCAGGTTGGGAGGCTTGGGAATGTTTAGCTACAGAGGAAATGTGGGAATTGGCAGAGAGAGACCTGTCCCTAACTGGCTGGACCATAGTAACCTGGGTTTTAGGAGTGAAAGATACCCTACTAATGTGTGACCCTTTCCCACTACCAGTGTCACTAGGAGGCCTGCTAGAGGGCAGGTATTTGTAAAAACCCTCCCTAATCTCTTCAGGGAACTCCTCTGAGTCTGACTGGGTACCTTCCCCTCCTACCTCCTGTTCCTGGGATGCGCCAGACTGGTTCTGGTCACTTTCTAGGAGCAGATTAAAGAGAAAGTCTTTTGTAGGATTCTTACCAATGCTTGAACCTCTTTTATGCAGAGACCCCTCAAACTTTTAAAGTTTAAACTCTCATAGGTTGCCTGAACAATTTTTGGAATGCGCTCTACTGTACACATGATAGAATAGGTTCAAGACAGAGAGAGAAAAAGTTTTAGAACTTTTTGTCACCTACTGCGCTGGACTTCTCACCTCTGGATTTCGGATTGGCGAATACACCAAGTCTTCTACAGGTCCTGGATGCTCCTAGATAAGGTGACCCCTTCTAGTAGCCACGGTGCCGCTTGACAGGCTAGGCCAAAGCAGACCGTACCCTCCAGAAGGAGTCACAGAGGGAAAAAACCCCAACACTGGGGAAAAAACCTCTAACAGGAACTCCTGAAGGAAAACAAGAAACAACAGGACTTGACAACAGGAAACAAAAATAGGCAATATCCAGGGTACAAGGCAGGAAAAAAGGAACAGGCAAAAATATCCCAAGGCAAAAGCAGGAACAAAGAACAGGCAAAAATCTCCCAAGACAAAAGCAGGAACAAAGAACAGGCAAAAATCTCCCAAGGCAAAAAGCAGGAACAAAGAGCAGGAGCGAACAGCACAACCAGAAGGAAGTGTTTGCAACGCAAGGAGGAACAAGACTGACTGACTTATATACTGAGAAAAGGGAAGTGACATCACAGGAAAGGGAAGAAACACCACCTTGGATTGGGAAAAGCCCATAGACTAGTATAGGAAAAAGGAAGTAGTATAAAAGAAAAACAGAGCATGCTGGGACAAAAACATGACGAAGACAAGATGGAAACAACATGGATAGAGACAGGCAAAAGGCCCAACAAAAAACCCACCACCAACAATAAAAGAAGAAAAAAGGCTACAAGTAAGTGTAGCGCGACCGGGAGCGAAATATATGCTTCCCAGAAGGCATAGTCAAAATATGCGGGGAACGGCGCTCTGAATATTGGTAGCGCGTTCCACCCGTGAGGACAGAAAGAGACGCCGCGTCAGAGCGTGGCGTTACAGTAGGTCCCTTCCCCGAGGCTCCAGGTTTGTCAGGATGATTGTCAAAAAACAGGCGAACCAAACGGGGAGCATGGACGGAGGAAACATCTTCCTACGAACAGTCACTGAGGGGGTCTCCTTGCCAGTGGACCAAAAACTGTAGTTTGCGTAGAAAAATTCTGGAATCACAGATCTCCTGGACTTCATACTCAGGCTGTCCGTTGATAGAAAGAGGAGCTGGACGTTGGAACTGGCGATGGTAAGGATCAGGAACAAAGGGTTTTAACAGGGACACATGGAAAACAGGATGAACCCTCCAGGTATGAGGTAAGCGGAGACGCACAACTACAGGATTCAGGATGTGCGAAATTCGAAAGGGTCCATAAAAACGTGGTTTGAACTTATTGGTGGAAAACCGGGATGGTAGAAATCTGGTGGAAAGCCATACCTTGTGGCCCACTTGATACAAACGTGCGGCTTGCCGATAACGATCCGCCTTTCGCTTCATAGCTTGTTTCGAAGCTAGGAGAGTAGTGTGAAATAGGCCCTGGATTCGACGGATCTGTCGTGAAAAAGAAGTGACTGCAGGCACAGAAGAGGATGTTCGAGAAACAGTAGTGAAAGTCCTCGGAGGAAATCCATAAGTACAATAAAAGGGTGTGGTCTTGGTCGCACTATGTATTGTGTTGTTATAGGAGAACTCGGCAAGAGCAAGATATTCCGACCAATTGCTTTGTGTGGCATTACAGTAACATCTCAGATACTGCTGAAGTTCTTGATTCACTCGTTCAGTTTGCCCATTCGTTTGTGGATGGAAACCCGAGGATAAAGAAATCTCAATGTTAAAGAAGGCACAAAAGGCTCTCCAGAAATGTGATACATATTGAGGCCCTCTGTCCGAAATGACCTCTAGAGGAAGACCATGGAGGCGAAAAATATCTAGTAGAAAAATGCGACTCATTTCTGGGGCTGTTGGTAGTTTCTTCAAGGCTGAAAAATGGGCCATCTTGGTGAATGAATCTACTGTTACCATGATTACTTGGTTACCAGAGGAAGTAGGTAGAGAGCATATGAAATCCGTGGATAGAGTACACCAAGGAGCGGAGGGAACCGGTAAAGGTCTTAATAAACCTGCCACCTTAGTTTGGGCTGTCTTAGTCTGGGCACAGACTGGGCATGCTGACACATAGGTTTCAGTGTCTGTCTTTAGCGAAGGCCACCAAAAAGATCGCTGAAGCAGTTCCTGGGTCTTCCTGATTCCTCGCTGACCGGCTATAGGAGAATCATGACACATTTGCAGGGCTTCTGTCTGCACTTTCTTGGTAGGTAGGAAGAGAGCATGTTGATGATAGAAGTAGTTGTCCTTCTTCTGCAAAAAAGGAGTCACTTTATCCCATTCTGAAGCAGACAGAAACTGGTACTCGGATTGAATGCGTTCTTGAAAAGATTGAGTAGCTCCGATGAGCCTGCTAGACTCAATAAGATGTGGAGGGGAGTTCTGGGCTATGTCAGGAGTTCTGCGGGATAAGGCATCTGCCACTAAATTCTGGAAACCAGGTATGAACGTGATCACGAAATCTTACTGGCTAAAGAAGAAAGCCCATCGAGTATGACGACTGTTGCGACACTGAAAGCTCCGAAGACACTGGAGATTACGGTGATCAGTCCTAGCTTCAAAAGTCTCTCTGGAACCCATCAGGAAATGCCTCCATTCCTTACAAGCTACTTTGAGAGCGAGTAGTTCTCGTTCCAGTACAGAATAATTTTGTTCAGCCTCTGATAGAATATGCGACAGATAAAAGATAGGATGTTCCAATCCATCATTGTTTTGCTTCTGCAGCAGAACTGCTCCAATATCTCGGTCTGAGGCATCATTCACGACGATAAATGTCTTGGTATTGTCAGGATGACGCAACACGGGTGCTTGGGTAAAGGCTGTCTTTAATTCTTGAAACGCGTGTTCAGCCTCCTTGGTCCAAATGAAACCCTTCTTCAGGTTCTCATTCTTAATTGTTTGTGTTATGAAACTTTGTAGGTGGGCAAAGTTCTGAATAAACTGACGATAAAAGTTTGATAACCCAAGAAAACATTGCATTTCTTTAATGGACATTGGAGAAGGCCAATCTAATATGGCACTGACCTTGTCAGGATCCATGGATTTTTCGTGTTGATTAATACAAAACCCGAGATACCTTACTTCAGATTTATGGAACTCACACTTCTCAGGTTTACAAAACAATTGGTTTTTCTTGAGTCTTTCCAGGACTTGCAGGACATGATCTATATGGTGCTCAGGATAACGGGAATATATCAAGATATCATCCAAATAAATGACTACATATTGATTGAGTACATCAGAGAACACTGAATGCATAAATCGTTGAAAAACAGAAGGGGCGTTGGTCAGTCCAAAGGGCATAACACGATACTCATAGTGCCCAAAAGGGGTACGGAAAGCATTCTTCCATTCATCTCCTTCCTTGATCCGAAGGAGATGATAGGCACCCCGTAAGTCTAATTTAGTAAATATCTTGGCTCCTTGAAGGGCATTCCAGTATATCTCTGAATAAAGGCAGTGGATATCGATCCTTAATCGTTATTCTGTTGAGTTCACGAAAGTCCACACAAGGACGCAAATCCTTAGTCTTCTTTGGGACGAAGAAGAGAGGAGCCCCAGCGGGGGACGTGGAAGGAGCAATCAAACCGTTGTGTAAGTTGTCGTCTAAATATTCCCCTAACACCTTCTTTTCTTGGTCTGTCAGAGAATACATTCGACCGAAGGGAACAACTTAATCAGGAATTAAAGGAATAGCACAGTCATAACTGCGATGAGGAGGCAAAATAGGATTACTAGGTTTCTGAAAAATCCTGATATATTCCTGATAACAATCTGGAACCCCCTGGATAATATTGATAGAGTTAGTGTTATCCTTAGTTGACTGACAGGACCTTTTTGGAGTCCAATAAGAAGTAGTAGAATAACAATTCTGTTGACAAAATGAAGACGTTAGGGATATAGTTCGTGTTTCCCAATTGATATAGGGGTTGTGTCGGGCTAACCAGGGAATTCCCAAAATCATGATGTGATTTGGTGAGCCTATGAGATCAAAGGCAACGTGTTCTTGATGCCCCCCAAATGTCATACAAAGAGTAGGAGTTGAGGCCACCACAGGTCCTGAGGTTAACGGAGAGCCATCCACTGTGTGAACCTTCTCAGGGGTTTCTTTAGGAATGCAGGGAATTCCTTTACTAGTAGCCCAGGGCTCATCCAGATAGAGTCCTTTGGCTCCACAATCAAGGAGAGCCAGAAGATGTTCTTCTTGATCTTGTGAACTTTGTAACTTGACCGAGAGGATAAACAGGGCGGACATGCTTTCTTTGGAGGAACATATTGATGGTACTTCAGCTCCTCCCGTCTCCTTCCTCCTTACAGGGAACGGGAGCTGGTGTTTCCCGCAGGCCTTGAGGGACGTACTGGACAACTACGGAGCAGGTGGCCAGCCTTACCACAGTATAGGCAAAGTCCTCTCCGTCGTCGTTCCTCCCTTTCTGACTCCGTCAATGGCCCACAAACCAGATCTATCTGCATGGGCTCTTCATGGGGAGGTGGAGAGGCTTCAGATGGACTATCTTCCGTTCGCCGACTGCTAGCACGGAAGGTATCGGGCTGGTATGGAGCTCTAGTTCTACGTCTTTCCATCTTGCGCTCTCGAAGTCTATACTCGATGTTCATAGATTGATCCATTAATTCTTTCAAAGAACAAGCTGGGGAACAGTGTACAAGCTCATCTTTAATTTCTTCACGCAGGCCTCGGCGGAAAAGGGTTACGAAGGTGCGTTCTACTCAGGAGGTTTCAGCTGCCAGCTATTTGAAGCGGGTTATATACTGCAGTACATCCTGATTACCTTGCTGAATGTCACATAAGGCTTCTTCAGCTGCTGCTTCTACCCCAGGTCTCTCAAACATTTGTTTGAAAACAGTCAGGAAAGCGGAATAGTTAGCCAGGACTGGGTCATCTGCAGAAACCAGAGGAGTCGCCCAAGCAAGCGCTGGACCAGACAAGGCGCTGATCAGACAGCCCACCTCAGTCTTATCCGAAGAAAACTGCAGTGGACGAAAGGCAAAGAAAACCGTCAGGGCGTCAAAAAATTCCTTCATCTTTAAAGGATCTCCGGAATATCGAGGAATAGTAGCAGATACGGGTGGTATGTCCATTGATCGGGAAGACAAGACCTGTCGTAGCGCAGTGTTCTCTGCCCGTAACTGTTGTAACTCTTGGGCTTGTTGTTGGACAGTCTGTAACATAGCTTGAGCATTTTCTGACACCTCTCCCTGTGGATCTTCCATGGCGCTCTCGCAATGCAGAATCTTTTGGCGTTGCAATCTGTCACGTACTGCGCTGGACTTCTCACCTCTGGATTTCGGATTGGCGAATACACCAAGTCTTCTACAGGTCCTGGATGCTCCCAGATAAGGGCAACCCCTTCTAGTAGCCACGGTGCCGCTTGACAGGCTACGCCAAAGCAGTCCGTACCGTCTAGAACAGAGGTCTTCAAACTGGGGGGCGGGCCCCCCTAGGGGGGCCTCAAGTGATCCCAGGGGGGGCGCCAAACTCTGGCCAAAATAAATATTTTACAAATAACATGCCTTTGTTTTAAGCAGAAGCATGTTATTGCAGTTTTAAAAAGGTAACAGTACTTAACTGCAATGTTTAAATAGGTTTAGACCTATTTAAATATTGCCATCTTTCTAAAATAATTGTGAAAATTTCTGAAGGGGGGGCCCAATGATTTTTATTTTTCAACTGGGGGGGGCGCGGCATTAAAAAGTTTGAAGACCACTGCTCTAGAAGGAGTCCCAGAGGGAAAAAAACCCAACACTGGGGAAAAAACCTCTAACAGGAACGCCTGAAGGAAAACAAGAAAAAACAGGACTTGACAACAGGAAACAAAAATAGGCAATATCCAGGGATCAAGGCAGGAAAAAAGGAACAGGCAAAAATATCCCAAGGCAAAAGCAGGAACAAAGAACAGGCAAAAATCTCCCAAGGCAAAAGTAGGAACAAAGAACAGGCAAAAATCTCCCAAGGCAAAAAGCAGGAACAAAGAACAGGAGCGAACAGCACAACCAGAAGGAAGTGTTTGCAACGCAAGGAGGAACAAGACTGACTGACTTATATACTGAGAAAAGGGAAGTGACATCACAGGAAAGGGAAGAAACACCATCTTGGATTGGGAAAAGCCCATAGACCAGTATAGGAAAAAGAAAGGAGTATAAAAGAAAAACAGAGCATGCTGGGACAAAAACACAAAGAAGACAAGATGTACACAACATTAATAGAGACAGGCAAAAGTCCCAACAAAAAACCCACCACCAACAATAAAAGAAGAAAAATGGCTACAAGTAAGTGTAGCGTGACCGGGAACGAAATATATGCTTCCCAGAAGGCATAGTCAAAAAACGCGGGGAACGGTGCTCTGAATATCGGTAGCGCGTTCCACCCGCAAGGACAGAAAGAGACGCTGCGTCAGAGTGCGGCATTACACTTTTGAAATCACAGAGAGAAAAACGTTTTCAAACTTTTTGAAAACTTTAAAAAGTTTTCAGAACTTTTCAGAAACTTAGTAGAAAGTTTTGGAGCAGAACAGTAAACTGTTTTGGTTCAATGTGCACATATTGAAATAATTGGTATTTGTTTCTCTTATGAAAAGCACCAAATGACAAAGTGGTAAAGCAGTTAGAAGTACTTATCCCACAGCTGCCACCAATGTAGGAGGCTGGCCTGGCTTATTGTGGATACCTTGTGGTATTAACACCTTGTGCCAGTTCTAGTTATCATTTATTAGTAGATTAGAAGTGTTCTTGCAGCTTAGGCTGATAGAGGTAGCTATAGCAGAGCAGCTTATGCTGAACTAGGAGACATGTAAAGCTCCTACTATACCACTTATATCACTTAGCACTATATCATATGAAAACACAATACTCAGAGTTACTAAAAATAAAGGTACTTTATTTTAGTGACAATATGCCAAAAGTATCTCAGAGGATACTCTCTCTTAGGAGGTAAGTAGATTACACAAAATATACACACAAACCAAAATCAGATAAGTAACAGTTAGAAAAGTAGTGAAAACAATGTAGAATCACAATAGAATGCAATAGGGAGAAATAGGCCTAGGGGCAACACAAACCATATACTTCTAAAGTGGAATGCGAATCACAAATGGACCCCAGGCCTAGTGTAGTGTGTAGAGGGTCACTGAGAGTGTAAGAAAACACAAAGGGTGTCCAAGATACCCCACCCCAAGACCCTGAAAAGTAGGAGTAAAGTCACCCTAGCAACCCAGAAAGACAGTAAAGTCGAGATAGGGGATTCTGCAAGGACAACAACTGACTGCAAAACACTGAAAACGGATTCCTGGACCTGAGGACCTGTAAAGGAAGGGGACCAAGTCCAAGAGTCACGCAAGTGTCCGGGGGGGGGGCAGGAGCCACTAAACCCCAGATGAAGGTGCAAAAGGACTGCCTTTGGGTGGAAGAAGCCGATGATTCTGCAACAACGGAAGGTGCCAGGAACTTCTCCTTTGGTCAGAAGATGTACCACGGTGTGCTGGAGGCTGCAGAGTTGTTTCCACGCAGAAAGACCACAAACAAGCCTTGATAGCTGCAGGAGTCACAATAGAGGATTTAGGAAGGACCAGGAGGTCGCCCTTTGGATGAGGAAACAGAGGGGGCGCTCAGCAACACAGAGAGCCCACGCAGAAGCAGGCAGCACCCGCAGAAGCACCTGAACAGGCACTTAGAAGATCTGAGGACAACGGTCAACTCAGAGCCACAAAAGAGCCTCCCATGACATCGGAGTCCAACTCAGCGAGTTGGGCAATGCAGGACGGAGTGCTGGGGACCTGGGCTAGGCTGTGCACAAAGGAAGTCTTGCAAAAGTGCACAGAAGCCCGAGAAGCTGCTGTTCACGCAGTACACAGAATTACTGTCTGACGTGGGGAGGCAAGGACTTACCTCCACCAAATTTGGACAGAAGGGCCACTGGACTGTCAAAGACACTTGGACCCAGCTCCTGTGTTCCAGGGACCACACTCGTCATGATGAGAGGGGACCCAGAGGACCGGTGATGCAGAAGTTTTGTTCCTGCGTCATTAGGGGGAAGATTCCGTCGACCCACAGGAGATTTCTTTCTTCTTGGCTTCCAGTGCAGGGTGAAGGCAGACAGCCCTCTGAACATGCACCACCAGGAAACAGTCGAGAACGCCGGCAGGATGAGGCGCTACAATGTTGCTGGTAGTCTTCTTTCTACTTTGTTGCGGTTATGCAGGTGTCCCGGAACAGTCAGCAATCGATCCTTAGCAGAAGTCGAAGAGTAAAGTGCAGAGGAACTCTGGTGAACTCTTGCATTCGTTATCTGAGGAATAGCCCACAGGAGGGACTCTAAATAGCCCACAGAGGAGTATAGGCTACTGAGAAAGGTAAGCACCTATCAGGAGGGTCTCTGACGTCACCTGCTGGCACTGGTCACTCAGAGCTGTCCATTGTGCCATCACACCTCTGCATCCAAGATGGCAGAGGTCTGGGACACACTGGAGAAGCTCTGGGCACCTCCCCTGGGAGGTGCTGGTCAGGGGAGTGGTCACTCCCCTTTCCTTTGTCCAGTTTCGTGCCAGAGCAGGGCTGGGGGAACCCTGAACCGGTGTAGACTTGCTTATGCAAGGAGGGCACTATCTGTGACCTTCAAAGCATTTCCAGAGGCCGGGAGAGGCTACTCCTCCCAGGCCCTTCACACCTATTTCCAAAGGGATAGGATGTAACACCCTCTCTCAGAGGAAATCCTTTGTTCTGCCTTCCTGGGACTGGGCTGCCCAGGCCCCTGGGGGGCAGAAACCTGTCTGAGGGGTTGGCAGCAGCGGTAGCTGCAGAGGAGACCCCGGAAAGTTAGTTTGTCAGTACCCGGGCTCTATGCTGGAGACCGGGGATGCATGGAATTGTCACCCTCAATACCAGAATGGTATTGGGGTGACAATTCCATGATCCTAGACATGTTACATGGCCATGTTCGGAGTTATTATGGTGACGCTACACATAGGTATTGACCTATATGTAGTGCACGGGTGTAATGGTGTCCCTGCACTCACAAAGTCCGGGGAATTTGCCCTGAACAATGTGGGGGCACCTTGGCTAGTGCCAGGGTGCCCACACACTAAGTAACTTTGCACCTAACCTTCACCAAGTGAGGGTTAGACATATAGGTGACTTATAAGCTACTTAAGTGCAGTGTAAAATGGCTGTGAAATAACGTGGATGTTATTTCACTTAGGCTGCAGTGGCAGTCCTGTGTAAGAATTGTCTGAGCTCCCTGTGGGTGGCAAAAAAAAATGCTGCAGCCCATAGGGATCTCCTGGAACCCCAATACCCTGGGTACCTAGGTACCACGTAAGGGTGTACCATTGTGCCAATCAGAATTGGTAAAATTAGTCACTAGCCTTCAGTGACAATTTTAAAAGCAGAGAGAGCATAAACACTGAGGTTCTGGTTAGCAGAGCCTTAGTGATACAGTTAGGCACCACACAGGAAACACATACAGGGTATACTTTATGAGCACTGGGGTCGTGGCTAACAGGTCCCAGCGACACATAGGCAAAAAAACATACATAGAGTAAAATTGGGGGTAACATGCCAGGCAAGATTGTACTTTCCTACAGTGAGCCTTTGAGGCTCACCGCCAGGTGCTATAGTTCCTGCAGGTGAAGGTGAGAAGCACCTCCACCCAGTACAGGCTTTGTTCCTGGCCACAGAGTGACAAAGGCACACTTCCCATGTGGCCAGCAACTTGTCTGGTTGTGGCAAGCAGGCAGAAACTGGTCAGCCCCACACTATAAGTTGGATTGGTATTCAGGGAAACTTCCCAGTTTCATTGTAGCCATTATGGAACTATAGAGTTCGTGTTTGACAAACTCCCAGACCATATACTCTTATGGCTACCTTGCACTTACAATGTCTAAGGTTTTGCTTAGACACTGTAGGGGCATAGTGCTCATGCACCTATGCCCTCACCTGTGGTATAGTGCACCCTGCCTTAGGGCTGTAAGGCCTGCTAGAGGGGTGACTTACCTATGCCACAGGCAGGGTGAGGTTGGCATGGCACCCTGAAGGGAATGCCATGTCGACTTAGTCATTTTCTCCCCACCAGCACACACAAGCTGGCAAGCAGTGAGTCTGTGCTGAGTGAGGGGTCCCTAGGGTGGCATAAGACATGTTGCAGCCCTTAGAGATCTTTCCTGGCATCAGGGCCGTTGGTACCAGGGGTACCAGTTACAAGGGACTTACCTGGGTGCCAGGGTTGTGCCAATTGTGGAGACAAAGGTACAGTTTAGGGAAAGAACACTGGTGCTGGGGCCTGGTCAGCAGGCCTCAGCACACTTTCAAATCAGAACTTGTCATCAGCAAAGGCAAAAAGTCAGGGGATAACCATGCCAAGGAGGCATTTCCTTACACCTGATGGATGTCTATAACATTCACCTTCCCGTGTAATTTTTTTTAGCTATCTGTACACATATGTGTTTTATTGTCATATTAGAGGTAAAATCCTTAGCGGCAAAATTTGGCCTGTCTCAGCGTACGGTATTACATCTTGTACTGCGAAAAGACCTATGGAATACCACACATCTCTCATCCATTTCCCAGAGGTCGTACATGAGTCACAATCTCATTTAATTCCTTAGTAATTTTTAATACCTAATAATTAATTGTTCGACCAAATGTTTATGAAAAAAATGTTAGGGCAGATTAAAAGTGTTTCCCATTTCAAGATCAAAAACCATGGGAGTCATTCTATTGATTTTCCATGTTCAACTGTCAACCTGTCAGGGCTCGCTTCATGCCACAGATAGAATATTTGTCATAAGAATCAACTGTAGTAATCCAATTGACTGACAGTAGACTAGATAATTGCAAGATAAAAACTCAAAAAACAAAAAGGATACACATGTTTTTAATTCCTTGACTATCCTTTTAATGGAACTTCATTTCCAGAAGTTGCCCATATTGTTGAGTAGGTATAGCGAGGTAGCAGACCCAGTAAAGTTCTGCATTCTCAGAATTCCGAGCTTCCATGGGTCATATTCAGTGAATGTGTCCAGCTGACTTCTCACTCCTGTTGGAATTCTGATTGCACCCATTTTATTAACATGTAATCTCCGAAATTAGACATCTGAGTGTTTTAGGAGAAGATTACAAGGGTGTTTGGACAAGGAATTCATAAAAAATACTGTGAATCAAAAATATTGTGTCAAGAATATTGTGATGTACAAAATATCACGGTGCTTTAAGTGTCTTTAATATCATTGTAAAACATATTATTTTCGAAAATAGTGTAAATAATATTGTTTTAAGGTTACTGTATCAGATTTCTGTGGTATAAAATACGTATTGTAGGTTAATGTTTGTAATTTTTCATTTCTAATTCTTTTGAGGTAATATTTTAAAATTATCAACATTTTATTAATGAGAGCTGTTTTTTTATTTTTTATAACATTTATTAGGTAATAGGAGTGAGAAGTTGGGTTTGTAGGGGAAAACAGTGGTGGGATTTTTTACAAAATGTTTGCTATAATTTTTTGGTAAACGTTTCTGTACTAATAGTAGTACATAAAGGTTATTGTGTTAATCATGTGGGTTACAATAAAAAAATAGGCATTTCACAATCATCATAATAAACATGTACAAACAGAATTATAAAAAGAAAACCTTTAATTGTCCTATAACAATTACAGTGTCTAAAAATGTCATTCATTTAATAATAAAATCATGATATTTAATAGTAATACAGTACCTAACCAGTTTTGAAATTGATCTTATGTTGACGCCATTAAAAAGATTCTGCTAATAAAATCTCAGTTGAGGCAACAGTTTTGGACCAATGCGTAATGAAATGACTCAGGTTGTTCTCTTTGTAGCTACAATATTTGATTTTCTTTTGTAGAAGTGGGTCCAAGACCCCTCAAATCCATAGACTGGTATATATAACAATTAGAATCTTAAGTATTTACATTTGGTTGCACCTTGCAGAGTTGAGTTGATACATTCCTGATGCAACAATAGATAAAATTCAAATACTAAATAGGTCTTTCTCCCTTTGACCAATAGATAAGGTTCTTCCTAAAATACTCTTCCATGCTGCTCAACTTAATTTGGCCAGAGTCTCAAAGTCTGATACATAGTGTGCTTTAATTACCTTTTTTAGTGATGAGGTGTTTAAATCCAAACCATAATTTTATTTTATTTTTATTTCAGGGAAATTAAAGATTTGAAGGTGGTGGAATCTGTGCCTGCTCAATCACATTGATAATTTACAGTGGCTCTAGTGTGGAGTGAAAATAAAGATTTAAAATTTAACTCCAAACTCATGACAAAGTGAAGGATAGCCGATCGAAGATGTAAGAGTTACGACATGCTCTGCATGTCAATTTTATCAAGATCAATGATAGTCTCACTATTTAGGACAAGTAAATAATATATGTTGAATTGGACTGAGTTGCATTCTTGAAGCTTTTAGAGAATAGTGTATGACTCTACCTCTATATCATTTGGCAAACCCCATTATTGATTTGGTGGTAATGGTAGAATTGATCTTTCAAACGGATAACTTAGTATCAATCAAACTCCAAGATAATCATATTGGCTGACACTTTCATTTTAAGCATCGCCAAGTTCCCAATATATTTCTTTTGGCTTCTTACCGAACACCATGAATTTTGTTTTGGATTAATTAGCTGTTATTCAGTTGGCAAGATTGAATTCATTCAGTCATCACAAAAGATGTTGCATCCTGTTGACATTTGCAAAACTATCACTAAATTATCTGCATCTACCATCTATGTAATCCCATGAATTTCCAATTTTCGCAGCCTTGCTTGTTCTTGATTATTAAACTCAGCCATGTCTACATTTGGTCAGCAGCCCTCCACTGGGCCTCTCAATACCAGCCTTTTTTTGCCCAAATTTCATGAGCTAAAATGTTAGACACTGAGAGTTTAGAGAACCTGCATGTTTCTTACATGCACTCTACATTCAGTTTTTCTCTGGATAGGTTTAGGTGTCTATCTAGGTCTGCAATGTTCCAAGAGATTATAAATCATTCACTGGGAGAATCGTAGGCAATCCTTATACCATTAGGTACACTGATTGGTAACTGAGGATAGCAATGGGTTTCATACACATGATTTGCCTGGTAAGAAAACTGATTGTGCACATAATGGCTGTGCCTTAATTGTAAACCTTAAATTTGCAAACTGTGAGTCTAGACCATTGTAGTTTGGAACAATGTATGGTGGAATATTTGAACTTGCAGGATATTGAGCTCTATATCTGACCTGCTGAATTGGTGATGATATGATATTTTAAAATTTTAATTTTAAAGTTAATATTTCATATTTCATGAGAAAATCATTGTTTAAATATTTTGCAACTTTGTAAATGAAAATTCGTTTTTTTGTTTTGTAATTTTTTTGTTTTTTATCTGTTCTTAATAATTTTTTATAAATGTGGTACAGAATTTATCAAAAAATATTAATTTGTTTTCAAATTGATGTTAACAAAAAAATGTGTGTTTGAATTTAATTAATAATTTATTAACAAATAATTTGTAGTGAAAAAATTGTATTATATTTTGGTTTATATTTTTATTTACGGTTTATCAATAATTTTATTTACTTTTCTACCATGCAGTTTTTATATTAGTATTTTTTATTTTATGTTTAAATACTGAATACATTATTATTCATAGTTTTATATATTAGGTATAGAAAACCAGGAATGTATGTACTGTATTAATTAATACAATATAGCTTTCTCATTATTTATTATATTTTATTTATAAATTTGATTTATCTGATTATAAATTATAATAATTAATGATAATGTATATGTTTACTTGATAATTTTTGCTTCTAAGGCCAAATTAATAACCCTATCGCACAACACAGCTCAGCACCCAAAGTTGCTGTACTGCTCAGCATGACAGGGAGTGAGTAGGAAAATGCCATATCTAGAGAGATATGGCACTCTCCTCCCCTCGCCCTAGCACAGGTGCACAATTAGGCTGCAAGCACCATTCATGCACCTTTGCACCATAGAACAGGTTTTGTACTGGAAGTACAAAATACTATGCGTAGCCAAACTGTGAACTTTTCCTACTTTGTACGTGTGATGTACAGTGCAGCACACATGCATAGTCAGAAAAAGGAAAAATAAAAGTACACAAAGACAAAAGATAAAAGACAAAATGACCTTTGTTTTTTATTGAGAAATTATTAAAGGATAAAATGCAAAAATCAATACCAAAGCATTTTCCTATTCAATTTCAATTACCAATTGCAAATACATGGAGTTTAGCAGTAGTAGAAAATGCATTAGTCATACCACCATAATAGCAATTATAATAAGATGTAAACAAATAGCCTAAGCCGACAAATCAATCATTAACATTTTTATAAAATCTCCCTAAGGTAACCAGGCATACAGGATGCAAGCCCCTTCCAATCCTTTTAACACCTGCTTCAAAGTGACCTTATATTTAGGCACAAAAACCTGCCTAATATTCTTAGTAGTTAAAGGTTTGCATGGGTGGTAGCATGGGAACGGCCATGTAACATACATGTAACAGCCCCTTGATGCACACTAAGGCAAAGCAGCACTCTTACTTTTAGGCAACTTTCCAGTGCAAAACAAGTTTTGTTGTAGAAGGTAAATCCAAATAAAATGGTTTGAATATGTTTGCATCAATTTTGTGATGCAAACACAGCCAAACGTTTTGTAAATCTGGCCTCCAGAGTGTGGTTGCGAAAATAAATTATTTATATATTGTTATTGTATATGAAAAATACAATGTTTAATGGTATATGATTTTGTTTTAGTTCATAGTTTTGTATAAGTTTATTTTTATAGTTATGTTAGTTATATTTTGTTTAACTTTTAGCTATGTATTGTGATGTTAATGTTCTAATTTATGTTTAAATGTGTGGAGAATGGTATATTCGCTACATTCAATGAATCATAATTTTATTTGTGGTGTTACACAATCAATGTTAATGTATGTGTCAATTTTTGTAGATTGTCATATTTTGATTTTGTTTATTAAAAAAATGTGATTTTTTTAGAATTAATATTATTAAATAATATAATTTTTAATGGAAAGATAACAATATAAAATACTATCACAAGTTTTCAAAGCTTTCAAAAACTTAATTTAGATTGGTATAAAATAGGTCATCTGACCACTTTAGTGTCCAACAGCTTCCCTTACATAATTTAGATTAGAGAGGGAGTAGTCAATGCAAAACCTTTAATGTGCAAAACATTCCCCTAAGTGGCCCACATTGGAGCAGTAATAGTAGACCATACCCCTTTAGTGTCCAACACCTTCCATTAAATGGCTTAGATTTGTGTGGGGATAGTGGATGTGACCACTTTAGTGTCCAACATGTTTCCCTAAATGGCTTAAATTGGAGTGTAACAGTAATTGTGACCCCCAAAATGGTATCAAAAGAAGTGTGAGTAGAAAATGTAACCACCTACATGTATAACATATTTAATCTAATATGTTATATACCAGTATGCACATTAGATTATAAATCGTTCATTTTTGCATTATTCACACACATCATTAGTATTGACATTTCTTAAAAGGACAATAAAGGGCAAATTTTATGATTTTTACATTGTTCTTTATTTTATTTTTTTATATTCAAGTTAAATATTTTTATTTTTTACAACAGTTCATATATTTTGTTTCTGAAATATAAAAGATGTTATAAAGGTATCCAACATTAATTTGTATTTTTCAAAATTTTTGTAAATATGGTCCAGTTTGTTAACTGCATGCAATTGGTTTACATCATTTTTATTACAGGTTTTTATACACATTTTAAGTATAATATAAATTATTTTTATATGATATAATGTATTGTTTTGATAGTATTATTCACATTCTCTTTACATAATAGATTTTCTTAATTTATTATTTTTGTAATGCATTTATTGACAATTTTGACATTGTTACATATTTTTTGTTTAAAGTCCCATTGTTTTCTCTCAAATGTTTTATCCAGTATTGAGTAGAAGACAGAAGTAAATGAAATGCCCCTTTTTTTGTGTCTGTTATTTATTTGCAACTAGGAAAGAAACCATTTGTAAAGACTAATGTGAAGTGCTGCATCGAGGAGGAGTTCTTCCGCGTGGCTATCAAAGCACAGTCTGGGATAATTTTCCAACCCCTCCTTTCATTGTTATAGTCTTTCTATTTGCCTCCTAAGGTGAACCGGAAGGTTTACTTGGAAGCGTCTGAACTATCACTAACCTGTGACACTTCTGCAAGCTATAAGGAATATGGATATGCCAAATTTCTGACCCGACCATTCGGAAGTTTGAGACTAAAAATGACACCTTTGACTTGAAAATATGCTATTTTAACAGTCTTTTTTCCTAATGGGGTGTTGTGGTTTTAGAGGGAGATGATGTGTTTCTCTATTTTCTTGCATAGTCACACAGGATCTTTCTCTGATTGTTAATCGCACTCATGAATCAGTGAGCTGTTTTTTTTTCTGTCTGTATATATTTTGTCTCGAACACTGTGATGAATCCATGTTAGTTTTTATTGGGACTCAGGAGTTAGCTTAGACTTTGGCTTGCAGGCCTGTGCCCCCGTCACCTAGTGACTTTCAACCTAATTAGCCAGCTCTGTTTTATGCCATTTATTTTATTATTTCTTTTAAGATGGCTGCCATTGTTTATAGTTATAGAAATGTTTTGATTTGCATTATCAGTGCCACTCTGAGATGGCAGCACTACCAGCGTCATGATCAGTGATGTACGTGGATAAGGTCATCATGTCCCTTTCTCACTTACGTGTGATAGGATCCTAATGTACTCTTGTTGGTGATAGTTTATATATTTGCAGCCACATGTCTGCCTCCTTATCAGTTGTTTGGCAACATACCTGTGTCAGGGGTCCTACATGATCTATATAAATACATCTCACACGGACAAGGTAATTAGAGGGGTTTCTTCTTGATGCCATTGACGCTATCTGTGCTGCAGAATTCAGCTTTTTGCATCACGGAGTCTGATTCAGAGACCTCATTCCAAGGTAAAGAGATTTGGGGGCGCCTTTTAAGGACATGGTACTGGTAGATTAGGTTTATCCCACCTAGCTCTCATTAGGGTAGGGAGTAGGTTCTCTTTTGTCAGGGATTTTATAGCTCATGTTTTGCGAAATAATGGGAGTATTTATATTCACAACTCTCATCTTCTGCTTCTTTTATTGTTCATTATTATAATCATTGCAGCTTGTGCATTTTATCGGAGATTGTAGTTTTTTCAATAAATATATTTAAAACTCTGCTGCATCTCCTTTATTGACTGTGTGTGACTGAGACTTGTTGCTAACCAGAGAAAAGGATAACTTCCGTTCCATCATGATTTCTCTGAGAGTTCTTATCTAGAGTCCATGCGTTAGGCTGCCAGAATTCACCTTTTACTGTTTGGGTTTTTGGTGAGGTACTTGTGTAAGCCAGGAGGGTTGGGACGACAGTTATGAGTTGCTGTAGGAGTGGCTCAGTTGCCTACAAACAAAAGTGCTGTCACCCCAAATTCAGCAGTGAAAGTCCAATTATGACAGCACAATTACTGATTATGAGATATACTTTATCACAGTATTGTTTACTTAGTTTGTTGAGGTAATAAGAAGGGGTCTAGCCAATGTAAAAGAGTGGTTCCTAGACACATTTATGATTAAGGGCCTAGACGTCTCTGACTGATATGTCCATGACATTGAATAAAGTGAGGGAATGGTTTGACATGTTATCATTGATAGAGGTATGCATACCAATGTAGCCAGGTTTGGAAATCATCAAAAGCCTGATTTAGAATTTAGCGAATAGGGCACTCTGTAGCGAACACAACAGACAACCCTGGCCCCCAAACTCTAGGTCTGCCTGCCTTATTTACAGACCTGTTGACCTTGAAGTTTTCTCTGACTGAGTACGGCAATTTTAGGAAGGGGGGTTACATCACCTACTCTATTTTAGGTGGACAGTACAATGTCTTTTTTTCTGTCTGTCAGTCACCAGGACAAACTTGGCAGTGAGGGATGGAAAAATAACAATAATACTCCTCATACCCTGGAAGAAAACTTCCAGAGAGTGGGCGTCATTCTTTGTTTCAGAAACTTACTCCTGCTTCTTGAGTTTGTTTCTGAAACACAACATTTATTTTAATGTTTGGTAAACTGCTGTCAAAAATGATGGCGGCCACTTATGAGTCTTTTTGTTTATTGAAAGGAATCACTGTGACAGCAGAAATTACCACTGGACTGGTAGGTATCCCTAAATTTGGCAGATGGAAGTAGTCCATCAGGGTGGCAGAGCGAATGTCTTCCACCACCATGACGAATGGAGTACTGTGCAGTAATCCTTAAATCAGGCCCTAAGTCTAGGGTAGCACGTTTGGCTTGATAGGAGCCTTATAATGTTTATCATTATCTTGTCAGAATAGTTCAGTCCCTGGCCAAATGACCATGTTTATACCTCATCATAATTTCAAAAAGGGTGTCTTCTAACTTTGAGCTATTGAATCATAGTTAGATCATGTCATGTTGATTACTTGTGTAATCAGATCCTAATTTTATTCAGTGGCTGGTGTCTTGTACTCTGCATTTGCTCGTTGTCATCTATATGCTTTTGCTTTTGAGAAAAGGCTGCAAATACATTTTGATCTACTGCACCCCAGATGAAAAATAAACCTACCTGCAAGGAACTGGACATGATGTTCATCTGGAGATATGAAGTGTTTCTTTGCAGTTTGTACAACTTTAGGCAAATCATAGATGATTGCTGTAGAATTTGGATGTTCCAAAAGATATTGCTTAGCTAGTGCTCCGGTGCTGCCTTATAGAGGAAAACAAAATCCAAAAGAAAAGTTAGAATTTGCCTTGCATAAGTCTTTAAAGAATGTCCTATTGTCTGTTAGTAGGAAACCTAAATTAAGTGATTTTTGATGTGTGGGATGATATGCAATGACCAGGGAAGCTGTCATCCCTGAGGCGGGATTGAAATTGCAGCAACAGTTTTGCATTGATGTGTAAGGCTATATTAGGAGTGTTTCAACCATTACTTGTTCAAAATACATGATTATTATGTGTGAATAGTAGTACTTAGTTTCCTCCTTTATACAAGCTGGTAATTCCTGATATGTGGTTCTCTGTTTATGTAGTAATAGTGAATAAATTAGTCACATATTGGAGTTTTAGCACTCCCTCTGAATTTTCTGGGTAAGAGGTGAAGGCATGCTTTAAAAGTGATGTTCTTCAACCAGGGGACATTATGGTCAGCAGCTGTGCTGAAAAGGATAATTCAGTTTTCATTATTCTCATTGCCATTGCAAATATTCTCCTTTGTGTGAGTTATCTTTAGGTGGTTAGGAATATCTATATCCTAAAATACTCTTGGACCCCTCGTAGCTTACCTTATGTTTCTTCTAGTTCTAGTAATTAGATTTTTAAGGTTTGGAATTGAAAGAAATTGTTCTGTTACTTCCAACTGAACATTAGGGATATGGGCCTGAGTCACAAACTGCATTTTGGAGTATCTACAGTATTGCTCCAATGGTACAATTTACTTATTTTAAAGTACATTTCACTTTGGCTGCACATCTGGGCCTCTTCTACTATCCTATTGTTTCTATATGGACATCTCCACCACATAGGTCGAGCTCTCTACCCACATAGTCATACCTTCTTATACCAAGGGAGGGACAATGGAGAGTGGCTGGAAAATGGGGAAAAATTGCTACAAACTATGTGTACTTTATGGACATTAAGGGCCTGATTCCAACTTTGGAGGACGGTGTTAAACCGTCCCAAAAGTGACGGATATACCACCTACCGTATTACGAGTTCCATAGGATATAATGGACTCGTAATACGGTAGGTGGTATATCCGCCACTTTTGGGACGGTTTAACACCGTCCTCCAAAGTTGGAATCAGGCCCTAAATCACTAATACAAAAACACAATCATCAAAGAGAAAGACAATGTCAATTAAAAAATACAAATCTAACTCCCCTACAGCTCTAGTAGAGACAAAACAAACTCAAATGTACTCTACTAATACCTGTCCATAAAGCAAGCACCTTACAAGGACAACCAATGGTACTGCAACACTGAATACAATGAGGCACCAAATGACATTAACATATTAACAGAAAAATAGGAAAATTCAAGGATTGTTTATGACTTTACTATTTTTTTAATTCATGATGTAATTTAGTAAATTTTACCACTTTAGTTAAAATAAAAATTCCTTTAAAAAGTATTAAATTGAGGCTCCCAATACATAGAGACTACTTGCCAATGCTAATGTTGAGTAAGGACTCTACCATCTAGTTGCAGGGGATATTCATTATAACACAAACCATTCACATGCAGGCTGACCACATAAGAAATAAACTCGAGCACTCAACTACTTTTGTGTTCACTTTGTCAGTTAATGTTTTTGCAGTTTTGTCCATTCTTTGGAATAACTATTATTTGAAGATGAGATCTAGGATTTACAGGCAAAGGAGCAACATCTTAGCCATTTCAGGGAAGCAATGATTGCCAGACATTTCTCCTACCCAAAAGTGAAACATGACATGGTTGCAGACTGAGAGCAGGAAATGTCCTGCCTATCCTTGCCCCTGTCAAATCATAACTGCAGTCCATTTCATGTTCTATGAACCTTCCAGAGGGTTAAGTCTGACAATGTAGACACCTCACAGGCAAGCTGATCTGGATGCTTGCGTCAAGTACTGAGATGCATCACCAGCTGATAGTATCAGTGTACCACCATTCCACAGTCATTGGAGGTAAGGTAAAGGGTGGCAGGGGAATTCTATGTTTTTATGTTCCTCCTTTGTTTTCTAGATGCATTTAGTGTACCCATATGGCACTTACTAGGATACAGCTGGCACTCCTTCAATGGGCAAGCTACCTGTGATGCCAGGGGTAAATTCACTGATGTGTGTACTACTTTCCTGGAAGCACACACAATACCAATCTATTTCTTCAGTCACCTCTTTCACATCAGTGTCTTTCTGATAATGTAAGTAACGTGGCTTGTAGCTATATTATGTGATCTCACACTGCGGTTGCATTTGCATCTCTGGGATGGCATCTCAAACACTCACTTATTACCCATTACATTACTATAAACCCTAAATACATTAGTGAAAAGGTCACTGTATTCATGTGCAGATAATGTAGTACATTTACTATAGGACTACATCTTAAAATATATCACATCCTTGTTGTAGGTGGTTCTGGATATGCACTTTCTTCCCATCCCTTCATACCCTTCTGACATCTAACCATACAGCATCAACAGACGTATAATATGGCACAGACTCATAAACAAGCTGCCACTGAACACATTTTTGACATCCTTATGTCATGCTTCAGATGTCTTGACAGTTTGGGAAGGGTGCCACCGTACTCTCTGGATGTTGTGTGCATGATAGGAGTAGCGTTTTGCATGTTGTACAACCTTGCATTTGACAGACCTTACATATAGACATTACCCCTGAACTACAGACCCATCCAGATTCCCAGGGCTGGGCACAGCACAGAGATCACGGTATGCACCTTAGTTTTTAGTTTGCTTGCCGCATGACTGTGGTTGGACAATGTACTGTCAATGATGGAGCATTATTACATCACAATATCAAACATACTCTGCTTTATATATTAATACATTTCACTTCACTTTTGCATATTTATATATTTACACAAAACTGAAATCATGTATATACTTTACACAAAACAGTTAATCTTGGTTTCACATCATAATATTCAACACCCTTTAACAATAAACCTCCTCTCCCTAGGTTTTTGGAGTCCTCTACATGCAAGGTAGATACGTGTTTAGAGCAGGGATATCTGCATATGGCACATACCTCCATACCCAGCAAAAAGACCTCTGCCTACAGCTGCAAACAGGAAAATAAATGACACACTGGAAAAGGAAGTCTAATGCTGCAGTGCAGGCGGTGTCCTCATGTGCAAATATAAGGAGCCTATCAAACATGGGAGGCTTTTCGGCATGTATCAAGGTGCATGGTGTGCTTTCTAATCATTGCATATCCAAATGCAATTTAATAGTCTAAATTATAAATAAAGCCACTCTCCCAAGTCAAAGAAGGCATCAGAGCACAGCTTCTGCTTTGGGGGTAAAAGTTATTTACCAATCTCCAGGTAACTTTGCACTACCACAACATTAAAATCCTCCTCAGACACATATATGATGTGCTGTCTGTGGCACGATCCAATGCCCCCTGAGAAATATGATACAAAGTATTTAATCTGAAAATTCAAATTATGAATTTGTCCCTATATTATTTGACTGCTTAGAGTGGACTATGTTTTTGATTTTGTTTCTATAAGTATTCTCTTTTGTAGAAAGACTTGGACCTTGATATTCCTGATTGTGAACTCTATAGCGATGAAATCACTCTTCATAAATATTAACATTATAAAAACCTGATGCAGTCACAAACATATGTAAAATAGCATGACTTTATGTTAGGTTTCATATCATTTTGTTTTTAAGGCTGTTCTTAGAGTTTAACAAATGTAGATTTGCAAATGGTGCTTGAGAATATATATTTAAATGTGTGTTTGAGTGAGCGAGATGGTAAGAGAGTAGTGAAATAAATCAGTGAATGGTCTTAATGACCTGTGTAGAAGGAGTTGTTCATATTTATAGCTATGCAATATATGTTGTGATTTTGATTGCAACGTTGCATCTGGGGCTGTGTGTGCTGTTGTTTGTGGTTTCTGAAATAGTCCTTGAGGTGGTACTTAAGGTGGTGGTTGTAAAGGTTGAGTGGAGAGGCGGCACATCTGTGGGTATTACAATGAGATTCACTCAGTTAAATCCTGTGTGTGCCTTGATTCTGCAGATTCACACTGGCACTTATATGTTACTGCCCTGTCATCTTCATTCTTAAGACATGTGGCCTTACATTCACTTAACCACGGTGCATCTTTGCCATGTCTTGGTAACAATTCACAATATTATCGCGCAGTTTTACTTGTCAACCATCAGAGATAGTCCATTATGATGGTGTTAGCGCGTCAGAGCCTTAATAAGTAAACTTACAAGGAGACGCGTTTAGGTCGACAAACTTTTGGACTACGTTTGGAGACGTCCCAGCACAAAATATCTTTTTGACATCACCATTCAATAAATCAATAAACAATCAATAATAACAATCGCTAATCAATAAACATTTAGTAAGAATTAATCATCAAACTCACCATAACTTCTCAGTCACGAGCAACCACACCAGTTTAGTCAAAAGTTAAGATATTGATTTCCCTATTGGTTAAAATCTAACATGTCTGTTAATCTTATTAACAATAAACCACGCCAAACAATCCTAATTAGTAATCAAAGCACGACTTTGATCAATGCATCAGTTATATTCATTCAGTATTTAGGCACATCATTTATATGAAGCAACTTAGCAGAGTCTCATTAGTACATGATTAAACAAAGCAAGAACTCAGTCATTTGTCTATTTGCATAAGATATTTGTGAACGCCTTAAGTAACCTAAGATCAACATTAGCATGTTGGGCTTCATGCAAAACATTATAGTGAACACGAATTTAGGAAACATGTATACTAATGCCTCTATCAAAAATAGCAGTTGGTACCTAGAAAGAAAAGGCAAACAGACAATCACAATTTTGCATCGGATACGTACCAATCCAACAGATCAGCAAACAGTGTCAGTCTTCGTCCTCAGTGCATCAGTCGATTTACCATCAGCAGAGGTAGGACAGGGTAAAGTCTCAAGATATCATAGCTAAGAAACAAATTACTTCCCTCAAATGGAGGCGAAGTAAGTATCAGGCAAGAATGGGGTAGAGGATGGTTTAAAGTGGCAGGACAATTAAACTCTAAAGTATGGGTTTGGAGTGTCCGGAAGAATGGCATATTACAAAAGTTTTATGGCGAATGAAAATGGCAAGTGCCCCCTTCTTCTTGAGTCCCGCCATTAAATCAAAACTGTCTAACTATTCCCTAATTCCTCATTGGATAAAGTTTGGTGCATTATTATCTCTGTCCAATAATTCGGTAAGCACCTCACTAGAATTTTCCACTGTTTACAGTTCCCATGTCGCGGATTGGTCCATGTTATTGATGTCTTCAACGGTTGGAATGTCAGGTAGAAAATGTTACACTTTACGCTCCAGTCAGTGTCTTCATTGTGTTCTCCCAGTATGGTTAACCTTGTACCTGTTGCGAATTACATTGTTGCATCCAGCAAGAACGTCGCCTTGAGCAAGCCGGTTCTCATGAGAAAGAATTTACTACGGCTACACACATATAGCTCCTGGAAAAGTACAGCTTCGTGTCCTTCAAGAAAACAGTGCATTACACGTTAGAAGTACAATTCAATCTGAGACCAGGCAGCTAGGCCAAACCCTCGCTAAGCTGAGGCCCTTTGATTTCATAGAGCAAACTCTTAACACATAACTCTAATTATGATATACTAATACAAATTCAAAGAATTATTGCATAATAATTCAGAATTAATAAGCCTTTCATTAGTCTTCGTATACATTGGTAGCCAGTCCCCGTGGGCACATTTCAAACGCGTGCACTCTTTTCTATGTTAACACATCTTCAATACAGCTTCATCACACAATATATTGCAAGATTACATAATTAATATTGGCTTTAAAACACTCACTCCAACAATCCATCCTCTGATGACACTTGTCATCACACAAAACCTTCCCCACGAATTTTACATCAGTCAAAATTTAGTCATTTCAATCTCTTCACTTATTTGCTTTTCCCTTGATTTTTCCCTAAACAATTTTTCCCTTTCTTTTTCTTCCCTCCTCTTATTATTTTTTGCCTTATTCAATTTTATCCTTTTGCTAATTTTACATGCCACCCATAATCCAAATAGGCAAGCTATAACAATCAATATCCCCTGTATTATTTTTGACAATATCCCATGCCAAATGTTGCTAAGCCAATTCCCTACTGAAGCAAAACCCCTTCAACTTTTTCCAAAACACCAGGTTCTTTTAAGTCCTTCAAGTCTGTGATATCCCTAGTCAAGTTAGTAAGCATATTTCTAATCTCATCACTATTATATGGTATATATGTGCAACAATGACGCTCATTAAGCATCCTACAAACTCCGCCATTTTACGCTAAAAGAATGTTTAAGGCAAGCCTGATTTGGAGAATCATCGCCCTTTCTGCAGCAAGTTCAGTTTCCATTAGGTGTATAGCTCCCAAAAAATGTGTCAGCATGTTATCCACAATAGTAGACAACTTTCGAATCTTTATTGAATTCAAGATAACTCCCACAGAAGGAATTATCACCCCAAATATGTCTCCCACTACACCAGCAGCTGTCTCTCGCTTCTCTCTAGTACAATGTAATTCAGACAATTTCGGAAACCTTTTCAAATTGTCAAGTTGGTATATCTTTGGGGAAACTATCCCCAAGTAACATGTCCCATACCATCCCTATGGAAGACGGTAATAAGCATTACGCCCACATATGTAATAGATCCCTGGGATGGCTGGATCCTGCCCATTTAACATGAACGTCCGTTTACTCTGAAACAAAAACACGTGCGTACATTCACTCATTCCCATAAACACATTGTCATAATATGATTTCTGCCTAGATATACAAAGCTCCCCTACGTGTAATGCATCTAAAGCTAGCTTCCCTTCCTCCCTAATTGCACCATAACTTTCACTACTAGCAAAAGCTTGCTGCTGCAATCCTTTTTCCAATTTACCCTTTAATACCCTCTTTCTATCCTCTGTGTGATCTAAAAAGCTTTTCTCTACAGATGTCAGCAAGCATGTCAAATTATTGCGATGTGCATAAGATGTATTAATTGTCAATGTTGGCTCAAAGAATCCTTTAACTAACTTTATACTGTAGTATCTAGCTACACCACTCAAATCCTCTATTATAGGTACATAAGAAAACACTAAATCATGATTAGAATAGAAATATTGGATCTCCTCCTGGTTATAAAATCTTGTTAGTAGCAGACTACAACTTATCCCATAGGTTAACGGCAAGCTATGATAGGTAACCCCCTCTTGTACTGAAACAGGAATCTGTGTGCACACAAAGCAATCCTTCGCTTCCATTGTCTCACCATACTCACTCAGCAAGCAATAGAAAACATTAGTAGAAAGTTCCCCCTTTGCATTAGTTCCCTCATGTAAATATCTCTCATCCAGATCAAACCTCTCCCAAGCTGTTAGTGCAGTGTTAGTCTCAGAAACTGTAGCATTGTTAGTCCCACTCTTATCCATTAGTGTCATAACCACAATCACAACTACATGAATATCACACACACAATACTTAAACCAACCACCCAAGTATTTACAACGCCTAACCCCTCCATTCTCCTACTTAGTATTAGCTATGATCAGAAAAGTGAAGGATAGTTAATTCAAAACAACAACAGAGGATGGTTAATAACTCTCTCCTGCAGCAAAAGTCAGAATAAGCAAAGTCTTCTTTCAGCGATTATTTACAGCTTTCAATTTCACTCCCAGGATCCCTTGTCAATTCAGGTTAGCAGGTTGTCTAAATCGTTTTTCAAAAGTCAACTCAGGCTCTCAAATTCTCATCTGGTCATTTCTCAGTCTCTTTTATCAAGTCCGATCTTAGCTCAAATCTTTACACCCTTTCAGATCTTTCAGCCAGACTCAGATGCCAAAGTATTGATCTGGGATCTCTAGATCAAAACAGAATGCCAGGAACTCCTGCTACTATTCAGCTGTCATTGCATACGCCCATTCAGGACCTGCGTACCTTCTATTTACTACTCTCTTCCTTTTCAATTTGCAATCACCTTGCAACTCTCCGTCACTTAGATCTTCTTTCCTTGTTGTGCGCATTTCTTCCTCTATTGCATCTTCGACAACCACTTCTCCCCTCTTTACTTGTAACTCTGGCCACTTGTCTCCTTTCTGTATCTTTTTAGTCTTTGATCTTTCCTGTGGCAACCCTTCTTCCTCTCTTTGCTATAGGGTGTTTTCTCTTGATGGACCTGCAATCTGCTCAGGAGGTGTCTGGACCCTCTGACTCTCCTCCATTTCAGCTCCTTCGCCTTCTGGGTCCATCAAGTGCTCTGGCTCATTCTCATAATTGTCTACTTCTGAGAGAACCTCTCTTCGACTAGGCTCCCCTGTTGCCTCACTTGAGATAGGCTTACCATCATCCCTCTGGATCTCTTCTCCTGTGTCTCTTACTGGAGTGATCAAGCCTTCCTCAATGGGCTCTCCTTCTGTCTCAGTTCCCCTTCGATCATTTTCCGACCCTGAGACTTCCTTGTCTGTTGTCAGTACTTTCCACAACTCAGCTTCCTCATCAGTTGGACATGTCACCTTTTTTGTGTCACTGGCATGGATCCAGTTAGGAACTCCTGCACACTTCACAGCAGTGTTAGTCGTTAGTATCACTTGGTAGGGCCCCTTCCAACGTGGCTCCAAGCACGTCTTCCTTACTTGTTTCTTGATGACAACCCAGTCACCAGCTTTCAGGTTGTGTCCTGGATCATGAATCAGTGGCAGGGTGGTAGCTTCCACCTGGTGAGAAAAAGAAAGGACCACATCAGCCAGACCCTTGCAGTAGTCCAACACCATATCATCCGTGATATTCACAAGAGCATTTGCAGGCACTGCGGGCAGTCTCATAGCTCTACCCATGAGAATCTCATGCGGAGACAGTCCTGTCTTCTTGTAAGGGGTATTTCTCATTGACATTAGCTTCACACAATTTCGCCATTCTCGATTTCAGGGTATCATTCAACTGTTCCACTAGTCCTGATGCTTCAGGGCGGTAACTACAATGCAACTTCTGCTCAATGTTCAATGCTGCACACAGTAACCTAACCCCCTCATTGTTGAAGTGACTTCCCCTATCTGATTCTAAAGAGATCGGAAAACCGAAACGTGGTATAAATTCCCTAAGTAGCAGCTTTGCTACTGTGATGCTGTCATTCCTGCGTGTAGGATACGCTTCAATCCAATGACTAAGGATACACACAATCACCAACACATATCTCAAACCTCCACACACAGGCATCTCAATGAAATCCAATTGCATTCTGCTAAATGGACCTCCGGCTCTACCAATGTGGCTCAAACTCACCACTGTCCCTTTCCCTGCATTCATCTGTTGGCATATGATACAACAAAGGCATATCACCTCTGCAGCTTGTCTAAATGTTGGATTAAACCAGTCAATCTTGAACAACCTGATCAAGGCATCCCTCTCAATGTGTGCTTGGCCATGGTAAAACCTTGCAAATTGTGACAAGAGACTGTTCGGCAAGACCATTTTCCCTTTATCTGAAACCCACAAATCATCTGGCCTTTGTACGTATTGCATCCTAACCCAAGAACGCTTCTCATCTTTGCTGGCACGACCCTGCAACAATTTCAGCTCTTCTAACGTGTCAATCACCCTCAATGCAAAACCTGTACATGTATCATTTTCTTTTTTAGGCAACAATTCCCATTGATCCTTAAACAATATACAGTTCAATGCGCAAAACCTTGCGACTTGATCCGCATATCCATTTTCCATTGAAACAAAGTCTTGTGACTTCAGGTGTGCACTGCATTTCACCACCGCGATTTCATGAGGTAACTGAATCGCATGCAACAACTCCTTAATTCTTTCACCAGTTTTCACTGGTGAACCAGAAGAGTTCAAATAACCCCTCTGTGACCATAGTTGACCAAAATCATGAACAATTCCAAATCCATATCGACTATCAGTATAGATAGTCACTCTCATTTGAGCAGAGACATGGCAAGCTCTGGTAAGAGCTACCAGTTCAGCTACCTGAGCGGAATACACTCCTTGAAGCTAGGACACTTCCAGGATACCAGAAATCATGCATACAGCATATCCGGCTCTCAGCATGCCTACTGAGTCTCTGAAACATGAGCCATCATCAAAGATAATTTGGTCATTTTCCTCCAATTGAGTATCTTTAATATCAGGTCTTGGTTTGGTGCACATTTCTGTTACCTCAAGACAATCATGTTCTACATTTTCCACATTTTCAACGTCTTTATTTTCACTTGGAAGCAAAGTTGCCGGGTTCAACACTGTACATCTCTTTAATGTTACATTTGGTGACCCCAATATAATTGTTTCATATTTGGTCAATCCTGCATTTGTCATGTGCTGCGTTTTCGTTGGTGTTAGGAGTATCTCAACTGAGTGAGGGACCATGACTGTTAGAGGATGTCCCATCACTATGCCTTCACACTGTGTGAGGCTTTGTCCAACTGCCGCTACTGCGCGCAGACAACCCGGTAAGGCTGCTGCATCTGGGTCCAAAGTAGCTGAAAAATACGCTTCTGGTCGGTTTACACCTCCATAGACCTGTGTCAAGACAGACAAAGAACATGGACCTGTGTCAAGACAGACAAAGAACATGCATCACGTTCATGACAAAACAGAACAAAAGACTTCTTGTAATCAGGCATACCCAAAGCTGGAGCCCTACACATGCTCTCCCTTAACTCAGTGAATGCTCTCATTTCCTTCTCTCCCAAAACTATGGCATCCTGATTCTCCTTGACCGTCATCCTCTGCAATGGTTTAGAAATGACTGAAAAATGTGGGATCCACTGGCGACAGTAACCCACCATTCCTGGAAACATCCTAACATCTCTCCGTGACGTTGGTGGATTCATCTGTAACACTGCTGTTATTCTCTCTCTGGACAACTTCCTTGACCCTTTCTCGATCTGATGACCCAAATACTTTACCTCTTTCTGATAATATTGCAATTTCTTTGGGGACACCTTGTGCCCATTCTTTCCCAAGTGATTTAATAAGGCAATCGAATCGTACTTGCACTCGTCCCTCATTTTAGATGCGATCAACAAATCATCAATGTACTGCACTAGAGTCAATTGGAAAGGCAGCTCCAATGACTCCAAATTCTTCTTCAATACCTGATTGAATATGGAAGGTGATTCTGAAAACCCTTGAGGAATTCAAACCCAACTGTAGAACTTGTCCAAGAATTTAAAACTGAAGAGAAAATGGCTGTCCTCATGAAGAGGCACAGAAATGAATGCTTGGGACAGATCAATTACTGTGAACCATTCTGCATCGCATGGAATCTGAAACATAATGTCAGCAGGATTTGGCACCACTGGGCAACATTTCACTACTATGTCATTGATCTTCCTCAAATCTTGGGCAATCCGAACCTTCCCACAAGGCTTTCTCAGTCCCATTACTGGTGAATTACATGGACTACTCAACACCTCTTTCAGGACTCCCTGTTTCACAAAATCTGCAATGATTTGTGCAACCTTTATAAGGACATCTTGCACCATATGATACTGCAGTATCTGGGGGAATGCAGCGTTAGGCTTCACACTGATTTTTACTGGTTTTACTCCTTTTACCAACCCTACTTCTATCCCTGTCAAGTCCCACACCTTTTCTTGAACTGTTCCCTATAAGTCTGCTGGGAAATCAGCCACAGTGAACATCGGAAAGACATTAATCAGAGGATATTCCCCATCTGTTGTCTCAGTTTCAGGCTCTGAACCCTGTTCCTCCCCTTCATCATCACTGTTTGTCTGGACCTCAATTCCCTCATTGGAACAGGTGATTGAACACCTTGTCTTGCACAATAAATCTCTTCCCAGTAAGGATACAGGACTTGAATCGCAAACCACAAATCTGTACAATCCTTGGAAAGTGCCAAGCTCTACCTGAACAGGATCTGTGATCGGGTTAGTCAGGAGTTGGTTTGCTACTCTCACTACCTTAACTGTCTGTCCCGAAAGGGGCAGTTTCGGAATCTCTGCGCTTCTGACTGTGGAGCGTGTAGCTCCTGTGTCAACCAAGAATGAAACCTTGTGACCCATTACCTTCCCCTGAACATAATGTCCTCTCTGATCTGCCTCTAAGGAAGCTGAAAGCCTACACTCTTCACCGTCTGAACTCTCATCCGACCATTCATCGTTTATTCCATTCTCACCACGCAATGGGTACTGTTGCACTGTGTGATTCTGACTCACTCTTTGACCTGTGACCTGTTGAGGTAGCATCACCTGTTGCTCTTCCATTGGGGCTAGAGGCACTTGCATTTGCTGTCTAGGTACCATGGGACCTGCTGTTGTGCTTGTTGTAACTGTATTGGCTGTATACGTGGCATTTGCACCTGCTGCATGGATTGAAAACCTTGCATCTGATTCACATTGTTCTGAAAATTTGGATTTGGACCTTTCAATCTTGGCCCTCTCATATTTTAGAATGAACTGACATCATTGCTTTGTTGAAAAACACCATCCTGCACCATCATTGGGCACTCCCGCTTCCAGTGTCCAATGACCCCGCAAGCATGACAAGGTAATATCTTCTTTATTCTCTGTGCATCGTTTTGAACTACTACAGTGTTCAAATCTGGACTGCGGTTCACAAAACCTCCTCGACCTCTACCTCTCACTTGCGCCTGAAACATCCCGTTTTCCTGCGTCTGCTGCACCATCTGCTGTAGAAAACCTCCCTGCATCCCTGTCCGTGCTGCCTTAATTTGCATCACCATCGCTTTCTCCTTCAACTTTCTCTGCTTCAACTCAATCTCATTGCTGCAGTACTTCGCATACTGCAACACCTCTTCAGTCGGCTTTGCTTGCCAGCAAATCAAGTGATTCTTAATCATCTGGCCAATCTCAGTTCTTAACCCTTCCACAAACCTGAACACAAGGTGATTCATGTCCTTCGCCTCAATAACCTCTCTACCACTGTAATGCGTAGACGCCTTCAACAGCCTCTCATAATAGGCATGTATCGACTCCTTGACTTCCTGAGCTGTTCGATCAATCCTTTGCTAATCAATATTCTTCGGCGAAACTCTCGTTTTCAGAAACTCAATCACCTTATAATAATACTTCATCACATCAGGAGACGGTGGCTCTGTGTTTCTGTCCCTTGCCGGGTCCTCGGTCAGCCAATATACGCTTCTTTTGTACTCAATCCACAAATCAGCTGGAACTATGATCTCAAAGAGAGTATTCAGGTCTTCCCAAAGACACTTCGCAAGTTTCACAAACCTGTCCGTCTGCTGATACCACTCTATTGGCTTCTCCCTCAGCCTGGGGAAATCATTCGCAAATGACAGAATATCCCCTCTATTCCAAGGTACATGGAAGAGAACCCCTCCGGCAGTATTTCTCTTTGGTAACATCTTTACCGTACCTGTATCTGGTAATGCTTTCGCTGACTGCTCTATGCAATCACTCTTCCTCTTGTCTCTTTTCTTTGCCCATCTGCCTTCCCACTTCTCTAAGGCTCCCCAAACTTGTGCACTCTGCAGTATCTCCTTGACGTGCGCCTTCATGCCAGTAGACCTCATGTGTTTGAAATCCTTGGGCTCAAAATCTAACCTGTAACTCCTCTTCAGATGTTTGGTATTTTCTAAATCTATGCCATATTTGTCTGCCAAATTTGCCAACCTCTGGTACACCCTGCTCACTTCTCTAGTTATCTTTGGACACAAGTACCTCAATTCTGCTTCTGTGTATGACTCTAGCCTGTTCACACATATGCTCCCTTCAACAAGTTCATTGGCTTCCATACCCAACCTCACAAGGTTCAGGTACTCTTCTCCTTTCGCTCTTCCTGCGGCTACAGGAGCAGTCTGTGGAGTATTAAGCTTGTCTAACCAATCGGTCAGCTGTTGTGCTGTCAGACCTTGCAATGAGATATTCCCAGCCTGCACCAAAGGTGTCTGTGGTACATTCACACTCGAGATTTGCAGTGTCAGCAGTCTAGAACCTGTCTGTCTCATGGCCTCTGGAGGAGCCCCAATCGGACTGAAATCTAACAAAAACCTCGATCCTTCAAATGTCGGTTCCACTGGAGTGGTTCCTTGGGAGCTTCCTACGAACCCTCCTCTTGTCATATTTTATGTCATTACCCCTTATTACAAACACTAGGCCTCGTCTGCGCATACAATGGCACTGGTGGGCCAACCGTAATAGGCAAAGATATGGCAGCTGGTGTCTGTCTGTTCCCCAAAACCTATGGAGGACTAACTCCCATATGCTGGCTCATCACTGGTGTCATGTCTCCCTCAGCCTGGGGAAATCATTCGCAAATGACAGAATATCCCCTCTATTCCAAGGTACATGGAAGAGAACCCCTCCGGCAGTATTTCTCTTTGGTAACATCTTTACCGTACCTGTATCTGGTAATGCTTTCGCTGACTGCTCTATGCAATCACTCTTCCTCTTGTCTCTTTTCTTTGCCCATCTGCCTTCCCACTTCTCTAAGGATCCCCAAACTTGTGCACTCTGCAGTATCTCCTTGACGTGCGCCTTCATGCCAGTAGACCTCATGTGTTTGAAATCCTTGGGCTCAAAATCTAACCTGTAACTCCTCTTCAGATGTTTGGTATTTTCTAAATCTATGCCATATTTGTCTGCCAAATTTGCCAACCTCTGGTACACCCTGCTCACTTCTCTAGTTATCTTTGGACACAAGTACCTCAATTCTGCTTCTGTGTATGACTCTAGCCTGTTCACACCTATGCTCCCTTCAACAAGTTCATTGGCTTCCATACCCAACCTCACAAGGTTCAGGTACTCTTCTCCTTTCGCTCTTCCTGCGGCTACAAGAGCAGTCTGTGGAGTATTAAGCTTGTCTAACCAATCGGTCAGCTGTTGTGCTGTCAGACCTTGCAATGAGATATTCCCAACCTGCACCAAAGGTGTCTGTGGTACATTCACACTCGAGATTTGCAGTGTCAGCAGTCTAGAACCTGTCTGTCTCATGGCCTCTGGAGGAGCCCCAATCGGACTGAAATCTAACAAAAACCTCGATCCTTCAAATGTCGGTTCCACTGGAGTGGTTCCTTGGGAGCTTCCTACGAACCCTCCTCTTGTCATATTTTATGTCATTACCCCTTATTACAAACACTAGGCCTCGTCTGCGCATACAATGGCACTGGTGGGCCAACCGTAATAGGCAAATATATGGCAGCTGGTGTCTGTCTGTTCCCCAAAACCTATGGAGGACTAACTCCCATATGCTGGCTCATCACTGGTGTCATGTCTGACTGCAGTCCTGCAACCAAAGTATATATCAGAATCATTTGTTGCTGCACCTGGGGCAGTAAAGGTGGAGTTGGCTCAGTCTGTATCAACTTTGGTCTTCCATATACTGGCTGTGTCGGCACCATCAGACTAGTGGTAGTCTCTAAAATGGGGACATCAGGGTAAAGTCTCTGAACCTGTGGCGGTTGCAGCTGAGGTTGCATAACCTGGGCAGTGGACATGCTAAAACTACTCTGCACCAGAACTTGTGTCGAGACAGGACTAACCTGTGTCGGGTTCATTGTCACCTTCTCTTGTGTCAAACCTGCAGGACATGCACTGATACTTGGTCTATTTTCGTCTATCGCATATGGTGGTGGTCGATCATTCAGTAACTGATTAAGGAACTCATCATCATCTGAGTCATCTACCTCTGACAAGGGCTTCCTGACCTCTTTGTCTTTGGAAGGACTTTTGTCAGTCTTACATGTAGCTTTCCTCCCTTTGTCTTCAGCTTCTTGAGCTATCGTTGGAAACAGCCTAACTCCATCTATTGTTTCTCTCCTCCAAACTCTCTGTGCACTATCCCACCTAGCCTCCGCTAGTGTCTTTTCTGCTTTCCTCATTCTCCTCTCAAATTTCTGTTGCTCTTGCCTTATTGCCATTAGTTCCCGGATTGCTAACGCCTCAAACTGTGCAGGTCTTGGAGGCGGCTTCAGATCATTTAGCACCCTCCACAGATTTTCTAAAACTCTCAAATTTAATGTACCGTTTTCAGGAAACGCTAAGCACCCCTCTTTCTCCGTGACTTTGCACCATTGCTTTAGCCAATGACACCGCTCAACACCCTTTTCCTCCATTACAATGTAAGCAGGTGTACCTTCTGGTGGTGTAACCTCCCCTGCACTCGCACTAATATATACATCTCCCCTCAAAGCACTCTTTAATGCCTTGAAAAATGTCATCTTTATGTCTTTTATTTTGTTCACAATCAAATCAGGAAGTGACTTTAATTCCCAGAACTCTCTTCGCCTACCTTCTCAAACAATTGCCTCTCACGAAAGGCTGCCAATCTGTGCACAACCCTTCTTACTAACCAACATATCCCAGCGCAGCTCCAATGACATCATACTCACACACACTGTGGCTGACAAAGTCTTGGGGGTTGTCTTCCCACTCTCGCTTCACACAAACTAATGCAATATATTGCGAGCACCAACCAAAATAAACTCAAAATTTGCCGGTTTACTACAGGAAAGGGTAACACAATCGCTTCAGAACTTTACAGAGATTTCGCCTAGCGTCGGTCGCTACTCTCTCCTTCTCACATCCCGCACTCGCAAGCAAAATTTGACCCGCAAATTCTACTCTCGACTTGTCAATGGATTATTGTTCTAGTGCATATTAGAACTCACCAAATCTCCATCGAAATTTTTCATTCATTCACTTTTGACTCAAACTCGACTCGTCGACTTCACTATCGACCTATTAAACCACACAAATTACAACATAAACCAAGTGTCTCATATACTTATCAATATACTCCGGAGTCTTAGACCCCGCAGGGTCCGTACATCATCAACAACCACATGGACAATTTTTTAGCACAAAGCGCCACACTCACATGAAGTTCGCCGACTTCCCTACTCTCATACTGCGGAGTAAGCCCACTCCTACTAAAACATCATCATCTGGCCTAAAATCCTCACAAACATCATAATTCACCTGCGATATGCATTAGCTGTGCAAACGCAAAACCCTACTTCATTCACACTGTCACTAAAACGCCGAGAACATACTCAAACTCTTTTCAGCAAGCTCTGAAATTCTGGGAAAGTCATTTGAGATTTAGGGACACATCATCCCTCCAATTTGCATCCTTGAAAAAGAAAAAAAACCACAAAACCCAATTTATTTGGTACACCTTGCCTACCTCCAAACCACACCCATCAGTCTCTACCAAACTGTTGATCTTTCACACCAGGCCCCAAAGCCAAACCAACACCTCTACTACCAAAACTGTTATTTGCACCATCAACTCTATGAAACCGTAATCCTTCGTACTGGGGCCCCAAAGTGGCAAACCATCACCTCTGCTACCAAAAACTGTTAGCGCGTCAGAGCCTTAATAAGTAAACTTACAAGGAGACGCGTTTAGGTCGGCAAACCTTTGGACTACGTTTGGGGACTTCCCAGCATGAAATATCTTCTTGACATCACCAATCAATAAATCAATAAACAATGAATAATAACAATCGCTAATCAATAAACATTTAGTAAGAATTAATCATCGAATTCACCGTAACTTCTCAGTCACGAATAACCACACCAGTTTAGTCAAAAGTTAAGATATTTATTTCCCTATTGGTTACAATCTAACAACAATCCTAATTAGTAATCAAAGCACGACTTTGATCAATGCATCAGTTATATTCATTCAGTATTTAGGCACATCATTTACATGAAGCAACTTAGCAGAGTCTCATTAGTACATGATTCAACAAAGCAAGAACTCAGTAATTTGTCGATTTGCCTAAGATATTTGTGAACGGCTTAACTAACCTCAAATCAGCATTAGCATGTTGGGCTTCATGCAAAACATTTTAGTGAACACAAATTTAGAAAACCGTTATATTAAGGCCTCTATCAAAAATAGCAGTACCTAGAAAGAAAAGGCAAACAGACAATCACAATTTTGCATCGGATAGTTACCAATCCAACAGATCAGCAAACAGCGTCAGTCTTCGTTCTCAGGACATCAGTTGATTCACCATCAGCAGCGACAGGACAGGGTAAAGTCTCAAGATAACTTAGCTAAGAAACAAATTACTTCCCTCAAATGGAGGCGAAGTAAGTATCAGGCAAGAACAAGAATGGGGTAGAGGATGGTTTAAAGTGGCATAACAATTAAACTCTAAATGTATGGGTTTGGAGTGTCCGGAAGAATGGAAAATGACAAAAGACTCATGGCAAAGGAAAATGGCAAGTGCCCCCTTCTTCTTGAGTCACGCCGTTAAATCAAAACTGTCTAACTATTCCCTAATTCCTCATTAGATAAAGTTTGGTGCATTATTATCTCTGTCCAATAATTCGGTAAGCACCTCACTGGAATTTTCCACAGTTTTCAGTTCCCGTGTTGAGGATTGGTCCATGTTATTGACGTCTTCAATGGTTGGAATGTCAGGTAGAAAATGTTACACTTTACGTTCCAGTCAGTGTCTTCATTGTCTTCTCCCTTTATAGTTAACATTGCACCTGTTGCGAATTAAATTGCTGCATCCAGCAAGAACGTCGCCTCGAGCAAGCAGTTCTCATGACAAAGAATTTACTACGGCTACACACATATAGCTCCTGGAAAAGTACAGCTTTGTGTTCATCAAGAAAACAGCGCATTACACGTTAGAAATACAATTCAATATGAGGCCAGGCAGCTAGGCTAAACCCTCGCTAAGCTAAGGCCCTCTGATTTAATAAAGCAAACTCTTAACACATAACTCTAATTATGATATACTAATACAAATTCAAATAATTATTGCATAATAATTCAGAATTAATAAGCCTTTCATTAGTCTTCGTATACATTGGTAGCCACTCCCTGTGGGCACATTTTGAACGTGTGCATTATTTTCTATGTTAACACATTTTCTATGCAGTTTCATCACACAATATATTGCAAGATTACATAATTAATATTGGTTTTAAAAGACACACTCCAACAATGGTTCATAAATTCTCACAGTCTCCCCATGCCACAAATATCCCATCTTAAAATAGTTTCCTAGGGAATAGCAGAATTTGGCTAGGCAAACCCAGCTGGTGGTCATCTGACATAGCTGTTTTTCCACCATGGAGAGGGCTGCCATCAAGTTGATGAAAAGGAAGAGCTCCCCATTATTAGTGGATTCCCCACCCTCAAATGAATGGGAGAAGACTTCTCCGAAATGGGAAGAGTGTGCAGGCTTGTCATTTGAGCTACCTGAGGTTTAAGGACTGTGTGGAAGGACATGTAACGTGGCTACTTAGCTGGTGGCTAGGGACTAACAATCATCAGGAGATACCTTAGAATATGTTTGCTGTCCGACTGTGAGGGATCTTGGCTGATGGTTTCTGTTTCAATTTCAGTTTAATTTATTATGCACAATTAATTAAAATCATTACATATAAGTGAGAAAAAAATTCAAGAGAAAAGCAATACATTAAAGGTACACAGTTGTTCATTTTGTGCTCAACCCGTAGTGAAAATTAAAACAACAGTTCAAAATGAGGTCAGTTCGATTAAAGCATGCAAGGATTGCTTGACTGCATGAGTACATTCCACGTTGGTTAAAGGCCATCCTCAAGAGTTTCCTTTTGTCCTGCATCAAAGCTGGGCATATGCAGACCAGGTGTACTATGTACTTTTTACAATCCCTACATAAACAGAAACTGATTTATTCACTGGTCCTTTGCCATCAGAGTCTATGCAGGACCGATTATAAGAAGTCAAAGTGAAAGAGCATTGACTTGTTTAAAGAACACAGAGTAACCGGACTGAAAATTGGCTGATATTTTAGGATCTTGTAGGTCAGTAACAACATCCAAAATGTTTTGGAAAGTATGAGCTTGTCTGCAACTACATGAGGCTTCTTCACTGAACAACCGGTAATTTTTTTAGGATGGTCTATGATATATTTAATTACCAAACGGAATCTAGTCCAAAGGTTTGCAAGGCTGAGTCCAAATAGAATCTGAAACGTGCTGAGGAACAGTTAGCTAGCACAGACCATATTATTGTGCTAATGGAGTAGCCAGCTTTAGTTTTTAGCTTGTAGCAGTGTTTAATATAGGTGCCCTGTCCTAGATAATGATTGTTTATTAATCACAAATTCAAGACATATTTGTGCTGGTGAGGCATTTTTAGGCAGACTAAGGCCCATATTTATACTTTTTAGCGCAGCATTTGCGCTACTTTTTGATGCAAAAAGTGGCGCAAACTTACAAATTACAATTGTATTTTGTAAGTTTGCGACGCTTTCACATAAAAAAATGACGCAAATGCTGTGCTAAAAAAGTATAGATATAGGCCTAAAGGTTCTCCTATAGATTTTTAAGATTGCAGTATACAGAAGTAAAGCATCACAGCCACTCAGTATCTCACTGCCATAGGTCAAGGCTGGTGGAAGCTTGCCAGCAATTATCTTTCAAAGGGGGACAAGGAATAACCCTCTTAATATGCTATACCGGGAACAACACACTATTTGTGAGACTGAAAGGAACCTTTTTCATCAGAAAAACCCCAAGTATGTGTATTCTTCCACCATTTCCAGTGGCTGCCCTTGCAGGTACCATCTGAAGGGACTCTTGATTTGGTTACTGATCACCATAACTTTGGATTTGGGCTGATTTATAAACATCACATTGATGGTGGAATATTGATTTCATTAATCAAGTAAATGTTAGAGGTCAATTTTTATTTGTCTTAGTAGAATTACACTGTCCACATATAATTGATCTGAAAACTGATAATCACAAAGCTTCTGCGCATGTGAGTTGACATGGTGTAGGGCGGTGGTTATGTCGGTCAGAAAAAGGTTGAAAAGGGTTGAATAATTGGATGCCAACACGCATCCCTGGTTTATACCTTAATGTGTGGCAATTATCTTTGAAAGTCGGGTGTTGTCACCAATCTTAATTCTTAACCAGGTGTCTGTGCATAGTAGTTGCGTCACTCACAGTAAATGTTGCAGTATTCCCTAGTTTGGACCAAACAAGATTTTGCACTACAGTCATATGTGGCCTTAAAGTCAATAAAGCATAAACACAGCAGCTGTTGTTTGGATAGCGTATGGTCAATGATTAGAGCCAATGCCATGATGTTGGTGGAGGTCCCAGTTCCTCAAGTGAACCCAGTTTAGTTTAATGGTATTTGATCCAAGGACCAGGTGTAGCGATCCTTAAGAAGCTGTAAGGCAAAGTACTTTGGTCTATATCTAAAAGAAAATGACAGCGCATGAGGCTGCTCCAAAATTGGCAGCACAGCGCTCCGTCATTTTCACAACACAGGAATGCACTATATTTAATTTAATACAGTGCACCCCTGTGTTGTCCCCTGAGCTGGTGCTAAATTGAGCTGCCTAGCACCAACGCAGGTATCCTTGCACCATTGTGCAAGGGTGTCTGCGTTGTGGGATGTGCATCTGCAGCATGCATAGAAAGAGCAAAATGTCAGAAATTATTGTTTATGTGCAGGAAGCACATCCCTAATGGCAATTTGGCACTTCTGTGTGTGCTGCAGAGTGCAAAAGAGTCATTTTTAAATGATTGTTTATGTGCAGGAAGGGTTACCTTCCTGCACATAAACAATCATTTCGGGCATTTTGCTCTGTCGTATGCATAATGCAGCACACATACATAAAGCAAAAAACAAGGAGGAATAAAAGTATTCCTCCTCATTACACCTTGCTAACGCCACCTCTGGTCTGGCATTAGATTTTGGTGCTGGCTCAGGTTTACAAAAACTTGTGAATCTGGGGCAGAGGCAACATGCAATGGGTGTTGCTGTGGCATGCCCACAGCAACACCCAGAGCACGCCACTTCCATGCAAAGTGTTGCGTGTGAAGGAGCCGTATTTACAAGGTGCAGTTAAGCCTCAAAAATGGTTTAATGCCTCCTTGTAAATACGTCACAGGGCATAGCGCCACCAGAGCATCACATAAAGTGACGCTCCGTGGTGCTAGGAGCTCATAAATATGCCCCTTAGTTTTTTGGCATGTAGGGCTATGTTGTTCCTGTTGCCCCCTCCCCCTGCCTTAAGATTAGATTGACTATTGAGCATCTCAGGAGTCAAGGATGGTCTGGGTCTGTAGGAGACTATCGTCACTTCTTCTGCCCAGTCTCCAATATTGATTTTATAAATTGCCTCCATCCCAACATGTGATTATTATCTAAATTTAGGATGAGATTATCCCTATTGTTCTATTTGTGTGGGTATTATTGGCAACATCCATTGTCATAGACAATGATTTATTAGTATGTGCACCTATTTCTTCTAGTTCATCCTTTGTGGGGTTAGTACTGTGAGCCCAGCCATGATATTCAAGCTGGTCTCCTGTTGGGGATTAAATGGGTAGGAAGATGCGCTGCTCATATGGCCTCAGAGATGTTGGAGTTATTGATTGCAAAGGACGCTTTATTAGAGAAGTTCACTTCTTTCCAAAAGCTTTTTAAGTTTTGTTTCTTTCTTAGAAATAAGAGTTTAGCTGGAAAAGCTTCATCAGTTTTCCTCTTCTCATTCCAGAATAAACTTCTGTGTTATTTACTAAGATGCCTGACGTGTGTGTACTGCTCAGGGCTGGTTGGTGATTTCCTTAGTGTTCTCAGTGCTTGATTACACTTCATTTTTCCAGTTTGAAAGCCGGTGACAGCTTCCTAGCTCTTGATTTTTGGGTAGCCTGTTCTTAGTCTGCGTTTCTTGGCTAGTTCAATGAAGAGTTGGTGTACCCGTGTAATAGTAATTCCGCAAACAGTATCCATTTTTTAATAGCATTAAAGTCTGCTCTTCACCAGAATTCAAACACTTGTGCTGCAGTGGCCTCAATAGATTTGATTGACATATCTGACCAAATTATTTTCTTAAAATTTACCATATGCAGGGTACCAGGTATCTCATTTGCTAAGCACTGTAATGAAGGAATAGCGCCTTACTCAAGTGTTTTTGGGACATGATTACGTTCCAGCGTTTCTTCTTTGTTAAAGGAAGTGACACATGGAAATAATGATAGACTGAGTAGCATGTAATCGAGGGGAGTGTGAGGTGCATGTTTGTTGCATAAAAGCGACCACAGTATATGGCTCAAATCTACCATTTATAACGCTGAGGTCAAGCTGTTCTATTTCTGAGACTATGGTCCATATTTCAACTTTTTGACGCAGTTTTGTACCAAAAAGTGCAGCACCGGCTTGCAGCATTCCAGAGCACCAGCCGGGCATAAAGAGTGGGCTAGTGTCTGGGAAAATGACATTAGCCGGGTGGTATGGCGGGAGCACCAAAAAATGACGTTAGGCTGGTTAGAGGCAAAAAAAACGCCTTTAACCAGCCTAGCATGATTTCCTGACACAAAACCATCAATACCACATGACTCCTGTCTAATAAAAGACCCACCCCACCCCAATGGCAAGCGGAGGGGACAAAGGTCCCCTGAGCATTACCATTGCACCCAGCCCCGTGTGGGGGGGGGGGCATTTCAGAGCCCCCAATGGCACTTTAAAATAATTTTAAAAATACTTACCTCTACTTACCTTGGATGGGGCCCCCGATCCTGTGGTGTCCCTGGGGGTGGGGGTGTTCCTGGGGCTTGGGGTGGGCACCTGTGGACTCTTTCCATGGTGCTTCACCATGGAAATAGGTCCACAGGTCCCCTAACGCCTTCTCTGACCCAGGTGTTAAATAATGGCGCTAAGCAGGCTTAGCACCATTATTTAGACCTGCATCCCCCCATGCACCTTTTTTGCATGGGAGGATAAATGAGCCGCTAGGGTTTGAGTCCTTTTTTGGACGGGAACGCCTATCTTGCATCTCATCGACGCAAGGCGGTTTCACGGATCCAAAAAATGACTTTCACTCTAAAATTGTGGCGCTAGATGGGTCTAGCATCAAAACATAAATATGGAGTTAAGTTTGCACTTTATTTGCGTAAAAAATTATGCTAATTCATCACAAAGAAATTATAAATATGCCCCTAAGTATTTACCTTTCTTGTCCCAACATTTTCAATACCAAATTCCCCACTGCTTGCTCTAATACACAGTCATGTTGTTAAGGCCCGGGACAACAATTAGTTTAATCTCAAAATCCCCCATGAGTAGGGCTTCCTGTTAGTTCTGTGTTTAGAAGACAATTCCTAAATGAAGCACAGTATATTTGTGTTGTCATGGGTCAAACTTTTGCTGCAGCAGTTGAGAGTGGCTGAAAATAGACCACAAACCAGGCCCTCCCACTCCCCTTGGCATCCATACTTAAGCTATTTGATGACAGGACAAACCATTTCTAAGAATCCTGGCAGAGGATTTGGCAACATTAACAATGTTTCTTGCAGACTGACTAAATGAAAATGTTTCCACTAAAGTATTAAATCATTATCATGCAACTTACAGGGGAGGCTACCAATGTTCCTAGAGCAAATGCTGAGATTAATCCAGTTATTGACATTTGTTGCTAGAGGGGAGTCTTCAGGTCATTGTGTAATCTTTTTATACAGTGCCAATGGTAGCCACACCCAGTTGACCATTTGTGGTAGGACCTTGTGCTTTATATGACCTTGAGTAATTGTCATGCCTCTGGTTGTATCAGGTGAGTCCCTGCCCATGGCATTCTTTACTTCAGAGTAGACTGCCTTCCTTTTATTTGAAGGACTATTAGTGCAATTTGTGTCTGCTGGGGCTAGCACATGGGAATAGCGCTAAAGGGTGTATAGTGAGATGTCTATGCCTAAACTAAATTTAATTCTTTGTTGTAGAAACAAACTTGCTGCTGCCTGTGAGGACTAGGTAACAAGAGCAGCCTCATTAGAATAATTGACCTGAGGTGGGAGAAATTCCACTGACTCAATGTCCAAGGAGGATAACTGTAGGGGTGGGCAGAATTTGTAATTCTGCTGGCGAAATTACTAATTAATTCAGCCATTTCCCTAGCCGAATTAAATTAGCACTGTAACGGTTTTAAACAGGGCTGGAAGAGGGAGCAGTCCCTTGAAGTTTAAAAACCACTGTAGATTATACTTTAACCTGCAGTGATTTTTAAACATAGAGTGACTGCTCCCTCTTCCAGCCCTGTAAAGTACCACTGCAGTGCAGTGCATACCCCTCAAAGCCATTTACATAACTATGTAAGGGAGCTCCGTGGTATGCATTGGAGTGGATACCCCTTGGTGCCCTTACAGACTTACGAAAAGGCAGCAAGGGGTATGCACTGCATTGGTGTGCACTGCATACCTCTCGGTGCCCTCAAATAAGTATAAGGGCACTGAGGAGTATGCACTGGAGTGGATACCCCTCAGTGCCCTTACATACTTATCTAAGGGTATCAAGGGGTATGCATTGAACATTACGGTGCCTGCTCTGCCCCTTCACAGGATTCCACAGAATTCTGATGAATATTAATGCAATTCCATGGAATTCCGTTGAATGAAACTCCACCACTTCAGCCTACCCTAGTTAATTCTGTCAGGGTGGGAAGAGTGTGACATAATTTCAAAATGTGACTCCTCACTTTTTACTCAATTCCTCTGGACAGCCACCAACCAAAAGAAATTGCCAAGCCTCCAAAACTGCCTGCTAAGCCACGTCACAGTAGCCACTGAGCAAACAAACAATCTCCTAAGATAAAAGTTAAAATATATAGAATACTGTTTTTGCTCAATAATTTACCATACTTTTTCAGACAAAAACTCAAACCTTAATTTAGTGATGAACAAAATAGAGCTCAAGAGGATGGTCCTGTGGGACCGCAATTGTAAAAAATATGGCCTTCTAATTGGCCCAGGGAGATTTTTCTCCCTTGTGCCGATTTCTGAAATGCAATTTATATACTGGTTTCTTGGTAAAAAGGAATTTGTTTGGCTGACCACAGCAAGAAGAAAAATGTTGTGACAACCATTACATGAAAAATAATTGAAAATAGCCTGTAAGGGGGAAGGGTGGGTACACCTTGACCTCTAGGGCAACAGGGGAGTAGGGCCTCCCCACCATAGTTAAAAATAAACAAAAAATCAATCAAGGTGCGGGTGACATAGTACCAGATCCTGGTACTGTGGTATCCAGTGCAGCCATTCCTGTAATGATTTGTTAACTGATTAAATAAATAGAAAGAATGATTTCTTCTCTGGTGCGGTTAAAAAAATTAACTAACCCAAAAAACAACCAGACCAGCAGGTGAGGAGAATACAGCCAATAAAGGTCAGCTGGAGGGCACACGGGCAACACAATGTACCACCGAGGGCAGTCAGGAAGGGCTGGGGAATCATAACTGACCACAGTGGGCTGGAGGAAAGTGCATTGGTAAGAAGCTGACCACAGAGGATAGTTGGGAGAAGCTGGGGCATCACAACAGACCACGGAAAGTAGGCAGGAGGGGAAGAAAGCTGACCTTGGAGAAAAGGAGGAAGAGGCAGGAGCTGCTAAACAGACCTTAGAGGGCATACAGAAGGGGCAGGGGCAACACACTGGACCACAGAGGCAGAATGGAGGGGCAGGAGGAGCAAGCTGACATCAAAGGGCAGGCAAAGGGGCAAGGGCAGCACAAAATAGCACTGGGGAAGGTGAGAGGGGAATGGGCAGCAAGCTGATGGAAGGCAGGTGAAAGTGGCATTTGGCATCTCATGAACAAAGGAGGGGAGGCAGTAGGGGCAGTGGCTGCACAGAGAAACACAGAGGGCAGGACAGAGGGGAATGGGCATCAAAACAGACCACAGAGTGTTATAGGGAGGGACTGCACTTTGAGGATCATTGAGAACTGGAGGAGAAAGAAAGGGCAGCAGAACAGAGCAAGGAGGGTAGGAGGGAGGGAAAGGAGCAGCAAGCTGACCATGGTAGACAGGTGAGAGGGGCAAAGTAAGCCCACAGACCATAGCTGGCAGGAGGAAGAAGCAGGGCAGCACATTCACCAGTGAAGGTGTTGTGTCTTGTGAGTATGTACGATGGCATCTTTTTGGATCTTGAAAGACCCCGTAGAGTGATGATGTACATTTCAGAAGGTAGTGAAGTGACAGCAGGTTTAGAATGTTGATTTCACAGTTACACGCTGAAGAATAAAGACATACATACTCCTTATGTTCCTAGGCTGGAAAAGATGATACAACTGGCAATGAGATAGGCATACGTAACCCAATGATCAACAGCGCTCTCCCAGAGAGTTTACCATGGTCCCAGCAAACTACTCATGTGTGCCACGTATTCTTTTGTCAAAGTGGTGAATCAACAGATGGCATATGTGGAGTCAAAATTTATCTCCAGTCAGTGTGAAGCATTTGAAGGTAAAGAAAGCTTTACTGAAAAATCCACACATCATTGATCAAGAAACTATGAACAAATACATACAAAAAGGTACTGCACTACTACACAATATAAAGCTATGAAGTGCATGGAGTGATAACGCTAAAAGAGTCCAAACACAGGTACACAAAAAAGCGCAAACTGACAGAATGATTGGTGATAAAGCACATAGTAGTCACAATCACCTGAGTCTTGAAAAGAAGAGCTTTACAGCCTCAGCAGCGCGAGAGGCAACCCAATAAGAAGCACAGGGGTTGTGCTTCTGGAGCTGTCTGATACCTGAAGCAGCACACCACCAGAGCTGGGGGGAAGTGGAGGCTCAGCACAACTCCAAATGTCTTCACAAAGTGAACTGCTCTAATGGAGACTAAGAAAGAAGCCACATCTCCACAGACTGTTAAAGAAGATCCAGAGGCCAGCATCAACAAGACGTCAGAGATTGTGTGCACAAACCAATTCACCAAGATCACGAGATCTACAGCCACATTATTAGCCAATCCTGTGAACAAGTACAATGCTGCCATCTTACTGAAACCACCACCACCCTTCAATACTGCCAAAAAGCAGAATATTAGAGAAATATGGACTACTTGGATAGAGACATTTAATGATTTCATTGATGTGCTAGAAGAAACAGTTAAAAGATTATCAAATACCTCAAGAATCTCGTTAGTGATGATGTAAAAGAAAGTCACAAAGAAAATGCTGCAAACTGATGAAGTTATGCACTGTCAAATTAAAAACGCCTTGAATCTCAAGTTCAATCGAGTGCTGAATGTAGATTATGAAAGGTATATTTTCAGTCAAAAATGACAAAGATTTGGTGAAACCATAGATGACTTTGTCACGAGACAGTATATGCTTATAAAACACTGTAGATTCAATTAGTTTAATGACAAAGTGCTTCACAGAGCAAAGACAAAATGGGTGACTGTATGTTCCAGAAGTGATGTTTGAAGCATGCCCACAAGGCCAAGTGACAGCATCAGTTGAGACAAATCAATGCCCAAGAAAGTGGATTGTCTTCTAAATCATCAGTGAATAGCTAGTCAGCACTAGTATTGAGTGAAAGTCAAGAATATGATTGCATAATGTTGATGTTTTCCTCAGAAAGGTGTGCACATGGTGGAATGGCCGCATGTGAGGACAAATACCAGTAATAGTAAAGTCAACATGAAAATGCACCCATCTCATTCAAACATTATATGAAAATTACACTGAAAATAACTGGTTGTGCAATACAGTGGTGTGTCAATAAATGTTTTGCCTGAGGAGAAATACAATGAACTAACTCCCTGGCCATAATTGACACCACCGAAGATAAAAGTGTACACTTAGGCTGCATCAACACCTTTGAAAAGTAAAGGTTCATTTGTAGCAAATATGAAGCACAAGAAGGCAAGGGTGCAAATGCCCATTCAGGTACGTCAAGGTACAGTGTCAAGTGCCTATCTACGCAGTATCAGCACAGCTGCTGACATGGGACTGATCTCAGTGAACTACATGTATGCTCATCACAAAGTAGTAAATCATTTCATTATTTCAGGGCTAGGAAAACTTAAAACTATGAACTACAATTGCAAATCAATGGTGATGTTTGTCCTGTTGCTCAGAGACATAAAAGAATTGCATTTCATTTACAAGAAGCTGTTGAAAAGTAACTTAAATTCTGCTGAAACATGATATCACTGAGCTTCTCCTGGCCCAACGCCATGGTTTTCTCTCACAGTGGTAGTACCTAAAAAAGGCAGTGAAGGAGCTGCATGCATGTGCATGGATATGTGTCAAGCGAACAAGGCTATTAAAAGAGGAGGACATACACGTCCACACATTGTTGATGTGATAACGTATAATCCAATTGAATGGTGCAAAAGTCTTCTCTCGCCTTGACCTGAATAAATAATATCATCAGTTAGAATTTAATGAGAATTGCAGGTACATTACAAGCTTTTCTACACATTAGGTACTATTCAGATACAGAAGACTAAAGTTTGGTGTGTCATCAGCTGCCAGAATGTTTCAAGATGTCATTAGACGTATTATACAACCTGTTGTAAATGCTTTCAACTATAGCGATGACACATAGGTTTTCAGAGCAACACAAAAAAAAGAACATGACAGAGTGCTAAGACAACTGATTTGTTTACTTGATGTAGGTTAAACGCTAAATGCTGGGAAATGTGAATTCAACAAGATAAAAACTAAAGTTCTTCTGTCATATAGTTTCTGAAGGTAACGTGACACCCAATCTAGCTAAGGTAGAGAAGTTGTCAACTGCCAGTCCCCCACAAGATGTTTCTATGTTACGTTCAATCCTTGGCATGGCCAGCTACTGTTCTAGATATATGGGAGACTTTGCCAATGTGAGTGCTCAATGGAGAGAGTTGATGAAAAAGAATGTTTCATTTTACTGGTCAACGGAATGGAAACAAAGTTTTAAAAGAATTAAACAATCTATTGAAAATGCTACTGAAATGGCACATTTTGATCCAAAGTTACATACTGAAGTTGTTGATGCTAGCCCAGTTGGGTTAGGTGCTATCCTCACACAACATAGCATATAGCCAAATGCTTGAAGACATATTGTTAATTATGCAATTAAACGTTTGTCACAGACTGAACGTGCATACTCCGAACTCGAAAAACAAAGGGCCAGATATACAAGGCCCTAGCGCCTCCTTGCGTCACACTAGCTGCATTTTTTTACGCTAATGAGGCTCAATGAGGCAATTTTCGCTGTACCATATTTACAATGTGGAGAGTTTGTGACCCCTTGCACCACATTATGCCTGCGTCAGGCATAATGTATGAAAGGGGGCGTTTGGGCGTTAGGAGGCCCGCAAAAGTGGCACAGTGAAATGTACAAGATTTCACTGTGCTATTTTTTGCATAATTTTTAACGCCTACTCAGAGCAGACATTAAAATGACACACCTGTTGAAATCAATGGACCTTCTTGCACTTTGCTACACTTGCGTCAACATTTTGGCGCTAGTGTAGCAAAGCGCCACAATAGCATAAACATTTTGATGCTATTGTCCTAACAACCGCTATGGTGCACCATATTATAAACATGGAGCACACATGGTGTTGTTAGGTGGGGCAAGGGTGACCCCAAAAAAGTGGCGCATCAGTATAGATGCACCACTTTCTTGTAAATCTGTTCCAAAGTTTATTAGTGGTGTGGGCTTGTGAACATTTCCAGGTGTTCCTTTACGGAAAACCTTTCACGCTTGTGCAAAATTAATAAGCATTGCTGACTATCTTTGGCAATCCAAAGGCCAAGATGACTCCATGAATTGAACTTTGGGGTCTACAACTGCAAGAGTAAAATACAATATTTTGCATCATCCAGGGAAAGATCAAAACCCTGCTGACCACTTCTCGAGAGTGCGTATGCAATGTTAAGGTGCTCTATCCAAGATTGCTGAAGCTTAATTAAACTTCATTGTGAAATCAAACACACCAGCTGCCATTTCATTGGAACAGATTGACACTGAAATACGTCAAGATGATGAAATGCAAAGTTTAAAAGACATTATTGCCCATCAGTTATTGAATCAACATACTTGATCTCTCACTAATCATAGCAAGAATCATAAATATAAAAATGTCAAAGATTAACTGTCTGTGATCCAAGAAAGAATTATCTTGAGAAGTTCAAGAATTGTTATTCTGGAGAGTCTGTGACAGCAAGTGATTGAAGTGGCCCATGAAGGACATTGTGGAATCATTGCCACTAATCAATCTCTGTGAGATTGAGTCTGGTGTCTTCATCTTGATGAACGAGTTGAACAAGAATAGAAAAACTGTCACCTATGTAACTGCCTCTCAGTGAAAACTACTCAACATCCGTTGAACATGCCAGAGTTACAAAAGCACGCCTGGAAAAAAAATGCTATTTGACTTTTTTGGTCCACTTGACAATGGACATCACTTAATGGTAATTGTGTACAAATACTCTTGCTTTGTAGTAATTGAAGATCTCTAATTTATCATTTAGAATCATCGAGAGATTAGATGGCATCTTTGCAACATGAGTTATTCCTACAATTTTGAAGAGTGACCATTTAATAGTAGAGAATTCAGAGAATACCTCATTTGCTTAATAAGAAGCATCAGAAGAGCACACCTTGTTGGCCTCAGGCTAACAGCAGAGTTGAACATTTCACGAGTACACTGAAGAAAGCTGTTCAGCGTGCTATGTTAGAGAAGCTCAACCTCAAGACTGTCTTTATTTCCACGTTACGTGGTTACCGTTCGACTTCTCACTCGACTACAGGTAAAAGCCCTGCAACATTGATGTTCAGGAGAGTCATAACCACCTAGGTGCCTCAGTGGAGCATCACCAGATCTAGAAGTGATACAGACACACATGCAACAGACTTGAGTTGTAAACAAAAAATGAAGGCCTATTCCGACAAACTGCGACATGCAAAGAACCCTATCTTTACCCAATGAGATTGAGTGCTTGTTCCTCAGCCACAATAAGTAAATCTGATGTTCCATTTGATGCTGAGACATTTTACATTGTAACTATCAAAGGGCACATGGTGACTGCCCAAGGGTCCAGTAAAATCTATCACTCAAGGTGCCTCACACTTCAAACATTTGGTTCATTGCTCCCCAGACCCTAATGTCAATGTAGAGACTGGGTCAGAGAATGCTTGGAGTATTCCAGACTGCCATTGCTTCTACATCACAGAAACAGATCATGGACTCTGAATACTGATTTCCAGTTTCCAAAGACATGATCTGGATGAGTCATCAAAGCACCAAGAAGGCACATTGAATAGTTATAATGTGTATATGTTGCAAATAAAATGTATTTAACAGAGGGGGTAATGTGTCTTGTGAATATGTATGATGGGACCTTTTTGGACCCTGAAAGACTCTTTAGAGTGATGATGCAAGTTTCAGAACACAGTGAAATGAATACAGGTTTAGAATGTTGAATTCATGGTTACATACTGAAGAATAGATTTATTTAAATCATAGCTCTGTGTGTGGCATATTCATTGGCGGATGCCGAGGATGGGAAAGACGCTGCAGAAGGCAGGTGGGAGAAGTACTGATTATGTAGGGCAGGAAGGAGGAACAGGGTCACCAGAATGGACCACTGAGGTTAGAAGGGAGGGGTAGTTGCAGCAAGCTGACCAAGGAGGGCAGGTGGGACTGGCAGGTACAGGAAGCTGACTATAGTGGCAGGGGGAAGAGGTAAGACAAAGCAACTGTCCAGAGAGGGAAGGAGGTTGCGGCGGGTTTGAGAGGATGACCATGGAGGACAGGTAGATGGGGCAGGGCCAGCAAAACATGCCATGGAGTGAAGTATGGAGGGGACAAGGACAACAGGTTGACCATGGAGGGCTGGCAGGAGGAGCTGAGGCATCACAACAAACCTCAGAGGGCAGGAGGGACAGCAAGCACACCATGGAGATCAGGAGGAAGGGCAGTGGCAACAAGCTGACAGCAGAGGACTGGAGGGAGGAGCAAGAATGCACTATGAAAAGGCATGAAGGAGAGTGAGGAGCAGCACAATGGTCTACTGAGGGCAAGCTGAAGGGGCACAGGCAGTACAACCAACCAAAGGGGCATGAGATGGGGCTACTTTGCTGACTACAAAGGGCATGTGGAAGGTGCAGCCCATTGACAAAGAGGGCCAAGAGGGGCAGGCAGTTGCAGCACAATTAACTACAGAGAGCAGGAGAGCAGAACTGGTGAAGCAAGCTGACCACAGAGGGCAGGAGAGGGAGGGGCAGGTGCAGCACAATGGACCACAGTTGGTTAGAAGGGGCACAGGAAGCCCACAGGATTTAGAGTACAGAGGGAAGGGCAGCCCACAGACAATGAAGAGCAGGGTTAAGGGGCAGCACGACAGTTCACAGACAGCAGGAGGGAGGGGCAGGGGAAGCCCACACACACTTGAGGGAAGGGCCAGCAAAACACTCCATGAAGGGCAGAAGGGAGGGTCACTGCAGCACACCAAATCATGGAGGCCAGGAGGGAATAGCAGGGGCAGCAAGAAGACCACAGAGGACCAACAGGATGATCAGTGGCAGCAAAACAAACCATGGAAGGCAAGAAGGAGGAGATGCAAGCTGATCATATGGGGGCAGGTATGAGGGGACCATGGAGGAAAGAAGAGAGGGGTGGCAAAATGACCATGGAGGGAAAGTGGTAGGGGCAGAAGCAGCCCATGGAGCACAGAGAGCATGGGGAGGGGCAGGGGCAATGCAACAGAGCTTGGGAGTAGGATGTTGTGTGTTGTGTTATGTAGCTTTGTAAAGCGCATCACCACCGGGAGGGTATCCTGGTGCTAGTACCTGCCAGAGAAAGAAGTTAAAAGTTAAAAGAAGTTAAAAGTTTGAATATATAGAATATAGAATATATAGAATGTTTCTGCTAAAAAATGTACCATACTTTTTCAGAAAAAAATGAAACTTTAATTAAGTGACAGGAGAGTAATTTAGAGCTGTTCCATGAAAACTGTGTAGTTAGAGTGTAGTTATATTTATGTCAAAGTTTCCATAGGAAGAGCATTTATTTCTTTGCATGTGGAGGGGCAGGGGCAACACAACAGACTTTCAGCATAGGATGTTATGTTATGTTACGCCGATATGTGGAACACACTATCACCTGGGAGCACATCCTTGTACTAAGCTGTGAGTCCATCCACAACTAGGGCCTTATGGGACCACTCGGAAAGCCCGGTCTTCAGCTTCTTAGGTCCTAAGTTTAGTGGCAGATAGTTTCATTGTTTAGGAGCAATGTGGGAGAAGGCTCAACTACTGAATAAGGTTTTCCGAATGTGTGGGATTTGTGAAAGTAGGAGTCCATACAAGTGGAGGTATCTGGGAAGTTTGTGAAAGCAGATGTAATTGTTGAGGTATGCTGTGCCAGTGTTAAGTAGTACTTTGAAAATATGGGTGAGGAGTTTAAATTATGATCATTTGTGAATGGGGAGCTAGTAGAGCTCCTTCAGTTGTGTGATGTGAGTACAGTATGGGAGATTGAAAGTGATTCTAGTCACCAATTTCTGAATGGTCTGCAGCCTTGTGATAAGATTTTTGTTTGTTCCAGCATAGAGGGTGTTTACGAAGTGCAACTTGCTTGGAACCAGAGCATGCATTAGGGTTTCCAGGTGATGACTGGGACCCATTTGAAAATCTTTCTCAGCATCTTCAAAGCATGAGGCAGTGATGGCATTCAGGTGGATGGTCATGTCAAGTTTGCTGTTGATGATGATCCCAAGGTTCCTGGAGTACATGGTGAGGTGGGTGTTCATCCTAACTCTTTTGGCCACCAGGTGTAATCCCACAGTGATGTGCTCTTCCCAAAGATCATGATTTCAGGCTTGTCAGTATTATGCTTTAGACAGTTAGGCCCATATTTATACTTTTTTAGCTCCGTATTTGAGCCTTGTTTTGACGCAAAAGCGGTGCAAACTTACAAAATATAATTGTATTTTGTACGTTTGCGCTGCTTTTGAGTGAATAAATGACACAAGTGTGGCGCTTAAAACGTATAAATATGGGCCTTAGTCTTCATCCAGTAGTCAATTTCAGTTACACAGGCATTGAACCTGATCCGTCTACTTGGTGTTTTGTGAATGAGGGAAAGAATCAGTTGTGTGTCATCGGCCTGGGAGAGGACATGGATGTTGTGAGAGCAGATGATGTTGGCTAAAGGGATCACGTGTGCCCGTGAAGAGGGTCAGGCTCAGACAGCATCCTTGCTGAACTCCACAGAGGAGGTCACAGGCATATAAGGTGTAGATGAACAATGCTAGGCTGACTAACTGGGTCCTCCCCGTCAAGAAGGAGCTTGCTTATTCATTGGAGTGTCTGTCCTTGGATTCCTATGTCATGTGACCATTGAAGGAGTATGTGGTGGGAGACTGTGTCAAATGCCAGGTGAGGTCCCAGGTTGCTAGGGCTGTCATTTGCCACCCTATCCAAAGTTATGTGGATATCATCCGTGGAGGCCATGAGGGCAGTTTCCATGCTGTTGCTAGGTTTGAAACCAGACTGAGTTGTGTTGAGAAGTTGATGGTCGTTGAGGTAGTTGATGAGGTGTCTGTTAATGATGTTCCGGCCTTGGACAGGAATGGTAGAAGGGACATTGGTCTGTAGTTGGCAAGTCTTAAAGGGTCTGCAGAGGGTTTCTTCAACAATGGGATGAAAGGTGTGTGTTTCCAAGCATCTAAGAAAATTGCAGTGGAGACAGAGGCAATCAGAATTGGTGTTAGGCATGGAGCTGATGGCTTGCAATCCTCTGAAGTAAACCTGGTGGGAGCAGGGGTCGGGTCGAACCCCTGAGTGGATGGACATCACGGTGGTGGTGGTTTCTTCTGGAATGATGTTGTGCCATGTGGTTTACATTTATTCTTTGGATATGATTGGATGGTGTTTTGGGAGGTCGGTCAGATTAGATTTTGGGCTGAAGTTGCTGAAAATGGAGGTTATTTTGTTACTGAAGAATATAGCAAGAGTGCTGCAGAGGTCCTGCGTGGGGGTGATCAAGTTAGAGGTGGCCAATGGTGATGTGAAAGCTTTCATAATGGGACAGATTTCCATGCTTCTGTTGGTGCTAGCATTGATGCAGTCCACCAGAACATCGTGTATGGTGGCCTGAATCATTTGGTGATAGTGTGTTAGGGTGGATTTGAACATGTTTCTCTCTGTATTACCCTGGCTCATTCTCCATTTGTGCTCCAGTTGATTCCAGTGGCATTTCATCAATCTAGGTTACTTCATGTACCAACTGGCCGGGAGTGTGCTTCTTGTATTTCTTTAGTTAACGGGGGCAGGGAGTGGCACAGGAGGTGGATGATCCTTCAAAAATGTTTATTGCTTTGGGGAGGCGGTTGTTGTGTTCAGGTCAGTGGGTGTTGAGAGTGGTGTTCCATTCCTTGTCAATGATGCTGTTCCACTTTTGGCGGGCTGGTCTGGCAGTAGTATGTGCATTGGACCCGGGTAGGGATGCTTTTCTTGGTGCGGGTATGGTTTGTCCATGAGATTTGTGTTGGCTTGTTGTCTTGGTTGTTGTAGAAGTTGGTGAAAATAGGATCCAGGATGTGTCCAGCAATGTGGGTAGCTCCCTTTATGTGTTGAGTGAGGCCTAGGCTTTAAAGTTCTTCAGTCAGTGCTCTTGAGTTGGGGTTGGTTTGGTCTTCCTGGTGGAAGTTTAAGTCTCAGGGTGGAGGAATGGGGCAGAGAATGGCCAGGAAGGAAGGGCAGGGACACAAAACTAACCTCATAGGGCTGACAGGAGTAGCAGGGGCATCACAGTAACTCATGGAATACTCGATTGAGGAGCAGAGAAGTAAATTGACTATGGAGGGAAGGTGGGATAGGAACAGGCAGCCCACCAAAAATGAAGGACCCTGGGTGGGCCAGTTGCAGCACGTTGGATCATAGGGAGCAGGAGGGAGGGGCAGGAAAGGCAGAATGGACCACAGGGGGCAGGAAGGAGGGACATCCTATATACAATGAAGTGCAGGGGGAATGGCTGGGGCAACACATGTGACCACGGAGGGCACGAGGGAGGGACAAGAAGAGTAATTGAACCACGAATGGCAGACAAGAGGAGGTGCAAAGGTAACAAGCTGACCATGGAGGCCAGGTGGGAGGGTCAAGAACAGCACATTCCCCTTAAGAGGGCAAGCAGACAGGGGCAGCAAGATTGCCATGGAGGGTAGAATGAGGGGCAAGGGCAACCCATGCATAACGGAATGTGGAAGAGGGCTAGCACGGTAGACAATGGAAGCAAGACGGGGGGACAGGGGCAAAACAACTGACCATGAAAGGAAGGCAGGAGAAGCCTGGGAAGCAAGCTGACTACAGAGTGTGGGTGGTGGGGTCACAGGCAACACAAATGACTGCAGAGGCAGGAGGGATGGGTGAGGGTAACAAGCTAACCATAAAGGGCAAGAAGGAGAGTATGAGGCAGCTTAACACACCACAGATGGTAGGCCGGTAGGCAGAGACAGCAAGCTGATCATAGAGAGCAAGAAGGAAGTCAAGGGTAGCATAATGGAACATGAAGAGTAAGAGCAAGAGGTTGAAGTAACAAACTGACCATGGAGGGCAGGTGAGAGGAGTGGGGAGGCCCACGGACAATGGAGGGCAAGGAAATGGGCAGGGGCAGCACAATAGACCACGGAGGCCAGGAGAAGAGACCACGGAAGTCAGGATGAAGGGCAGCAAGCTGCCATGGATGGCAGGTGGGAGGGCCAGGGGCAGTACAATGAACTACAGAGGGTAGGAGGGAAGGACAGAGGTGGCACAATGGACCACAGAAGGCATGAGAGATAGGCAGGAGCAGAAAGCTCACCCTGGGTGGCAGGGAAACAGGGCAGGGGCAGGTCAACAGATGACCGAGATGAAGATGGATGTGCAGAGGCAGCACAATGGACCACGGAGGACAGGAAAAAGGGTCAAATGCAGCAGAATAGACCCAGGGGATGCAGAAGGGAGGGGTGGGGGCAGCAAGATGAAGGGCAGGCAGTAGGGGCATGAGCAGTACAATCGGCCACAGAGGACATGAAGAAGGAACAAAAGCAGCACAACAGACCACAGAGGGCATGAGAAAGTGCCAGAAAGAGAAAGGTGATCAAGGGGGGCATGCGGGAAGGGCAGTGGCAGCACAAAAGATTATGGTGGGCAGAAGGGAACAGGAGGGTGTTGGAAAGTACCATCTTTCCTGGCATGTTCCCCCATTTTTACATGTATGTCAATTTGTTTTTGCCTCTCTCACTGGGATCCTGCTAGCCAGGACCCCAGTGCCCATAGTTTGTGGTCTGAATGTGTGTACCTGTGTAGTGACTAACTGTGTCACTGAGGCTCTGCTAATCAGAACCTCAGTGCTTATGCTCTCTCTGCCTTTAAAATTGTCAATATAGACTAGTGACCATTTTCACCAATTCTAATTGGCACACTGGAACACGCTTATAATCCCCTAGTATACGGTACCTAGGTGCCCAGGGTATTGGGGTTCCAGGAGATCCCTATGGGCTGCACCAATTCTTTCACCACCCAGAGGGAGCTCAGACAAATCTTACACAGGACTGCCACTGCGGCCTGAGTGGAATAAAGCACACTTTATTTCACAGCCATTTTACACTGCACTTAAGTAACATATAAGACACCTATATGTCTAACCTTCACTTAGTGAATGTTAGGTGCAAAGTGTAGCCAATGTGCCCCCACATAGTTCAGGGAAATTTCTCCGGACTTTGTGAGTGTGAGGTCACCATTACATGTGTGCACTACATATAGGTCAAAGCCTATATGTAGCTTCACAATGGTAACTCCAAAAGTGGCCATGTAACATGTCTAAGATCATGGAGTTGTCCCCCCATGACAAATCTGGTATTGGGGTGCCAATCCCATGCATCCCTGGGGCTCCACTATGGACCCCGGGTACTGCCAAACCAGCTCTCTGGGGTTTTCTCTGCAGCTACCACTGCTGCCAACCCACAGACAGGGGTCTGCCCTCCTGGGGTCTGGGCAGCCCAGTCCCAGGAAGGCAGAACAAAGGATTACCTCTGAGAGAGGGTGTTACACCCTTGTCCCTTTGGAAATAGGTATTAAGGGCTGGGGAGGAGTAGCCTCCCCCACCCTCTGGAAATGCTTTGAAGGGCACAGATGGTGCCCTCCATGCATAAGCCAGTCTACACCCGTTCAGGGAACCCCCAGTCCCTGCTCTGGCATGAAACTGGATAAAGTAAAGGGGAGTGACTACTCCCCTGTCCATCACCACCCCAGGGGTGGTGCCCAGAGCTCCTCCAGTGTGTCCCAGACCTCTGCCATCTTGAGTCCAGAGGTGTGAAGGCACAATGGAGGCCTCTGAGTGGCCAGTGCCAGCAGTGGACATCAGAGACCCCTCCTGATAGGTGCTTACCTCACTAGGTGGCCAATCCTCCTCTGAGGGCTATTTACGGTCTCTCTTGTGGGCTTTTCCTCAAATAACAACTTGCAAGAATTCACCAGAGTTCCTCTCTCTTTGACTCCTGCCACTGACTGCTCCAGGATGCCTGCAAAACTGTAACAAAGCAGCAAGAATGCTACCAGCGACATTGTATCGCTAATCCTGACGACTATCTCAACTGTTTACTGGTGGTGCATGCTCTGAGGGCTGTCTGCCTTCACCCTGCACTGGAAACCACGAATCTTCCCCCTGCTCCAGCAGGCACCAAACTTCAGAGTCACTGGTACTCTGGGACCCATCTCATCCTGATGAGCGTGGCCCCTGGAACACAGGTGGTGGACCCAAGTTATCCAGACTGTCCAGTGGTCCAAGTGTCCAAATTTGGAGGAAGTAAGTCCTTGCCTCCCCTCTCCAGACAGTAACCCTGTGCACCGTGTGAACTGCAGCTGTTAGTGCTTCTGTGCACTTTTGCAAGGAATCCTTCATGCACAGTCTAGCCCAGGTCCCCAGCACTCCGTCCTGCATTGCTCAACTCGCTGAGTTGACCTCCGGCTTTGTGGGACCTTTTTTTGTAGTGTTGAGACGACTGCTGTGCTCAGTCTTCTTGAACTTGTGTTCAAGGACTTGTGCGGGTACTGCCTTCTTGTGCGTGGGCTCTCTGTATTGCTGAGGGCCCCCTCTGTCTCCTCTCCCAAATGGCAACATCCTGCTCCTACCAGGCCCGGTCATCACCCTTTTTCTTCAACTGTGACCTTTGCAGCTAGCAAGGCTTGTTTGTGGTCTTTCTCCAAGGAAACAACGCTGCATCGTCCAGCACCCCATGGGACATCTTCTGCACAAAGCAGAAGTTCCTAGCACCTTCTGTTGTTGCAGAATCTTCAGCTTCTTCCATCCAGAGGCAGCCATTTTGTACCTTCATCCGAGGTTTAGTGGGCTCCTGCTCCCCCTGGGCACTTTCGTGACTCTTGGACTTGGTCCCCTTCCTTTGCATGTCCTCAGGTCCAGGAATCCATCTTCAGTGCTTTGTAGTCCGTTGTGGTCTTTGCAGAATCCTCTATCACAAGTTTAGTGTCTTTCTGGAGAAGTAGTATCACTTTACTCCTACATTTCAGGGTCCTGGGGTCGGGTATCTTGGACACCCTTAGTGTTTTCTTACACTCCGAGCGACCCTCTACACACTACACTAGCCTAGGGGTCCATTCGTGGTTCGCATTCCACTTTCTTAGTATATGGTTTGTGTTGCCCCTAGACCTATTGCATCCTATTGTATTCTACAGTGTTTGCACTACTTTCTGACTGTTTTACTTACCTGATTTTAGTTTGTGTGTATATTTGGTGTGTTTTACTTACCTCCTAAGGGAGTATATCCTCTGAGATATGTTTGGCACATTGTCACTAAAATAAAGGCGGTCATTACAACATTGGCGATAAAAGCCACTTACCGCGGGGCAGAAGACTGCCAACACACCGCCGCGGCAGCGGAAATGCGCCACAGCTGTTATTACCCATAGCACGGAACCCGCCAAAATTCAGACACCCACACGAGTGGAGTGTCGAGTCAGCTGTGACTCCTCCCAAGGTGGTGAAGGGGCAGAAGAAGTCTCCAAAGTCTGGGAAGAGCAGCACGGCGGAGAAGGCCGGCATCCTCCCCGCTGCCCTAGACGCCACGCTAGCCCCATCGTCAATGGTCCGGAGACCACCGCCAGAGTCAGTGCCCAGGAGGGCAGCACAATCGTCATTGGTCCGGAGACCAGCGCCAGAGTCAGTGCCCAGGAGGGCAGAACAATCGTCACTGGTCCGGAGACCACCGCCAGAGTCAGTGCCCAGGAGGGCAGCACAATCGTCACTGGTCCGGAGACCACCTCCAGAGTCACTGCCCAGGAGGGCCCCGGCAGCCACAGCCCCACTGGGCAATGAGGGACCGCCATGGCACACACCACTGCACAGGTCAGAGACAGCAAAGTCAAGCACCGCTGAACAGGGCAAGCACCGCTGAACAGGGCAAAGACCGCCATGGACATAACCGCTGAACAGGGCAAGCTCCGCTGAACAGGGCAAAGACCGCTGAACAGGGCAAGCACCGCTGAACAGGGCAAAGACCGCGGAACAGGACAAAGACCACCATGGACAGCACCGCTGAACAGGGCAAGCACCGCTGAACAGGGCAAATACTGCTGAACAGGGCAAGCACCGCTGAACAGGGCAAAGACCGCTGAACAGGGCAAAGACCACCATGGACAGCACCGCTGAACAGGGCAAGCACTGCTGAACAGGGCAAAGACCGCTGAACAGGGCAAAGACCGCCATGGACAGCACCGCTGAACATGGCAAGCACCGCTGAACATGGCAAAGACCGCTGAACAGGGCAAAGACTGCCATGGACAGCACAGCTGAACAGGGCAAAGACCGCTGAACTGGGCAAGCACCGCTGAACAGGGCAAGCACCGCCAACTCAAGCATCGTTTGCCCATGAGCGGCAGGGGCAGTGACGGAACTGGGACCGTCACGGGGAGCGTGATGCACTCTGGGCACCAGTCCCCCTCCAGAACCAGTGGAGACTGTTATCCACTTGAGAGACTATGGCTTTGCACTCCCCAGGATGGTACAGTGGGCAAACCACCCACTGAAAAGACTTGTGAGACTGTGGCTTTGCACTCCCCAGGATGGTACAGTGGGCAAACCACCCACTGAAAAGACTTGTGAGACTGTGGCTTTGCACTCCCCAGGATGGTCCAGTGGGCAAACCACCCACTGAAAAGACTTGTGAGACTGTGGCTTTGCACTCCCCAGGATATATCAATGGGCATGGAGCCCCGTTGTGGATTTGGCGTGGTGATGTCATCCGGCTGAGGTGCCCCCCTTCCCTTCCCCCTGAGGTGCCTGTTGTATTTCTATTTGATGCCCCTGCAGTGTTCTCTCCGTTTCAGGCCAGGTATCGTGTGTGGGCCTCTCCCATGCATTTTGGGCCCAGTGGTCAACGGACATTGAAATGTGCATACCTGCACTACTAATCATGATGTATATATTTGCAATGTGTATATATATCTGTATATATTAGCTTACTGTATTTTGATACATTACAATGGTTGTACTCATTTCCTTTTGTCTTTGCATTCTTCCGGGGGGGTTGGGGGTTGTTACTGTGATGTTTGGAAATGCATTGGTGTGTGTGTTGTAGTGTGCGAGGGTCGGGTTGGGGGTGGGGGTGTTACGTGTGTGTGTCTGTGACTTTTGCCTCCCCCCTCCCCTATGTCGTAGGTGCAGTACTCACCGTTGTCTTCGGCGCCGCCGTTGCTGATGTTCGTAGAGGAGCAGGAAGACAAGCGCAGGGAGTATTTGGAGTTCGGCTCCATGGTGCCCTCCTTCCTCGTGGAGTGTGTTAAGGTGAGCGTTTTCCCATTGCAAAAGCTGTTTCCGCTGTGTTTTTATCCACAGTGTATCTGCCTCGGAAAAGGTGGCGGATTGGCCTGTTGTAATACTGTGGGCGGTACTTTGTCTCCCACATGTCTGTTGGCGGTGACCGCCGCGCTGCTTGTCTGTACCGCCGTGCCGGTCGGAGTGTTAAAGTGGCTGTCTATGTTGGCGGTTTCCGCCACGGTCATAATTCCCTTTTTTTCCACCACCCTGTTTGCGGTATTACCGCCGCTTTAACACCGTCCAGCAGGGTTGTAATGACCCCCATAATCTAAAAAGTGGCCTGTGTGTGTGTTGAGTCTTGGCCTAGGTATGTCTGACGAGGTTAAAAATGAAGCCATGTGGGCCCCTGAAATGGTGGCTGCCTGACCTGTAAATTGAGACAATGGGATGTGAGGTAACTGCGCTGGCGTTGTACACCGTCACGGTAGGCGGTCGAAGACCACGGCGCAATGCTGCATTGGTTAACATTGGACCCTATAGGTCCCAGGAGCCAATGACGATGTACGCCGGCAGTGACGGTACGCACCGCCGCGGACGTTACTGCCATTTTCTATCTGTTCAATCACTCGATACCTGATCTTCGACAGGAGATGACCTACACTGCAAGCGCTGCTGTGACCTCAGTCTGGAAGAGACAATGGCTCGAGTGTCTGGGGAAAGGGCCCCTGCCTTCACAATAGAGGAGTTGGAGAAACTCGTGGATGGGGTCCTCCCCTAGTCCACGCTACTCTACGGTCCTCCAGACAAACAGGTAAGTACACTGGGAACATGCTGTATGGGCGATGCCTGTGTGGAGAGGGGTGGATGTAAGAAGGAAGAACGACGGTGAGTGCATGTGCCACATGGCAAAGGTAGGGATGGGGGCCAATGACTGTGACGGTCCGGTTGGTAATACGTTTCTGTTCCCCCTGTACAATTCATGTAGATCAGCGCCCACCAGAAAAAATATATTTGGCGAGCCATCGCCAAGGACGTCCGGACCCTGGTGGTCTACTACAGACGGAGCACCCACTGCCGGAAAAGATGGGAGGACGTTCGCCGCTGGAGCAAGAAGACGGCGGAGGCTCAGCTGGGGATGGCCTCCCAACGTGGGAGGGGTGCCCGTCGCACCATGACCCCCCTGATGTGCAGGATCCTGGCGGTGGCGTACCCGGAGTTGGATGGGCGCTTAAGGGCATCACAGCAGCCACATGGGGGTGAGTACACTCTCATCCTGCTGATTTTGCGCACAGAGGAGGTGTCTGGGTGTCGGAGGTGTGCTGTGGGTTTCCCTAGGCCAGGGCGTGTTCCGTAGGCAAGGTCCCTCCTTAAGGCAGGCCATATGGCACCCCACCCCACCTCTGTAGAGTGCCAAGTACACCTAGTCATGACCCGGTGTCATCCATGTGTGCAGATGTCATCCATAGCCTAATAGGCCATTTCCCAGGAATTGAACATTGGAGCCCAAGAGTGCGGCGTAGTGAAGGGGGCTTCTGTGTCTGTCGTGTCCACCAACGGTAGCGGTAATGCATGCACTCAACATGTCTTTCTTCTGTCGCTCTCCCCCTTTTTGTGGTCTCCCTGTTCTTGTGTGCATTAGCATCATCAAGCGGAGGAGCTGTGGCACCAGAACACGAGGGAGCTGTATCCCACATGGCCATAGAGGGCCACACTACGGACTCAGACTTCACCAGTGGGATGGAGGGCGGGGGGATCTCCACGGCGGGGACAGGAGCTGAGACCAGCGATACGGACTCGTCCTCTAATGGGAGCTCCCTTGTGGTGGCGGCCACATCTGTGCCCCCCGCATCTACAGGTACAGCCGCCACCCCCCCCACCAGCACCGCCCTCCCAGCAGCCCCTCAGCCTTTGCCCAGTGCCCGCTCACCCGGTAGGGTGGGCATCACCTTTGCCCCAGGCGCCTCAGGCCCTGCCCCAGTCACCCCTGCTGCCCTCAGTGAGGAGGCCATTGACCTCCTCAGGTGCCTCTCTGTTGGGCAGTCTACCATTTTGAATGCCATCCAGGGTGTAGAAAGGCAGTTGCAACAAACAAATGCATTCTTGGAGGGCATTCATTCTGGTCAGACGGTCCTTCAGCGAGCTTTTCAGACTCTGGCCTCAGCACTGATGGCAGCCATTGTCCCTGTGTCCAGCCTCCCCCCTCAAACATCCTCCACCCAGACCCAATTCCCTGTACCCCAGCCTATCCCAAGCACACCTCTAGACCAGCATGCACACATGTCAACACACAAGGGAAGCTCAGGCAAACATAAGCACCACACATCCCACAGGCACTCACACAAGCATCACATACATGCAGACACACCAACATCCAAAGCCTCCACTGTGTCCCCCTCCTCCTCGTCTCCCTCCTCCCTCCCAGTCTCGTCTCCACTCACACCTGCATGCACTACATCTACAGCCACTACTGCCATCACCAGCACACACACCACCACACTCCGCTCATGTGCAGTCACCACCCCCACTGCCATCCACACGTCCCCTGTGTCCTCTCCCAGTGTGTCTGTTACGCCACCTCCCAAGATACACAAACGCAGGCAGACACCAACCCAACAGCCATCCACCTCACAACAGCCTCCAGCGCATGCACCTTCACCCAAAGTCAGCAAACGAACACCTCCTACAACCACAACCTCTTCCTCCACTCCCAAACCCCTTCCAGCTACCCCTCCCAATGTCTCCCAAAAACTTTTCCTGTCCAACCTTGACCTCTTTCCCACACCTCCCCCACCCCGTCCGTCTCCTGTTTCCCGAACTAGCACCTCAGCCACAACATCTCCGGGGCCAGTGGTGCCTGTAGTCACCGGAATATGGAGTGAACCGGCCACCAGGGCAGCCAGTGTGGCACGGAGCCACAGCACAGACAGTCCCCCACCTGCGAAGCATCAGAAGTTGGCCAGTGGCCGGCGGGAGACGGGGAAGCCTCCAGCCACCAAAGCCGCTCCCAGGGGTCCCAGTGGGAGTGTGGAGTCAGCTGCGACACCTTCCAAGGTGGGGGAAGGGCCACAAGAAAGTCTGGGAAGAGCAACACGGCGGAGAAGACCGCCATCATCCCCGCTGCCCAGGAGGCCACAGCCGTCATCCAGCTGCCCAGGAAGCCACAGCCTTCATCCCCGCTGCCCAGGAGCCTACAGCCATCATCCCCGCTGTCCAGGAGGCCACAGACATCATCCATGCTGACCAGGAGGCCACAGCCATCATCCCCGCTGACCATCATCCCCGCTGACCAGGAGGCCACAGCCATCATCCCCGCTGGGCAAGAGAGGACCGTGAGCACAAGCCCCGCTGGGCTAGAGAGGACCGCCAGCACAAGCCCCGCTGGGAGAGAGAGGACCGCCAGCACAAGCCCCGTTGGGCTAGAGAGGACCACCAGCACATGCCCTGCTGGGACAGAGAGGACCACCAGCACAAGCCCCGCTGGGACAGAGGACTGCCAGCACAAGCCCCGCTGGGCTAGAGAGGACTGCCAGCACAAGCCCCGTTGGGCTAGAGAGGACCGCCAGCACAAGCCCCGCTGGGACAGAGAGGACCGCCAGCACAAGCCTCGCTGGGCTAGAGAGGACCGCCAGCACAAGCCCCGCTGGGACAGAGAGGACCGCCAGCAGCTGAGTCACTGCAAAGGAGCCCGCCGTCTCAAGCACCGCTGAACAGGGCACCGCCATGTCAAGCACCGCGGAACAGGGCACTGCCGTTTCAAGCACCGCTAAACAGGGCACCGTCGTCTCAAGCACCGCTGAACAGGGCACCGCGTGTCAAGCACCGCTGAACAGGGCACCGCCGTCTCAAGCACCGCTAAATAGGGCACCACCGCCTCAAGCAGCGCTGGCCCATGAGCGCCAAGGGCACTGACGCTACTGAGTCCGTCACAGGTAGAATGAAGCACTCTGGGCACCATGCCCCCTCCAGAACCAGTGGAGAGATACATCCACTACCTCTGTCCTTAGCGGGATGAAGCACTCTGGGCACAAAGCCCCCTTCAGAACCAGTGGAGAGATACATCCAGTACCTCTGTCCTTAGCAGGATGAAGCACTCTGGGCACAAAGCCCCCTCCAGAACCAGTGGAGAGATACATCCACTACCTCTGTCCTTAGCAGGATGAAGCACTCTGGGCACCATGCCCCCTCCAGAACCAGTGGAGACTGTTATCCACTTGAGAGACTGTGGCTTTGCACTCCCCAGGATATGGCAGTGGGCAACTCACCCACTTGTGAGAGTTGCGAGACTGTGGCTTTGCACTCCCCAGGATTAAGTAGTGGGCAACCCACCCACTGTAGAGACTTGAAAGACTGTGGCTTTGCACTCCCCAGGATATGGAGGTGGGCAACCCACCCACTTGTGAGACTTGAGAGACTGTGGCTTTGCACTCCCCAGGATGGAACAGTGGGCATGTGGCCCTCTCGTGGATTTGGTGTTGTGCACTCAACTGGCTGAGGTGCCCCCCTTTTCTCTCCCCCTGTTTTCTTGCTCTCTGATGCCCCTGCAGTGTTCTCTCCGTCATGGTCGGGGATCTTGTGTGGGCCTCGCCCATACCGTGTGGGCCCAGTGTTCCATGGACTTAATTGGAGCACTAACTGGACTACTATGCTTGGTGTATATTTTGTTAATGGTGTATATATATATTTTTGCGTCCTTGATTTTAATATATTACAATGGTTCCATTCATTTCCTTTTGTCTTTGCATTCTTCCGGGGGGGTTGGCGGGTGTAACTATCATGTATTAATATGTATTAGTTTGTGTGTTGTAGTGGGTGAGAGTGGGGGTGGGGGTGTTGCGTGTGTGTGTCCCTGTTTTTTCCCTCCCCCCTCCCCCCTCCCCTGTGTCGTAGGTGCAGTACTCACCCTGGTCTTTGCCGCCGGAGTTCGTGCTCCTGGTACAGGAGCAGGAAGACTATCGCAGGGAGAATTTGGAGTTCCGGCTCCATGGTGTCCAAGTTCCTCGTGGGGTGTGTAGAGGTGAGCGTTTTCCCTTCGGAATCCTGTTTCCGCCGTGTTTTTATCCACGGTGAATCCACCCCGGAAAAAGTGGCGGATTGGTAGGTTGTGATACTGTGGGCGGTACATTGTCTTCCGCCTGTCGGTTGGCGGTGACCACCGCACTGTTTGTTTGTACCGCCGTGGCGGTCGGAGTGTTAAAGTGGCTGTCTTTGTTGGTGGTTTCCGCCACGGTCGTAATTGCAAACATTTTACCGCCGGCCTGTTGGTGGTCTTACTGCCACTTTAACACCGACCGCCAGGGTTGTAATGACCACCAAAGTATCTTTATTTTTAGTAACTCTGAGTATTGTGTTTCTTATGATATAGTACCTATATGATATAAGTGATATCTTATATGCTTTGCATATCTCCTAGTTCAGGGTAAGCTGCTCTGCTATAGCTACCTATATCAGCCTAAGCTGCTAGAACACTACTAATCTACTAATAAGGGATAACTGGACCTGGCACAAGGTGCAAGTAGCATCAGGTACCCACTATAAGCCAGGCCAGCCTCCTACAGAGGGACAGCAAAGCAGATCTCCAAAGGCAGACAGGAGGGTAGAACATAGGGCATGAAGGGTAGGAGAAAATGACATGGGGAAGCATGCTGGCAATGGAGGGTAGGCAAGATTGGGAACAGGATTGATCACAGAGCAAGAAGGAGGGGCAGTAAGCTGACTATGGGATGAAGACAGGAGGGGCAGAGGCAGCAAGCTGCCTGAGGGCAGGTGGGATGGAGCGAGAGAAGCAAACAAACAACAGAGGGTGGGCAGGAGGGGGCAGAAGCAGCAAACTGGCTAGAAGGGCCGATGGTAGGGCAGAAGCACAACAGTTGACAATGGAGTATAGGATAAAGGGACAACTGCAGTAAGCTGATCACAAAGGGCAAACTGGAGGGGCATGGGCAGCACCCACACAATGGAGGGCAAGCGTGAGGGGGCAGGAGCTGCAAACTGACCACAGAGAGTAGTCTGTATTGGCAGGTGCCCCCACCAGGAACTGTCAGGTAGGGGGTGGGGCAGGAGCAGAATACAGGCAATGCAGGACAGACTGGAGGGGACAGCGGCAGCAAACTGACCACAAAGGGCAGATGGAAGGGACTACCGGTGCTCATTTGAATTTCAGAGGGCACAAGGGAGGAGCAGCATGCTGACCACAGAGGCAGGTAGGAGGGGTAGCCCACAGACAACATGGGCCATGGGCAGGGGACATATGACAGAACACAGAGGGTAGAGACAGATAGTTAATAATGGAGGGATCGTTGGTAGAACAGGGGCAACACAATAAACCATAGAGGGCAGAAGGGAGGGGCAGGGACAACAACCTGACCATAGACGGCAAATGGGAGGAGCAGGAGTGAAATGGTTTATCACAAATGGCAGGGAGAGAGGGGCAGTGGCAGTACAATGAACCACAGAAGGTAGGAGGAAGGGGCAGAGGCACCACATAGGGCAGGAGAAAGGGGAACGGGTAGCACGTGAACAACTGAAGGCAAACGAGAGGCGCTGGCATTGCAGACTCTGTGGCCAACAGGCACTGTGCAAGACATAGGCTCTGCACAGTGATTCTGAGTGTCTATGATGGGACGAGAGCTGATCTAATGCACAGCTGTGCACGGATGAAGGTCGTGTGCAGTCAGGGTTGGGCACCTAAAGGGGGTGGGCCTGGGCTATCAACCGCTACATTTGGTCCTACGGACATATGATTAAAAAAATTCACTGTGACAACAAAGGTTAAAGAGATGTTGCAGTTAAGCATGGTAAAAAGATAGTCCTTTATGTTAAAATAAAATCCAGAATTCACTTTTAAAAACAGATGTTAAAATGACGTTATAGTTAAATATGGTAAAAAAGATCTTAGTGTATGTTAAATATACAGAAGAGAAGGACTTTATGTACGTGTCCATGGACAAATAGAAATAGAGTAGTCCTGGAAACAAATCTGATTCAGTATGATAAAACCTAATAGGCCCTGATTTATACGGTTTGCGGCAAAAAGTATACCGCCGGCTACCGCCATTCCTAGACGCTGGCCAGGCATCATATTTAAGGAATGACGCTAGCCAGCACAAAGGGTAGGCTAGGGTAAAAAAAATGACTCTAGCCAGGTGGGGGTGGCGGTATTAGAGATGGGGGTTTAGCACCAAAAAATGACGCTAGGCTGGTTAGAGTAAAAAAAAAGGACTCTAACCAAATTAGCATCATTTTATGGCACTAAACCTACCATGCCACATGACTCCTGCCTTAGAAAAGGCAGGAGTCATGCCCACCACCCCAATGGCCAGCACAGGGGACAAGGGTCCCCTGGGCATGGCCATTGCACCCTGTGCCATATATGGGGTCCCATTTCAGGGCCCCCTATGGCACTTTAAATATTAAAATGAAATACTTACCTGTACTTACCTGTGCTTACCTGGGATGCTGTCCCCCAACCCCGGCTGTCCCTCTGCTGTGGGTGGGGGTGTCCCTGGGGCCTGGAGAGGGCACCTGTGGGATTATTCCATGGTGTTCCACCATCGAAATAGGCCCACAGGTCCCCTAACGCCTGCCCTAACCCAGGCATGAAAAAAATGGGTCAAAGCAAGCTTTGCACCATTGTTTGACCCCCGTCCTCCCTCCCGTGCACCATTTTTGCACAGGAGTATAGATATGGCGTTAAGACCATAGTGTCATTTTTTGCACGGGAACGCCTACCTTGCAACTCATTAAGGCAAGGTAGGTTTCCACTCCCAAAAATAACTTTAACTCCATAAATTTGACGCTAGACAGGTCTAGCACCAAAGTGTAAATATGGAGTTAGTTTTGCACCAAATAATAGAAAAAAAATATGACGCAAATTCGGTGCAAACAGATTTTAAATATGCCCCATAGTGTATACTTTGGCCACCAGAAAAGCTTTAAATGCATGCTTTACTTAATTTGCACAAGGTGGAGACTGATAGCAACTTGTGTGATTTGCAATCACACGTTTCAAATAGATTCTGGCCTAAATCAAAGGACTGTTTCCAAAAATATGTAAGGAAAACAAAAGCTTCTCTTTATAGTACATGCAGAGGAGTTTTCCAGTAGTGCTATGAACAATTTCTAGATCAAGTGTAGATTTATAAGGTACAGATATTTATTTGCAGGAGCTCAGTGGAAATTTTGAGACATTATCTATTGTTGAAAAATGCATAATGGATGGCTGACTTACAGACGGTAGAAGTTGTCGTGTGACATTAAGCATTGTGGCATTGGTATACACCATTCTGCTCATTTTGAAGAATATATGTAGTGTATTTTTACAAACTATGGAGGGTTGTCTATGGAGCCTGGTTTTATGTGGCATATTGTTGGCTAATACATAGGAATAAAGCCATTGGCTTAAAATATTGCCATTTAACTTTCGGGGTGGGCGGTAAACTTCACTCCGACGGCTGAGTTCACCAAGTTTTGCCACTCCCTGCTTGGAGAGCAGAGTTCGGCAACTCTGCCAACCGTTGCGTGGCCGATTTTACCGGTGGTCACCCCTTCCTAGTTCTGCATAGGTTACACGTTTTATTCCTGGGACATCAGTGCTGTTATCATACTTTGTCATGGAACTCAAGAAGTGAACATTAGGTGGCAGCACAGACCAGCAATACCAACTATACATATTTTTCCATCAATCCGCCTGCCCCTTCTCTTTGGCTCCACCTATTTGCATCACTACTTAGGAGTGGCAAAATGACAACCATGATTGAGGGAGATCACTGCTCTGACTTTAAAGTGTTCTCCCGTCCCATCACCCAGCAATCACTCTGCTTAGAACAGCAAAGAGCTGAACACAGCTCAACCATATGCTGCCATGCAATGATTTTGAGGAGTTTGGGGGTGATTCAGACCTTGGCGGTTCTGCTGCCGAATGACCGCACCGCGATCAAAAGACCGCGGCGGCCATTCAGACATTTCCGCTGGGCCGGCGGGTGCTCTCCAAAAGAGCGCCCGCCGGCCCAGCAGAAATGCCCCTGCAACGAGGATGCCGGCTCAGAATTGAGCCGGCGTAGTTGCAGGGGTGCGACGGGTTCAGTTGCACCCGTCGCGTATACTTTGCGGGGCCCTCTTACGGGGGCCCCTGCAGTGCCCATGCCATTGGCATGGGCACTGCAGGGGCCCCCAGGGGCCCCGCGGCACCCCCTACCGCCATCCTGTTCATGGCGGGTTTCCCGCCATGAACAGGATGGCGGTAGGGGGTGTCTGAATCCCCATGGCGGCGGAGCGCGCTCCGCCGCCATGGAGGATTCATTGGGGCAGCGGTAAACCGGCGGGAGACCGCCGGTTTACCCTTTCTGACCACGGCTGAACCGCCGCGGTCAGAATGCCCTCGGGAGCACCGCCAGCCTGTTGGCGGTGCTCCCGTGGTCGGTGACCCTGGCGGTCACCGGCCGCCAGGGTCAGAATGACCCCCTTTGTCTATGTCTAGTTCACCATGTTTTTACTGCACCAAGATGGCTGAAGAAATGTAATGATGCCCTTGTTCCGGCACCAGACTGACTGATCTGCTCTGCATGCTCCAATGTTGGTCCACCCCCACAGAGTTCCTACTGTTGACAATTGCCCACCTCAGATAGAAGAACAATTGTTTCACTGTCACCACAGTGGGCCTACCACTGTAAAGACAGATGCCATGAATTGTGATGTGCTGAAAATTATCATCTAGTGAGCAGTGCTGAAATGTGAAGACAGGTCAGACGGCTAGTTCTAATTCAGGTCCATGGTTCACATCCTTCCTTTACATTAAATAATAATTAAAAACAAGACTAGATTTTTTATTTCCATCTGTTTTCATTTCTCTCTTCATCCTTTAAGTAATAAGACGCAACACCAGCCCACAGCCCTACCGTATCAGGACCACAGCTCACCTCCTGCCAACGACCTTGAATCAGATTTGCGTGATGCAGAAAGTTGTGCCAAAACTTAGTGAAAACAAGGGATCTTAGAGACCAGTAGTAATACGGTGTAGGAAAATACCATCTTTCTTAGCATGTTACCCACAATTTTACCTGTATGTCATTATGTCTTGCCTGTCTCACTGGGATCCTGCTGGTCAGGACCCCAGTGCTCATAGTTTATGGCCTAATGTGTGTGTCTGTATAGTGCTTGACTGTGTCACCGAGGCTCTGCTAACCAGAACCTCAGTGCTTATGATCTCTCTGCTTTTAAATTTGTCACTGTAGGCTAGTGACTTAATTTACCAATTTCAATTGGCACACTGGACCCCCCTTATAAGTCCCTAGTATATGGTACCTAGTTACTCAGGCCATTGGGGTTCCATGAGATCCTTATGGGCTGCAGCTTTTCTTTTGCCACCCATAAGAAGCTCAGAGAAACCTTTCTTCTGGACTGCCACTGCAGACTGAGTGAAATAGTGCCCAAACTATTTCACAACCATTTTCACTGCACTTAAGTAACTTACAAGTCACCTATATGTCTAACCTTCATTTACTGAAGGCTAGGTGTAAAGCTACTAAGTGTGAGGGCACCCTTGAACTAGCAAAGGTGCTCCCACGCTGTTCAGGGCCAATTCCCAGGACTTCATGAGTGCGGGGGTACCATTACACATGTCCACTACATATAGGTCAATACCTATATGTAGCTTCACAATGGTAATTCTGAATGTGGCCATGTGAGGTGTCTAATGTCATGGAATTGTCCCCCCATTCCAAATCTGGTATTGGGGGGCTAATCCCATGCATCCTGGGGGCTCCATCATGGATTCCCAGTACTGCCAAACCAGCTCTCTGAGGTCTGCACTGCAGTTTCAGCTGCTGCCACCTCACAGTCAGGCTTCTGCCCTCCTGGGGTCTGAGCTGCTCAGTCCCAGGAAGGCAGAACAATGCTTTTCTTTTGGAAGGAGGGTGTTACACCCTTTCCCTTTGGAAATAGGTGTTACCGACTTGGGAGGGGTAGCCTCCCAGAGCCTCTGGAAATGCTTTGAAGGGCACAGATGGTGCCCTCCTTGCATAAGCCAGTGTACACCGGTTCAGAGACCATCAGTCCCTGCTCTGGTGTGAAACTGGACAAAGGAAATTCGAGTGACCACTCCCCTGTCCATCACCACCCCAGGGGTGGAGCACAGAGCTCCTCCAGTGTGTCCCTGGTGTTAGCCATCTTGTTTTCCAAGGCGTGGGGACACTCTGGAGATCTCTGAGTGGCCAGTGCCAGCAGGTGACGTCAGAGACCCCTTCTGATAGGTGCATACCTGGGAAGGTAGCCAATCCCCCTCTCAGGGCTATTTAGGATCTCTCTTGTGGGTGTCTCTTCATATTCAGCTTGCAAGACTCCTCTAGGAATCCTCTGCATCCTCTGCTTCAGCTTCTGACCATCGGATCAATCGCAGACTGTTCCAGGAACCGCGGTAACTGCAACAAAGTATCCAGGACGACTCCTGTGACCTGAAACTTCAGCTCCAGCCAGCATTTGCAACAGTTTCCAAGGTGTGCACGTCCTGAGGACTCCCTGTCTTCACCCTGCACCAGAAGAACCAAAGGAATCTCCCGTGGAGTGACAGAGTCACTTCCCTGCTCTGCGATGACAACCGGTTCTCTGGGACTCCTCTCCTGACGACGAGCATGTACCTTGGAACACAGGTGGTGGAACAACACGACCCAGACTGTCCTAAGGTCCAGTTGTCCAAGTTCGGTGGAAGTAAGAGCTTGCCTTCCCGGTTTACGACAGTACCCCTATGCACCGCGTCTTCTTCGCCTCTTGAGGCACTATTTCCTGTGAAGCACAACTCACTGAGTTGTTCTCCGGCTGCGTGGAACCTTCTTCTGTTGCGCTGCACCAACCGCATTTTGCAGCGTCTTTGTCCCCATGTCCTGGGACTCCCGTGAGTCCTGCTTGGTCATCTGTGAGCTCTCTCCAGTGTTGGGAGCCCCCTCTGCCTCCTCAAATCGAGTTGAGGCCCCCAGTCCCCTCCTGGGTCCAGTGTAGGAAGGTAGCCTCTTTCTAGCCTTGTTGCCCCCACGTTTGGCCTGTTTGTGAGTATATGTCAGGGTGTTTTTACTGTCTCACTGGGATCCTGCTAGCCAGGGCCCAGTGCTCATAGTGTAAATCCTATGTTGTCAGTATGTTTGATATGTGTCACTGGGATCCTGCTAGCCAGGACCCCAGTGCTCTTAAGTTTGTGTCCTATATGTGTTCTCTGTGTGGTGCCTAACTGTATCACTGAGGCTCTGCTAACCAGAACCTCAGTGTTTATGCTCTCTCTGCTTTTAAAATTGTCACTGCAATCAAGTGACTAATTTTACCAATTCTTATTGGCACACTGGAACACCCTTATAATTCTCTAGTATATGGCACCTACGTACCCAGGGTATTGGGGTTGCAGGAGGTCCCTATGGGCTGCAGCTTTTCTTTTGCCACCCATAGGGAGCTCTGACAATTCTTACACAGGACTGTCACTGCAGCCTGAGTGGAATAACGTCCACATTATTTCACAGCCATTTTACACTGCACTTAAGTAACTTATAAGTCACCTATATGTTTAACCCTCACTGAGTGAAGGTTAGGTGCAAAGTTACTTAGTGTGAGGACACCCTGGCACTAGCCAAGGTGCCCCCACATCGTTCAGGGCAATTTCCCCGCACTTTGTGAGTGCGGGGACACCATTACACGTGTGCACTACATATAGGTCAATACCAACATTTAGTGTCACCATGGTAACTCCGAACATGGCCATGTAACATGTCGAGAATCATGGAATTGTCACCCCAATACCATTCTGGTATTGGGGGAACAATTCCATGCATCCCTGGGTCTCCAGTATAGAGCCCGGGTACTGTCAAACTAACTTTCAGGGGTTTCCTCTGCAACTACCGCTGCTGCCAACCCTCAGACATGTTTCTTTGCCCCTGGGGCGTGGGCAGCCTGGTCCCAGGAAGGCAGAACAAAGGATTTCCTCTGAGAGAGGGTGTTACACCCTCTCCCTTTGGAAATAGGTGTGAAGGGCCTGAGAGGAGTAGCCTTTTCTGGCCTCTGGAAATGCTTTGAAGGGCAAAGATGGTGCCCTCATTGCATAAGCCAGTCTACACCGGTTCATGGATCCCCCCAGCCCTGCTCTGGCGCGAAACTGGACAAAGGAAAGGGGAATGACCACTCCCCTGACCAGCACCTTCCAGGGGAGGTGCCCAGAGCTCCTCTAGTGTGCCCCAGACCTCTGCCATCTTTGATGCAGAGGTGCGAGGGCACAATGGACAGCTCTGAGTGGCCAGTGCCAGCAGGTGATGTCAGAGACCCCTCCTGATAGGTGCTTACCTTTCTCTGTAGCCAATCCTCCTCTGAGGACTATTTAGGGTCTCCCCTGTGGGTATCTCTCCAGATAACGAATGCCAGAACTCACCAGAGTTCCTCTGCACTTCCCTCTTCGACTTCTGCCAAGGATCGACCGCTGACTGCTCCAGTACGCCTACAAAAATGCAACAAAGTAGCAAGAAGACTACCAGCAACATTGTAACGCCTCGTCCTGCCGGCTTTCTCGACTGTTTCCTGGTGGTGCATGCTCTGAGGGCTGTCTGCCTTCACCCTGCACTGCAAGCCAAGAAGAAATCTCCTGTGGGTCGACAGAATCTTACCCCTGCCAATGCAGGCACCAAACTTCTGCATCACCGGTCCTCTGGGTCCCCTCTCATCCTGACAAGCGTGGTCCCTGGTGCACCAGAGCTAGGTCCCAGTGTCTTCGACAGTCTAGTGGCCCTTCTTTCCAAATTTGGTGGAGGTAAGTCCTTGCCTCCCCACCCCAGACAGTAATCCTGTGTACTGCGTGAACTGCAGCTGCTCTGGCTTCTGTGCACTTTTGTAAGACTTCCTTTGTGCACACCCTAGCCCATGTCCCCAGCAATACGTCCTGCATTGCCCAGCTCGCTGAGTTGGGCTCCGACATAGTGGGACCCTCTTTTGTTGTTCTGAGTCAACTGTCATCCTCAGATCTTCTAAGTGCCTGTTTAGGTGCTTCTGCGGGTGCTGCCTGCTTCTGCGTGGGCTCTCTGTGTTGCTGACCTCCCCCTCTGTCTCCTCCTCCATGGGGCGACCTCCTGGTCCTTCCTGGGCCCTGGCAGCACCCAAAATCCTCAACCACGACTCTTGCAGCTGGCAAGGCTTGTTTGCAGTCTTTCTGCATGGAAATAACTCTGCATCATCCAGCACCCCGTAGGACATCTTCTGACCAAAGGAGAAGTTCCTGGCCCCTTCTGTTGTTGCAGAATCTTCAGCTTCTTCCACCCGGAGGCAGCACTTTTGCACCTTAATCCAGGGTTTAGTGGGCTCCTGTCCCCACTGGACACTTGAGTGACTCTTGGACTTGCTCCCCTTCCTTTACAGGTCCTCAGGTTCGGGAATCCGGCTTCAGTGTTTTTCAGTCAGTTGTTGTCCTTGCAGAATCCCCTGAAAATGACTTTACTGTCTTTCTGGGGTAGTAGGGTAACTTTACTCCTACTTTTCAGGGTCTTGGGGTGGGGTATCTTGGACACCCTTAGTGTTTCTTACACTCCCACTGACCCTCTACACACTACACTAGTCCTGGGGTCCATTCGTGGTCCGCATTCCACTTTGGGAGTATATGGTTTGTGTTGCCGTAGGCCTGTTTCTCCCCATTGCATTCTATTGTGTTCTTCAGTGTTTGCACTACTTTTCTAACTGCTACTTACCTGATTTTGGTTTGTGTGTGTATTTTACTTACCTCTTAAGGGAGTATATCCTCTGAGATACTTTTGGTATATTGTCACTAAAATAAAGTACCTTTATTTTAAGTAACTCTAAGTATTGTGTTTTCTTATGATATAGTGCTGAGTGATATAAGTGGTATAGTAGGAGCTTTGCATGTCTCCTAGGTCAGCCTAAGCTGCTCTGCTATAGCTACCTCTATCAGCCTAAGCTGCTAGAACACAACTAATCTACTAATAAGGGATAACTGGACCTGGCACAAGGTGTAAGTACCACAGGGTACCCACTATAAGCCAAGCCAGCCTCCTACATCCAGGCAGTGCCATTTCGATGCAAACCGCAACCTTGCTTGAACTAAGGCTTGCTGGACGAATCCAGCGACTAAAACAGCCTGCATCCAACATCTCGACCTGGGACATCTCCTGCACCATGCAGGAACCCACAGCCATCTTCTTTGGTGCTCTTCTGCAGACCACTTCTAACTGGAGAATCCTCTTTTGCACCATCTTCTAGGTTGGCAGTGGCTCTTGACCTTCCTGGATCTTCTGCGACTTCTAGACTTGGTCTCCTCTCTTCACAGGTCTTCAGGTCCAGGAATCCACCGGTTGTTGATTGTACTATGGGACCCCTTACCCTTTGTGAATGTTGCCAAAAAGGGTTTTTCAGAGCAGGCAGTGGTCCAATGGACCACTGCCTAGTCTAAAAAGCCTAAATCGAAAGGTTTCGTTATTTTTTTTATTTTGCAACTCGTTTACCTTTAAGGAAAACGGGCTGCAAAATAAAAAAAAACTGCTTTATTTAAAAAGCAGTCACAGACATGGAGGTCTGCTGACTTCAGCAGGCCACCATCCCTGCGAGTGCAGGGACTCGCTATGGGGTCGCAAGATGCGACCCACCTCATTAATATTAATGAGGTGGGTCTTTGCGACCCCATAGCGACTCGCAGAAGTTGTCTGAGACACCATTCTGCATATGGTTTTGCGACTCGGAAATTGCGAGTCACTCCGAGTCACAATTTCCGAGTCGCAAAACCTAGTTTTGCTACATCTGGCCCATTGTCTCTAAGATATTTTTGGCCTTGTGTCATTAAAATAAAGTACCTTTATTTTTCGTAACACTGAGCATTGTCTTTTATTGTGTAAAAATGACACTAATTAAGTGCAAACAGAGTATAAATATGCCCCAATGTAACTATAATGGTATTGCAGAAGTTTTGCATGTCTCCTAGTTCAGCCTAAGCTACTCTGCCATAGCTACATCTAGACAGCCTAAGCTGCTAGAACGCGGCCTACATTTCACTATTAAGGGACACCTGGTATAAGGTATAAGTACCTTGGGTACCCACTACAAACCAGGCCAGCCTCCGGCACCGAGTCACCCCTCTCTCAAGCAGGGGGTGCTACCGTTTACCAGGGATAGTGGCAGTTCAGTGTTGCTGCCCATGGATTTGCGAAACAAGTGCAATTTCATGGATAAAGGAATGAACAGGTCCAGGCAGAAGATGTACATGACTTTCTCCTGCCTCTTTGCTCCATGTGGCCTCCCACCACTAGCCTTCATCATATAGATCCCCACTTTAAAAACAGATTATTACAATTCATGATATGTTGGAGCATTGTCACTGTATAGTAGCCTGGCAACAAGCGCCTTACTTCCCCATGCCCTAAAATAAAACTTTCTTCAAAGCCAGTCAGGGCACAGGTCGAGGGTACCTGCGGGTAGATGCCGTCCTCCCACTATTTTTAAAGGGTGAACACCGTCCACCCTGCTGAAAAAGCTGTGCACTCTAACAAACAAGAATGCACCACCAAGCAAGTCCATTTAATGTAGGCAAAATCTGGAAATTCCTCGAATAGCCTTTCACCACGCCTACTGCACATACCTTGCCTCAGAGGGGTATTTGGGCTTGCCCATCACCACACTACAGGGCTGTCAATCTTGTGTAGTGCACTAAAGTGCTACCTTTGGCAGTCCTGAATTGCCATTTCAACCTGCCCTGTTAACTTGCCTGGCTGCCTCCAGTAAACGCTTTGACCCTGAGACCAATCAGTGGTCATATCAGGCCTCACTGCATGGGCATTACTGAACCTCTACAGCTCTGTACTTGTGCTGCATTGCTCTTTATTTTTCAAGCTTGCCTCCTCTGGCTCCTTACCTTTTGTGACCTGACCCAGATCCAGATATCTTCACCCCTCCCCTTTGAGACTCGACGTAGATTCCTGGCCCTGCTGCTGCCTGCCTGACCTATTTGCCTGCCACATGTACCGGGTCTCACAAAAAAGGATCAAAAGGCGAGTCAGCTCTTCCCCTGGTACTTTGGTCCATCCCCTGCTGCCTGCCTCCGAGTGCCGTACTGGCTGGACTAGACACGTGGTAAATAAAAGGAAATAATTTTTTCAAAACTGAAGATCGCTTCACATCGCCAGCCAGTCCACTCGCTGGCTTGGCTTGTTTTGATTTTTTATGCAATCCTTTGGATAAGTATAATTAATTTTATTTTAATTATTAACTTTATTAAGTTAATGGCGGAAGGAGGATGTGTTCTCTTCTGTTTAGAAACTGAGGGACTGATTTAAGAAAAGTGGCGCTGCGTCCAATGCAGTGGCACTTTTCTTGCGCCACTTAGTGCCTCGCTAATGCCACCATCTGTGCGCGTATTTAACACACGGCGCACCATGGTGGTAGTTAGTGAACTCGCGTCAAAATTATTGACGCTCGTTTGGCGCTTTACAGGATTGTTGACACTGATCCTGCAAAGCACATTGAGGCCCATAATAAATAATGGTTTGCCTCCTTTTAATGCCTGCTCTGTGCAGGTGTTAATAATGCCACAAAAAATGGCCCAAAGAAATCTTTTACTTTGTAAATATGACACAGCAATTTTGGCCTTGTTGCGTCAAGTTATCGTAAAAAATAATTACGAGGTTATGGCGCCAGGAGGCATTTGGCCCTCTTAAATCTGTGCCTGAGTGTTAGACTTTTCATCCTTGGGGTGGTCTCCCTTAACTTTTTGCCTCTGTTCCCCAGGTTGTTGATGTGTGCTGGACTCTGATTTTACTGTTTTTGTTACTCTGGGCACTTTACCACTGCTAACCAGTGCTAAAGTGCAAGTGCTCCAGTTTAAAATATGTACGTAATTGGTTCTCCATGATTGGCATCTTTGTTTTACTGTTAAGTCCCTACTAAAGTGCACTAGAGGTGCCCAGCGCCTGTAAATCAAATGTTACTAGTGGGCCTGCAGCACTGGTTGTGCCACCCACACAAGTAACCCTGTAATCATGTCTCAGACCGGTCACTGCAGTGTCTATGTGTGTATTTTTACACTGTAAATTCGACTTGGCAAGTTTACCCACTTGCCAGGCCTAAACCTTCCTTTTTCTTACATGTAAGGCACCCCTAAGGTAGGCCCTAGGTAGCCCCAAGGGCAGGGTGCAGTGTATGGATAAGGTAGGACATATAGTAATGTGGTTTATATGTCCTGACAGTGAAATACTGCCAACTTCGTTTTTCACTGTTGCAAGGCCTGTCTCTCTCATAGGATAATATGGGGGCTACCTTTAAATATGATTAAAGTGTAGATTCCCCTAGAGAGTAGATGGACATGTGGCGTTTGGGGTCCCTAAACTCACAATTTAAAAATACATCTTTTAGTAAAGTTGATTTTGAGATTGTGCGTTTGAAAATGCCACTTTTATAAAGTGAGCATTTTCTTGCTTAAACCATTCTGTGACTCTGCCTTGTTTGTGGATTCCCTGTCTGGGTCAGTTTGACAGTTGGGTTGTTTTTCACCTCACACCAGACAGTGACACAAAGGGAGCTGGGGTGTAACCTGCATTTCCTGATTAGCCATCTCTGCTAAGAGGGAGGGGTGGAGTGGTCACTCTCATCTGAAAGGACTGTGTCTGCCTCTGCAATGCAGACTCCAACCCCCTGGTGTGTGTCTGAGGCCTTGCCTGGGCAAGGCAGGATTTCACAAGTAGGTGTGAGTCCCCTTTGAAGAAAGGTGACTTCAAAGACTATAATGGGTATAAGAAGGGCACCCAAATCTACAGACTTGAGAAACACTTCTGGAACCAAGAGGAACCTCTGCCTGGAGAAGAGCTGATTGCTGAGGAAGAAGTGCTGCCCTGCCTGTGACTGTGCTTTGTGGAGCTTTCCTGCAGTGCTGCTTCTGCCAGAGTAAGAGGGCAAATATTGGACTTTGTGTGCCTTCCATCTTGTGAAGAAATCTCCAAGGGCTTGATTTAGAACTTGCCTCCTGTTGTTTGAAGTCTCAGGGACAGCAAAGACTTCTCTCTGCCTGCACCTGGAGTCTCTGGAGAGACTCCTGCTCTGACAAGTGGTGCCCTATCCAGTCCCTGGGCCCTTGAAAGGAAAGCTGGTGGAAATCCAAGGAAATCAACTTCGGACGACTCCGGACCGACGTCGCTGCTGAATCCGGTAACGCGGCCTGCACCCAACACCATGACCTTCGCTGGAACGCAACGCTCTTCGCAGGCCCGATGCCACAGCAGCCCCGCTGAAGTCTGCGAGTCCGTGGAAGTCGCTGCACCACGTCGTGACCGACGCCGCTCGAAGTGCGTGGATTCAACATTTCGCACAGACGCCGCGATCCCCGACTTCGCGCACCGGCTTGTTTTCACTCTTCACCAAAGGTACTGTACTTTGGGGTCTACACGACTCTGTGTCCGGCGCCGCTGGTGTCGGCTGGTTGGGAACGACTCCGTCAGGACGCCGTGTTAACATCTCATCGAAGCATTTTTGTTTCTAAGCGCTATTTTTGAATTAATCTCTAAAAATTCATAACGAGACTTGTGTATGTCGGATCTTTGTCGTTTTGGTCTTGTTTTGTTTAGATAAATATTTCCTATTTTTCTAAACCGGTGTTGTGTCATTTTGTGGTGTTTTCATTAAGCTACTGTGTGTGTTGGTACAAATACTTTACACCTAGCACTCTGAGGTTAAGCCTACTGCTCTGCCAAGCTACCAAGGGGGTAAGAAGGGGTTAGCTGAGGGTGATTCTCTTTTACCCTGACTAGAGTGAGGGTCCTTGCTTGAACAGGGGGTAACCTGACTGTCAACCAAAGACCCCATTTCTAACACTGAGTATGTTAATTGCATGTATTTCAGGAATGTTGTCATAGGTCCATGCTAATAAATGTAATGTGAAAAGTGTCCCCTGTGTTGAGCCTCAATAGTGCCCCCTTGATCTATCATTAAACTTGGACATTTAAACCCCACCTGTATCCAGTCTACGTCTTGATCCATAGCCCTTTTCTTGTAATAGATGGCTAAGCTGACATTGAATACCTTCACTTAAGACGACAGCCCCTTGGCACATATTGGTGGCATATTTAATTATTTTTTATTTTATGGCACATGCATTTTGAGAGCACATGGAAAATATATTTCCTGCAAGCACAGGTATTTCATTCAGTTGAAATTTCTTTTAGCATGATTTATGGCTGCTGTAAAATGCAGAAGCAGTCAGTGGCAGAATAAGCTTTTATTCAAAGTGAAAGAGTGTTTGCAAAGGTTAAGCAGCACGGCTAGAAGGTTACAAATATATTTCCCTATTATATTGCTCACATTCTTGCCTGTTCAAGATCTCAATCAATACTATTTTCTGTCCATCATAAACAGATGCATTTCTATCACCATGACTGCTATAGACCACATGAAATCCCTAGAATAGTTAGTGCAAAAAAATATGGATAAATAACAATAAGATAGCCATAAAATAAATATGGATAAATACAGATGGAAATGTTAAAAAAATAAATACCATAAAACTGGGAGCCCTAATTATAAGTACAACAGCACCTTCAAGTGCATGAGTTTAGGATGTACCTTGTACAAAATCCTCGCTTCTGTTTAATAGCCTACAATGTTGCTACATGTATGGAATGAATCCAGTTCATATGCTGGGTACACAAGCCAATTCACTTTCCTCTTACTTCACTAGTAGCATTGAGTAGAGGAAGCCATGGGTCTCTTTTCCCATTCTTTTTCTTCATATAGTTATTTAGATTTTATTGCAGGTTTGTGCACTGTCTTGCTCTTGGTTGTGTGGTGCAGCAAGGCAACCATATGCTTGTCAGTGTGTCTTGATGCAGTGCAATTGGATCGTAATGAAGACGTGCCAATTATGTATGTTCTCATGGAGTAGGTATAACAACCAGATCTCCAATTCATTTTCTTTATTCTGTGTATTAGGGACCACAAATTATTCTATGAAACCTGATCTAAATTTCATTAAAGGCAACTGCTGTTCCTTCAAAATGTAAAGTCACTTCAACTCCTTCAAATATAAATTTTTGTATGCTCAAGATTGATGGATATCTATGGAATGCCTAGAATTTAATTTAAGGCATGAATGGCCATGGCAGCATGTCACCTTTCCTTCAACTACCAAAATACCTACAATCGCCTAATACATGTCGTATTTTTTATGTGCCACAGCTTGCAGACGTTATCTTGGGAGCCACCCTATTTCACAGAGGCCCCTGCCTTATGTGCAGAACTCATGCCCCATTATCTTGTCCTGTTCATACCTACCATGGTCCCTCCTACAACACAGCAGGGCTGCGTCGGGTCCCATGCATACAGAGGAGACGACTCAGATCACCAGAGTTCTGCACAGCCAGCTGCTGCCAAACAGGAAATCTTGGGTTCTCTCCCTAGGCTTGAGGCTGCATCAGTGGTAGCCAAGAGAGGTAAAAAGTAATCATACTCATTGTCAGAAAATGTTTGGTCCATTTATGACCACAAACCTGTTACTTGGAAAACTAAATGAGCATTATCACAAGGATAAATTTGAAGACCATTAATTGCTAGTTAAGGGCAAGGTTGTCTTTTTTTTAAGGGAATTTTATAACTTCCTCTTCATTGATTTTTGTAATAACACCGCATACCTGGATGGGTGGCTGTAATGGGACAAACAATGTCTTTCCAAGTCAAAAAAGTTCTACATGCAAATTAAGTCACCTAGGCCCAGTAATGCTGGAAATCTTTTTGCCAAGCAAACTTTTCTGCTCACCAACCATCAATTATTATCTTTATAAGAGTGACAAATGCAACAAAATAAAGCTGATCCAATGCCTTCTGATTTCTACAGAAATAGGCAAACGCAAACCCAGCATCATGGATTTATTTGCAAATGTAAACAAGAGATAATGGTTGGTTCTGAAAGTAGCCTAGTACAAGCCAGGGAGTGCTTGAAAGATTAACATTCTCAAGATTCAGAGAGGATGATATCAACCCAAGGATCGATTCAACCTGCTCAACTGAAAGACGCTATAACCAAGCACCTGGATACGCGTGGCAGTTTTGAAAGGGATACTAGCTTGCCAGAGTGTTGAGACCACAATCAGTGGGCTCAATTTAAAGTATCCATGGCTAACCAGTGAAAATGGCTGCCTAGGGTGCAAAATATGCCATGAGGTTAAGCTGCTTGGAGTGTCAGCATCACAGGGTGTGAGTATGTCCAAAGAATGGATCACTGGGAGCATTTATGTATCTAGCCCAACAAAAGATAGCCAGTTAACCTCATTGCGGAAAACAAATCATAAACACAAACTTTCTGAAGCACATTCTAAAGCATGTGACATCCAAGCTGTGTCGAAGAAGGAAGTACTGTGGTCAACTATCGTGGAACAGCAAAGGCGTTGCCATACTTTTACAGTTAAGGTTTTTCCCACTGTTTACTTTTGTGCCAAAAAATAATCGTCCCTTTTCAGACTTCCCAGGTCTACTAACCTTACAGGTTGCTAATGATGCAGATATGGGTTCTATTCTACACAGCACATCTACTGCAGCACAGATAACCGATTGCATCGCTAATGAAATGCCTAGAAAGCCATGCATGGTTATTGTTGATCAGGTTCCAAAATCTCTGTTTGTATCGATGAGTCAACAACTCTTTCTTCCATGTCAGTTTTAATTATTTATGTCTGTGCTGCAGTCAATGGGAAGGAGCCTCTTAGCTTATTTTACTTGACTTGCTGGAGTTAACTAGGGGAGATGCAGAGTGCATTGAGGCCTCAATGTTGAAATGTCTTGAGAAACTTGGATTTTGCAACAAGTTCCCTGAAGGCAATTGAAGAGGGGTGTGCAGTGATGGTGCCAGTGTAATGCATGGGAGAAACTCTGGTGTTTTGGAGAGGCTATGTCTAAAATACCCTAACCTTGTAAAATGGCAGTGTCTATTCCACCGGCTTGAGCTTAGTGTATCGGACACAGTTGATACTGTGCCAGGCGTTAAACACCTTACATCATTTTTCAAAAAACTGTATGCTGTGTACCACCAGTCTCCCAAAAATCAGCAGGAACTCTCTGAATGTGTGAAAGAGTTAGAAATTGCAATTCTGAAAATTGGGTGAGTATTTTCAGTTCAGTGGATTGATTCAAACAAAAGGGCAATTCAAGCAGTGCGGTAGCCACACCCAGCCCTTCACCAGCATTTTTTCCAGTCAAGCTTAAGCACTACTTGTGATGTCAGACATCGTTCAACTTCCAGTGGGTTGAATAAAATCGTAACCTCTTCAGATTTTTTGCTGAATCAAGCAGGTGTTGCAGCTGCTGTGTATGAAATTGGAACACTGTCTGAAGTACTGCAAAGGAATGATGTAACTCTGCCGCAAGCTTAACAGCTCATCAATGGTTCAGTAAGTGCGATTGAAAAGCCTAAGGAGTTCCCAAAGAGACAAAGGAAGGAGGCTGAATGAGCTATTGAGAGTGGCTTATATAGAGGAGTGCCAATCAGCAGTGAGGACTCGCGGAAGTAAAAAGAAACCTTTTCCCGTTTTATCAAAACCTGGCAGATAACCCGTGCTCTAGGTTATGTGCACAGTCATCAAGCAATAGGTCTGCCACATCAACACAGACCGATGAATTTGTAGCGCTTACATCAGAGATAGATGTTATCAAACCACACAAGTGGCCAAATACCATTGAGATCCCATGGTATGAAGGTGAGGAGAAACTGCAAAACCTGTGAAAGAGGTTCTCTTTTAATTATAAACACGTTTTGTGCCCTCTTTGCCCCTACGGATCACATGGCGTGTGCCGTCCGGGCCAGATAGGTCTCCAGCTTCGGGAAATCCATGGAAAAATTGTGATTCCCAAGGTCCGCTTGATCCCAAGGAGCTCGTTCACTAGGAGGGGAGGGTTCACTTATTTAGGTCGTTTAGGATGTAGTGTCATGTAAGTAACCTTTACACCCTGACAACCCATTGAGGTATGTAGTACGGCAGAAGGATTTATGCTAATTTTTGGTCCTGAAGAAGCGCCATATCATCAGTAGGGCAAAGAGAGCACAAGACATGTTGACCTGAGTTACTAGCTGTTGGGAATAATTTCCTCAACAGCGCCTCTCTCCCTTTTTTTGTGGGTGGGGGAACCTTACTCCATACCCACTCCTTATTTGCATGTTTTTAATCTTGACCTAGGCTCTCCACCATAATTAAAACTAGTAATTAGGAGGTCCTTGAGCCAATTTTAATTTTGTTTTCTTCTGCCTTTCTTCAAGGTGGGTCTATAAATATTCCTTACCTTTACCTTAGGCACACACTGTTGTTAAAGAGTTCCGGCAGAGTGCCCTCATCAGGGGCCCATCAGACATTGTAGCGCCGGTCTGACGTTCAGCAGGCCCTATGATGAAGCATGATATCCTACGGATCTGTGAGGGCTTGCTCTTTTGAGTGCGAGAACTGCCGGAGATGAACCTCTGCCTTTTCATTTAATACGTAGGAAATGTGTACTCTTTATGATATGGACAGATTTAGTATGAATGTCTTGCAGCACTTAGAGCCAGATTTATTGAAAAATGGCACAAAATTGACAGCGCTGTGCTGCATCACTTTAGAAATGCAGGGATGCACTGTATTTAACTGAATATGGCTCACCCCTGTGATTCCCCCTGCGAATCCCCCTGCGCTGGCACTAAATTTAGCTGTTAGCGCCAACGCAGGCATCCTTGCACAATTGTGCAGGGATGTCTGCATTTAGGGGTGTGATTGTTTTTGTGCGGGAAGGTGTCCCTTCCTGCACATAAACGATCATTTCTGGCATTTTGCTCTTCCTATGTGTGCGGTAGAATGCAGCACACATAGAAAAAGCAAATAACGAGGAGGAATAAAAGTATTTCTCCTCGTTGCACCCTGCTAACGGCACCCTTGGGGGTGGCGTTAGATTTTGCCACTGCCTCAGGTTTAAAAAAATTCATAAACCTGAGGCAGCGTCAAAATTCAGTGGGTGTTGATGTAGCACGCCCACAGCAACACCCCTTGCACGCCCCTTCCACGAACAATGCTGCGTGGGAAGGGGCCGTATTTACAAGGTGGCGTTAAGCCACAAAAGGTGGCTTAACGACACCTTGTAAATATGGCGCAGTGCTTAGCGACACAGGAGTGTCACAAAAAGTGACACTCCGGTGGCGCTAGGGGCCTATAAATACAGCACTTGGTGGCTTGGCAAATGTAGTTACATACCAAACTATATCAACATTTGGGCTGTTTATTCCTTCAGACAGAGACCTCAAGTCACAGGCTTTAGTACTGAGGCCCATATTTACACTTTTGTAGTGCTGCATTTGTGTAATTTTTTGATGCAAAAGTGGTGCAAACTTACAAAAAACAATAGTATTTTGTAAGTTTGCACCACTTTTGCATCAAAAAGTGGCACAAATGCGGCGCTAAAAAAGTATAAATATGGGCCTGAGCATCTTCCATTGTTAAATCTCGCAATATGCTCCAATGATAGCCATGCCGAACATGCGATGCCACTTTCTGTGATGTCACTGTAGGAGGCTGGCCTGGATTGTAGTGGGTACCCTAGGTACTTACACCTCATACTAGGTCCAGTTATCCCCATATTAGTGAATTGCAGTCAGTGTTCTAGCAGCTTAGGCTGTCTAGAGGTAGCTGTAGCAGAGCAGCTTAGGCTGAACTAGAAGACATGCAAAGCTCCTGCAATACCACTATGGTCACATAGGGGCATATTTATACTCTGCACCAAATTAGTGTCATTTTTTTTACTCTAATTCGGTGCAAAACTAACTCCATATTTATAGTTTAACGCTAGACCCATCTAGCGCCAAATTTATGGAGTTAAAGTCATTTTTGGAACGTGGAAACCTACCTTGCAAGGTAGGCGTTCCCGTGCAAAAAATTACTCTATTGCCTTAATGCCATATTTGTACTCTCGTGCAAAAATGGTGCACAGGAGGGAGGAGGGGTAAAAAAATAGTGCAAAGCTTACTTTGACCCATTTTTTAACGCCTGGGTCAGGACAAGCGTTAGGGGACCTATGGGCCTGTTTCCATGGTGGAACACCATGGAATAAGCCCAGAGGTGCCCTCCCCAGGCCCCAGGGACACCCCCACCCACACCAGAGAGATTGCAGAGGATGGGGGACCCCATCCCAGGTAAGTACAGGTAAGAACTGCATTTTATTTTTTTAAATGACATAGGGGGCCCTGAAATGGGCCCCCATACAAGGCACAGGGTGCAATGGCCATGCCCAGGGGACCCTGCTCCCCTGTGCTGGCCATTGGGGTGGTGGGCATGGCTCCTGTCTTTTCTAAGACCGGAGTCATGTGGTATGGATGGTTTTGTGTAACAAAATGACTTTAGGCAGGGATAGAGTCATTTTTTTTTGTCTATAATCTGCCTAACATCATTTTTTGGTGCAAAACCCCCTTCTTCCATACCGCCAGCCCCACCCGACTAACATATATATCTTTTTTTTACACTAGCCTACTCTTTGCACCAGCTTGCACCATTACATAAATATAGTGCCTGGCTGGTGCACAGGAATGGTGCAAGCTGGTGCTAAACTTTTTGGTGCAAAACTGCCTTAGTGCAGTTTTGCCCCAAAAAGTAATAATCAGGGCCATAATACTTTTACACAATAAAAGACAATTCTCAGTGTTACCAAAAATAAAGGTACTTAATTTTAGTGACACAAGGCCAAAAATATCTTAGAGGCAATACTCCTTCTGGAGGTAAGTATTATCCACAATATATACACTAGGGACCAAAATCAGGTAAGTAAATAGTCACAGAATGGTGCAAACAGTAGAAAATGCAATAGATTGCAATAGGATGCAATAGGCCTAAGGGCAACACAAACCATACACTAAGAAAGTAGAATGCGAATCACAAATTCCTGCCTAGGCAAGTGTAGTGTGTAGAGGGGTGCTAGGAGTGTACGAAAACAACAAAGGTGAGTAAAATACCCTACCCCAGAGACCAGGAAAGCAGGAGTAAAGTACTGCAAGTTTCCTCAGGACACAGTACAAGTCGTGAAAAGAGTTATTGCAAGAACCAAGCAAGACTGCAAGCAACAAATGGTGGATTCCTGGACCTGAAGACCTATGAAGAGAGGAGACCAAGTCCAGAAGTCTCAGAAGATTCCAGGAAGGACAGGAGCCCCTGCCAACCTAGAAGATGTGGAAAAGAGGATTCTCGAATTAGAAGAAGTCTGCAGAAGAGCACCAAAGAAGATGACTGTGGGTTTCTTCATTGAGATGTCCCACATTGTAATGTTGGATGCATGCAGTTTGCAGCACTGGATTTGTCCAACAAGCCTTGGTTCAAGCAATGTTGCGGTTTGCATCAAAATGGCGCTGTCTAGACCCAGGAGAGACCTGGGGGCCTCAACATAGAATGAGGAAGCAGAGGGGGCTCCCAACACTGGAGGGAATCCACAGATGACCAGCCAGCAGCCACGGGAGTCCCAGTACATGGGGACAAAGAATGTGCAAATTGCGGTTGCTGCAGCACTACAAAAAAAGATCCCGCGCCGCCGGAGAAAAACTCAGTGAGTTGTGCGTCACAGCATGGAGTGCTGGACACCTTTAACACGCTGTGCATGAAGGATTCTTGCAAATAGTGCACAGAGGCGCCAGGAGCCAGAGATGAAGTGGTGCACAGGGGTACTGTCGCAAACTGGTAAGGCAAGTTCTTACCTTCACAAAATTTGCACAGCTGGACCTTAGGACAGTCTGGGTCGAAAGGGTCAACCTCCTGTATCCCAGGTAGCATACTCGTCATCAGGAGAGGAGTCCCAGAGAACCGGTCGTTGTCTTGGAAGGTGCCTGCTGGAGCAGGGAAGTGACTCCATCACTCCACAGGAGATTCCTTTGGTTCTTCTGGTGCAGGGTGAAGGCAGGGAATCCTCAGAGCGGGCACACCTTGGAAAGTGTTCAAATTGTTGGCTGAAGCTGAAGTTGCAGGGCCACACTTTCTGGATACTTTGTTGCAGTTACAGCAGTTCCTGGAGCAGCCTGTGGTTGATCCGACGGTCAGAAGCTGAAGCAGAGGATGCCTAGGATTTCTGGAGGAGTCTTGCAAGCTGATTCTGAGGCGCAACACACGGGAGAGACCCTAAATAGTCCTGAGAGGAGGATTGGCTACCTAACCAGGTATGCTCCTTTCAGAAGGGGTCTCTGACATCACCTGCTAGCACTGGCCACTCAGAGATCTCCTGAGTGTCCCACACCTTGGAAAACAATGCCCGGGGCACACTGGAGGAGCTCTGTGCACCACCCCTGGGGTAGTGATGAACAGGGGAGTGGCCACTCCCCTTTCCACTGTCCAGTTTCATCCCTGAACCGGTGTAGACTAGCTTATACAAGGAGGGCACCATCTGTGCCCTTCAAAGCATTTCCAGAGGCTCTGGGAGGCTACCCCTCCCAAGCCTGTAACACCTATTTCCGAAGGGAGAGGGTGTAAAACCCTCCACCCAAAGGAAATGCTTTGTTCTTCCTTCCTGGGACTGAGCAGCTCAGAACCCTGTCTGTGAGGTGGCAGCAGCTGTAACTTGCAGTGCAAGCCTCAGAGAGCTGGTTTGGCAGAACTGGGTGTCCATGGTGGAGCCCCCAGGATGCATGGGATTGGCCCCTGAATACCAGATTTGGAATGGGGGGATAATTCTATGATCTTAGACACCTTACATGGCCATATTCGGAGTTACCATTGTGAAGCTACATATAGGTATTGACCTATATGTGGTGTACGTGTGTAATGGTGTACCAGCACTCACGAAGTCTGGGGAATTGGCCCTGGACAGCATGGGGGCACCTTTGCTAGTGCAAGGGTTCCCTCCCACTTAGGAACTGTTAGAAATGGGGTCTTAGGTTGACAGTCAGGTTACCCCCTATTCAAGCAAGGACCCTCACTCTAGTCAGGGTAAAAGAGAATCACCCTCAGCTAACCCCTGCTTACCCCATTGGTAGCTTGGCAGAGCAGTAAGCTTAACTTCAGAGTGTTAGGTGTAAAGTATTTGTACCAACACACACAGTAACTTAATGAAAACACTACAAAATGACACAACACCAGTTTAGAAAAACAGGACATATTTATCTAACAAAACAAGACCAAAATGACAAAAATCCGACATACACAAGTCAAGTTATGAATTTTTAAAGATTAAGCTAAAAAATAGCGCTTAGAAACACAAAATGCTTCGATGAGGTGTTAACACGGCGTCGTGACGGAGTCGTTCCCAATAATCCAATACCAGCGGCGCCGGAGGCAGAGTCGCGTAGACCCCCAGGTACAGTACCTTTGGTGAAGAGTGAAAACAAGCTGATACGCGAAGTCGGGGATCGCGGCATCTGTGCGAAACGTTGAGTCTGTGAACTTCGAGCGGTGTCGGTCACAACGTGGTGCAGTGACTTCCACGGAGTCGTGGACTTCGGCGGGGCTGCAGTGGTGTCGGGCCTGAGAAGGTTGTTGCGGTCCACTGAAGATCACGGAGTCGGTTCCGGATTTCTCCAATATTGATTTCCTTGGATTTTCACCAGCTATCCTTTCAAGGGCCCAGGGACTGGATAGAGCACCACTTGACAGAGCAGGAGTCTCTCCAGAGACTCCAGGTGCTGGCAGAGAGAAGTCTTTGCTGTCCCTGAGACTTCAAACATCAGGAGGCAAGCTGTAAATCAAACCCTTAGAGATTTCTTCACAAGATGGAAGGCACACAAAGTCCAGTCTTTGCCATCTTACTCTTGCAGAAGCAGAAACTGCAGGATAGCTCCACAAAGCACAGTCACAGGCAGGGCAGCTCTTCTTCCTCAGCTCTTCAGCTCTTCTCCAGGCAGAGGTTCCTCTTGTTTCCAGAAGTGTTCTAAAGTCTATGGTTTTGGGTGCCCTTCTCCTACCCAATTTCTCCTTTGAAGTAGGCCTACTTCAAAGTAAAGTCTCTTTTGAATGTGAAATCCTGCCTTGCCCAGGCCAGGTCTGAGACACTCACCAGGGGGTTGGAGACTGCATTGTGTGAGGGCAGGCCTAGCCCTTTCAGGTGTAAGTGACCACCCCTCTCCTCCCTCCTAGCACAGATGGCTCATCAGGATATGCAGGCTACACCCAGCTCCCATTGTGTCACTGTCTCGTGCGAGGTGCAACCAGCGCAACTGTCAAACTGACCCAGACAGAGAATCCACAAACAGGCAGAGTCACAGAAATGGTATAAGCAAGAAAATGCTCCCTTTCTAAAAGTGGCATTTTCAAACAAACAATCTTAAAATCAACTTTACTAAAAGATATATTTTTAGATTGTGAGCTCAGAGACCCCAAACTCAACATGTCCATCTGCTCCTGTAGGAAAGTACCATCTTGCCTGGCATGTTACCCCCATTTTTACTTGTGTGTCAGTGTGTTTTTGCCTGTCTCACTGGGATCCTGCTAGCCAGGAACCCAGTGCTCATAGCTGTGGATTGAATGTGTGTTCCCTGTGTAGTGCCTAACTGTGTCACTGAGGCTCTGCTAATCAGAACCTCAGTGCTTATGCTTTCTCTGCCTTCAAAATTGTCACTGCAGGCTAGTGACCATTTTTACGAATTCTGATTGGCACACTGGAACACCCTTATAATTCCCTAGTATATGGTACCTAGGTACCCAGGGTATTGGGGTTCCAGGAGATCCCTATGGGCTGCAGCATTTCTTTTGCCACCCATAGGGACCTCAGACAATTCTTACACAGAACTGTCACTGCAGCTTGAGTAAAATAACGTCCACATTATTTCACAGCCATTTTACACTGCACTATAGTAACTTATAAGTCACCTATATGTCTAACTTTCACTTGGTGAAGGTTAGGTGCAAAGTTACTAAGTGTGAGGACACCCTGCCACTAGCCAAGGTGCCCCCACATAGTTCAGGGTAATTTCCCCAGACCTTGTGAGTGCAGGGACACCATTGCACGCATACACTACATGTAGGTCAATACCTATATGCAGCTTCACAGTGGTAACTCTGAATATAGACATGTAACATGTCTAAGACCATGGAATTGTCCCCCCATGTCAAATCTGGTATTGGGGTGCCAATCGCATACATACCCGGGGCTCCAGCATGGACCCCGGGTACTGCCAAACCAGCTCTCTGGGGTTTTCACTGCAGCTACCGCTGCTGCCAACCCACAGACAGGTTTCTGCCCTCCTGGGATCTGAGCAGCCCAGTCCCAGGAAGGCAGAACAAAGAATTTCCTCTAAGAGAGGGTGTTACACCCTCTCCCTTTGGAAACAGGTGTTAATGTTAATGGCTGGGGAGGAGTAGCCTCCCCCAGCCTCTGGAAATGCTTTGAAGGGCACAGGTGGTGCCCTCCTTACATAAGCCAGTCTACACCGGTTCAGGGATGTCCTGGTGCGAATCTGGACAAGGGAATGGGGAGTGACCACTCCCCTGTCCATCACCACCCCCTGGGTGGTGCCCAGAGCTCCTCCAGTGTGTCCCAGACATCTGCCATCTTGAATCCAGAGGTATGAGGGCTCATTGGAGGCCTCTGATTGGCCTGTTCCAGCAGGTGACGTCAGAGATTCCTCCTGATAGGTGCTTACCTGACTAGGTGGCCAATCCTCCTCTGAGAGCTATTTAGGGTCTGTCCTGTAGGCTTCTCCTCAGATACCAAATGCACGAGCTCACCAGAGTTCCTCTGCATTTCCCTCTTCGACTTCTGCCAAAGATAGACCGCTGACTGCTCCAGGACACCTGCAAAACTGCAACAAAGTACCAAGAAGAATACCAGCGACATTGTAGCACTTAATCCTGCCAGCTTTCTCAACTGTTTCCTGGTGGTGCATGCTCAGGGGGCTGTCTGCCTTCACCCTGCACTGGAAGCCAAGAAGAAATCTCCTGTGGGTCGACGGAATCTTCCCCCTGCTAACGCAGGCACCAAACTTCTGCTTCACCGGTCCTCTCGGTCCCCTCTCATCTTGACGAGCGTGGTCCCTGGAACCAAGTGACCCCGACAGTCCAGTGGTCCATCTGTCCAAATTTAGTGGAGGTAAGTCCTTGCCTCGCCATGCCAGACAGTGATCCTGTGTACTGCGTGAAGTGCAGCTGCTAGGGCTTCTGTGCACTTTTGCAAGGAATCCTTTGTGCACAGCGCAGCCCAGGTCCCCAGCACTCAGTCCTGCATTGCTCAACTCGCTGATTTGACAACCGGCTTTGTGGGACCCTCTTTTGTAGTGTGGAGATGTAAGGAAATGCCTCCTTGGCATGGTTACCCTCTAACTTTTTACCTTTGCTGATGCTAAATTTTGATTGAAAGTGTGCTGGGACCCTTCTAACCAGGCCCCAGCACCAGTGTTCTTTCCCTAAACTGTACCTTTGTCTCCACAATTGGCACAACCCTGGCACTCAGGTAAGTCCCTTGTAACTGGTACCCCTAGTACAGAGGGCCCTGATGCCAGGTAAGGTCTCTAAGGGCTGCAGCATGTTTTATGCTACCCTGGGGACCCCTCACTCAGCACATGCACACTGCCTGGTGTGTGCTGGTGGGGAGAAAATGACTAAGTCGACATGGCACTCCCCTCAGAGTACCATGCCAACCGCACACTGCCTGTGGCATAGTTAAGTCACCCCTCTAGCAGGCCTTACAGCACTAAGGCAGGGTGCACTATACCACAGGTGAGGGCATATGTGCATGAGCACTATGCCCCTACAGTGTCTAAGCAAAACCTTGTAAGTCATTGTAAGTGCAGGGTAGCCATAAGAGTATATGGCCTGGGAGTTTGTCAAACACACACTCCACAGTTCCATAATGGCTACACTGAAATCTGGGAAGTTTGATATCAAAACTTCTCAGCACAATAAATGCACACGGATGTCCCCTGAATACCAATCCGACTTCTAGTGTAGGCTGACCAGTTTCTGCCAGCCTGCCACACACCAGACATGTTGCTGGCCACATGGGTAGAGTGCCTTTGGCACTCTGTGACCAGGAACAAAGCCAGTACTGGGTGGAGGTGCTTCTCACCACCCCCTGCAGGAACTGTAACACTGGTGGTGAGCCTCAAAGGTTTACACCTTGTGTTACAGCGCCCCAGGGCATCCCAGCTAGTGGAGATGCCCGCCCCTTCGGCCACTGCCCCCACTTTTGGTGGCAAGGCCAGAGGAGATAATGAGAAAAACAAGAAGGAGTCACCCACCAGTCAGGACAGCCCGTGAGGTGTCCTGAGCTGAGATAACCCCTACATTTAGAAATCCTCCATCTTGAGTTTGGACGATTCCCCCAATAGGATTAGGGATGTGCCCCCCTCCCCACAGGGAAGAGGCACAAAGAGGGTGTAGCCACCCTCAAGGACAGTAGACATTGGCTGCTGCCCTCCCAGACCTAAACACACCCCTAAATTCAGTATTTAGGGGCTCCCCAGATCCCAGGAAATCAGATTCCTGCAACCTGAAGAAACAAGGACTGCTGACCTACAAGCCTGCAAAGAAGGAGGAAGACAAGAACTGCTTTGGCCCCAGCCCTACCGGCCTGTCTCCAACTTTGAAAACCTGCTCCAGCGATGCATCCGACAGGGACCAGTGACCTCTGAAGCCTCAGAGGACTGCCCTGGACTAAAGGATCAAGGACCTCCAGTGAACAGCTGCCCTGTTCATAACCAGCTACTTCTTTGTAACAAAGAAGCAACTTTCCAAGACTGCACTTTTCCCGCCGGAACCATGAGACTTCACACTCTGCACCTGACGCCCCCGGCTCGAGATCCAGAGAACAAACACCTGAGGGACGACTCCCCCGCGACTGTGAGCCCATGAGCCCCCACAGCGACACCTGCAGAGAGAATCCAGAGGCTCCCCCTGACCGTGACTGCCTGTAACAAGGGACCCGACGCCTAGAACCAACACTGCACCCGCAGCCCCCAGGACCTGAAGGAACCGAACTTCAGCGCAGGAGTGACCCCCAGGCGACCTTCTGCCTAGCCCAGGTGGTAGTTGTCCTGAGAAGCCCCCGTGCCTGCCTGCCTGCACTGCTAGAGTGACCCCCGGGTCCCTCCATTGTTTTCTACCTGAAACCCGACGCCTGCTTTGCACACTGCACCCGGCCGCCCCTGTGCCACTGAGGGTGTGTTTTGTGTGCCTACTTGTGTCCCCCCCAGTGCTCTACAAAACCCCACTGGTCTGCCCCCGAGGATGCAGGTACTTACCTGCTGGCAGACTGGAACCGGAGCACCCCTGTTCTCCATAGGCGCCTATGTGTTTTGGGCACCTCTTTGACCTCTGCACCTGACTGGCCCTGAGCTGCTGGTGTGGTAACTTTGGGGTTGCCTTGAACCCCCAACGGTGGGCTGCCTATGCCCCAGTACTGAGACTTGTAAGTGTTTTACTTACCTCACAAACTAACCTTTACCCTCAGGAACTGTTGATTTTTGCCCTGTGTCCACTTTGAAAATAGCTTATTGCCATTTTTACAAAGACTGTATATGATATTGCTTTTATTCAAAGTTCCTAAAGTATCTAAGTGAAGTACATTACATTTATGTAAATCTTGAACCTGTGGTTCTTAAAATAAACTAAGAAAGATATCTTTTAATATAAAAACCTATTGGCCTGGAGTAAGTCTTTGAGTGTGTGTTCCTCATTTATTGCCTGTGTGTGTACAACAAGTGCTTAACACTACCCTCTGATACGCCTACTGCTCGACCACACTACCACAAAATAGAGCATTAGAATTATCTACTTATGCCACTATCTTACCTCTAAGGGGAACCCTTGGACTCTGTGCACACACACATACAGAGCCAACTTCCTACATTGGTGGATCAGCAGTGGGATCTAAGACTTTGCATTTGCTGGACTACTCAGCCAATACCCGATCACACAACTAAATTCCAAAAATTGTTATTAGAAACTGATTTTTGCAATTTGAGATGTTTTTCTAGTTTTTTTAAAGTCCTGCTAGGGCCTTGTGTAAGTCCCTGTTAGCATTTCTTTTAGAGTGTAAAAGTTAGCAAAAGTTTGGATTAAGTTCTAGAAATAGTTTTAGATTCTTAAAAAGTATCCCAACATTTAGAAAAATAATGTCAAGCACAGATGAGATGGTGGTGGAACTCAACCTCGCCCCTTACCTCCATCTAGGGATGTCAGAGTTGAGGACTCTCTGGAAACTAAAAAGTACAAAGACTGGGTCAAACCCTACCAAAGTTAAGCTCCAGGAGCTTTTGACAGAATTTGCAAGAGACCACCCCTCTGAGGTTAACCCTACAGAGGGAGAAGCTAATGAGCAGGCAGATGATTCCCTCCCTCCTATCCTAGTTAGGGAGGCCAGGATCCCTCAAACCCTGACTCCACAAGTGATAGTCAGAGATACTGGTTCTTCCACAGGGGAGTCCAGTAACTCTGGAAGCATAGAGGGCAGCCTCAATGAAGATGACCTCCTGCTAGCCAGGATGGCCAAAAGATTGGCTTTGGAGAGACAGCTCCTAGCCATAGAGAGGGAAAGACAAGAGATGGGTTTAGCTCCCATCAATGGTGGCAGCAACATAAATAGGGTCAGAGAAAGTAGTGACATGCTAAAAATCACCAAAGGTATTGTAACAAAATATGAAGATAGTGATGACATCACCAAATGGTTCACAGCTTTTGAGAGGGCTTGTGCAACCAGATAAGTAAACAAATCTCACTGGGGTGCTCTCCTTTGGGAAATGTTCACTTGAAAGTGGAGGGATAGACTCCTCACACTCACTGGTAAAGATGCAGAATCCCATGACCTCATGAAGGCTACCCTGATTGAGGGCTTTGGATTCTCAACTGAGGAGTACAGGATTAGGTTCAGGGGGGCTAAAAAATCCTTGAGCCAGACCTGGGTTGATTTTGTTGACTTCTTAGTCAAAACACTAGATGGTTGGATTAATGGCAGTGGTGTAAATGATTATGAAGGGCTGTATAACTTGTTTATGAAGGAACACCTTTTAAGTAATTGTTTCAATGATAAACTGCACCAGCATCTGGTAGCCTAGGTCCAATTTCTCCCCAAGAATTGGGAAAGAAGGCAGACCACTGGGTCAAGACAAGGGTGACCAAGACTTCCACAGGGGTTGACCAAAAGAAAGGGGTCACAAAGCCTCCCCAGGGGAAGAGTGGTGAGACATCCAAAGGAAAATGTTTTATTTTACAGGGCCCCAAAAACCTGCACATGAGGGTGTTTCCAAAGCCTCTTCACAATCCTCATTTGGGTACAGGGATAAAAACTTTGATCCCAAAAAGGCCCGGTGTTGCAGCTGTAGTCAGCATAAACACCAAACTGGAGGCAAGGCCTGTCCCAAGAAAGGTTCCACTTCAACTACTACTCCAGTTAGCACAGGAATAGCCAGTCTCCAGTTGGGATCAACAGTGTGCCCAGAGCAAATCAGGGTTCACACTGAAGCTACATTAGTCTCTGAGGGTGGGGTGGAGCTAGCCACACTAGCTGCCTGGCCGCCTAACATGCAAAAATACAGGCAGCAGCTCTTAATTAATGGGACCAGAGTAGAATCCCTGAGGGATACAGATGCCAGTGTCACTATGGTGACAGACAAACTGGTTTCCCCAGGAAAATACCTGACTGGACAAACTTATCCAGTCACCAATTGTAGGAGGCTGGCCTGGCTTATAGTGGGTACTTTGTGGTACTTACACCTTGTGCCTGGTCCACTTATCCCTTATTAGTAGATTAGTAGTGTTCTAGCAGCTTAGGCTGATAGAGGTAGCTATAGCAGAGCAGCTTAGGCTGAACTAGGAGATGTGCAAATCTCCTACTATACCACTTATATCATATAGCACTATATCATAGGAAACACAATACTCAGAGTTACTAAAAATAAAGGTACTTTCTTGGGAGTGTAAGAAAACACTAAAGGTGTCCAAGATACCCCATCCCAAGACCCTGAAAATTAGGAGTAAAGTTACCCTACTACCCCAGAGAGACAGTAATACGGGATTCTGCAAAGACAACAACTGACTGCAAAGCACTGAAGATGGATTCCTGGACCTGAGGACCTACAAAGGAAGAGGACCAAGTCCAAGAGTCACGCAAGTGTCCGGGGGGGCAGGAGTCCACTAAAGCCCGGATGAAGGTGCAAAAGGGGTGCCTCTGAGTGGAAGAAGCTGAAGATTCTGCAACAACGGAAGGTGCCAGGAACTTCTCCTTTGGTCAGAAGATGTCCCACGGCGTGCTGGAGGATGCAGAGTTGTTTCCACGCAGAAATACCACAAACAAGCCTTGCTAGCTGCAAGAGTCACGTTGAGATTTTGGGTGCTGCCAGGGCCTAGGAAGGACCAGGAGGTCGCCCCTTGGAGGAGGAGACAGAGGGGGCACTCAGTAGCAAAGAGAGCCCACGCAGAAGCAGGCAGCACCCGCAGTAGCACCTGATCAGGCATTCAGAAGATCTGAGCATGACGGTCATCTCAGCACAAGAAAAGAGGGTCCCACGAAGTTGGAGGTCAACTCACCGAGTTGGACAATGCAGGATGGAGTGCTGCGGACCTGGGCTGTGCACGAAGGAAGTCTTGCAAAAGTGCACAGAAGCCCTAGCAGCTGCAGTTCACGCAGTATACAGGATTACTATCTGGAGTGGGGAAGCAAGGACTTACCTCCACCAAATTTGGACAGAAGGATCACTGGACTGTCGCGGTCGCTTGGATCCATCTCCTGTGTTCCAGGGACCACGCTCGTCAAGATGAGAGGGGACCCAGAGGACCGGTGATGCAGAAATTTGGTGCCTGGGTTGGCAGGGGGAAGATTCCGTCGACCCAGTGGTGATTTCTTCTTGGCTTCCAGTGCAGGGTGAAGGCAGACAGCCCTCAGAGCATGCACCACCCGGAAACAGTCGAGAAAGCCGGCAGGATGAGGCGCTACAATGTTACTGGTAGTCTTCTTGCTACTTTGCTGCAGTTATGCAGGTGTCCTGGAGCAGTCAGCGGTCGATCCTTGGCAGAAGTCGAAGAGAGAAGTGCAGAGTAACTCTGGTGAGCTCTTGCATTCGTTATCTGGTGAGAAACCCACAGGAGAGACCCTAAATAGCCCTCAGATGAGGATTGGCTACCTAACCAGGTAAGAGCCTATCAGGAGGAGTCTCTGACATCACCTGCTGGCACTGGCCACTCAGAGGTCTCCATTGTGCCCTCACACCTCTACATTCAAGAAGGCAGAGGTCTGGGACACACTGGAGGAGCTCTGGGCACCAACCCTGTGGTGGTGATGGACAGGGGAGTGGTCACTCCCCTATCCTTTGTCCAGTTTCGCTCCAGAACAGGGGCTTGGGGCTCCCTCAACTGGTGTAGACTGGCGTATGCAAGGAGGGCACCATCTGTGCCCTTCAAAGCATTTCCAGAGGCTGGGGGAGGATACTCCTCCCCAGCCCTTAACACCTATTTCCAAAAGGAGAGGGTGTAACACCTCTCTCAGAGGAAATCCTTTGTTCTGCCTTCCTGTGACTGGGCTGCCCAGACCCCAGGAGGGCAGAAACCTGTCTGAGGGTTGGCAGCAGCGGTAGCTGCAGAGAAAACCCCAGAGTGCTAGTTTGGCAGTAACCGGGGTCCATGCTGGAGCCCCGGGGATGCATGGAATTGTCCCCCCAATACCAGAATAGTATTGGGGTGACAAATTAATGATCCTAGACAAGTTACATGGCCATGTTCGGAGTTACCATTGTGAAGCTACACATAGGTATTGACCTATATGTAGTTCACATGTGTAATGGTGTCCCCACACTCACAAAGTCTGGGGAATTTGCCCTGAACAAAATGGAGGCACCTTGGCTAGTGCCACGGTGCCCTCACACTAAGTAACTTTGCACCTAACCTTCACTAAGTGAGGGTTAGACATATAGGTGACTTATAAGTTACTTAAGTGCAGTGTAAAATGGCTGTGAAATAACGTGGACGTTATTTCACTCAGGCTGCAGTGGCAGTCCTGTGTAGGAATTGTCTGAGCTCCCTATGGGTGGCAAAAGAAATGCTGCAGCCCATAGGGATCTCCTGGAACCCCAATACCCTGGGTACCTAGGTACCATATACTAGGGAATTATAAGGGTGTTCCAGTGTGCCAATCAGAATTAGTAAAATTAGTCACTAGCCTGCAGTGACAATTTTAAAAGGAGAGAGAGCATAAACACTGAGGTTCTGGTTAGCAGAGCCTCAGTGATGCAGTTAGGCACCATACAGGGAACACTTACAGGGCACACTTTATGAGCACTGTGGTACCGGCTGGCAGGATCCCAGTGACACAGGCGAAAACAAACACACACACACGTATAAATTGGGGGTAACATGCCAGGCAGGATGGTACTTTCCTACACCACTGCTGACAATCAGACTAAAGTACATCCCATGGCTATGGTAACTTTAGAATGGGGAGGGGTCACTGGTCTGAAACATGTGGTAGTCTCTTCTGTTTTACCAGTAGAATGTCTGCTTGGAAATGATCTGGAGTCCTCAGCCTGGGCTGAGGTAGAACTCAAAACCCATGCAGCCATGCTGGGTATCCCTGAACTGGTGTGTGTCAAGACTAGAGCACAGTTTAGAGCTCATGGTGAAAAAGAAGTGTTGGAGTCTGGAATAATGGCCCAACCTTCCAAGAGAAAAGGAAAGAAGACTGGGGAACCCGTTTCAGCAGAGAAAAAGAAACAGAACCTCTCTTCTCAGGAAGAAGTTCTATCCCCTGAGGGAACTGAGTCCATGGAGTTAGAACCTTACCAGGTTGAGCTCTTAGGTCCAGCGGGACACTCAAGGGAACAGCTGTGTAAGGGGCAGGAAGCCTGTCCCTCTCTTGAAGGACTAAGACAGCAAGCAGCTGAACAAGAAAAAGGAATTGTCAGTGGAACCCACAGGGTCTATTGGGAAGATGGGCTCCTTTACACTGAGGCAAGAGATCCCAAACCTGGTGCCACTAGGAGAGTGGAAGTGCCTCACGAGTTTAGGGAATTCCTTCTGACCTTAGCACATGACATTCCCCTTGCTGGGAATTTGGGACAAACCAAGACATGGGAGAGGTTAGTCAGCCATTTCTATTGGCCCACTATGTCCCAGAAGGTAAAGGGGTTTTATGCCTCCTGTGCCACCTGTCAAACCAGTGGTAAGACAGGTGGTCATCCAAAGGCCCCCCTCATTCCACTTCCAGTGGTGGGGGTCCCCTTTGAAAGAGTGGGAGTGGATATGGTGGGTCCACTTGAACCTCCCACAGCATCAGGGAATCAGTATATCCTAGTAGTAGTGGATCATGCTACTAGGGACCCTGAGGAAATTCCCCTTAGGTCCACTACTGCCCCTGGAGTAGGCAAGGCACTCATTGATATTTTTACCAGATTGGGATTTCCTAAGGAGGTGGTTTCTAACAGAGGTACCAACTTCATGTCAGCTTACCTAAAACACATGTGGAATGAGTGTGGGGTCACTTACAAATTAATACTATCCACAAACCAATGGTCTTGTCGAGAGATTTAACAAGACATTGAAGGGCATGATCATGGGGCTCCCTGAAAAACTCAAAAGGAGATGGGATGTCATCTTGCCATGCCTGCTTTTAGCCTACAGAAAGGTGCCTCAGAAGGGAGTAGGGTTTTTCCCCTTTGAACTTCTGTTTGGCCATCCTGTTAGGGGACCACTAGCTCTTGTGAAAGAAGGCTGGGAGAGACCTCTCCATGAGCCTAAGCAAGATATAGTGGACTATGTACTAGGCCCACGTTCAAGGATGGCAGAGTACATGGAAAAGGCAGGTAAAAACCTTCAGGCCAGCTAACAACTCAAGAAGATGTGGTAAACCAAAAGGCTGCTATGATTGAGTTTCAGCCAGGGCAGAAAGTCTAGGTTCATGAGCCTGTGGCTCCCAGGGCACTTCAGGAAAAATGGAGTGGTCCTTACCCAGTGCTAGAGAAAGAGTCAGGTGACCTACCTGGTAGACCTAGGCAATAGGAGGACCCCCAAGAGGGTGATCCATGTTAACCGCCTAAAACTCTTCCATGACAGGGCAGATGAAAACATGTTGATGGTTACAGATGAGGACCAGGAAGCAGAGAGTGAACCTCTCCCTGATCTCCTCTCCACTGACCCTAAAGATGGCACAGTAGATGGAGTGATCTAGTCAGACACCCTCTCTGGTCAACAGCAAGCTGACTGCAGGCAAGTCATCCAGCATTTTGCTGAGCTCTTTTCCCTAACCCCTGGCTAGACACACCTGTGTACTCATGAGGTGGACACAGGAGACAGCATGCCTGTTAAAAACAAAATATTCAAACAGTCTGATCAAGTTAAGGAAAGCATCAAAGTGGAAGTCCACAAGATGCTGGAGTTGGGAGTGATTGAGCACTCTGACAGTCCCTGGGCTAGCCCAGTGGTCTTGGTCCCCAAACCTCACAACAAAAATGGCAAGAGAGAGATGAGGTTCTGTGTGGACTACAGAGGGCTTAATTCTGTCACCAAGACAGATACTCACCCCATTCCAAGGGCAGATGAGCTGATTGACAAATTGGGTGCTGCCAAATACCTGGGTACCTTTGACTTGACAGCAGGGTACTGGCAAATAAGAATGGCACCAGGAGCAAAAGAGAAAACAGCATTCTCTACACATGATGGGCACTATCAGTTTACTGTGATGCCCTTTGGCTTAAAGAATGCCCCTGCCTCCAGTTTTGAAAGCTCCAGATTACTCTAAGCAGTTCATTGAGCAGACAGATGCGTCTGAACATGGGATAGGAGCAGCCATGTCCCAGGCAAATGATGATGGCCTTGACCAGCACGTTGCTTTTATTAGCAGGAGGTTACTCCAAAGGGAGCAGCGTTGGTGTGCCATTGAGAGGGAGGCCTTTGCAGTGGTCTGGTCCCTGAAGAAGTTGAGACCATACCTTTTTGGTACTCACTTCATAGTTCAAACTGACCGCAGACCTCTCAGATGGCTAATGAAAATGAAAGTAGAAAATCCTAAACTGTTGAGGTGGTCCAGATCCCTACAAGGAATGGACTTTATAGTGGAACACAGACTTGGGACTGCCCGTGCCAATGCTGATGGCCTTTCCAGGTTCTTCCCTTAGAAAACGAAGACTCTCTTGGGAAAGGTTAGTCTCATCCTCTTTCGTTTGGGGGGAGGTTGTGTAAGGAAATGCCTCCTTGACATGCTTACCCCCTAACTTTTTGCCTTTGCTGATGCTAAGTTTTGATTGAAAGTGTGCTGAGACCCTGCTAATAAGGCCCCAGCACCAGTGTTCTTTCCCTGAACAGTACCTTTGTATCCACAATTGGCACAACCCTGGCACTCAGGTAAGTCCCTTGTAACTGGTACCCCTAGTGCCAAGGGCCCTGATGCCATTGAAGGTCTCTAAGGGCTGCAGCATGTCTTATGCCACCCTGGGGGCCCCTCACGCAGCACATGCACACTGCCTCACAGCTTGTGCGTGCTGGTGGGGAGAAAATGACTAAGTCGACATGGCACTCCCCTCAGAGGGCCATGCCAACCTCACACTGCCTGTGGCATAGGTAAGTCACCCCTCTAGCAGGCCTTACAGCCCTATGGCAGGGTGCACTATACCACAGGTGAGGGCATATGTGCATAAGCACTATCCCCCTACAGTGTCTAAGCGAAACCTTAGACGTTGTAAGTGCAGGGTAGCCATGAGAGTATATGGTCTGGGTGTTTGTCAAACGCGAAGTCCACAGTTCCATAATGGCTATACTGAAATCTGGGAAGTTTGGTATCAAACTTCTTAGCACAATAAATGCACACTGATGCCAGTGTGCAATCTATTGTAACATACCCCCAGAGGGCATCTTAGAGATGCCCCCTGAATACCAATCCGACTTCTAGTATAGGCTGACCAGTTTCTGCCAGCTTGCCACACACCAGACATGTTGCTGGCCACATGGGGAGAGTGCCTTTGTCTCTCTGTGGCCAGGAACAAAGTCTGTACTAGGTGGAGGTGCTACTCACCTCCCCCTGCAGGAACTGTAACACCTGGGGGTGAGCCTCAAAGGCTCACCCCTTTTGTTACAGCACCCCAGGGAATCCCAGCTAGTGGAGATGCCCACCCCTCCAGCCACTGCCCCCACTTTTGGTAGCAAGGCTGGAGGAGATAATGAGAAAAACAAGGAGGAGTCACCCACCAGTCAGGACAGCCCTAAGGTGTCCTGAGCTGAGGTGACCCCTACCTTCATAAATCCTCCATCTTGAGTTTGGAGGATTCCCCCAATAGGATTAGGGATGTGCCCCCCTCCCCAAAGGGAGGAGGCATAAAGAGGGTGTAGCCACCCTCAAGGACAGTAGCCATTGGCTACTGCCCTCCCAGACCTAAACACACCCCTAAATTCAGTATTTAGGGGCTCCCCAGTTCCCAGGAAATCAGATTCCTGCAACCTGAAGAAACAAGGAGGACTGCGGACCTACAAGCCTGCAGAGAAGGAGGAAGATGACAACTGCTTTGGCCCCAGCCCTACCGGCATGTCTCCAACTTCGAAAACCTGCTCTAGCGATGCATCCGACAGAGGACTGCCCTGGACTAAAGGACCAAGGAACTCCAGTGAACAGCGGCCCTGTTCAAAACCAGCTACTTCTTTGCAACAAGGAAGCAACTTTCCAAGACTGCACGTTTCCCGCCGGAAGCGTGAGACTTCACACTCTGCACCCGACGCCACCGGCTCGAGATCCAGAGAACAAACACCTCAGGGAGGACTCCCTGGCAACTCTGAGCCTGTGAGTAACCAGAGACGACCCCCCCTGAGTCCCCACAGCGACTCCTGCAGAGAGAATCCAGAGGCTCCCCCTGACCGCGACTGCCTGTAACAAGGGACCCGACGCCTGGAACCAACACTGCACCCACAGCCCCCGGACCTGAAGGAACCGAACTTCAGTGCAGGAGTGACCCCCAGGTGATCCTCTGCCTAGCCGAGGTGGTGGTTGTCCAGAGAAGCCCCCCCCCCATGCCTGCCTGCACCGCTAGAGTGACCCCCGGGTCCCTCCATTGTTTTCTACCTGAAACCTGACGCCTGCTTTGCACACTGCACCCGGCCGCCCCTGTGCCTCTGAGGGTGTGTTTTGTGTGCCTACTTGTGTCCCCCCCAGTGCTCTACAAAATCCCCCTGGTCTGCCCCCTGAGGACGCAGGTACTTACCTGCTAGCAAACTGGAACCGGAGCACCCCTGTTCTCCATAGGCGCCTATGTGTTTTGGGCACCTCTTTGACCTCTGCACCTGACTGGCCCTGAGCTGCTGGTGTGGTAACTTTGGGGTTGCCTTGAACCCCCAACAGTGGGCTGCCAATGCCCCAGAACTGAGACTTGTAAGTGTTTTACTTACCTCACAAACTAACCTTTACTTAGCTCCCCCAGGAACTGTTGATTTTTGCAGTGTCCACTTTGAAAATAGCTTATTGTCATTTTTGCAAAGACTGTATACGATATTGCTTTTTTTCAAAGTCCCTAAAGTATCTAAGTGAAGTACCTTACATTTAAAGTGTTTAATGTAAATCTTGAACCTGTGGCTCTTAAAATAAACTAAGAAAAGTTATTTTTCTATGTAAAAACCTATTGGCCTGGAGTAAGTCTTTGAGTGTGTGTTCCTCATTTATTGCCTGTGTGTGTATGGGCATGATCATGGGACTCTCTGTAGGATTCTTGTGTATTCTACTTACCTCCTAAGGGAGTATATCCTCAGAGATACTTTTGGCATATTGTCACTAAAATAAAGTACCTTTATTTTTAGTAACTCTGAGTATTGTGTTTCTAATATAGTGCTATATGATATAAGTGGTATAGCAGGAGATTTGCATGTCTCCTAGTTCAGCCTAAGCTGCTCTGCTATAGCTACCTCTATCAGCCTAAGCTGCTAGAACACTACTAATCTAATAATAAGGGATAACTGGACTTGGCACAAGGTGTAAGTACCATCAGATACCCACTATAAGCCAGGCCAGCCTCCTACAGAGAGTCCCATGATCATGCCTTTGAGAGTTTTATTAAACCTCTCAACCAATCCATTTTGTTTGTGGATGATAAGGGGTAGTGAATTTGTGTGTTACACCACACTCCTTCCACATAGCTTTGAGGTAAGCAGACATGAAGTTACTACCTCTGTCTGATACAACTTCCTTAGGGAAATCCACCCTGGAAAATATTCCCAGCAGGGCCGTTGCCACTGCAGGTGCTGTAGTGGTCCTTAAGGGGATAACTTCTGGATACCTTGTGGCATGGTCCACTACCACAAAGATGAACCTATTTCCAGAAGCTGTTGGAGGGTCAAGGGGGCCAACAATATCAACCCCTACCCTTTCAAAGGGCACCCAAACCATTGGCAGTGAGATTAAGGGGGCCTTTGAGGTGCCACCAGTCTTGCTATTGGCTTAGCAGATCACACAGGAGGGACAAAACTCCTTAGTGTCCTCTGACGTATGAGGACAGTGAAAATGAAGAACAAGTCTGTCCCATGTTTTACTCTGCCCCAAATGTCCAGCCAAAAGAATGTCACGTGCCAGAGTTAGGAAGAATTCCCTATACTGTAAGGAGATGACCATTCTCCTGATGGCACCAGGTTTAGGGTCCCTTGCCTCAGTATAGAGGAGATTATTTTCCCACTAAACTCTATGGGCATCATTGACATCCCCATTTTGCTGTTTGACAGCTTGCTGTCTGAGGCCCTCTAGTGTGGGACAGGTCTGCTGTGTCACACTAAGGCCTAGATTTATACTCTGCTTGCGCCGGATTAGTGTAATTTTTTATTACTCTAATTTGGTGTAAAACTAACTCCATATTTATACTTTGGCGCTAGACCTGTCTAGTGCCACATTTATGGAGTTAAAGTCATTTTTTGGGCGTGGAAACCCACCTTGCCTTAATGAGATGATAGGTAGGCGTTCCCGTACAAAAATTGACTCTATGGCCTTAACTACATATTTATACTCCTGTGCAAAAATGGTGCATGGGAGGGAGGAGGTGTCAAAAAATAACGCCTGGGTCAGGGCAAGTGTTAGGGGACCTGTGGGCATATTTCCATGGTGGAACAGTATGGAATAAGCCACAGGTGCCCTCCCCAGGCCCCAGGGACACCCCAACCCACAGCAGAGGGACTGCAGAGGATGGTGGACCCAATCCAAGGTAAGAACAGGTAAGTATTTCAAATGGGCCCCCACACATGGCACAGGGTGCAATGGCCATGCCCAGGGGACCCTTGTCCCCTGTGCTGGCCATTGGGGTGGTGGGTATGTCTCCTGCCTTTTCTAAGGCATAAGTCATGTGGCATGGTAGGTTAAGCGCTATAAAATGACGCTAATCTGGTTAGAGTAATTTTTTTACTCTAATCAGCCTAGTGTCATTTTTTGGTGCTAAGCCCCCATGTCTAATACTGCCACCCCCACCCGGCTAGCATCAACTTTTCTGACGCTAGCCCACTCTTTGCCCTGGCTAGCGTAATTCCTTAAATATGCCGCCCAGCAGGCGTCTAGGAATGGCACTAGCCGGCTCTATACTTTTCAACGCAAACCTGCATTAACGCAGGTTTGCAGCAAAAAGTATAAATCAGGGCCTTGGTGTCAACTGCACAACACCTCCTTGGACAGAAGTACCAGGTTACTGATGTCAATACCTCCACTCAGTCTCTCCCCTTAGCTGTAGTTCAACTTAGTTGGGGTGGAGTTACTGGCCCAAAGCAGGTGGTGGTATCACCTAGCTTACCTGTAGACTGTCGCTTAGGGAATGACCTAGAGGCCTCAGGTTGGGCTGAGGTAGAGTTTAGAACCCATGCATCCATGCTGGGTATCCCTGAGGAAGCAGGTGAAATAAGAAAGCAAAGGAGAGAAAAAGACCTGAAATCTCAGGATCCCTCTCCACCAACAGGTAAAAAGGATATCAAAGTAACCCTTACCCACCCTGCCACTAAGGATACCATTCCTGTGGTGGGAGAAACTTCTCCTGGGGTGGAACCTGTACCAAAGGAGCCCCCAGCTACCAAAGCTGGACTCCCAGAGGTAAAAGAACCTCTCTGTGGAACCACTAAAGCAGATGTGCAAAACTACACAACTTTAGTAAATATGGAGCAACACTCCAGCCCTCCCAGAGAAACTTTAGTGCAGCAGCCGTGCACTACCTCTGAACACTTAGGAAGCCTGCCATGTTCTAGTGTGGAGCTCATAGGACAGCAGCCCTGCCCTGCTCCAACTCAAGAGAAACAGCAACCGTGTTCTCTCTTACAGCCATATGTACAAACCTTTTATCCAGCTATGGCTTTATTGAGACAACATCCCTGTCTGGCATTCTCTTCATTTGACATAGGCCCAGTGTACCAATCCCACTGCCCAACTTTAAAACTTACAAATAGAAACTCAGAGAATTTACACTCACACTGTTGGTTAGGTAAAAATCTCCAAACAGGGTGGTTTACATCCCCGCAGGGAAGTAACCATACAGTGGATGATAAAGGGAGTAATCACTCTATTGCAGATCTACTCTCCACTTATCACCTCTTAGACAATAAAGTCTCTTTGGCCAAGGTTAGTCTTTTTGTCCTTCATTTGAGGGGGGATATGTGCGAAAGTAGCCTCTTTCTAGGATAGTTACCACCACTTTTGTCCTGTTTGTGAGTGTGTGTCAGTGTGTTTTTACTGTCTCACTGGGATCCTGCTAGCCAGGACCCCAGTGCTCAGAGTTAAAACCCTATCTGTCAGTGTGTTTTGCCTGCCTTACTGGGATTCTGCTACCCCGGACCCCAGTGCTCATAGTTTGTGGCCTATGTGTGTGTTGCCAGTAGTGCTTAACTTTGTCAGTGAAGTTCTGCTAACCAGAACTTCAGTACTTGTGCTCTCTTCACTTCCAAATTAGTCACTATAGTTTAGTGACTCCATATTCCAATTCAAATTGGCACACTGCACCCCCCTTATAAGTTCCTTGTATATGGCACATAGATACCCAGGGCATTGGGGTCCCAGGAGATTCTTATGGGCTGCAGCATTTCTTTTGCCTCCCATAAGGAGCTAAGACAAACATCTCTTTAGGACTGCCACTGTAGCCTGAGTGAAATAGTGTCCACACTATTTCACAGCCATTTTCATTGCACTTAAGTAACTTATAAGTCAACTATATGTCTAACTTTCATTTACTGAAGGCTAGGTGCAAAGGCACTAAGTGTGAGGGCACCCTTGCACTAGCAAAGGTGCCCCCACGCTGTTGAGGGCCAATTCCCCGGATGTGGTGAGTGCAGGGATACCATTACACATGTGCACTACATTAAGGTCAATACCTATATGTAGCTTCACAATGGTAACTCCGAATATAGCCATGTCAGGTGTCTAAGATCATGGAATTGTCCCCCCATTCCAAATTTGGTATTGGGGGCAATCTCATGCATCCTGGGGTTTCCACCATGGACCCCCAGTACTGTCAAACCAGCTCTCTGAGGTTTTCACTGCAGCTCTAGCTGCTGCCACCTCACAGACAGGTGTCTGCCCTCCTGGGGTCTGAGCAGCTCAGTCCCAGGAAGGCAGAACAATGCATTTCCTTTGGGAGGAGGGTGTTACACCCTCTAGTTTTGGAAATAGGTGTTACGGGGTTGGGATTGGTAGCCTCCCAGAGCCTCTGGAAATGCTTTGAAGGGCACAGATGGTGCCCTTCTTGCATAAGCAAGTCTACACCAGTTCAGGGACCCCCAGACTCTGCTCTGGCGTGAAACTGGACAAAGGAAAGGGGAATGACCACTCCCCTGTTCATCACCACCCCAGGGGTGGTGCCCAGAGCTCCTCCAGTGTGTCCCCGGTGTTAGCCATCTTGTTTTCTAAGGTGTAGGGACACTCTGGAGATCTCTGAGTGGCCAGTGCCAGCAGGTGACGTCAGATACCCCTCCTGATAGGTGTATACCTGTGTAGATAGCCAATTTCCCTCTCAGGGCTATTTAGGGTCTCTCCTCTGGGTGTCTTTTCAGATTCAGCTTGAAAGACTCCTCCAGTAATCCTCTGCCTCCTCTGCTTCAGCTTCTGACCGTCAGATCAGCAGCAGACTGCTCCAGGAACCACTGTAACTGCAACACAGTATCCAGGACAACTCCTGTGACCTGCAACTTCAGTTCCAGCCAGTATTTGCAACAGTTTCCAAGGTGTACACGTTCTGAGGACTCCCTGTCTTCACCCTGCACCAGAAGAATCGAAAGGAAGCTTCCGTGGAGTGACGGAGTCACTTCCCTGCTCCTGCTGACACCTTCTGCGACAATGACCGTTTCTCTGGGACTCCTCGCCAGACAACAAGCGTGCTCCCTGGAACACAGGTGGTGGACAAATCCGACCCAGACTGTCCTAAGGTCCAGCTGTCCACGTTTGGTGGTGGTAAGAGCTTGCCTTCCTGGTTAACGACAGTACCCCAGTGCACCGCGTCATCTCCAGCTCCTTAGGCTTCTGTAAACTTCTTCCAAGAATCCTTCAGGCACAGTGTAGCCCTGGTCCCCAGCACTCCATCCTGGGGCGCACAACTCACTGAGTTGTTCTCCTGCGGCGGGGGGCCTTGTTTTGTAGTGCTGCACCAACCACATTTTGCACGTTCTTTGTCCCCATGTCCTGGGACTCCGTGGGTGCTGGCTGGTCCTCTGTGTGCTCTCTCCAGTGTTGGGAGCCCCCTCTACCTCCTAAGTCTGAGTTGAGGCCCCCAGGTCCCTCCTGGGTCCAGGCATCGACATTTTGACGCAAACTGTGACCTTGCTTGAACCAAGGCTTGTTGGACCAATCCAGCGACACAAACAGCCTGCATCCAACATCTTGACCTGGGACATCTTCTGCACCATACAGGAACCCACAACCATCTTCTTTGGTGCTCTTCTGCAGACTTCTTCTTACTGGAGAATCCTCTTTTTACCATCTTCTAGGTTGGCAGGGGTTCCTGTCCTTCCCGAAATCTTCTACGACTTCTGGACTTGGTCTCCTCTCTCCACCGGTCTTCAGGTCCAGGAATCCACTGGTTGTTGATTGTAGTCTTGCTTGGTTCTTGGAATATTTCTTATCATGACTTGTGGTGTGTCCTGAGGAAACCTGCTGTACTTTACTCCTACTTTCCTGGGCTCTGGGGTGGGGTATTTTACTTACCTTTGGTGTTTTCTTACACTCACAGCACCCCTCTACACACTACACTTGCCTAGGGGGGAATTTGTGATTCTCATTCCACTTTCTTACTATATGGTTTGTGTTGCCCCTAGGCCTATTGCATTCTATTTTATTTTCTACTGTTTGCACTATTCTATGACTATTTACTTACCTGATTTTGGTTTCTAGTGTACGTATTGTGTATAACACTTACCTCCAGAAGGAGTATTGTCTCCAAGATATTTTTGGCCTTGTGTCACTAAAATAAAGTACCTTTATTTTTGGTAACACTGAGTATTGTCTTTTATTGTGTATAAGTTCTGTGTAACTATAGTGGTATTGCAGGAGTTTTGCATGTCTTCTAGTTCACCCTAAGCTGCTCTGCTATAGCTACCTCTAGACAGCCTAAGCTGCTAGAACGCTGCCTACATTTCACTAATAAGGGATAACTGGGCCTGGTATAAGGTGTAAGTACCTTGGGTACCCACTGCAAACCATGCCAGCCTCCTATACCGAGTTGTCACGTGGGATCTCATTATCCTAAATGAGACTACTGGATTTCTAGGCAGCAGGATTGTTCACGGTGTGGGGGACTGAGTCGGACCCACTTGGAAGGACCTCTGTCACCCTAAATCCGGTTTTGCTCTGGCTAACTAGCAGTGCCTCATTTCTCCCAAAGGGAAGAGATGATTGGGCAGCCAGTGCATGACATCTTTAGAACTTCTCAGGGAAGTCGTGGTCACTCAGATCCAAACCAACTCTCTCATTTACAGTACGATCTCATATACAAATGACAAAGGCAGTATAAGTTTTATATAATGTTTTAATAAAACAACTGCATTTTAGATAATAAGGCGTGAGCCGCAATAACCAGAACCATACAACACAGTAGGATTGAAATAGTCACGAGGAGAATAAAACATAAGAATAACGCTATCATGGTGTTTAACTATTTCTACTCTCCCTCAGTTAGTTCTTTTTCGAGCACAGTATGTTAAGCTTCTAACTTGCCTTTCTGAATCCCTCGGGAGGCATCAGCCCTCATACCTGAGCAAAGGCCTGTGATCTGGTTCAGCATCTGCAACGAGGCAGTCAGCGTCTAGTTATGGTTCCCTGGTCGGAATCTCTCTCTTGCGTGTATTGGGACAAGGAAGTGCTTTTATAACTAACATGTCAGCGTGATCACAAAATGTCCCTACGCAGAAATGCCAAAGACTAAACTCCTACCACGTCTATCGGCAATGTACCAGACTGTATCCTTGACTGAAGCACAGAGTGAAACAGGAATGTGTTATGGAGAACTCCAGTGCTGAAGTAGGCTAAACAGTGTGATATGAAATATAAAACAGGACCGTAGAACTGGCTATTTGAAAAATAACAGTATGAAGCCGAATAAAAGCATGCAGAGCAAAGTGCACAGAGGCTCTAAGCTGCGAGCAAATGAATAAAATACATCCAGGGCAAAATGCACAAAGGCCTAAATTCTGAAGCTAATGCGCAAAGGAGACGTAAAACTAACCACACTACACCCTCCCCTTGTCGGTAGCAAGTGGTTCCAATAATATAAAAGTATGCCCCAGATATAAACAATACATAAAAATATATATTTCAACAAGGTCAGAGGACAACAAAGTCATAAATTTAGGAAGCATGTGACGATAATGCCAAATTCAATATAATGTAAATTTTGTTTTACTGAGAAAAAAAAAAATCCAATTGTCAGACAGAAGCAATAGAAAGCAGGAGTTCCTCCACTTCGATATACGTCAATATCGGAAGATCCACGGCAAAAAGTACCAATGAGACAAAACCATCTTCCTCCAGGAAGGGAATCTCATAAACTGCCTCATGAAGCAAACGCAACCGTAGTACACAAGTCTGGGAATGAGCCCTAATCGGGAACATCAACAAATCAGCATCGACCACTGGAGGGCGCTGCAGTGAGAGACAGAGAGACAGTGCATGTTCAAACGAGCACCAGAGGCACCGAAACACGGGTTGCACACACTCCAAAACCGGCCGGAATGTCAAAGACCAGTCACACTCCAATTGTACCAGGAGTGTCGCTCCAAAATGCTGTATCATGCGTTCACGACACAGCTGCGTTGACGGGAGCGCCAACAAGGGATCTCATAGCGGCGGGACAGCCATTGCGGAAGAACAGCAGCAATAGCAAAACCCCAGCCAATAAAGCCAAAGTAATCAGGAAACCCCCAAAAATGCTTCCGAAAATAGAGTGAAGAGCCGAAGGTATTAAACCGAATATAGAAGAGAAGGTGTGAGCGAAACCAACACCAACGTGCAATTCCAGCAGTGCTGGACGCATTAAATATACATCCCACGAGTTCACCAAATTGACTGGGAAAGTTAGTATTCATAAAAGACTGTATTTCCGCCGATGACCTTGCCACCTGAAGTGCATAGGTCTTGCTAGCAGATGTAAGGGCCACATGCTTTTGAAACAATAGAGCCTTTAGTCGACTCAACTTGTCGAAATTCACCTTGGAAGTAGCAATATGAGGCCAGATGTCCGCTACCTCCCTAATTTGAGTGGGGGGAAACAACACATTCCCGCAGCACGTAACGGCCTTGGTGACAACGACTACGTAAACTATTCCGGCACGCATGCCACAACAGGGTTCACTGTTAAGAAGGATGTAACTGCTGTTTGAAAGAACCTGGAAAGTGTTTTTAATTACTGGGACTGGAACTCCCTTCAGATAACAAGCTAAGTTAGCAATCGAGGCATTACATGCCCCATGCAAGGACAGCTGTTTACAAACCATGGAATGGCTGACAGAAGTTTCGCATTCGCTACCGCTAAGAAAAACCTCCCTCAAACCATTAATACATCTGTATAGAAAGGGAAGCTCCCACACCTTGTGCATGGAACTGTCTCCCAACCGTTCATATCTACCCACCGGAATGTGCTTTAAACAAGAAGTACATTGCAGAGTGGAGATAGGCAGATTAATAACCCCATGAATCAACCACTCAGCTGACGGAATCTCAGCAACCGTAAAAGGCAGTTTCTCCAATTTTTAAATATTTAACATAACATACGTTGCTTCCTTTTTTGCCATCAGCTGTTGTTGACGAGTCAAATTAAAGGAAATAAATATCTCCCTGGCACGAATGTGCTGCCGCGGAACGCAACCTGCCTTCAAGGTCTGCAGAGTCCAACCCAGCTGCAAGATTGACCGCGTCTGACTCTGCCCATGATATAAAGCAGACATATCTGATTTAATAATATCTATAGCAGAGGAAACGATGTTGTCAATTGTGTAAACACGGTCTGAAAGGGTATGCATCCCATTATCCACAACAGACAAAGCCTGTATCAGATTTTCCTGATCAATTTGTCTCAACCGGGCCACTGCCTCTTGTTGTGAAAGTTTCCAAATCTCATTATATACTTCATACAAAAAACGTTTCTTCGTGGCATCCGTGGTCCTGACAAAAAATCTTGTAAGTCAGTATCATTAGACAGTAACGTGAGATGTGACTTAACTGCATCCAGCATGGATGACTTCAACCATTGCTGACAAAGCTTTCCCACGCTGTATGAAGTTATGATATGAGCATGTTCTGGTGATATGTAGCAAGGGTCTGCCCTACTAGTCCTGAACCCCCCCTGAAGAGGTGACAAAACGCTGATGACACCCATTAGTGTCTATGGGCCATAATAACCACCCGCCCGGATGTATCAATGAAGTGTTAAGCGTACCATTCTGGACCCAGTGTGTACACTCACTAAACGTGGCATTAACATATCGCTGCCAATTGTTCAATTTGGAAGGGACAGGTATACCAGGCAAATTCAAATCTTTAATCGTTGCTAAGCCCAAACAGCTAGTCTGTTGCACAGTGTCATTGAGGAAAATCATTTGGACAGGAATAATATATGCCCTAAATAAAGTGTCCCTGCCTCGCATTTGCAAATTTTTTGTTCCCCAGACACTTTTTAAGTCAACAGTCTTGAACCAATATTCATACCCCTCAACCAAAAGTTTAGATACAAACAAATTTGAATACAGTAATTTAGTATCGGTCAATAACATTTGCTTATTAGCATACGGAGTAACTTTAAAATAGTAAGATTTAGCATTCTGTTGATTATGCCCAGAAAAATATGCAAATTTATCATAATACGTTTTAGAACTCCCCTGTGGAGGAGTCGGGCAATGGTCCCATTGCACATAATCAAATATCGACTTAGGGCTACTCGCTTTATGAATAAAGTGGTGTCCATAATAATTGTAGCAAAACATGTCACCATGATTATCTCTAAATAGGTAAGCATCTTCATCGTCGTAGACAGTATAATATTGCAATTCTGTCAGCATAGAATCTACTGTCTTCACATCCCAATCATCAGAAACAATGCCTGGTATAACAATATCATTCATTGATAACTTGAGAACATACGGTATCTGAATCAATTCAGTGGGACCATATTATATCAAACATCACTTTATCCCACACAATCCCATCCGGAATCGGTATTGCAGAAATGTTCACATTGGACAAGTCTCTTCGAACCATATGAGACGAAAAATGTGGTTTCAACACCGTCTCCACGTGCTCAATGTCAGATCGTTCAGGAAGAAAATGACCATGTATTACCAAAAAAAAAGTAACCACAAATCCCAACCATAAGAAAAGAGTCATTACAGTCATAAAAAGCCACAAATAGTTCCAAGGAAAAACAAAATATGTGTGGTTAAGCCAACACAGCAGCTTACGTGGACCTCGGGCTGAAGATAGAGAGGACGAGGAGTCTGACACGGCATCATCAGTGTCGTTGAAGCAGCCAGAGGCAGTTCGTGCAAAAGATGCAACCGTGAACAAAGACGCAGATGGTGGCTCTCGCCTTGGCACGCTATAAACCACATGTTCAGAAATATCATTAGAACGTACAGCAACTTGATCAAAAGATTCCAAATTAATCACCGTCTGTGGAACAATCGCAAGATCAGCTTCCACCCTCCCCAAGCTCGGAGAGGAAACAGCATTGATGCAAATCACCTGCAGCGGGACTTCTTCCCCAGTAGTGAGAGGGATTCCGGAACTACTGGGTGTCCCTCTTGGTCTGCTGTGCAGAATCGGCCACATGTTGTAACTTGACATTATCAATGGAAACAAAGCGATTTCCTTTGGCCCCGTGCAGCGGCGGTAAAATTACAGTTCTCGTGCCGCTAACCCCTAACACAGGGACTGGTGCTCGATAAGAAGGACCAAATTCTTTCTTTACTGAGACCTTTCCACGCACAAGATCCCCAATCCTGGGTTTCCAACCAGTAGGCGTTACTGGCTCATCCTTAATTCCTGTGGAGGCAGCACTCGCAGAGGAGTTATCTTCACAAAATTGTTGTAAATCCTGCAAAACAGTGACACAATCATTTATGTCAAAGGGCGTATCTGCGGCCTCCACACCAGGACCATCTAGATCAGGAACATACATTTGTGTTCCAAACAGGCACTCATATGAAGTACGACCCCCCAGGGACCTTCTAGGCAAGTTATTAAGTACTCTCTGTACTCCATACAGGTGGGCTAGCCAACTACGACCCGTACCTATAACTCTGGCCGTTAAGGATTGCTTTAAATCACGATTTAAATGCTCCACAACAGAATTTCCCTCGGGATGAAATGGAGACGAGAACTGGAGTTGGACCCCCAACGAAGCCATGGTGTCCCTGAATGCCTTAGAGGCAAAAGCAGGGTCCTGGTCCGAATGAAAAGCCGCAACTGCAAATGTATCGACAAAGATGCGCAAATCTTTAATAACAGTCCGAGCGTCAGCCGAGCGCTGTGGCCAGACCCACACAAATCTGGAGCACGAATCTACAGCAACCAATATATATTTGTATGCACTATCTGGCGTCAGTGGACCACAATGATCCAAGTACACACACTGTAAAGGTTTATTTGAAATCAGAAGGGGCGTTTGTTGCGGGCGTCTAGCCGTCAAAGCTTTAATTTGTTGACAGACGTCACAACAAAGGACATACTGCTTTGCCTCTTTATAGAGACCAGGCCACCAGTAACTAGCCTGTAAAAGTGAAATCGTGGCAGCCACACCAGCATGTGCAGATGCCGCCCCCTCATGTGCTGCAGATATTAATCGAGGTCTCTCAACTTTATTGGGCATTTCACGTACACCAACGCCTGGAATTTTAACAACAGCATTTAGCATACTACCCAAGCAGTAACTATATTTAGAAGGGAATCCTTTAGGAAATGGCGTGCCCTCAGCCGTAGCTTTTATGACAGCCGAAATCTCTGTGTCTGGTTTGGACCTCGAACGAGTCACTGCAGCCACAGTGGCAACTGCCACTGCCGACTTCGCGGCTTCATCAGCCAAAGTATTCCCAGCAACATGTATTCCAACGCGCTGGTGTCCAAGTGTATGTACAACATGGACTTCAGAAAGCGTTTCCTTCAGATTCGCAACCTTCCCCCACAGCAATTTGTGTTTAATGGTGTTGCCTTTAGAATCTCTGAACCCATTCAACCTCCAGTAGTGTAAATATTCATTGAAAGACTGAACACATTAGTAGGAGTCACAGACCAGCAAGGTTAGTATCGCCGGATCCGCGTGTTCCAAGGCTAACAATAGAGCTTTGAGCTCAGCCAACTGTGCTGTACAATCTCCCAAGGTCTGCGTATAAGTATGTCGGGGGCAGAACACTTCCCCCTCCATAGTGCCGCTCACCACCGCACATGCAGCAGAATACTGTTGTTTAGTCCCAACCGCTGGCTGCGCAGAGCCATCAGTATACATGACCACCTGATATTGGTCATTAGGTAACGTGCCAGCGGGAACTGGGTGCTCCATTTCATATTGAAGAAATTCTTGAGTCTGCAGTTTAGGGTCAAATATATAATCTACATCAGTGGCTGTCAAAGACGTAGCCCATTGTATCCATCGTGGGTGTAAACCTTTCGAATTAGGAACACTCGCTTTAGTAACCTCCTCTAAGGCCGGAATCGGGGAAACGACAATAATGCGTTGGCCCTGGGCAAGAGGTCTTTCTTTAATCACAGCCATCTGTACAGCAGTGAGTATTTTCTCAATTATATATGTCATCAACATATGATAACGCTTCAGGGTCCAACTCGTGCAGAATTTCAGTTACACGAGCCGAAAATAGTCCTGGGCTATTCTTATACCCCTGAGGCAAACGACAAAACTTTTTCTGAGAGCCAAACGCACTGAAACTAGTATAGTCCCGACTTTTGGGCACTATATTCTGGCAGAAAAATCCATTTGAGATATCTAATGTTGTTTTTTATTTTTTACGCACAATATTATTCATAAGCGCTGCGCTGTGTGAATTCTGTACTGCATATGTGCGTGTATGTCCATTTAAGTGTCTGTAATCCACCACTATCCTATATGAATGGTCCGGTTTAGCAACTGGAAATAAGGGATTATTCATTGGCGAAACACAGGGTTCAATTACACCCTGGTACTCCAATTGTGTAAGAATTTTCCTAACCGATGCCCTTGCCTCAAATTTGATAGGATACTGCGGCTGCAGCTGAGGTTCGCCCTTTATCGGAATTACATGATAAGGTGATTGTATATCCCACCCCACGTTATTTCTATATAGTGCAGGGGCCTGTGCCAGAGCCCATGATTTACTATAGGACTCTGCTAGTTCTCTTGGAACAAGTGGTGAGAATGAAGGTGTAATAACCTCCTCCCCAACCGGACAGTCGCGAACAAAGTCAGGTGGCCAATCTTGTTCGGCCAGCAGAACGTCATATGATTTTACCACATGGTCCCAAAAGATGGCGTGTACAATGCGGTCAATGTCCCCTTCTAATTGCAGAGTTACTTTATATACTCTATCAGGATCAGAGACTCGCATATCTGCCGTTTCGACTTGTATGAAGTCATCATTTGCTTTCACCTCCAGATGCTCTAGAAGACTCCAGCGAACTATTGTGACCTCTGCCGCGCTGTCTAACAGTGCCAACGCCCATGTCTTGTTCATCAAGAGAACTCTCTTCTTGAGCAGCATGTCTAACTGAGACTGCTGCCACTTTCTTCTTTTTAAATTGTTGTTTTTGTTGGAGCGGTTTCTCTTCCTGTTTAACAGAAACCTCAGTTGAGTGTTGTGATTCCTGTCTAGGTTTTACGTACTCAGTTCTCCGCTCTGACCGCCCACCTCTCTCACTTCTCTTGTCCGAGGAGTCCTGAAAGGAACGAGATTGGCGTGTATCAGTATATTGATATCTATCAGGCGTCTTCAAATTATCCCTATTCTTGAGATTATACCAATTCTGCGGGGTCTCCGGTTGCGGAGACTGTCCCCCATCTTTCTTAGGTGTTTGCTGTTTCTTTTCCCAGTGCTTTTTAATACCATCAGGCTGCTGTTGTTTAGCATTATCTTTACTATTTTTACCCTGTAATTGGGGTTTTTGCGGTCTAGCCCCTAGGCTATCACAACCGATACTAGAATATGTTTCTGCTATTATTCTAGGGAGTTCCCGCTCCTGATTAATCTGCGGAATGTCTCGAAGACGCATACGAACGGCTAGCGCCATTGCCTCTCCCTTGAGATTACTCTGAATAATAGAAGAAACTGCGGCAAAATTGCCCATCAGCTGCATGCCCAAATCTAAGGCGGGGGCAGCCCCATATTCATCTTGAATTTTTTTAAGCAGTTCCGGTAGATTAGCTAATGTTGGTGTACCGTGTGCTGTAGTGTAGAGCGCAGCAAACACCGTGCCCCAGGTATTACAATGGTCCACCGGAGGAACCATTCTATACGGCAAACACATCGTCAATATTCTATGTTTATCCTGAGGTCCCGTATGGGGAAATACTGCTTCCAGCGTATTAATTTTTTGCGACAGCCAAAATGGAGTGTCCTCACGTTTAGCCGGTACTTTACCCATAACTGAGTGTACAGTGGCCGGAATAATACCCGGAACCACAGCCTGTGGGTGAGCCGGAGCAGCACGCGCTGCATTAGTATTTAAAGCCTGTAAGGAAATGCCTCCTTGGCATGGTTGCCCCCTGACTTTTTGCCTTTGCTGATGCTATGTTTACAATTGAAAGTGTGCTGAGGCCTGCTAACCAGGCCCCAGCACCAGTGTTCTTTCCCTAACCTGTACTTTTGTATCCACAATTGGCAGACCCTGGCATCCAGATAAGTCCCTTGTAACTGGTACTTCTAGTACCAAGGGCCCTGATGCCAAGGAAGGTCTCTAAGGGCTGCAGCATGTCTTATGCCACCCTGGAGACCTCTCACTCAGCACAGACACACTGCTTGCCAGCTTGTGTGTGCTAGTGAGGACAAAACGAGTAAGTCGACATGGCACTCCCCTCAGGGTGCCATGCCAGCCTCTCACTGCCTATGCAGTATAGGTAAGCCACCCCTCTAGCAGGCCTTACAGCCCTAAGGCAGGGTGCACTATACCATAGGTGAGGGTACCAGTGCATGAGCATGGTACCCCTACAGTGTCTAAACAAAACCTTAGACATTGTAAGTGCAGGGTAGCCATAAGAGTATATGGTCTGGGAGTTTGTCAAACACGAACTCCACAGCACCATAATGGCTACACTGAAAACTGGGAAGTTTGGTATCAAACTTCTCAGCACAATAAATGCACACTGATGCCAGTGTACATTTTATTGTAAAATACACCACAGAGGGCACCTTAGAGGTGCCCCCTGAAACTTAACCGACTATCTGTGTAGGCTGACTAGTTTTAGCAGCCTGCCACAAACCGAGACATGTTGCTGGCCCCATGGGGAGAGTGCCTTTGTCACTCTGAGGCCAGTAACAAAGCCTGCACTGGGTGGAGATGCTAACACCTCTCCCAGGCAGGAATTGTCACACCTGGCGGTGAGCCTCAAAGGCTCACCTCCTTTGTGCCAACCCAGCAGGACACTCCAGCTAGTGGAGTTGCCCGCCCCCTCCGGCCAGGCCCCACTTTTGGCGGCAAGGCCGGAGAAAATAATGAGAAAAACAAGGAGGAGTCACTGGCCAGTCAGGACAGCCCCTAAGGTGTCCTGAGCTGAAGTGACTCTAACTTTTAGAAATCCTCCATCTTGCAGATGGAGGATTCCCCCAATAGGGTTAGGATTGTGACCCCCTCCCCTTGGGAGGAGGCACAAAAAGGGTGTACCCACCCTCAGGGCTAGTAGCCATTGGCTACTAACCCCCCAGACCTAAACACGCCCTTAAATTTAGTATTTAAGGGCTACCCTGAACCCTAGAAAATTAGATTCCTGCAACTACAAGAAGAAGGACTGCCCAGCTGAAAACCCCTGCAGCGGAAGACCAGAAGACGACAACTGCCTTGGCTCCAGAAACTCACCGGCCTGTCTCCTGCCTTCCAAAGATCCTGCTCCAGCGACGCCTTCCAAAGGGACCAGCGACCTCGACATCCTCTGAGGACTGCCCCTGCTTCGAAAAGACAAGAAACTCCCGAGGACAGCGGACCTGCTCCAAGAAAAGCTGCAACTTTGTTTCCAGCAGCTTTAAAGAACCCTGCAAGCTCCCCGCAAGAAGCGTGAGACTTGCAACACTGCACCCGGCGACCCCGACTCGGCTGGTGGCGATCCAACACCTCAGGAGGGACCCCAGGACTACTCTGATACTGTGAGTACCAAAACCTGTCCCCCCTGAGCCCCCACAGCGCCGCCTGCAGAGGGAATCCCGAGGCTTCCCCTGACCGCGACTCTTTGAACCTAAAGTCCCGACGCCTGGGAGAGACCCTGCACCCGCAGCCCCCAGGACCTGAAGGACCGGACTTTCACTGGAGAAGTGACCCCCAGGAGTCCCTCTCCCTTGCCCAAGTGGAGGTTTCCCCGAGGAATCCCCCCCTTGCCTGCCTGCAGCGCTGAAGAGATCCCGAGATCTCTCATAGACTAACATTGAAAACCCGACGCTTGTTTCTACACTGCACCCGGCCGCCCCCGCGCTGCTGAGGGTGAAATTTCTGTGTGGACTTGTGTCCCCCGCGGTGCCCTACAAAACCCCCCCTGGTCTGCCCTCCGAAGACGCGGGTACTTACCTGCAAGCAGACCGGAACCGGGGCACCCCCTTCTCTCCATTCTAGCCTATGTGTTTTGGGCACCACTTTGAACTCTGCACCTGACCGGCCCTGAGCTGCTGGTGTGGTGACTTTGGGGTTGCTCTGAACCCCCAACGGTGGGCTACCTTGGACCAAGAACTGAACCCTGTAAGTGTCTTACTTACCTGGTAAAACTAACCAAAACTTACCTCCCCCAGGAACTGTGAAAATTGCACTAAGTGTCCACTTTTAAAACAGCTATTTGTCAATAACTTGAAAAGTATACATGCAATTTTGATGATTGGAAGTTCCTAAAGTACTTACCTGCAATACCTTTCGAATGAGATATTACATGTAGAATTTGAACCTGTGGTTCTTAAAATAAACTAAGAAAAGATATTTTTCTATATAAAAACCTATTGGCTGGATTTGCCTCTGAGTGTGTGTACCTCATTTATTGTCTATGTGTATGTGCAACAAATGCTTAACACTACTCCTTGGATAAGCCTACTGCTCGACCACACTACCACAAAATAGAGCATTAGTATTATCTATTTTTACCACTATTTTACCTCTAAGGGGAACCCTTGGACTCTGTGTATGCTATTCCTTACTTTGAAATAGCACATACAGAGCCAACTTCCTACATTGGTGGATCAGCGGTGGGGTACAAGACTTTGCATTTGCTGGACTACTCAGCCAATACCTGATCACACGACAAATTCCAAAATTGTCATTAGAAATTGATTTTTGCAATTTGAAAAGTTTTCTAAATTCTTAAAAGACCTGCTAGGGCCTTGTGTTAGATCCTGTTTAGCATTTCTTTTAGAGTTTAAAAGTTTGTAAAAGTTTGAATTAGATTCTAGAACCAGTTGTAGATTCTTAAAAAGTATTCCAACTTTTAGAAGCAAAATGTCTAGCACAGATGTGACTGTGGTGGAACTCGACACCACACCTTACCTCCATCTTAAGATGAGGGAGCTAAGGTCACTCTGTAAAATAAAGAAAATAACAATGGGCCCCAAACCTACCAAAATACAGCTCCAGGAGCTTTTGGCAGAGTTTGAAAAGGCCAACCCCTCTGAGGGTGGCAACTCAGAGGAAGAGGATAGTGACTTGGAGGAAAATTCCCCCCTACCAATCCTATCTAGGGAGAACAGGGTCCCTCAAACCCTGACTCCAAAAATAATAGTCAGAGATGCTGGTTCCCGTACAGGAGAGACCAACACCTCTGAAATCACTGAGGATAGCCCCAGTGAAGAGGACATCCAGTTAGCCAGGATGGCCAAAAGATTGGCTTTGGAAAGACAGATCCTAGCCATAGAGAGGGAAAGACAAGAGATGGGCCTAGGACCCATCAATGGTGGCAGCAACATAAATAGGGTCAGAGATTCTCCTGACATGTTGAAAATCCCCAAAGGGATTGTAACTAAATATGAAGATGGTGATGACATCACCAAATGGTTCACAGCTTTTGAGAGGGCTTGTGTAACCAGAAAAGTGAACAGATCTCACTGGGGTGCTCTCCTTTGGGAAATGTTCACAGGAAAGTGTAGGGATAGACTCCTCACACTCTCTGGACAAGATGCAGAATCTTATGACCTCATGAAGGGTACCCTGATTGAGGGCTTTGGATTCTCCACTGAGGAGTACAGGATTAGGTTCAGGGGGGCTCAAAAATCCTCGAGCCAGACCTGGGTTGACTTTGTTGACTACTCAGTGAAAACACTAGATGGTTGGATTCAAGGCAGTGGTGTAAGTAATTATGATGGGCTGTACAATTTATTTGTGAAAGAACACCTGTTAAGTAATTGTTTCAATGATAAACTGCATCAGCATCTGGTAGACCTAGGACCAATTTCTCCCCAAGAATTGGGAAAGAAGGCGGACCATTGGGTCAAGACAAGGGTGTCCAAGACTTCAACAGGGGGTGACCAAAAGAAAGGGGTCACAAAGACTCCCCAGGGGAAGGGTGATGAGACAACCAAAACTAAAAATAGTAAAGAGTCTTCTACAGGCCCCCAAAAACCTGCACAGGAGGGTGGGCCCAGAGCCTCTTCACAAAACAATGGGTACAAGGGTAAAAACTTTGATCCCAAAAAGGCCTGGTGTCATAGCTGTAAACAGCATGGACACCAAACTGGAGACAAGGCCTGTCCCAAGAAAGGTTCCACTCCAAACTCCCATCCAGGTAACACTGGTATGGCTAGTCTCCAAGTGGGATCAACAGTGTGCCCAGAGCAAATCAGGGTCCACACTGAAGCTACTCTAGTTTCTGAGGGTGGGGTGGATTTAGCCACACTAGCTGTCTGGCCGCCTAACATGCAAAAATACAGACAGCAACTCTTAATTAATGGGACTAGAATAGAGGGCCTGAGGGATACAGGTGCCAGTGTCACCATGGTGACAGAGAAACTGGTTTCCCCTGGCCAATACCTGACTGGAAAAACTTACACAGTCACCAACGCTGACAATCAGAGAAAAGTACATCCCATGGCAATGGTTACTTTAGAATGGGGAGGGGTCAATGGCCTGAAACAGGTGGTGGTCTCCTCAAATATCCCAGTGGACTGTCTGCTTGGAAATGACCTGGAGTCCTCAGCATGGGCTGAGGTAGAACTAAAAACCCATGCAGCAATGCTGGGTATCCCTGAACTGGTGTGTGTGAAAACAAGAGCACAATGCAAGGCACAGGGTGAAAAAGTAGAGCTGGAGTCTGGAAAAATGGCCCAGCCTACCAAGAGAACAGGGAAGTCAGTTGGGAAACCAACTGCAACACAGCAAAAGAAAGGGAACCTCTCTTCTCAGGAAGAAGTTCTGCCCTCTGAGGGAACTGAGCCTTTGGAGCTTGAACCTTACCAGGTTGAGCTCTTAGGCCCAGGGGGACCCTCCAGGGAGGAGCTGTGTAAGGGACAAGAAACCTGTCCCTCTCTTGAAGGCCTTAGGCAGCAAGCTGCTGAAGAGTCCAAAGGCAAGAAAAATGGAACCCATAGGGTCTATTGGGAGGATGGACTCCTGTACACTGAGGCCAGAGACCCCAAACCTGGTGCCACTAGGAGAGTGGTAGTGCCTCAGCTGTTCAGAGAGTTCATCCTAACATTGGCCCATGACATTCCCCTTGCTGGACATTTGGGACAAACCAAGACGTGGGAGAGGTTAGTCAACCACTTCTACTGGCCCAATATGTCCAACATGGTTAAGGAGTTTTGCCTCTCCTGCCCCACCTGTCAAGCCAGTGGTAAGACAGGTGGGCATCCAAAGGCCCCCCTCATTCCACTTCCAGTGGTGGGGGTTCCCTTTGAAAGAGTGGGTGTGGACATAGTTGGTCCACTGGAACCTCCCACAGCCTCAGGAAATATGTATATCCTGGTAGTAGTGGATCATGCTACCAGGTATCCTGAAGCTATTCCCCTTAGGTCGACTACTGCCCCTGCAGTAGCCAAGGCCCTCATTGGTATCTTTACCAGAGTGGGTTTCCCTAAGGAGGTGGTGTCTGACAGAGGTACCAACTTCATGTCAGCATACCTAAAGCACATGTGGAATGAGTGTGGAGTGACTTATAAATTCACTACACCATACCATCCACAAACTAATGGCTTGGTTGAGAGATTCAACAAGACATTAAAAGGCATGATCATGGGGCTCCCAGAAAAGCTCAAAAGGAGATGGGATGTCCTCTTGCCATGTCTGCTTTTCGCTTACAGAGAGGTGCCACAGAAGGGAGTAGGATTCTCACCCTTTGAACTTCTGTGTGGTCATCCTGTAAGGGGACCACTTGCCCTTGTTAAAGAAGGCTGGGAGAGACCTCTCCACGAGCCTAAACAGGACATAGTGGACTATGTACTTGGCCTTCGCTCTAGAATGGCAGAGTACATGGAAAAGGCAACCAAAAACCTTGAGGCCAGCCAACAGCTCCAGAAGTTTTGGTATGACCAAAAGGCTGCACTGGTTGAGTTCCAACCAGGGCAGAAAGTCTGGGTTCTGGAGCCTGTGGCTCCCAGGGCACTCCAGGACAAATGGAGTGGCCCTTACCCAGTACTAGAAAGGAAGAGTCAGGTCACCTACCTGGTGGACCTGGGCACAAGCAGGAGCCCCAAGAGGGTGATCCATGTGAACCGCCTTAAGCTCTTCCATGACAGGGCTGATGTGAATCTGTTGATGGTAACAGATGAGGATCAGGAGGCAGAGAGTGAACCTCTCCCTGATCTTTTGTCATCAGACCCAAAAGATGGCACAGTAGATGGAGTGATCTACTCAGACACCCTCTCTGGCCAACAGCAAGCTGATTGTAGGAGAGTCCTACAACAGTTTCCTGAACTCTTCTCCTTAACCCCTGGTCAGACACACCTGTGTACCCATGATGTGGACACAGGAGACAGCATGCCTGTCAAGAACAAAATCTTTAGACAGTCTGACCATGTTAAGGAAAGCATCAAGGTGGAAGTCCACAAGATGCTGGAATTGGGAGTGATTGAGCGCTCTGACAGCCCCTGGGCTAGCCCAGTGGTCTTAGTCCCCAAACCTCACACCAAAGATGGAAAGAAAGAGATGAGGTTTTGTGTGGACTACAGAGGGCTCAATTCTGTCACCAAGACAGATGCTCATCCAATTCCAAGAGCTGATGAGCTCATAGACAAATTAGGTGCTGCCAAATTCCTAAGTACCTTTGACTTGACAGCAGGGTACTGGCAAATAAAAATGGCACCTGGAGCAAAAGAGAAAACAGCATTCTCCACACCTGATGGGCATTATCAGTTTACTGTTATGCCCTTTGGTTTAAAGAATGCCCCTGCCACCTTCCAAAGGTTGGTGAATCAAGTCCTTGCTGGCTTGGAGTCCTTTAGCACAGCTTATCTTGATGATATTGCTGTCTTCAGCTCCACCTGGCAGGATCACCTGGTCCACCTGAAGAAGGTTTTGAAGGCTCTGCAATCTGCAGGCCTCTCTATCAAGGCATCCAAATGCCAGATAGGGCAGGGAACTGTGGTTTACTTGGGCCACCTTGTAGGTGGAGGCCAAGTTCAGCCACTCCAACCCAAGATCCAGACTATTCTGGACTGGGTAGCTCCAAAAACCCAGACTCAAGTCAGGGCATTCCTTGGCTTGACTGGGTATTACAGGAGGTTTGTGAAGGGATATGGATCCATTGTGACAGCCCTCACTGAACTCACCTCCAAGAAAATGCCCAAGAAAGTAAACTGGACTGTGGAATGCCAACAGGCCTTTGACACCCTGAAACAGGCAATGTGCTCAGCACCAGTTCTAAAAGCTCCAGATTATTCTAAGCAGTTCATTGTGCAGACTGATGCCTCTGAACATGGGATAGGGGCAGTTTTGTCCCAAACAAATGATGATGGCCTTGACCAGCCTGTTGCTTTCATTAGCAGGAGGTTACTCCCCAGGGAGCAACGTTGGAGTGCCATTGAGAGGGAGGCCTTTGCTGTGGTTTGGTCCCTGAAGAAGCTGAGACCATACCTCTTTGGGACTCACTTCCTAGTTCAAACTGACCACAGACCTCTCAAATGGCTGATGCAAATGAAAGGTGAAAATCCTAAACTGTTGAGGTGGTCCATCTCCCTACAGGGAATGGACTTTATAGTGGAACACAGACCTGGGACTGCCCATGCCAATGCAGATGGCCTTTCCAGGTTCTTCCACTTAGAAAATGAAGACTCTCTTGGGAAAGGTTAGTCTCATCCTCTTTCGTTTGGGGGGGGGTTGTGTAAGGAAATGCCTCCTTGGCATGGTTGCCCCCTGACTTTTTGCCTTTGCTGATGCTATGTTTACAATTGAAAGTGTGCTGAGGCCTGCTAACCAGGCCCCAGCACCAGTGTTCTTTCCCTAACCTGTACTTTTGTATCCACAATTGGCAGACCCTGGCATCCAGATAAGTCCCTTGTAACTGGTACTTCTAGTACCAAGGGCCCTGATGCCAAGGAAGGTCTCTAAGGGCTGCAGCATGTCTTATGCCACCCTGGAGACCTCTCACTCAGCACAGACACACTGCTTGCCAGCTTGTGTGTGCTAGTGAGGACAAAACGAGTAAGTCGACATGGCACTCCCCTCAGGGTGCCATGCCAGCCTCTCACTGCCTATGCAGTATAGGTAAGCCACCCCTCTAGCAGGCCTTACAGCCCTAAGGCAGGGTGCACTATACCATAGGTGAGGGTACCAGTGCATGAGCATGGTACCCCTACAGTGTCTAAACAAAACCTTAGACATTGTAAGTGCAGGGTAGCCATAAGAGTATATGGTCTGGGAGTTTGTCAAACACGAACTCCACAGCACCATAATGGCTACACTGAAAACTGGGAAGTTTGGTATCAAACTTCTCAGCACAATAAATGCACACTGATGCCAGTGTACATTTTATTGTAAAATACACCACAGAGGGCACCTTAGAGGTGCCCCCTGAAACTTAACCGACTATCTGTGTAGGCTGACTAGTTTTAGCAGCCTGCCACAAACCGAGACATGTTGCTGGCCCCATGGGGAGAGTGCCTTTGTCACTCTGAGGCCAGTAACAAAGCCTGCACTGGGTGGAGATGCTAACACCTCTCCCAGGCAGGAATTGTCACACCTGGCGGTGAGCCTCAAAGGCTCACCTCCTTTGTGCCAACCCAGCAGGACACTCCAGCTAGTGGAGTTGCCCGCCCCCTCCGGCCAGGCCCCACTTTTGGCGGCAAGGCCGGAGAAAATAATGAGAAAAACAAGGAGGAGTCACTGGCCAGTCAGGACAGCCCCTAAGGTGTCCTGAGCTGAAGTGACTCTAACTTTTAGAAATCCTCCATCTTGCAGATGGAGGATTCCCCCAATAGGGTTAGGATTGTGACCCCCTCCCCTTGGGAGGAGGCACAAAAAGGGTGTACCCACCCTCAGGGCTAGTAGCCATTGGCTACTAACCCCCCAGACCTAAACACGCCCTTAAATTTAGTATTTAAGGGCTACCCTGAACCCTAGAAAATTAGATTCCTGCAACTACAAGAAGAAGGACTGCCCAGCTGAAAACCCCTGCAGCGGAAGACCAGAAGACGACAACTGCCTTGGCTCCAGAAACTCACCGGCCTGTCTCCTGCCTTCCAAAGATCCTGCTCCAGCGACGCCTTCCAAAGGGACCAGCGACCTCGACATCCTCTGAGGACTGCCCCTGCTTCGAAAAGACAAGAAACTCCCGAGGACAGCGGACCTGCTCCAAGAAAAGCTGCAACTTTGTTTCCAGCAGCTTTAAAGAACCCTGCAAGCTCCCCGCAAGAAGCGTGAGACTTGCAACACTGCACCCGGCGACCCCGACTCGGCTGGTGGCGATCCAACACCTCAGGAGGGACCCCAGGACTACTCTGATACTGTGAGTACCAAAACCTGTCCCCCCTGAGCCCCCACAGCGCCGCCTGCAGAGGGAATCCCGAGGCTTCCCCTGACCGCGACTCTTTGAACCTAAAGTCCCGACGCCTGGGAGAGACCCTGCACCCGCAGCCCCCAGGACCTGAAGGACCGGACTTTCACTGGAGAAGTGACCCCCAGGAGTCCCTCTCCCTTGCCCAAGTGGAGGTTTCCCCGAGGAATCCCCCCCTTGCCTGCCTGCAGCGCTGAAGAGATCCCGAGATCTCTCATAGACTAACATTGAAAACCCGACGCTTGTTTCTACACTGCACCCGGCCGCCCCCGCGCTGCTGAGGGTGAAATTTCTGTGTGGACTTGTGTCCCCCGCGGTGCCCTACAAAACCCCCCCTGGTCTGCCCTCCGAAGACGCGGGTACTTACCTGCAAGCAGACCGGAACCGGGGCACCCCCTTCTCTCCATTCTAGCCTATGTGTTTTGGGCACCACTTTGAACTCTGCACCTGACCGGCCCTGAGCTGCTGGTGTGGTGACTTTGGGGTTGCTCTGAACCCCCAACGGTGGGCTACCTTGGACCAAGAACTGAACCCTGTAAGTGTCTTACTTACCTGGTAAAACTAACCAAAACTTACCTCCCCCAGGAACTGTGAAAATTGCACTAAGTGTCCACTTTTAAAACAGCTATTTGTCAATAACTTGAAAAGTATACATGCAATTTTGATGATTGGAAGTTCCTAAAGTACTTACCTGCAATACCTTTCGAATGAGATATTACATGTAGAATTTGAACCTGTGGTTCTTAAAATAAACTAAGAAAAGATATTTTTCTATATAAAAACCTATTGGCTGGATTTGCCTCTGAGTGTGTGTACCTCATTTATTGTCTATGTGTATGTGCAACAAATGCTTAACACTACTCCTTGGATAAGCCTACTGCTCGACCACACTACCACAAAATAGAGCATTAGTATTATCTATTTTTACCACTATTTTACCTCTAAGGGGAACCCTTGGACTCTGTGTATGCTATTCCTTACTTTGAAATAGCACATACAGAGCCAACTTCCTACATTGGTGGATCAGCGGTGGGGTACAAGACTTTGCATTTGCTGGACTACTCAGCCAATACCTGATCACACGACAAATTCCAAAATTGTCATTAGAAATTGATTTTTGCAATTTGAAAAGTTTTCTAAATTCTTAAAAGACCTGCTAGGGCCTTGTGTTAGATCCTGTTTAGCATTTCTTTTAGAGTTTAAAAGTTTGTAAAAGTTTGAATTAGATTCTAGAACCAGTTGTAGATTCTTAAAAAGTATTCCAACTTTTAGAAGCAAAATGTCTAGCACAGATGTGACTGTGGTGGAACTCGACACCACACCTTACCTCCATCTTAAGATGAGGGAGCTAAGGTCACTCTGTAAAATAAAGAAAATAACAATGGGCCCCAAACCTACCAAAATACAGCTCCAGGAGCTTTTGGCAGAGTTTGAAAAGGCCAACCCCTCTGAGGGTGGCAACTCAGAGGAAGAGGATAGTGACTTGGAGGAAAATTCCCCCCTACCAATCCTATCTAGGGAGAACAGGGTCCCTCAAACCCTGACTCCAAAAATAATAGTCAGAGATGCTGGTTCCCGTACAGGAGAGACCAACACCTCTGAAATCACTGAGGATAGCCCCAGTGAAGAGGACATCCAGTTAGCCAGGATGGCCAAAAGATTGGCTTTGGAAAGACAGATCCTAGCCATAGAGAGGGAAAGACAAGAGATGGGCCTAGGACCCATCAATGGTGGCAGCAACATAAATAGGGTCAGAGATTCTCCTGACATGTTGAAAATCCCCAAAGGGATTGTAACTAAATATGAAGATGGTGATGACATCACCAAATGGTTCACAGCTTTTGAGAGGGCTTGTGTAACCAGAAAAGTGAACAGATCTCACTGGGGTGCTCTCCTTTGGGAAATGTTCACAGGAAAGTGTAGGGATAGACTCCTCACACTCTCTGGACAAGATGCAGAATCTTATGACCTCATGAAGGGTACCCTGATTGAGGGCTTTGGATTCTCCACTGAGGAGTACAGGATTAGGTTCAGGGGGGCTCAAAAATCCTCGAGCCAGACCTGGGTTGACTTTGTTGACTACTCAGTGAAAACACTAGATGGTTGGATTCAAGGCAGTGGTGTAAGTAATTATGATGGGCTGTACAATTTATTTGTGAAAGAACACCTGTTAAGTAATTGTTTCAATGATAAACTGCATCAGCATCTGGTAGACCTAGGACCAATTTCTCCCCAAGAATTGGGAAAGAAGGCGGACCATTGGGTCAAGACAAGGGTGTCCAAGACTTCAACAGGGGGTGACCAAAAGAAAGGGGTCACAAAGACTCCCCAGGGGAAGGGTGATGAGACAACCAAAACTAAAAATAGTAAAGAGTCTTCTACAGGCCCCCAAAAACCTGCACAGGAGGGTGGGCCCAGAGCCTCTTCACAAAACAATGGGTACAAGGGTAAAAACTTTGATCCCAAAAAGGCCTGGTGTCATAGCTGTAAACAGCATGGACACCAAACTGGAGACAAGGCCTGTCCCAAGAAAGGTTCCACTCCAAACTCCCATCCAGGTAACACTGGTATGGCTAGTCTCCAAGTGGGATCAACAGTGTGCCCAGAGCAAATCAGGGTCCACACTGAAGCTACTCTAGTTTCTGAGGGTGGGGTGGATTTAGCCACACTAGCTGTCTGGCCGCCTAACATGCAAAAATACAGACAGCAACTCTTAATTAATGGGACTAGAATAGAGGGCCTGAGGGATACAGGTGCCAGTGTCACCATGGTGACAGAGAAACTGGTTTCCCCTGGCCAATACCTGACTGGAAAAACTTACACAGTCACCAACGCTGACAATCAGAGAAAAGTACATCCCATGGCAATGGTTACTTTAGAATGGGGAGGGGTCAATGGCCTGAAACAGGTGGTGGTCTCCTCAAATATCCCAGTGGACTGTCTGCTTGGAAATGACCTGGAGTCCTCAGCATGGGCTGAGGTAGAACTAAAAACCCATGCAGCAATGCTGGGTATCCCTGAACTGGTGTGTGTGAAAACAAGAGCACAATGCAAGGCACAGGGTGAAAAAGTAGAGCTGGAGTCTGGAAAAATGGCCCAGCCTACCAAGAGAACAGGGAAGTCAGTTGGGAAACCAACTGCAACACAGCAAAAGAAAGGGAACCTCTCTTCTCAGGAAGAAGTTCTGCCCTCTGAGGGAACTGAGCCTTTGGAGCTTGAACCTTACCAGGTTGAGCTCTTAGGCCCAGGGGGACCCTCCAGGGAGGAGCTGTGTAAGGGACAAGAAACCTGTCCCTCTCTTGAAGGCCTTAGGCAGCAAGCTGCTGAAGAGTCCAAAGGCAAGAAAAATGGAACCCATAGGGTCTATTGGGAGGATGGACTCCTGTACACTGAGGCCAGAGACCCCAAACCTGGTGCCACTAGGAGAGTGGTAGTGCCTCAGCTGTTCAGAGAGTTCATCCTAACATTGGCCCATGACATTCCCCTTGCTGGACATTTGGGACAAACCAAGACGTGGGAGAGGTTAGTCAACCACTTCTACTGGCCCAATATGTCCAACATGGTTAAGGAGTTTTGCCTCTCCTGCCCCACCTGTCAAGCCAGTGGTAAGACAGGTGGGCATCCAAAGGCCCCCCTCATTCCACTTCCAGTGGTGGGGGTTCCCTTTGAAAGAGTGGGTGTGGACATAGTTGGTCCACTGGAACCTCCCACAGCCTCAGGAAATATGTATATCCTGGTAGTAGTGGATCATGCTACCAGGTATCCTGAAGCTATTCCCCTTAGGTCGACTACTGCCCCTGCAGTAGCCAAGGCCCTCATTGGTATCTTTACCAGAGTGGGTTTCCCTAAGGAGGTGGTGTCTGACAGAGGTACCAACTTCATGTCAGCATACCTAAAGCACATGTGGAATGAGTGTGGAGTGACTTATAAATTCACTACACCATACCATCCACAAACTAATGGCTTGGTTGAGAGATTCAACAAGACATTAAAAGGCATGATCATGGGGCTCCCAGAAAAGCTCAAAAGGAGATGGGATGTCCTCTTGCCATGTCTGCTTTTCGCTTACAGAGAGGTGCCACAGAAGGGAGTAGGATTCTCACCCTTTGAACTTCTGTGTGGTCATCCTGTAAGGGGACCACTTGCCCTTGTTAAAGAAGGCTGGGAGAGACCTCTCCACGAGCCTAAACAGGACATAGTGGACTATGTACTTGGCCTTCGCTCTAGAATGGCAGAGTACATGGAAAAGGCAACCAAAAACCTTGAGGCCAGCCAACAGCTCCAGAAGTTTTGGTATGACCAAAAGGCTGCACTGGTTGAGTTCCAACCAGGGCAGAAAGTCTGGGTTCTGGAGCCTGTGGCTCCCAGGGCACTCCAGGACAAATGGAGTGGCCCTTACCCAGTACTAGAAAGGAAGAGTCAGGTCACCTACCTGGTGGACCTGGGCACAAGCAGGAGCCCCAAGAGGGTGATCCATGTGAACCGCCTTAAGCTCTTCCATGACAGGGCTGATGTGAATCTGTTGATGGTAACAGATGAGGATCAGGAGGCAGAGAGTGAACCTCTCCCTGATCTTTTGTCATCAGACCCAAAAGATGGCACAGTAGATGGAGTGATCTACTCAGACACCCTCTCTGGCCAACAGCAAGCTGATTGTAGGAGAGTCCTACAACAGTTTCCTGAACTCTTCTCCTTAACCCCTGGTCAGACACACCTGTGTACCCATGATGTGGACACAGGAGACAGCATGCCTGTCAAGAACAAAATCTTTAGACAGTCTGACCATGTTAAGGAAAGCATCAAGGTGGAAGTCCACAAGATGCTGGAATTGGGAGTGATTGAGCGCTCTGACAGCCCCTGGGCTAGCCCAGTGGTCTTAGTCCCCAAACCTCACACCAAAGATGGAAAGAAAGAGATGAGGTTTTGTGTGGACTACAGAGGGCTCAATTCTGTCACCAAGACAGATGCTCATCCAATTCCAAGAGCTGATGAGCTCATAGACAAATTAGGTGCTGCCAAATTCCTAAGTACCTTTGACTTGACAGCAGGGTACTGGCAAATAAAAATGGCACCTGGAGCAAAAGAGAAAACAGCATTCTCCACACCTGATGGGCATTATCAGTTTACTGTTATGCCCTTTGGTTTAAAGAATGCCCCTGCCACCTTCCAAAGGTTGGTGAATCAAGTCCTTGCTGGCTTGGAGTCCTTTAGCACAGCTTATCTTGATGATATTGCTGTCTTCAGCTCCACCTGGCAGGATCACCTGGTCCACCTGAAGAAGGTTTTGAAGGCTCTGCAATCTGCAGGCCTCTCTATCAAGGCATCCAAATGCCAGATAGGGCAGGGAACTGTGGTTTACTTGGGCCACCTTGTAGGTGGAGGCCAAGTTCAGCCACTCCAACCCAAGATCCAGACTATTCTGGACTGGGTAGCTCCAAAAACCCAGACTCAAGTCAGGGCATTCCTTGGCTTGACTGGGTATTACAGGAGGTTTGTGAAGGGATATGGATCCATTGTGACAGCCCTCACTGAACTCACCTCCAAGAAAATGCCCAAGAAAGTAAACTGGACTGTGGAATGCCAACAGGCCTTTGACACCCTGAAACAGGCAATGTGCTCAGCACCAGTTCTAAAAGCTCCAGATTATTCTAAGCAGTTCATTGTGCAGACTGATGCCTCTGAACATGGGATAGGGGCAGTTTTGTCCCAAACAAATGATGATGGCCTTGACCAGCCTGTTGCTTTCATTAGCAGGAGGTTACTCCCCAGGGAGCAACGTTGGAGTGCCATTGAGAGGGAGGCCTTTGCTGTGGTTTGGTCCCTGAAGAAGCTGAGACCATACCTCTTTGGGACTCACTTCCTAGTTCAAACTGACCACAGACCTCTCAAATGGCTGATGCAAATGAAAGGTGAAAATCCTAAACTGTTGAGGTGGTCCATCTCCCTACAGGGAATGGACTTTATAGTGGAACACAGACCTGGGACTGCCCATGCCAATGCAGATGGCCTTTCCAGGTTCTTCCACTTAGAAAATGAAGACTCTCTTGGGAAAGGTTAGTCTCATCCTCTTTCGTTTGGGGGGGGGGTTGTGTAAGGAAATGCCTCCTTGGCATGGTTGCCCCCTGACTTTTTGCCTTTGCTGATGCTATGTTTACAATTGAAAGTGTGCTGAGGCCTGCTAACCAGGCCCCAGCACCAGTGTTCTTTCCCTAACCTGTACTTTTGTATCCACAATTGGCAGACCCTGGCATCCAGATAAGTCCCTTGTAACTGGTACTTCTAGTACCAAGGGCCCTGATGCCAAGGAAGGTCTCTAAGGGCTGCAGCATGTCTTATGCCACCCTGGAGACCTCTCACTCAGCACAGACACACTGCTTGCCAGCTTGTGTGTGCTAGTGAGGACAAAACGAGTAAGTCGACATGGCACTCCCCTCAGGGTGCCATGCCAGCCTCTCACTGCCTATGCAGTATAGGTAAGCCACCCCTCTAGCAGGCCTTACAGCCCTAAGGCAGGGTGCACTATACCATAGGTGAGGGTACCAGTGCATGAGCATGGTACCCCTACAGTGTCTAAACAAAACCTTAGACATTGTAAGTGCAGGGTAGCCATAAGAGTATATGGTCTGGGAGTTTGTCAAACACGAACTCCACAGCACCATAATGGCTACACTGAAAACTGGGAAGTTTGGTATCAAACTTCTCAGCACAATAAATGCACACTGATGCCAGTGTACATTTTATTGTAAAATACACCACAGAGGGCACCTTAGAGGTGCCCCCTGAAACTTAACCGACTATCTGTGTAGGCTGACTAGTTTTAGCAGCCTGCCACAAACCGAGACATGTTGCTGGCCCCATGGGGAGAGTGCCTTTGTCACTCTGAGGCCAGTAACAAAGCCTGCACTGGGTGGAGATGCTAACACCTCTCCCAGGCAGGAATTGTCACACCTGGCGGTGAGCCTCAAAGGCTCACCTCCTTTGTGCCAACCCAGCAGGACACTCCAGCTAGTGGAGTTGCCCGCCCCCTCCGGCCAGGCCCCACTTTTGGCGGCAAGGCCGGAGAAAATAATGAGAAAAACAAGGAGGAGTCACTGGCCAGTCAGGACAGCCCCTAAGGTGTCCTGAGCTGAAGTGACTCTAACTTTTAGAAATCCTCCATCTTGCAGATGGAGGATTCCCCCAATAGGGTTAGGATTGTGACCCCCTCCCCTTGGGAGGAGGCACAAAAAGGGTGTACCCACCCTCAGGGCTAGTAGCCATTGGCTACTAACCCCCCAGACCTAAACACGCCCTTAAATTTAGTATTTAAGGGCTACCCTGAACCCTAGAAAATTAGATTCCTGCAACTACAAGAAGAAGGACTGCCCAGCTGAAAACCCCTGCAGCGGAAGACCAGAAGACGACAACTGCCTTGGCTCCAGAAACTCACCGGCCTGTCTCCTGCCTTCCAAAGATCCTGCTCCAGCGACGCCTTCCAAAGGGACCAGCGACCTCGACATCCTCTGAGGACTGCCCCTGCTTCGAAAAGACAAGAAACTCCCGAGGACAGCGGACCTGCTCCAAGAAAAGCTGCAACTTTGTTTCCAGCAGCTTTAAAGAACCCTGCAAGCTCCCCGCAAGAAGCGTGAGACTTGCAACACTGCACCCGGCGACCCCGACTCGGCTGGTGGCGATCCAACACCTCAGGAGGGACCCCAGGACTACTCTGATACTGTGAGTACCAAAACCTGTCCCCCCTGAGCCCCCACAGCGCCGCCTGCAGAGGGAATCCCGAGGCTTCCCCTGACCGCGACTCTTTGAACCTAAAGTCCCGACGCCTGGGAGAGACCCTGCACCCGCAGCCCCCAGGACCTGAAGGACCGGACTTTCACTGGAGAAGTGACCCCCAGGAGTCCCTCTCCCTTGCCCAAGTGGAGGTTTCCCCGAGGAATCCCCCCCTTGCCTGCCTGCAGCGCTGAAGAGATCCCGAGATCTCTCATAGACTAACATTGAAAACCCGACGCTTGTTTCTACACTGCACCCGGCCGCCCCCGCGCTGCTGAGGGTGAAATTTCTGTGTGGACTTGTGTCCCCCGCGGTGCCCTACAAAACCCCCCCTGGTCTGCCCTCCGAAGACGCGGGTACTTACCTGCAAGCAGACCGGAACCGGGGCACCCCCTTCTCTCCATTCTAGCCTATGTGTTTTGGGCACCACTTTGAACTCTGCACCTGACCGGCCCTGAGCTGCTGGTGTGGTGACTTTGGGGTTGCTCTGAACCCCCAACGGTGGGCTACCTTGGACCAAGAACTGAACCCTGTAAGTGTCTTACTTACCTGGTAAAACTAACCAAAACTTACCTCCCCCAGGAACTGTGAAAATTGCACTAAGTGTCCACTTTTAAAACAGCTATTTGTCAATAACTTGAAAAGTATACATGCAATTTTGATGATTGGAAGTTCCTAAAGTACTTACCTGCAATACCTTTCGAATGAGATATTACATGTAGAATTTGAACCTGTGGTTCTTAAAATAAACTAAGAAAAGATATTTTTCTATATAAAAACCTATTGGCTGGATTTGCCTCTGAGTGTGTGTACCTCATTTATTGTCTATGTGTATGTGCAACAAATGCTTAACACTACTCCTTGGATAAGCCTACTGCTCGACCACACTACCACAAAATAGAGCATTAGTATTATCTATTTTTACCACTATTTTACCTCTAAGGGGAACCCTTGGACTCTGTGTATGCTATTCCTTACTTTGAAATAGCACATACAGAGCCAACTTCCTACATTGGTGGATCAGCGGTGGGGTACAAGACTTTGCATTTGCTGGACTACTCAGCCAATACCTGATCACACGACAAATTCCAAAATTGTCATTAGAAATTGATTTTTGCAATTTGAAAAGTTTTCTAAATTCTTAAAAGACCTGCTAGGGCCTTGTGTTAGATCCTGTTTAGCATTTCTTTTAGAGTTTAAAAGTTTGTAAAAGTTTGAATTAGATTCTAGAACCAGTTGTAGATTCTTAAAAAGTATTCCAACTTTTAGAAGCAAAATGTCTAGCACAGATGTGACTGTGGTGGAACTCGACACCACACCTTACCTCCATCTTAAGATGAGGGAGCTAAGGTCACTCTGTAAAATAAAGAAAATAACAATGGGCCCCAAACCTACCAAAATACAGCTCCAGGAGCTTTTGGCAGAGTTTGAAAAGGCCAACCCCTCTGAGGGTGGCAACTCAGAGGAAGAGGATAGTGACTTGGAGGAAAATTCCCCCCTACCAATCCTATCTAGGGAGAACAGGGTCCCTCAAACCCTGACTCCAAAAATAATAGTCAGAGATGCTGGTTCCCGTACAGGAGAGACCAACACCTCTGAAATCACTGAGGATAGCCCCAGTGAAGAGGACATCCAGTTAGCCAGGATGGCCAAAAGATTGGCTTTGGAAAGACAGATCCTAGCCATAGAGAGGGAAAGACAAGAGATGGGCCTAGGACCCATCAATGGTGGCAGCAACATAAATAGGGTCAGAGATTCTCCTGACATGTTGAAAATCCCCAAAGGGATTGTAACTAAATATGAAGATGGTGATGACATCACCAAATGGTTCACAGCTTTTGAGAGGGCTTGTGTAACCAGAAAAGTGAACAGATCTCACTGGGGTGCTCTCCTTTGGGAAATGTTCACAGGAAAGTGTAGGGATAGACTCCTCACACTCTCTGGACAAGATGCAGAATCTTATGACCTCATGAAGGGTACCCTGATTGAGGGCTTTGGATTCTCCACTGAGGAGTACAGGATTAGGTTCAGGGGGGCTCAAAAATCCTCGAGCCAGACCTGGGTTGACTTTGTTGACTACTCAGTGAAAACACTAGATGGTTGGATTCAAGGCAGTGGTGTAAGTAATTATGATGGGCTGTACAATTTATTTGTGAAAGAACACCTGTTAAGTAATTGTTTCAATGATAAACTGCATCAGCATCTGGTAGACCTAGGACCAATTTCTCCCCAAGAATTGGGAAAGAAGGCGGACCATTGGGTCAAGACAAGGGTGTCCAAGACTTCAACAGGGGGTGACCAAAAGAAAGGGGTCACAAAGACTCCCCAGGGGAAGGGTGATGAGACAACCAAAACTAAAAATAGTAAAGAGTCTTCTACAGGCCCCCAAAAACCTGCACAGGAGGGTGGGCCCAGAGCCTCTTCACAAAACAATGGGTACAAGGGTAAAAACTTTGATCCCAAAAAGGCCTGGTGTCATAGCTGTAAACAGCATGGACACCAAACTGGAGACAAGGCCTGTCCCAAGAAAGGTTCCACTCCAAACTCCCATCCAGGTAACACTGGTATGGCTAGTCTCCAAGTGGGATCAACAGTGTGCCCAGAGCAAATCAGGGTCCACACTGAAGCTACTCTAGTTTCTGAGGGTGGGGTGGATTTAGCCACACTAGCTGTCTGGCCGCCTAACATGCAAAAATACAGACAGCAACTCTTAATTAATGGGACTAGAATAGAGGGCCTGAGGGATACAGGTGCCAGTGTCACCATGGTGACAGAGAAACTGGTTTCCCCTGGCCAATACCTGACTGGAAAAACTTACACAGTCACCAACGCTGACAATCAGAGAAAAGTACATCCCATGGCAATGGTTACTTTAGAATGGGGAGGGGTCAATGGCCTGAAACAGGTGGTGGTCTCCTCAAATATCCCAGTGGACTGTCTGCTTGGAAATGACCTGGAGTCCTCAGCATGGGCTGAGGTAGAACTAAAAACCCATGCAGCAATGCTGGGTATCCCTGAACTGGTGTGTGTGAAAACAAGAGCACAATGCAAGGCACAGGGTGAAAAAGTAGAGCTGGAGTCTGGAAAAATGGCCCAGCCTACCAAGAGAACAGGGAAGTCAGTTGGGAAACCAACTGCAACACAGCAAAAGAAAGGGAACCTCTCTTCTCAGGAAGAAGTTCTGCCCTCTGAGGGAACTGAGCCTTTGGAGCTTGAACCTTACCAGGTTGAGCTCTTAGGCCCAGGGGGACCCTCCAGGGAGGAGCTGTGTAAGGGACAAGAAACCTGTCCCTCTCTTGAAGGCCTTAGGCAGCAAGCTGCTGAAGAGTCCAAAGGCAAGAAAAATGGAACCCATAGGGTCTATTGGGAGGATGGACTCCTGTACACTGAGGCCAGAGACCCCAAACCTGGTGCCACTAGGAGAGTGGTAGTGCCTCAGCTGTTCAGAGAGTTCATCCTAACATTGGCCCATGACATTCCCCTTGCTGGACATTTGGGACAAACCAAGACGTGGGAGAGGTTAGTCAACCACTTCTACTGGCCCAATATGTCCAACATGGTTAAGGAGTTTTGCCTCTCCTGCCCCACCTGTCAAGCCAGTGGTAAGACAGGTGGGCATCCAAAGGCCCCCCTCATTCCACTTCCAGTGGTGGGGGTTCCCTTTGAAAGAGTGGGTGTGGACATAGTTGGTCCACTGGAACCTCCCACAGCCTCAGGAAATATGTATATCCTGGTAGTAGTGGATCATGCTACCAGGTATCCTGAAGCTATTCCCCTTAGGTCGACTACTGCCCCTGCAGTAGCCAAGGCCCTCATTGGTATCTTTACCAGAGTGGGTTTCCCTAAGGAGGTGGTGTCTGACAGAGGTACCAACTTCATGTCAGCATACCTAAAGCACATGTGGAATGAGTGTGGAGTGACTTATAAATTCACTACACCATACCATCCACAAACTAATGGCTTGGTTGAGAGATTCAACAAGACATTAAAAGGCATGATCATGGGGCTCCCAGAAAAGCTCAAAAGGAGATGGGATGTCCTCTTGCCATGTCTGCTTTTCGCTTACAGAGAGGTGCCACAGAAGGGAGTAGGATTCTCACCCTTTGAACTTCTGTGTGGTCATCCTGTAAGGGGACCACTTGCCCTTGTTAAAGAAGGCTGGGAGAGACCTCTCCACGAGCCTAAACAGGACATAGTGGACTATGTACTTGGCCTTCGCTCTAGAATGGCAGAGTACATGGAAAAGGCAACCAAAAACCTTGAGGCCAGCCAACAGCTCCAGAAGTTTTGGTATGACCAAAAGGCTGCACTGGTTGAGTTCCAACCAGGGCAGAAAGTCTGGGTTCTGGAGCCTGTGGCTCCCAGGGCACTCCAGGACAAATGGAGTGGCCCTTACCCAGTACTAGAAAGGAAGAGTCAGGTCACCTACCTGGTGGACCTGGGCACAAGCAGGAGCCCCAAGAGGGTGATCCATGTGAACCGCCTTAAGCTCTTCCATGACAGGGCTGATGTGAATCTGTTGATGGTAACAGATGAGGATCAGGAGGCAGAGAGTGAACCTCTCCCTGATCTTTTGTCATCAGACCCAAAAGATGGCACAGTAGATGGAGTGATCTACTCAGACACCCTCTCTGGCCAACAGCAAGCTGATTGTAGGAGAGTCCTACAACAGTTTCCTGAACTCTTCTCCTTAACCCCTGGTCAGACACACCTGTGTACCCATGATGTGGACACAGGAGACAGCATGCCTGTCAAGAACAAAATCTTTAGACAGTCTGACCATGTTAAGGAAAGCATCAAGGTGGAAGTCCACAAGATGCTGGAATTGGGAGTGATTGAGCGCTCTGACAGCCCCTGGGCTAGCCCAGTGGTCTTAGTCCCCAAACCTCACACCAAAGATGGAAAGAAAGAGATGAGGTTTTGTGTGGACTACAGAGGGCTCAATTCTGTCACCAAGACAGATGCTCATCCAATTCCAAGAGCTGATGAGCTCATAGACAAATTAGGTGCTGCCAAATTCCTAAGTACCTTTGACTTGACAGCAGGGTACTGGCAAATAAAAATGGCACCTGGAGCAAAAGAGAAAACAGCATTCTCCACACCTGATGGGCATTATCAGTTTACTGTTATGCCCTTTGGTTTAAAGAATGCCCCTGCCACCTTCCAAAGGTTGGTGAATCAAGTCCTTGCTGGCTTGGAGTCCTTTAGCACAGCTTATCTTGATGATATTGCTGTCTTCAGCTCCACCTGGCAGGATCACCTGGTCCACCTGAAGAAGGTTTTGAAGGCTCTGCAATCTGCAGGCCTCTCTATCAAGGCATCCAAATGCCAGATAGGGCAGGGAACTGTGGTTTACTTGGGCCACCTTGTAGGTGGAGGCCAAGTTCAGCCACTCCAACCCAAGATCCAGACTATTCTGGACTGGGTAGCTCCAAAAACCCAGACTCAAGTCAGGGCATTCCCTTGGCTTGACTGGGTATTACAGGAGGTTTGTGAAGGGATATGGATCCATTGTGACAGCCCTCACTGAACTCACCTCAAGAAAATGCCCAAGAAAGTAACTGGACTGTGGAATGCCAACAGGCCTTTGACACCCTGAAACAGGCAATGTGCTCAGCACCAGTTCTAAAAGCTCCAGATTATTCTAAGCAGTTCATTGTGCAGACTGATGCCTCTGAACATGGGATAGGGGCAGTTTTGTCCCAAACAAATGATGATGGCCTTGACCAGCCTGTTGCTTTCATAGCAGGAGGTTACTCCCCCAGGAGCAACGTTGGAGTGCCATTGAGAGGGAGGCCTTTGCTGTGGTTTGGTCCCTGAAGAAGCTGAGACCATACCTCTTTGGGACTCACTTTCCTAGTTCAAACTGACCACAGACCTCTCAAATGGCTGATGCAAATGAAAGGTGAAAATCCTAAACTGTTGAGGTGGTCATCTCCCTACAGGGAATGGACTTTATAGTGGAACACAGACCTGGGACTGCCCATGCAATGCAGATGGCATTTCCAGGTTCTCCACTTAGAAAATGAAGACTCTCTTGGGAAAGGTTAGTCTCATCCTCTTTCGTTTGGGGGGGGGGTTGTGTAAGGAAATGCCTCCTTGGCATGGTTGCCCCCTGACTTTTTGCCTTTGCTGATGCTATGTTTACAATTGAAAGTGTGCTGAGGCCTGCTAACCAGGCCCCAGCACCAGTGTTCTTTCCCTAACCTGTACTTTTGTATCCACAATTGGCAGACCCTGGCATCCAGATAAGTCCCTTGTAACTGGTACTTCTAGTTAGTACCAAGGGCCCTGATGCCAAGGAAGGTCTCTAAGGGCTGCAGCATGTCTTATGCCACCCTGGAGACCTCTCACTCAGCACAGACACACTGCTTGCCAGCTTGTGTGTGCTAGTGAGGACAAAACGAGTAAGTCGACATGGCACTCCCCTCAGGGTGCCATGCCAGCCTCTCACTGCCTATGCAGTATAGGTAAGCCACCCCTCTAGCAGGCCTTACAGCCCTAAGGCAGGGTGCACTATACCATAGGTGAGGGTACCAGTGCATGAGCATGGTACCCCTACAGTGTCTAAACAAAACCTTAGACATTGTAAGTGCAGGGTAGCCATAAGAGTATATGGTCTGGGAGTTTGTCAAACACGAACTCCACAGCACCATAATGGCTACACTGAAAACTGGGAAGTTTGGTATCAAACTTCTCAGCACAATAAATGCACACTGATGCCAGTGTACATTTTATTGTAAAATACACCACAGAGGGCACCTTAGAGGTGCCCCCTGAAACTTAACCGACTATCTGTGTAGGCTGACTAGTTTTAGCAGCCTGCCACAAACCGAGACATGTTGCTGGCCCCATGGGGAGAGTGCCTTTGTCACTCTGAGGCCAGTAACAAAGCCTGCACTGGGTGGAGATGCTAACACCTCTCCCAGGCAGGAATTGTCACACCTGGCGGTGAGCCTCAAAGGCTCACCTCCTTTGTGCCAACCCAGCAGGACACTCCAGCTAGTGGAGTTGCCCGCCCCCTCCGGCCAGGCCCCACTTTTGGCGGCAAGGCCGGAGAAAATAATGAGAAAAACAAGGAGGAGTCACTGGCCAGTCACGACAGCCCCTAAGGTGTCCTGAGCTGAAGTGACTCTAACTTTTAGAAATCCTCCATCTTGCAGATGGAGGATTCCCCCAATAGGGTTAGGATTGTGACCCCCTCCCCTTGGGAGGAGGCACAAAAAGGGTGTACCCACCCTCAGGGCTAGTAGCCATTGGCTACTAACCCCCCAGACCTAAACACGCCCTTAAATTTAGTATTTAAGGGCTACCCTGAACCCTAGAAAATTAGATTCCTGCAACTACAAGAAGAAGGACTGCCCAGCTGAAAACCCCTGCAGCGGAAGACCAGAAGACGACAACTGCCTTGGCTCCAGAAACTCACCGGCCTGTCTCCTGCCTTCCAAAGATCCTGCTCCAGCGACGCCTTCCAAAGGGACCAGCGACCTCGACATCCTCTGAGGACTGCCCCTGCTTCGAAAAGACAAGAAACTCCCGAGGACAGCGGACCTGCTCCAAGAAAAGCTGCAACTTTGTTTCCAGCAGCTTTAAAGAACCCTGCAAGCTCCCCGCAAGAAGCGTGAGACTTGCAACACTGCACCCGGCGACCCCGACTCGGCTGGTGGCGATCCAACACCTCAGGAGGGACCCCAGGACTACTCTGATACTGTGAGTACCAAAACCTGTCCCCCCTGAGCCCCCACAGCGCCGCCTGCAGAGGGAATCCCAAGGCTTCCCCTGACCGCGACTCTTTGAACCTAAAGTCCCGACGCCTGGGAGAGACCCTGCACCCGCAGCCCCCAGGACCTGAAGGACCGGACTTTCACTGGAGAAGTGACCCCCAGGAGTCCCTCTCCCTTGCCCAAGTGGAGGTTTCCCCGAGGAATCCCCCCCTTGCCTGCCTGCAGCGCTGAAGAGATCCCGAGATCTCTCATAGACTAACATTGAAAACCCGACGCTTGTTTCTACACTGCACCCGGCCGCCCCCGCGCTGCTGAGGGTGAAATTTCTGTGTGGACTTGTGTCCCCCGCGGTGCCCTACAAAACCCCCCCTGGTCTGCCCTCCGAAGACGCGGGTACTTACCTGCAAGCAGACCGGAACCGGGGCACCCCCTTCTCTCCATTCTAGCCTATGTGTTTTGGGCACCACTTTGAACTCTGCACCTGACCGGCCCTGAGCTGCTGGTGTGGTGACTTTGGGGTTGCTCTGAACCCCCAACGGTGGGCTACCTTGGACCAAGAACTGAACCCTGTAAGTGTCTTACTTACCTGGTAAAACTAACCAAAACTTACCTCCCCCAGGAACTGTGAAAATTGCACTAAGTGTCCACTTTTAAAACAGCTATTTGTCAATAACTTGAAAAGTATACATGCAATTTTGATGATTGGAAGTTCCTAAAGTACTTACCTGCAATACCTTTCGAATGAGATATTACATGTAGAATTTGAACCTGTGGTTCTTAAAATAAACTAAGAAAAGATATTTTTCTATATAAAAACCTATTGGCTGGATTTGCCTCTGAGTGTGTGTACCTCATTTATTGTCTATGTGTATGTGCAACAAATGCTTAACACTACTCCTTGGATAAGCCTACTGCTCGACCACACTACCACAAAATAGAGCATTAGTATTATCTATTTTTACCACTATTTTACCTCTAAGGGGAACCCTTGGACTCTGTGTATGCTATTCCTTACTTTGAAATAGCACATACAGAGCCAACTTCCTACATTGGTGGATCAGCGGTGGGGTACAAGACTTTGCATTTGCTGGACTACTCAGCCAATACCTGATCACACGACAAATTCCAAAATTGTCATTAGAAATTGATTTTTGCAATTTGAAAAGTTTTCTAAATTCTTAAAAGACCTGCTAGGGCCTTGTGTTAGATCCTGTTTAGCATTTCTTTTAGAGTTTAAAAGTTTGTAAAAGTTTGAATTAGATTCTAGAACCAGTTGTAGATTCTTAAAAAGTATTCCAACTTTTAGAAGCAAAATGTCTAGCACAGATGTGACTGTGGTGGAACTCGACACCACACCTTACCTCCATCTTAAGATGAGGGAGCTAAGGTCACTCTGTAAAATAAAGAAAATAACAATGGGCCCCAAACCTACCAAAATACAGCTCCAGGAGCTTTTGGCAGAGTTTGAAAAGGCCAACCCCTCTGAGGGTGGCAACTCAGAGGAAGAGGATAGTGACTTGGAGGAAAATTCCCCCTACCAATCCTATCTAGGGAGAACAGGGTCCCTCAAACCCTGACTCCAAAAATAATAGTCAGAGATGCTGGTTCCCGTACAGGAGAGACCAACACCTCTGAAATCACTGAGGATAGCCCCAGTGAAGAGGACATCCAGTTAGCCAGGATGGCCAAAAGATTGGCTTTGGAAAGACAGATCCTAGCCATAGAGAGGGAAAGACAAGAGATGGGCCTAGGACCCATCAATGGTGGCAGCAACATAAATAGGGTCAGAGATTCTCCTGACATGTTGAAAATCCCCAAAGGGATTGTAACTAAATATGAAGATGGTGATGACATCACCCAAATGGTTCACAGCTTTTGAGAGGGCTTGTGTAACCAGAAAAGTGAACAGATCTCACTGGGGTGCTCTCCTTTGGGAAATGTTCACAGGAAAGTGTAGGGATAGACTCCTCACACTCTCTGGACAAGATGCAGAATCTTATGACCTCATGAAGGGTACCCTGATTGAGGGCTTTGGATTCTCCACTGAGGAGTACAGGATTAGGTTCAGGGGGGCTCAAAATCCTCGAGCCAGACCTGGGTTGACTTTGTTGACTACTCAGTGAAAACACTAGATGGTTGGATTCAAGGCAGTGGTGTAAGTAATTATGATGGGCTGTACAATTTATTTGTGAAAGAACACCTGTTAAGTAATTGTTTCAATGATAAAACTGCATCAGCATCTGGTAGACCTAGGGACCAATTTCTCCCCAAGAATTGGGAAAGACGGCGGACCATTGGGTCAAGACAAGGGTGTCCAAGACTTCACAGGGGGTGACCAAAAGAAAGGGGTCACAAAGATCCCCCAGGGGAAGGGTGATGAGACAACCAAAACTAAAAATAGTAATGAGTCTTCTACCAGGCCCCCAAAAACCTGCACAGGAGGGTGGGCCCAGAGCCTCTTCACAAAACAATGGGTACAAGGGTAAAAACTTTGATCCCAAAAAGGCCTGGTGTCAAAGCTGTAAACAGCATGGACACCAAACTGGAGACAAGGCCTGTCCCAAGAAAGGTTCCACTCCAAACCTCCCATCCAGGTAACACTGGTATGGCTAGTCTCCAAGTGGGATCAACAGTGTGCCCAGAGCAAATCAGGGTCCACACTGAAGCTACTCTAGTTTCTGAGGGTGGGTGGATTTAGCCACACTAGCTGTCTGGCCGCCTAACATGCAAAAATACAGACAGCAACTCTTAATTAATGGGACTAGAATAGAGGGCCTGAGGGATACAGGTGCCAGTGTCACCATGGTGACAGAGAAAACTGGTTTCCCCTGGCCAATACCTGACTGGAAAAACTTACACAGTCACCAACGCTGACAATCAGAGAAAAGTACATCCCATGGCAATGGTTACTTTAGAATGGGGAGGGGTCAATGGCCTGAAACAGGTGGTGGTCTCCTCAAATATCCCAGTGGACTGTCTGCTTGGAATGACCTGGAGTCCTCAGCATGGGCTGAGGTAGAACTAAAAAACCCATGCAGCAATGCTGGTATCCCTGAACTGGTGTGTGTGAAACAAGAGCACAATGCAAGGCACAGGGTGAAAAAGTAGAGCTGGAGTCTGGAAAAATGGCCCAGCCTACCAAGAGAACAGGGAAGTCAGTTGGGAAACCCAACTGCAACACAGCAAAAGAAAGGGAACCTCTCTTCTCAGGAAGAAGTTCTGCCCTCTGAGGGAACTGAGCCTTTGGAGCTTGAACCTTACCAGGTTGAGCTCTTAGGCCCAGGGGGACCCTCCAGGGAGGAGCTGTGTAAGGGACAAGAAACCTGTCCCTCTCTTGAAGGCCTTAGGCAGCAAGCTGCTGAAGAGTCCCAAAGGCAAGAAAAATGGAACCCATAGGGTCTATTGGGGAGGATGGACTCCTGTACACTGAGGCCAGAGACCCCAAACTGGTGCCACTAGGAGAGTGGTAGTGCCTCAGCTGTTCAGAGAGTTCATCCTAACATTGGCCCATGACATTCCCCTTGCTGGGACATTTGGGACAAACCAAGACGTGGGAGAGGTTAGTCAACCACTTCTACTGGCCCAATATGTCCAACATGGTTAAGGAGTTTTGCCTCTCCCCACCTGTCAAGCCAGTGGTAAGACAGGTGGGCATCCAAAGGCCCCCCTCATTCCACTTCCAGTGGTGGGGGTTCCCTTTGAAAGAGTGGGTGTGGACATAGTTGGTCCACTGGAACCTCCCACAGCCTCAGGAAATATGTATATCCTGGTAGTAGTGGATCATGCTACCAGGTATCCTGAAGCTATTCCCCTTAGGTCGACTACTGCCCCTGCAGTAGCCAAGGCCCTCATTGGTATCTTTACCAGAGTGGGTTTCCCTAAGGAGGTGGTGTCTGACAGAGGTACCAACTTCATGTCAGCATACCTAAAGCACATGTGGAATGAGTGTGGAGTGACTTATAAATTCACTACACCATACCATCCACAAACTAATGGCTTGGTTGAGAGATTCAACAAGACATTAAAAGGCATGATCATGGGGCTCCCAGAAAAGCTCAAAAGGAGATGGGATGTCCTCTTGCCATGTCTGCTTTTCGCTTACAGAGAGGTGCCACAGAAGGGAGTAGGATTCTCACCCTTTGAACTTCTGTGTGGTCATCCTGTAAGGGGACCACTTGCCCTTGTTAAAGAAGGCTGGGAGAGACCTCTCCACGAGCCTAAACAGGACATAGTGGACTATGTACTTGGCCTTCGCTCTAGAATGGCAGAGTACATGGAAAAGGCAACCAAAAACCTTGAGGCCAGCCAACAGCTCCAGAAGTTTTGGTATGACCAAAAGGCTGCACTGGTTGAGTTCCAACCAGGGCAGAAAGTCTGGGTTCTGGAGCCTGTGGCTCCCAGGGCACTCCAGGACAAATGGAGTGGCCCTTACCCAATACTAGAAAGGAAGAGTCAGGTCACCTACCTGGTGGACCTGGGCACAAGCAGGAGCCCCAAGAGGGTGATCCATGTGAACCGCCTTAAGCTCTTCCATGACAGGGCTGATGTGAATCTGTTGATGGTAACAGATGAGGATCAGGAGGCAGAGAGTGAACCTCTCCCTGATCTTTTGTCATCAGACCCAAAAGATGGCACAGTAGATGGAGTGATCTACTCAGACACCCTCTCTGGCCAACAGCAAGCTGATTGTAGGAGAGTCCTACAACAGTTTCCTGAACTCTTCTCCTTAACCCCTGGTCAGACACACCTGTGTACCCATGATGTGGACACAGGAGACAGCATGCCTGTCAAGAACAAAATCTTTAGACAGTCTGACCATGTTAAGGAAAGCATCAAGGTGGAAGTCCACAAGATGCTGGAATTGGGAGTGATTGAGCGCTCTGACAGCCCCTGGGCTAGCCCAGTGGTCTTAGTCCCCAAACCTCACACCAAAGATGGAAAGAAAGAGATGAGGTTTTGTGTGGACTACAGAGGGCTCAATTCTGTCACCAAGACAGATGCTCATCCAATTCCAAGAGCTGATGAGCTCATAGACAAATTAGGTGCTGCCAAATTCCTAAGTACCTTTGACTTGACAGCAGGGTACTGGCAAATAAAAATGGCACCTGGAGCAAAAGAGAAAACAGCATTCTCCACACCTGATGGGCATTATCAGTTTACTGTTATGCCCTTTGGTTTAAAGAATGCCCCTGCCACCTTCCAAAGGTTGGTGAATCAAGTCCTTGCTGGCTTGGAGTCCTTTAGCACAGCTTATCTTGATGATATTGCTGTCTTCAGCTCCACCTGGCAGGATCACCTGGTCCACCTGAAGAAGGTTTTGAAGGCTCTGCAATCTGCAGGCCTCTCTATCAAGGCATCCAAATGCCAGATAGGGCAGGGAACTGTGGTTTACTTGGGCCACCTTGTAGGTGGAGGCCAAGTTCAGCCACTCCAACCCAAGATCCAGACTATTCTGGACTGGGTAGCTCCAAAAACCCAGACTCAAGTCAGGGCATTCCTTGGCTTGACTGGGTATTACAGGAGGTTTGTGAAGGGATATGGATCCATTGTGACAGCCCTCACTGAACTCACCTCCAAGAAAATGCCCAAGAAAGTAAACTGGACTGTGGAATGCCAACAGGCCTTTGACACCCTGAAACAGGCAATGTGCTCAGCACCAGTTCTAAAAGCTCCAGATTATTCTAAGCAGTTCATTGTGCAGACTGATGCCTCTGAACATGGGATAGGGGCAGTTTTGTCCCAAACAAATGATGATGGCCTTGACCAGCCTGTTGCTTTCATTAGCAGGAGGTTACTCCCCAGGGAGCAACGTTGGAGTGCCATTGAGAGGGAGGCCTTTGCTGTGGTTTGGTCCCTGAAGAAGCTGAGACCATACCTCTTTGGGACTCACTTCCTAGTTCAAACTGACCACAGACCTCTCAAATGGCTGATGCAAATGAAAGGTGAAAATCCTAAACTGTTGAGGTGGTCCATCTCCCTACAGGGAATGGACTTTATAGTGGAACACAGACCTGGGACTGCCCATGCCAATGCAGATGGCCTTTCCAGGTTCTTCCACTTAGAAAATGAAGACTCTCTTGGGAAAGGTTAGTCTCATCCTCTTTCGTTTGGGGGGGGGGGTTGTGTAAGGAAATGCCTCCTTGGCATGGTTGCCCCCTGACTTTTTGCCTTTGCTGATGCTATGTTTACAATTGAAAGTGTGCTGAGGCCTGCTAACCAGGCCCCAGCACCAGTGTTCTTTCCCTAACCTGTACTTTTGTATCCACAATTGGCAGACCCTGGCATCCAGATAAGTCCCTTGTAACTGGTACTTCTAGTACCAAGGGCCCTGATGCCAAGGAAGGTCTCTAAGGGCTGCAGCATGTCTTATGCCACCCTGGAGACCTCTCACTCAGCACAGACACACTGCTTGCCAGCTTGTGTGTGCTAGTGAGGACAAAACGAGTAAGTCGACATGGCACTCCCCTCAGGGTGCCATGCCAGCCTCTCACTGCCTATGCAGTATAGGTAAGCCACCCCTCTAGCAGGCCTTACAGCCCTAAGGCAGGGTGCACTATACCATAGGTGAGGGTACCAGTGCATGAGCATGGTACCCCTACAGTGTCTAAACAAAACCTTAGACATTGTAAGTGCAGGGTAGCCATAAGAGTATATGGTCTGGGAGTTTGTCAAACACGAACTCCACAGCACCATAATGGCTACACTGAAAACTGGGAAGTTTGGTATCAAACTTCTCAGCACAATAAATGCACACTGATGCCAGTGTACATTTTATTGTAAAATACACCACAGAGGGCACCTTAGAGGTGCCCCCTGAAACTTAACCGACTATCTGTGTAGGCTGACTAGTTTTAGCAGCCTGCCACAAACCGAGACATGTTGCTGGCCCCATGGGGAGAGTGCCTTTGTCACTCTGAGGCCAGTAACAAAGCCTGCACTGGGTGGAGATGCTAACACCTCTCCCAGGCAGGAATTGTCACACCTGGCGGTGAGCCTCAAAGGCTCACCTCCTTTGTGCCAACCCAGCAGGACACTCCAGCTAGTGGAGTTGCCCGCCCCCTCCGGCCAGGCCCCACTTTTGGCGGCAAGGCCGGAGAAAATAATGAGAAAAACAAGGAGGAGTCACTGGCCAGTCAGGACAGCCCCTAAGGTGTCCTGAGCTGAAGTGACTCTAACTTTTAGAAATCCTCCATCTTGCAGATGGAGGATTCCCCCAATAGGGTTAGGATTGTGACCCCCTCCCCTTGGGAGGAGGCACAAAAAGGGTGTACCCACCCTCAGGGCTAGTAGCCATTGGCTACTAACCCCCCAGACCTAAACACGCCCTTAAATTTAGTATTTAAGGGCTACCCTGAACCCTAGAAAATTAGATTCCTGCAACTACAAGAAGAAGGACTGCCCAGCTGAAAACCCCTGCAGCGGAAGACCAGAAGACGACAACTGCCTTGGCTCCAGAAACTCACCGGCCTGTCTCCTGCCTTCCAAAGATCCTGCTCCAGCGACGCCTTCCAAAGGGACCAGCGACCTCGACATCCTCTGAGGACTGCCCCTGCTTCGAAAAGACAAGAAACTCCCGAGGACAGCGGACCTGCTCCAAGAAAAGCTGCAACTTTGTTTCCAGCAGCTTTAAAGAACCCTGCAAGCTCCCCGCAAGAAGCGTGAGACTTGCAACACTGCACCCGGCGACCCCGACTCGGCTGGTGGCGATCCAACACCTCAGGAGGGACCCCAGGACTACTCTGATACTGTGAGTACCAAAACCTGTCCCCCCTGAGCCCCCACAGCGCCGCCTGCAGAGGGAATCCCGAGGCTTCCCCTGACCGCGACTCTTTGAACCTAAAGTCCCGACGCCTGGGAGAGACCCTGCACCCGCAGCCCCCAGGACCTGAAGGACCGGACTTTCACTGGAGAAGTGACCCCCAGGAGTCCCTCTCCCTTGCCCAAGTGGAGGTTTCCCCGAGGAATCCCCCCCTTGCCTGCCTGCAGCGCTGAAGAGATCCCGAGATCTCTCATAGACTAACATTGAAAACCCGACGCTTGTTTCTACACTGCACCCGGCCGCCCCCGCGCTGCTGAGGGTGAAATTTCTGTGTGGACTTGTGTCCCCCGCGGTGCCCTACAAAACCCCCCCTGGTCTGCCCTCCGAAGACGCGGGTACTTACCTGCAAGCAGACCGGAACCGGGGCACCCCCTTCTCTCCATTCTAGCCTATGTGTTTTGGGCACCACTTTGAACTCTGCACCTGACCGGCCCTGAGCTGCTGGTGTGGTGACTTTGGGGTTGCTCTGAACCCCCAACGGTGGGCTACCTTGGACCAAGAACTGAACCCTGTAAGTGTCTTACTTACCTGGTAAAACTAACCAAAACTTACCTCCCCCAGGAACTGTGAAAATTGCACTGTGTCCACTTTTAAAACAGCTATTTGTCAATAACTTGAAAAGTATACATGCAATTTTGATGATTGGAAGTTCCTAAAGTACTTACCTGCAATACCTTTCGAATGAGATATTACATGTAGAATTTGAACCTGTGGTTCTTAAAATAAACTAAGAAAAGATATTTTTCTATATAAAAACCTATTGGCTGGATTTGCCTCTGAGTGTGTGTACCTCATTTATTGTCTATGTGTATGTGCAACAAATGCTTAACACTACTCCTTGGATAAGCCTACTGCTCGACCACACTACCACAAAATAGAGCATTAGTATTATCTATTTTTACCACTATTTTACCTCTAAGGGGAACCCTTGGACTCTGTGTATGCTATTCCTTACTTTGAAATAGCACATACAGAGCCAACTTCCTACATTGGTGGATCAGCGGTGGGGTACAAGACTTTGCATTTGCTGGACTACTCAGCCAATACCTGATCACACGACAAATTCCAAAATTGTCATTAGAAATTGATTTTTGCAATTTGAAAAGTTTTCTAAATTCTTAAAAGACCTGCTAGGGCCTTGTGTTAGATCCTGTTTAGCATTTCTTTTAGAGTTTAAAAGTTTGTAAAAGTTTGAATTAGATTCTAGAACCAGTTGTAGATTCTTAAAAAGTATTCCAACTTTTAGAAGCAAAATGTCTAGCACAGATGTGACTGTGGTGGAACTCGACACCACACCTTACCTCCATCTTAAGATGAGGGAGCTAAGGTCACTCTGTAAAATAAAGAAAATAACAATGGGCCCCAAACCTACCAAAATACAGCTCCAGGAGCTTTTGGCAGAGTTTGAAAAGGCCAACCCCTCTGAGGGTGGCAACTCAGAGGAAGAGGATAGTGACTTGGAGGAAAATTCCCCCCTACCAATCCTATCTAGGGAGAACAGGGTCCCTCAAACCCTGACTCCAAAAATAATAGTCAGAGATGCTGGTTCCCGTACAGGAGAGACCAACACCTCTGAAATCACTGAGGATAGCCCCAGTGAAGAGGACATCCAGTTAGCCAGGATGGCCAAAAGATTGGCTTTGGAAAGACAGATCCTAGCCATAGAGAGGGAAAGACAAGAGATGGGCCTAGGACCCATCAATGGTGGCAGCAACATAAATAGGGTCAGAGATTCTCCTGACATGTTGAAAATCCCCAAAGGGATTGTAACTAAATATGAAGATGGTGATGACATCACCAAATGGTTCACAGCTTTTGAGAGGGCTTGTGTAACCAGAAAAGTGAACAGATCTCACTGGGGTGCTCTCCTTTGGGAAATGTTCACAGGAAAGTGTAGGGATAGACTCCTCACACTCTCTGGACAAGATGCAGAATCTTATGACCTCATGAAGGGTACCCTGATTGAGGGCTTTGGATTCTCCACTGAGGAGTACAGGATTAGGTTCAGGGGGGCTCAAAAATCCTCGAGCCAGACCTGGGTTGACTTTGTTGACTACTCAGTGAAAACACTAGATGGTTGGATTCAAGGCAGTGGTGTAAGTAATTATGATGGGCTGTACAATTTATTTGTGAAAGAACACCTGTTAAGTAATTGTTTCAATGATAAACTGCATCAGCATCTGGTAGACCTAGGACCAATTTCTCCCCAAGAATTGGGAAAGAAGGCGGACCATTGGGTCAAGACAAGGGTGTCCAAGACTTCAACAGGGGGTGACCAAAAGAAAGGGGTCACAAAGACTCCCCAGGGGAAGGGTGATGAGACAACCAAAACTAAAAATAGTAAAGAGTCTTCTACAGGCCCCCAAAAACCTGCACAGGAGGGTGGGCCCAGAGCCTCTTCACAAAACAATGGGTACAAGGGTAAAAACTTTGATCCCAAAAAGGCCTGGTGTCATAGCTGTAAACAGCATGGACACCAAACTGGAGACAAGGCCTGTCCCAAGAAAGGTTCCACTCCAAACTCCCATCCAGGTAACACTGGTATGGCTAGTCTCCAAGTGGGATCAACAGTGTGCCCAGAGCAAATCAGGGTCCACACTGAAGCTACTCTAGTTTCTGAGGGTGGGGTGGATTTAGCCACACTAGCTGTCTGGCCGCCTAACATGCAAAAATACAGACAGCAACTCTTAATTAATGGGACTAGAATAGAGGGCCTGAGGGATACAGGTGCCAGTGTCACCATGGTGACAGAGAAACTGGTTTCCCCTGGCCAATACCTGACTGGAAAAACTTACACAGTCACCAACGCTGACAATCAGAGAAAAGTACATCCCATGGCAATGGTTACTTTAGAATGGGGAGGGGTCAATGGCCTGAAACAGGTGGTGGTCTCCTCAAATATCCCAGTGGACTGTCTGCTTGGAAATGACCTGGAGTCCTCAGCATGGGCTGAGGTAGAACTAAAAACCCATGCAGCAATGCTGGGTATCCCTGAACTGGTGTGTGTGAAAACAAGAGCACAATGCAAGGCACAGGGTGAAAAAGTAGAGCTGGAGTCTGGAAAAATGGCCCAGCCTACCAAGAGAACAGGGAAGTCAGTTGGGAAACCAACTGCAACACAGCAAAAGAAAGGGAACCTCTCTTCTCAGGAAGAAGTTCTGCCCTCTGAGGGAACTGAGCCTTTGGAGCTTGAACCTTACCAGGTTGAGCTCTTAGGCCCAGGGGGACCCTCCAGGGAGGAGCTGTGTAAGGGACAAGAAACCTGTCCCTCTCTTGAAGGCCTTAGGCAGCAAGCTGCTGAAGAGTCCAAAGGCAAGAAAAATGGAACCCATAGGGTCTATTGGGAGGATGGACTCCTGTACACTGAGGCCAGAGACCCCAAACCTGGTGCCACTAGGAGAGTGGTAGTGCCTCAGCTGTTCAGAGAGTTCATCCTAACATTGGCCCATGACATTCCCCTTGCTGGACATTTGGGACAAACCAAGACGTGGGAGAGGTTAGTCAACCACTTCTACTGGCCCAATATGTCCAACATGGTTAAGGAGTTTTGCCTCTCCTGCCCCACCTGTCAAGCCAGTGGTAAGACAGGTGGGCATCCAAAGGCCCCCCTCATTCCACTTCCAGTGGTGGGGGTTCCCTTTGAAAGAGTGGGTGTGGACATAGTTGGTCCACTGGAACCTCCCACAGCCTCAGGAAATATGTATATCCTGGTAGTAGTGGATCATGCTACCAGGTATCCTGAAGCTATTCCCCTTAGGTCGACTACTGCCCCTGCAGTAGCCAAGGCCCTCATTGGTATCTTTACCAGAGTGGGTTTCCCTAAGGAGGTGGTGTCTGACAGAGGTACCAACTTCATGTCAGCATACCTAAAGCACATGTGGAATGAGTGTGGAGTGACTTATAAATTCACTACACCATACCATCCACAAACTAATGGCTTGGTTGAGAGATTCAACAAGACATTAAAAGGCATGATCATGGGGCTCCCAGAAAAGCTCAAAAGGAGATGGGATGTCCTCTTGCCATGTCTGCTTTTCGCTTACAGAGAGGTGCCACAGAAGGGAGTAGGATTCTCACCCTTTGAACTTCTGTGTGGTCATCCTGTAAGGGGACCACTTGCCCTTGTTAAAGAAGGCTGGGAGAGACCTCTCCACGAGCCTAAACAGGACATAGTGGACTATGTACTTGGCCTTCGCTCTAGAATGGCAGAGTACATGGAAAAGGCAACCAAAAACCTTGAGGCCAGCCAACAGCTCCAGAAGTTTTGGTATGACCAAAAGGCTGCACTGGTTGAGTTCCAACCAGGGCAGAAAGTCTGGGTTCTGGAGCCTGTGGCTCCCAGGGCACTCCAGGACAAATGGAGTGGCCCTTACCCAGTACTAGAAAGGAAGAGTCAGGTCACCTACCTGGTGGACCTGGGCACAAGCAGGAGCCCCAAGAGGGTGATCCATGTGAACCGCCTTAAGCTCTTCCATGACAGGGCTGATGTGAATCTGTTGATGGTAACAGATGAGGATCAGGAGGCAGAGAGTGAACCTCTCCCTGATCTTTTGTCATCAGACCCAAAAGATGGCACAGTAGATGGAGTGATCTACTCAGACACCCTCTCTGGCCAACAGCAAGCTGATTGTAGGAGAGTCCTACAACAGTTTCCTGAACTCTTCTCCTTAACCCCTGGTCAGACACACCTGTGTACCCATGATGTGGACACAGGAGACAGCATGCCTGTCAAGAACAAAATCTTTAGACAGTCTGACCATGTTAAGGAAAGCATCAAGGTGGAAGTCCACAAGATGCTGGAATTGGGAGTGATTGAGCGCTCTGACAGCCCCTGGGCTAGCCCAGTGGTCTTAGTCCCCAAACCTCACACCAAAGATGGAAAGAAAGAGATGAGGTTTTGTGTGGACTACAGAGGGCTCAATTCTGTCACCAAGACAGATGCTCATCCAATTCCAAGAGCTGATGAGCTCATAGACAAATTAGGTGCTGCCAAATTCCTAAGTACCTTTGACTTGACAGCAGGGTACTGGCAAATAAAAATGGCACCTGGAGCAAAAGAGAAAACAGCATTCTCCACACCTGATGGGCATTATCAGTTTACTGTTATGCCCTTTGGTTTAAAGAATGCCCCTGCCACCTTCCAAAGGTTGGTGAATCAAGTCCTTGCTGGCTTGGAGTCCTTTAGCACAGCTTATCTTGATGATATTGCTGTCTTCAGCTCCACCTGGCAGGATCACCTGGTCCACCTGAAGAAGGTTTTGAAGGCTCTGCAATCTGCAGGCCTCTCTATCAAGGCATCCAAATGCCAGATAGGGCAGGGAACTGTGGTTTACTTGGGCCACCTTGTAGGTGGAGGCCAAGTTCAGCCACTCCAACCCAAGATCCAGACTATTCTGGACTGGGTAGCTCCAAAAACCCAGACTCAAGTCAGGGCATTCCTTGGCTTGACTGGGTATTACAGGAGGTTTGTGAAGGGATATGGATCCATTGTGACAGCCCTCACTGAACTCACCTCCAAGAAAATGCCCAAGAAAGTAAACTGGACTGTGGAATGCCAACAGGCCTTTGACACCCTGAAACAGGCAATGTGCTCAGCACCAGTTCTAAAAGCTCCAGATTATTCTAAGCAGTTCATTGTGCAGACTGATGCCTCTGAACATGGGATAGGGGCAGTTTTGTCCCAAACAAATGATGATGGCCTTGACCAGCCTGTTGCTTTCATTAGCAGGAGGTTACTCCCCAGGGAGCAACGTTGGAGTGCCATTGAGAGGGAGGCCTTTGCTGTGGTTTGGTCCCTGAAGAAGCTGAGACCATACCTCTTTGGGACTCACTTCCTAGTTCAAACTGACCACAGACCTCTCAAATGGCTGATGCAAATGAAAGGTGAAAATCCTAAACTGTTGAGGTGGTCCATCTCCCTACAGGGAATGGACTTTATAGTGGAACACAGACCTGGGACTGCCCATGCCAATGCAGATGGCCTTTCCAGGTTCTTCCACTTAGAAAATGAAGACTCTCTTGGGAAAGGTTAGTCTCATCCTCTTTCGTTTGGGGGGGGGGTTGTGTAAGGAAATGCCTCCTTGGCATGGTTGCCCCCTGACTTTTTGCCTTTGCTGATGCTATGTTTACAATTGAAAGTGTGCTGAGGCCTGCTAACCAGGCCCCAGCACCAGTGTTCTTTCCCTAACCTGTACTTTTGTATCCACAATTGGCAGACCCTGGCATCCAGATAAGTCCCTTGTAACTGGTACTTCTAGTACCAAGGGCCCTGATGCCAAGGAAGGTCTCTAAGGGCTGCAGCATGTCTTATGCCACCCTGGAGACCTCTCACTCAGCACAGACACACTGCTTGCCAGCTTGTGTGTGCTAGTGAGGACAAAACGAGTAAGTCGACATGGCACTCCCCTCAGGGTGCCATGCCAGCCTCTCACTGCCTATGCAGTATAGGTAAGCCACCCCTCTAGCAGGCCTTACAGCCCTAAGGCAGGGTGCACTATACCATAGGTGAGGGTACCAGTGCATGAGCATGGTACCCCTACAGTGTCTAAACAAAACCTTAGACATTGTAAGTGCAGGGTAGCCATAAGAGTATATGGTCTGGGAGTTTGTCAAACACGAACTCCACAGCACCATAATGGCTACACTGAAAACTGGGAAGTTTGGTATCAAACTTCTCAGCACAATAAATGCACACTGATGCCAGTGTACATTTTATTGTAAAATACACCACAGAGGGCACCTTAGAGGTGCCCCCTGAAACTTAACCGACTATCTGTGTAGGCTGACTAGTTTTAGCAGCCTGCCACAAACCGAGACATGTTGCTGGCCCCATGGGGAGAGTGCCTTTGTCACTCTGAGGCCAGTAACAAAGCCTGCACTGGGTGGAGATGCTAACACCTCTCCCAGGCAGGAATTGTCACACCTGGCGGTGAGCCTCAAAGGCTCACCTCCTTTGTGCCAACCCAGCAGGACACTCCAGCTAGTGGAGTTGCCCGCCCCCTCCGGCCAGGCCCCACTTTTGGCGGCAAGGCCGGAGAAAATAATGAGAAAAACAAGGAGGAGTCACTGGCCAGTCAGGACAGCCCCTAAGGTGTCCTGAGCTGAAGTGACTCTAACTTTTAGAAATCCTCCATCTTGCAGATGGAGGATTCCCCCAATAGGGTTAGGATTGTGACCCCCTCCCCTTGGGAGGAGGCACAAAAAGGGTGTACCCACCCTCAGGGCTAGTAGCCATTGGCTACTAACCCCCCAGACCTAAACACGCCCTTAAATTTAGTATTTAAGGGCTACCCTGAACCCTAGAAAATTAGATTCCTGCAACTACAAGAAGAAGGACTGCCCAGCTGAAAACCCCTGCAGCGGAAGACCAGAAGACGACAACTGCCTTGGCTCCAGAAACTCACCGGCCTGTCTCCTGCCTTCCAAAGATCCTGCTCCAGCGACGCCTTCCAAAGGGACCAGCGACCTCGACATCCTCTGAGGACTGCCCCTGCTTCGAAAAGACAAGAAACTCCCGAGGACAGCGGACCTGCTCCAAGAAAAGCTGCAACTTTGTTTCCAGCAGCTTTAAAGAACCCTGCAAGCTCCCCGCAAGAAGCGTGAGACTTGCAACACTGCACCCGGCGACCCCGACTCGGCTGGTGGCGATCCAACACCTCAGGAGGGACCCCAGGACTACTCTGATACTGTGAGTACCAAAACCTGTCCCCCCTGAGCCCCCACAGCGCCGCCTGCAGAGGGAATCCCGAGGCTTCCCCTGACCGCGACTCTTTGAACCTAAAGTCCCGACGCCTGGGAGAGACCCTGCACCCGCAGCCCCCAGGACCTGAAGGACCGGACTTTCACTGGAGAAGTGACCCCCAGGAGTCCCTCTCCCTTGCCCAAGTGGAGGTTTCCCCGAGGAATCCCCCCCTTGCCTGCCTGCAGCGCTGAAGAGATCCCGAGATCTCTCATAGACTAACATTGAAAACCCGACGCTTGTTTCTACACTGCACCCGGCCGCCCCCGCGCTGCTGAGGGTGAAATTTCTGTGTGGACTTGTGTCCCCCGCGGTGCCCTACAAAACCCCCCCTGGTCTGCCCTCCGAAGACGCGGGTACTTACCTGCAAGCAGACCGGAACCGGGGCACCCCCTTCTCTCCATTCTAGCCTATGTGTTTTGGGCACCACTTTGAACTCTGCACCTGACCGGCCCTGAGCTGCTGGTGTGGTGACTTTGGGGTTGCTCTGAACCCCCAACGGTGGGCTACCTTGGACCAAGAACTGAACCCTGTAAGTGTCTTACTTACCTGGTAAAACTAACCAAAACTTACCTCCCCCAGGAACTGTGAAAATTGCACTAAGTGTCCACTTTTAAAACAGCTATTTGTCAATAACTTGAAAAGTATACATGCAATTTTGATGATTGGAAGTTCCTAAAGTACTTACCTGCAATACCTTTCGAATGAGATATTACATGTAGAATTTGAACCTGTGGTTCTTAAAATAAACTAAGAAAAGATATTTTTCTATATAAAAACCTATTGGCTGGATTTGCCTCTGAGTGTGTGTACCTCATTTATTGTCTATGTGTATGTGCAACAAATGCTTAACACTACTCCTTGGATAAGCCTACTGCTCGACCACACTACCACAAAATAGAGCATTAGTATTATCTATTTTTACCACTATTTTACCTCTAAGGGGAACCCTTGGACTCTGTGTATGCTATTCCTTACTTTGAAATAGCACATACAGAGCCAACTTCCTACATTGGTGGATCAGCGGTGGGGTACAAGACTTTGCATTTGCTGGACTACTCAGCCAATACCTGATCACACGACAAATTCCAAAATTGTCATTAGAAATTGATTTTTGCAATTTGAAAAGTTTTCTAAATTCTTAAAAGACCTGCTAGGGCCTTGTGTTAGATCCTGTTTAGCATTTCTTTTAGAGTTTAAAAGTTTGTAAAAGTTTGAATTAGATTCTAGAACCAGTTGTAGATTCTTAAAAAGTATTCCAACTTTTAGAAGCAAAATGTCTAGCACAGATGTGACTGTGGTGGAACTCGACACCACACCTTACCTCCATCTTAAGATGAGGGAGCTAAGGTCACTCTGTAAAATAAAGAAAATAACAATGGGCCCCAAACCTACCAAAATACAGCTCCAGGAGCTTTTGGCAGAGTTTGAAAAGGCCAACCCCTCTGAGGGTGGCAACTCAGAGGAAGAGGATAGTGACTTGGAGGAAAATTCCCCCCTACCAATCCTATCTAGGGAGAACAGGGTCCCTCAAACCCTGACTCCAAAAATAATAGTCAGAGATGCTGGTTCCCGTACAGGAGAGACCAACACCTCTGAAATCACTGAGGATAGCCCCAGTGAAGAGGACATCCAGTTAGCCAGGATGGCCAAAAGATTGGCTTTGGAAAGACAGATCCTAGCCATAGAGAGGGAAAGACAAGAGATGGGCCTAGGACCCATCAATGGTGGCAGCAACATAAATAGGGTCAGAGATTCTCCTGACATGTTGAAAATCCCCAAAGGGATTGTAACTAAATATGAAGATGGTGATGACATCACCAAATGGTTCACAGCTTTTGAGAGGGCTTGTGTAACCAGAAAAGTGAACAGATCTCACTGGGGTGCTCTCCTTTGGGAAATGTTCACAGGAAAGTGTAGGGATAGACTCCTCACACTCTCTGGACAAGATGCAGAATCTTATGACCTCATGAAGGGTACCCTGATTGAGGGCTTTGGATTCTCCACTGAGGAGTACAGGATTAGGTTCAGGGGGGCTCAAAAATCCTCGAGCCAGACCTGGGTTGACTTTGTTGACTACTCAGTGAAAACACTAGATGGTTGGATTCAAGGCAGTGGTGTAAGTAATTATGATGGGCTGTACAATTTATTTGTGAAAGAACACCTGTTAAGTAATTGTTTCAATGATAAACTGCATCAGCATCTGGTAGACCTAGGACCAATTTCTCCCCAAGAATTGGGAAAGAAGGCGGACCATTGGGTCAAGACAAGGGTGTCCAAGACTTCAACAGGGGGTGACCAAAAGAAAGGGGTCACAAAGACTCCCCAGGGGAAGGGTGATGAGACAACCAAAACTAAAAATAGTAAAGAGTCTTCTACAGGCCCCCAAAAACCTGCACAGGAGGGTGGGCCCAGAGCCTCTTCACAAAACAATGGGTACAAGGGTAAAAACTTTGATCCCAAAAAGGCCTGGTGTCATAGCTGTAAACAGCATGGACACCAAACTGGAGACAAGGCCTGTCCCAAGAAAGGTTCCACTCCAAACTCCCATCCAGGTAACACTGGTATGGCTAGTCTCCAAGTGGGATCAACAGTGTGCCCAGAGCAAATCAGGGTCCACACTGAAGCTACTCTAGTTTCTGAGGGTGGGGTGGATTTAGCCACACTAGCTGTCTGGCCGCCTAACATGCAAAAATACAGACAGCAACTCTTAATTAATGGGACTAGAATAGAGGGCCTGAGGGATACAGGTGCCAGTGTCACCATGGTGACAGAGAAACTGGTTTCCCCTGGCCAATACCTGACTGGAAAAACTTACACAGTCACCAACGCTGACAATCAGAGAAAAGTACATCCCATGGCAATGGTTACTTTAGAATGGGGAGGGGTCAATGGCCTGAAACAGGTGGTGGTCTCCTCAAATATCCCAGTGGACTGTCTGCTTGGAAATGACCTGGAGTCCTCAGCATGGGCTGAGGTAGAACTAAAAACCCATGCAGCAATGCTGGGTATCCCTGAACTGGTGTGTGTGAAAACAAGAGCACAATGCAAGGCACAGGGTGAAAAAGTAGAGCTGGAGTCTGGAAAAATGGCCCAGCCTACCAAGAGAACAGGGAAGTCAGTTGGGAAACCAACTGCAACACAGCAAAAGAAAGGGAACCTCTCTTCTCAGGAAGAAGTTCTGCCCTCTGAGGGAACTGAGCCTTTGGAGCTTGAACCTTACCAGGTTGAGCTCTTAGGCCCAGGGGGACCCTCCAGGGAGGAGCTGTGTAAGGGACAAGAAACCTGTCCCTCTCTTGAAGGCCTTAGGCAGCAAGCTGCTGAAGAGTCCAAAGGCAAGAAAAATGGAACCCATAGGGTCTATTGGGAGGATGGACTCCTGTACACTGAGGCCAGAGACCCCAAACCTGGTGCCACTAGGAGAGTGGTAGTGCCTCAGCTGTTCAGAGAGTTCATCCTAACATTGGCCCATGACATTCCCCTTGCTGGACATTTGGGACAAACCAAGACGTGGGAGAGGTTAGTCAACCACTTCTACTGGCCCAATATGTCCAACATGGTTAAGGAGTTTTGCCTCTCCTGCCCCACCTGTCAAGCCAGTGGTAAGACAGGTGGGCATCCAAAGGCCCCCCTCATTCCACTTCCAGTGGTGGGGGTTCCCTTTGAAAGAGTGGGTGTGGACATAGTTGGTCCACTGGAACCTCCCACAGCCTCAGGAAATATGTATATCCTGGTAGTAGTGGATCATGCTACCAGGTATCCTGAAGCTATTCCCCTTAGGTCGACTACTGCCCCTGCAGTAGCCAAGGCCCTCATTGGTATCTTTACCAGAGTGGGTTTCCCTAAGGAGGTGGTGTCTGACAGAGGTACCAACTTCATGTCAGCATACCTAAAGCACATGTGGAATGAGTGTGGAGTGACTTATAAATTCACTACACCATACCATCCACAAACTAATGGCTTGGTTGAGAGATTCAACAAGACATTAAAAGGCATGATCATGGGGCTCCCAGAAAAGCTCAAAAGGAGATGGGATGTCCTCTTGCCATGTCTGCTTTTCGCTTACAGAGAGGTGCCACAGAAGGGAGTAGGATTCTCACCCTTTGAACTTCTGTGTGGTCATCCTGTAAGGGGACCACTTGCCCTTGTTAAAGAAGGCTGGGAGAGACCTCTCCACGAGCCTAAACAGGACATAGTGGACTATGTACTTGGCCTTCGCTCTAGAATGGCAGAGTACATGGAAAAGGCAACCAAAAACCTTGAGGCCAGCCAACAGCTCCAGAAGTTTTGGTATGACCAAAAGGCTGCACTGGTTGAGTTCCAACCAGGGCAGAAAGTCTGGGTTCTGGAGCCTGTGGCTCCCAGGGCACTCCAGGACAAATGGAGTGGCCCTTACCCAGTACTAGAAAGGAAGAGTCAGGTCACCTACCTGGTGGACCTGGGCACAAGCAGGAGCCCCAAGAGGGTGATCCATGTGAACCGCCTTAAGCTCTTCCATGACAGGGCTGATGTGAATCTGTTGATGGTAACAGATGAGGATCAGGAGGCAGAGAGTGAACCTCTCCCTGATCTTTTGTCATCAGACCCAAAAGATGGCACAGTAGATGGAGTGATCTACTCAGACACCCTCTCTGGCCAACAGCAAGCTGATTGTAGGAGAGTCCTACAACAGTTTCCTGAACTCTTCTCCTTAACCCCTGGTCAGACACACCTGTGTACCCATGATGTGGACACAGGAGACAGCATGCCTGTCAAGAACAAAATCTTTAGACAGTCTGACCATGTTAAGGAAAGCATCAAGGTGGAAGTCCACAAGATGCTGGAATTGGGAGTGATTGAGCGCTCTGACAGCCCCTGGGCTAGCCCAGTGGTCTTAGTCCCCAAACCTCACACCAAAGATGGAAAGAAAGAGATGAGGTTTTGTGTGGACTACAGAGGGCTCAATTCTGTCACCAAGACAGATGCTCATCCAATTCCAAGAGCTGATGAGCTCATAGACAAATTAGGTGCTGCCAAATTCCTAAGTACCTTTGACTTGACAGCAGGGTACTGGCAAATAAAAATGGCACCTGGAGCAAAAGAGAAAACAGCATTCTCCACACCTGATGGGCATTATCAGTTTACTGTTATGCCCTTTGGTTTAAAGAATGCCCCTGCCACCTTCCAAAGGTTGGTGAATCAAGTCCTTGCTGGCTTGGAGTCCTTTAGCACAGCTTATCTTGATGATATTGCTGTCTTCAGCTCCACCTGGCAGGATCACCTGGTCCACCTGAAGAAGGTTTTGAAGGCTCTGCAATCTGCAGGCCTCTCTATCAAGGCATCCAAATGCCAGATAGGGCAGGGAACTGTGGTTTACTTGGGCCACCTTGTAGGTGGAGGCCAAGTTCAGCCACTCCAACCCAAGATCCAGACTATTCTGGACTGGGTAGCTCCAAAAACCCAGACTCAAGTCAGGGCATTCCTTGGCTTGACTGGGTATTACAGGAGGTTTGTGAAGGGATATGGATCCATTGTGACAGCCCTCACTGAACTCACCTCCAAGAAAATGCCCAAGAAAGTAAACTGGACTGTGGAATGCCAACAGGCCTTTGACACCCTGAAACAGGCAATGTGCTCAGCACCAGTTCTAAAAGCTCCAGATTATTCTAAGCAGTTCATTGTGCAGACTGATGCCTCTGAACATGGGATAGGGGCAGTTTTGTCCCAAACAAATGATGATGGCCTTGACCAGCCTGTTGCTTTCATTAGCAGGAGGTTACTCCCCAGGGAGCAACGTTGGAGTGCCATTGAGAGGGAGGCCTTTGCTGTGGTTTGGTCCCTGAAGAAGCTGAGACCATACCTCTTTGGGACTCACTTCCTAGTTCAAACTGACCACAGACCTCTCAAATGGCTGATGCAAATGAAAGGTGAAAATCCTAAACTGTTGAGGTGGTCCATCTCCCTACAGGGAATGGACTTTATAGTGGAACACAGACCTGGGACTGCCCATGCCAATGCAGATGGCCTTTCCAGGTTCTTCCACTTAGAAAATGAAGACTCTCTTGGGAAAGGTTAGTCTCATCCTCTTTCGTTTGGGGGGGGGGTTGTGTAAGGAAATGCCTCCTTGGCATGGTTGCCCCCTGACTTTTTGCCTTTGCTGATGCTATGTTTACAATTGAAAGTGTGCTGAGGCCTGCTAACCAGGCCCCAGCACCAGTGTTCTTTCCCTAACCTGTACTTTTGTATCCACAATTGGCAGACCCTGGCATCCAGATAAGTCCCTTGTAACTGGTACTTCTAGTACCAAGGGCCCTGATGCCAAGGAAGGTCTCTAAGGGCTGCAGCATGTCTTATGCCACCCTGGAGACCTCTCACTCAGCACAGACACACTGCTTGCCAGCTTGTGTGTGCTAGTGAGGACAAAACGAGTAAGTCGACATGGCACTCCCCTCAGGGTGCCATGCCAGCCTCTCACTGCCTATGCAGTATAGGTAAGCCACCCCTCTAGCAGGCCTTACAGCCCTAAGGCAGGGTGCACTATACCATAGGTGAGGGTACCAGTGCATGAGCATGGTACCCCTACAGTGTCTAAACAAAACCTTAGACATTGTAAGTGCAGGGTAGCCATAAGAGTATATGGTCTGGGAGTTTGTCAAACACGAACTCCACAGCACCATAATGGCTACACTGAAAACTGGGAAGTTTGGTATCAAACTTCTCAGCACAATAAATGCACACTGATGCCAGTGTACATTTTATTGTAAAATACACCACAGAGGGCACCTTAGAGGTGCCCCCTGAAACTTAACCGACTATCTGTGTAGGCTGACTAGTTTTAGCAGCCTGCCACAAACCGAGACATGTTGCTGGCCCCATGGGGAGAGTGCCTTTGTCACTCTGAGGCCAGTAACAAAGCCTGCACTGGGTGGAGATGCTAACACCTCTCCCAGGCAGGAATTGTCACACCTGGCGGTGAGCCTCAAAGGCTCACCTCCTTTGTGCCAACCCAGCAGGACACTCCAGCTAGTGGAGTTGCCCGCCCCCTCCGGCCAGGCCCCACTTTTGGCGGCAAGGCCGGAGAAAATAATGAGAAAAACAAGGAGGAGTCACTGGCCAGTCACGACAGCCCCTAAGGTGTCCTGAGCTGAAGTGACTCTAACTTTTAGAAATCCTCCATCTTGCAGATGGAGGATTCCCCCAATAGGGTTAGGATTGTGACCCCCTCCCCTTGGGAGGAGGCACAAAAAGGGTGTACCCACCCTCAGGGCTAGTAGCCATTGGCTACTAACCCCCCAGACCTAAACACGCCCTTAAATTTAGTATTTAAGGGCTACCCTGAACCCTAGAAAATTAGATTCCTGCAACTACAAGAAGAAGGACTGCCCAGCTGAAAACCCCTGCAGCGGAAGACCAGAAGACGACAACTGCCTTGGCTCCAGAAACTCACCGGCCTGTCTCCTGCCTTCCAAAGATCCTGCTCCAGCGACGCCTTCCAAAGGGACCAGCGACCTCGACATCCTCTGAGGACTGCCCCTGCTTCGAAAAGACAAGAAACTCCCGAGGACAGCGGACCTGCTCCAAGAAAAGCTGCAACTTTGTTTCCAGCAGCTTTAAAGAACCCTGCAAGCTCCCCGCAAGAAGCGTGAGACTTGCAACACTGCACCCGGCGACCCCGACTCGGCTGGTGGCGATCCAACACCTCAGGAGGGACCCCAGGACTACTCTGATACTGTGAGTACCAAAACCTGTCCCCCCTGAGCCCCCACAGCGCCGCCTGCAGAGGGAATCCCAAGGCTTCCCCTGACCGCGACTCTTTGAACCTAAAGTCCCGACGCCTGGGAGAGACCCTGCACCCGCAGCCCCCAGGACCTGAAGGACCGGACTTTCACTGGAGAAGTGACCCCCAGGAGTCCCTCTCCCTTGCCCAAGTGGAGGTTTCCCCGAGGAATCCCCCCCTTGCCTGCCTGCAGCGCTGAAGAGATCCCGAGATCTCTCATAGACTAACATTGAAAACCCGACGCTTGTTTCTACACTGCACCCGGCCGCCCCCGCGCTGCTGAGGGTGAAATTTCTGTGTGGACTTGTGTCCCCCGCGGTGCCCTACAAAACCCCCCCTGGTCTGCCCTCCGAAGACGCGGGTACTTACCTGCAAGCAGACCGGAACCGGGGCACCCCCTTCTCTCCATTCTAGCCTATGTGTTTTGGGCACCACTTTGAACTCTGCACCTGACCGGCCCTGAGCTGCTGGTGTGGTGACTTTGGGGTTGCTCTGAACCCCCAACGGTGGGCTACCTTGGACCAAGAACTGAACCCTGTAAGTGTCTTACTTACCTGGTAAAACTAACCAAAACTTACCTCCCCCAGGAACTGTGAAAATTGCACTAAGTGTCCACTTTTAAAACAGCTATTTGTCAATAACTTGAAAAGTATACATGCAATTTTGATGATTGGAAGTTCCTAAAGTACTTACCTGCAATACCTTTCGAATGAGATATTACATGTAGAATTTGAACCTGTGGTTCTTAAAATAAACTAAGAAAAGATATTTTTCTATATAAAAACCTATTGGCTGGATTTGCCTCTGAGTGTGTGTACCTCATTTATTGTCTATGTGTATGTGCAACAAATGCTTAACACTACTCCTTGGATAAGCCTACTGCTCGACCACACTACCACAAAATAGAGCATTAGTATTATCTATTTTTACCACTATTTTACCTCTAAGGGGAACCCTTGGACTCTGTGTATGCTATTCCTTACTTTGAAATAGCACATACAGAGCCAACTTCCTACATTGGTGGATCAGCGGTGGGGTACAAGACTTTGCATTTGCTGGACTACTCAGCCAATACCTGATCACACGACAAATTCCAAAATTGTCATTAGAAATTGATTTTTGCAATTTGAAAAGTTTTCTAAATTCTTAAAAGACCTGCTAGGGCCTTGTGTTAGATCCTGTTTAGCATTTCTTTTAGAGTTTAAAAGTTTGTAAAAGTTTGAATTAGATTCTAGAACCAGTTGTAGATTCTTAAAAAGTATTCCAACTTTTAGAAGCAAAATGTCTAGCACAGATGTGACTGTGGTGGAACTCGACACCACACCTTACCTCCATCTTAAGATGAGGGAGCTAAGGTCACTCTGTAAAATAAAGAAAATAACAATGGGCCCCAAACCTACCAAAATACAGCTCCAGGAGCTTTTGGCAGAGTTTGAAAAGGCCAACCCCTCTGAGGGTGGCAACTCAGAGGAAGAGGATAGTGACTTGGAGGAAAATTCCCCCCTACCAATCCTATCTAGGGAGAACAGGGTCCCTCAAACCCTGACTCCAAAAATAATAGTCAGAGATGCTGGTTCCCGTACAGGAGAGACCAACACCTCTGAAATCACTGAGGATAGCCCCAGTGAAGAGGACATCCAGTTAGCCAGGATGGCCAAAAGATTGGCTTTGGAAAGACAGATCCTAGCCATAGAGAGGGAAAGACAAGAGATGGGCCTAGGACCCATCAATGGTGGCAGCAACATAAATAGGGTCAGAGATTCTCCTGACATGTTGAAAATCCCCAAAGGGATTGTAACTAAATATGAAGATGGTGATGACATCACCAAATGGTTCACAGCTTTTGAGAGGGCTTGTGTAACCAGAAAAGTGAACAGATCTCACTGGGGTGCTCTCCTTTGGGAAATGTTCACAGGAAAGTGTAGGGATAGACTCCTCACACTCTCTGGACAAGATGCAGAATCTTATGACCTCATGAAGGGTACCCTGATTGAGGGCTTTGGATTCTCCACTGAGGAGTACAGGATTAGGTTCAGGGGGGCTCAAAAATCCTCGAGCCAGACCTGGGTTGACTTTGTTGACTACTCAGTGAAAACACTAGATGGTTGGATTCAAGGCAGTGGTGTAAGTAATTATGATGGGCTGTACAATTTATTTGTGAAAGAACACCTGTTAAGTAATTGTTTCAATGATAAACTGCATCAGCATCTGGTAGACCTAGGACCAATTTCTCCCCAAGAATTGGGAAAGAAGGCGGACCATTGGGTCAAGACAAGGGTGTCCAAGACTTCAACAGGGGGTGACCAAAAGAAAGGGGTCACAAAGACTCCCCAGGGGAAGGGTGATGAGACAACCAAAACTAAAAATAGTAAAGAGTCTTCTACAGGCCCCCAAAAACCTGCACAGGAGGGTGGGCCCAGAGCCTCTTCACAAAACAATGGGTACAAGGGTAAAAACTTTGATCCCAAAAAGGCCTGGTGTCATAGCTGTAAACAGCATGGACACCAAACTGGAGACAAGGCCTGTCCCAAGAAAGGTTCCACTCCAAACTCCCATCCAGGTAACACTGGTATGGCTAGTCTCCAAGTGGGATCAACAGTGTGCCCAGAGCAAATCAGGGTCCACACTGAAGCTACTCTAGTTTCTGAGGGTGGGGTGGATTTAGCCACACTAGCTGTCTGGCCGCCTAACATGCAAAAATACAGACAGCAACTCTTAATTAATGGGACTAGAATAGAGGGCCTGAGGGATACAGGTGCCAGTGTCACCATGGTGACAGAGAAACTGGTTTCCCCTGGCCAATACCTGACTGGAAAAACTTACACAGTCACCAACGCTGACAATCAGAGAAAAGTACATCCCATGGCAATGGTTACTTTAGAATGGGGAGGGGTCAATGGCCTGAAACAGGTGGTGGTCTCCTCAAATATCCCAGTGGACTGTCTGCTTGGAAATGACCTGGAGTCCTCAGCATGGGCTGAGGTAGAACTAAAAACCCATGCAGCAATGCTGGGTATCCCTGAACTGGTGTGTGTGAAAACAAGAGCACAATGCAAGGCACAGGGTGAAAAAGTAGAGCTGGAGTCTGGAAAAATGGCCCAGCCTACCAAGAGAACAGGGAAGTCAGTTGGGAAACCAACTGCAACACAGCAAAAGAAAGGGAACCTCTCTTCTCAGGAAGAAGTTCTGCCCTCTGAGGGAACTGAGCCTTTGGAGCTTGAACCTTACCAGGTTGAGCTCTTAGGCCCAGGGGGACCCTCCAGGGAGGAGCTGTGTAAGGGACAAGAAACCTGTCCCTCTCTTGAAGGCCTTAGGCAGCAAGCTGCTGAAGAGTCCAAAGGCAAGAAAAATGGAACCCATAGGGTCTATTGGGAGGATGGACTCCTGTACACTGAGGCCAGAGACCCCAAACCTGGTGCCACTAGGAGAGTGGTAGTGCCTCAGCTGTTCAGAGAGTTCATCCTAACATTGGCCCATGACATTCCCCTTGCTGGACATTTGGGACAAACCAAGACGTGGGAGAGGTTAGTCAACCACTTCTACTGGCCCAATATGTCCAACATGGTTAAGGAGTTTTGCCTCTCCTGCCCCACCTGTCAAGCCAGTGGTAAGACAGGTGGGCATCCAAAGGCCCCCCTCATTCCACTTCCAGTGGTGGGGGTTCCCTTTGAAAGAGTGGGTGTGGACATAGTTGGTCCACTGGAACCTCCCACAGCCTCAGGAAATATGTATATCCTGGTAGTAGTGGATCATGCTACCAGGTATCCTGAAGCTATTCCCCTTAGGTCGACTACTGCCCCTGCAGTAGCCAAGGCCCTCATTGGTATCTTTACCAGAGTGGGTTTCCCTAAGGAGGTGGTGTCTGACAGAGGTACCAACTTCATGTCAGCATACCTAAAGCACATGTGGAATGAGTGTGGAGTGACTTATAAATTCACTACACCATACCATCCACAAACTAATGGCTTGGTTGAGAGATTCAACAAGACATTAAAAGGCATGATCATGGGGCTCCCAGAAAAGCTCAAAAGGAGATGGGATGTCCTCTTGCCATGTCTGCTTTTCGCTTACAGAGAGGTGCCACAGAAGGGAGTAGGATTCTCACCCTTTGAACTTCTGTGTGGTCATCCTGTAAGGGGACCACTTGCCCTTGTTAAAGAAGGCTGGGAGAGACCTCTCCACGAGCCTAAACAGGACATAGTGGACTATGTACTTGGCCTTCGCTCTAGAATGGCAGAGTACATGGAAAAGGCAACCAAAAACCTTGAGGCCAGCCAACAGCTCCAGAAGTTTTGGTATGACCAAAAGGCTGCACTGGTTGAGTTCCAACCAGGGCAGAAAGTCTGGGTTCTGGAGCCTGTGGCTCCCAGGGCACTCCAGGACAAATGGAGTGGCCCTTACCCAATACTAGAAAGGAAGAGTCAGGTCACCTACCTGGTGGACCTGGGCACAAGCAGGAGCCCCAAGAGGGTGATCCATGTGAACCGCCTTAAGCTCTTCCATGACAGGGCTGATGTGAATCTGTTGATGGTAACAGATGAGGATCAGGAGGCAGAGAGTGAACCTCTCCCTGATCTTTTGTCATCAGACCCAAAAGATGGCACAGTAGATGGAGTGATCTACTCAGACACCCTCTCTGGCCAACAGCAAGCTGATTGTAGGAGAGTCCTACAACAGTTTCCTGAACTCTTCTCCTTAACCCCTGGTCAGACACACCTGTGTACCCATGATGTGGACACAGGAGACAGCATGCCTGTCAAGAACAAAATCTTTAGACAGTCTGACCATGTTAAGGAAAGCATCAAGGTGGAAGTCCACAAGATGCTGGAATTGGGAGTGATTGAGCGCTCTGACAGCCCCTGGGCTAGCCCAGTGGTCTTAGTCCCCAAACCTCACACCAAAGATGGAAAGAAAGAGATGAGGTTTTGTGTGGACTACAGAGGGCTCAATTCTGTCACCAAGACAGATGCTCATCCAATTCCAAGAGCTGATGAGCTCATAGACAAATTAGGTGCTGCCAAATTCCTAAGTACCTTTGACTTGACAGCAGGGTACTGGCAAATAAAAATGGCACCTGGAGCAAAAGAGAAAACAGCATTCTCCACACCTGATGGGCATTATCAGTTTACTGTTATGCCCTTTGGTTTAAAGAATGCCCCTGCCACCTTCCAAAGGTTGGTGAATCAAGTCCTTGCTGGCTTGGAGTCCTTTAGCACAGCTTATCTTGATGATATTGCTGTCTTCAGCTCCACCTGGCAGGATCACCTGGTCCACCTGAAGAAGGTTTTGAAGGCTCTGCAATCTGCAGGCCTCTCTATCAAGGCATCCAAATGCCAGATAGGGCAGGGAACTGTGGTTTACTTGGGCCACCTTGTAGGTGGAGGCCAAGTTCAGCCACTCCAACCCAAGATCCAGACTATTCTGGACTGGGTAGCTCCAAAAACCCAGACTCAAGTCAGGGCATTCCTTGGCTTGACTGGGTATTACAGGAGGTTTGTGAAGGGATATGGATCCATTGTGACAGCCCTCACTGAACTCACCTCCAAGAAAATGCCCAAGAAAGTAAACTGGACTGTGGAATGCCAACAGGCCTTTGACACCCTGAAACAGGCAATGTGCTCAGCACCAGTTCTAAAAGCTCCAGATTATTCTAAGCAGTTCATTGTGCAGACTGATGCCTCTGAACATGGGATAGGGGCAGTTTTGTCCCAAACAAATGATGATGGCCTTGACCAGCCTGTTGCTTTCATTAGCAGGAGGTTACTCCCCAGGGAGCAACGTTGGAGTGCCATTGAGAGGGAGGCCTTTGCTGTGGTTTGGTCCCTGAAGAAGCTGAGACCATACCTCTTTGGGACTCACTTCCTAGTTCAAACTGACCACAGACCTCTCAAATGGCTGATGCAAATGAAAGGTGAAAATCCTAAACTGTTGAGGTGGTCCATCTCCCTACAGGGAATGGACTTTATAGTGGAACACAGACCTGGGACTGCCCATGCCAATGCAGATGGCCTTTCCAGGTTCTTCCACTTAGAAAATGAAGACTCTCTTGGGAAAGGTTAGTCTCATCCTCTTTCGTTTGGGGGGGGGGTTGTGTAAGGAAATGCCTCCTTGGCATGGTTGCCCCCTGACTTTTTGCCTTTGCTGATGCTATGTTTACAATTGAAAGTGTGCTGAGGCCTGCTAACCAGGCCCCAGCACCAGTGTTCTTTCCCTAACCTGTACTTTTGTATCCACAATTGGCAGACCCTGGCATCCAGATAAGTCCCTTGTAACTGGTACTTCTAGTACCAAGGGCCCTGATGCCAAGGAAGGTCTCTAAGGGCTGCAGCATGTCTTATGCCACCCTGGAGACCTCTCACTCAGCACAGACACACTGCTTGCCAGCTTGTGTGTGCTAGTGAGGACAAAACGAGTAAGTCGACATGGCACTCCCCTCAGGGTGCCATGCCAGCCTCTCACTGCCTATGCAGTATAGGTAAGCCACCCCTCTAGCAGGCCTTACAGCCCTAAGGCAGGGTGCACTATACCATAGGTGAGGGTACCAGTGCATGAGCATGGTACCCCTACAGTGTCTAAACAAAACCTTAGACATTGTAAGTGCAGGGTAGCCATAAGAGTATATGGTCTGGGAGTTTGTCAAACACGAACTCCACAGCACCATAATGGCTACACTGAAAACTGGGAAGTTTGGTATCAAACTTCTCAGCACAATAAATGCACACTGATGCCAGTGTACATTTTATTGTAAAATACACCACAGAGGGCACCTTAGAGGTGCCCCCTGAAACTTAACCGACTATCTGTGTAGGCTGACTAGTTTTAGCAGCCTGCCACAAACCGAGACATGTTGCTGGCCCCATGGGGAGAGTGCCTTTGTCACTCTGAGGCCAGTAACAAAGCCTGCACTGGGTGGAGATGCTAACACCTCTCCCAGGCAGGAATTGTCACACCTGGCGGTGAGCCTCAAAGGCTCACCTCCTTTGTGCCAACCCAGCAGGACACTCCAGCTAGTGGAGTTGCCCGCCCCCTCCGGCCAGGCCCCACTTTTGGCGGCAAGGCCGGAGAAAATAATGAGAAAAACAAGGAGGAGTCACTGGCCAGTCAGGACAGCCCCTAAGGTGTCCTGAGCTGAAGTGACTCTAACTTTTAGAAATCCTCCATCTTGCAGATGGAGGATTCCCCCAATAGGGTTAGGATTGTGACCCCCTCCCCTTGGGAGGAGGCACAAAAAGGGTGTACCCACCCTCAGGGCTAGTAGCCATTGGCTACTAACCCCCCAGACCTAAACACGCCCTTAAATTTAGTATTTAAGGGCTACCCTGAACCCTAGAAAATTAGATTCCTGCAACTACAAGAAGAAGGACTGCCCAGCTGAAAACCCCTGCAGCGGAAGACCAGAAGACGACAACTGCCTTGGCTCCAGAAACTCACCGGCCTGTCTCCTGCCTTCCAAAGATCCTGCTCCAGCGACGCCTTCCAAAGGGACCAGCGACCTCGACATCCTCTGAGGACTGCCCCTGCTTCGAAAAGACAAGAAACTCCCGAGGACAGCGGACCTGCTCCAAGAAAAGCTGCAACTTTGTTTCCAGCAGCTTTAAAGAACCCTGCAAGCTCCCCGCAAGAAGCGTGAGACTTGCAACACTGCACCCGGCGACCCCGACTCGGCTGGTGGCGATCCAACACCTCAGGAGGGACCCCAGGACTACTCTGATACTGTGAGTACCAAAACCTGTCCCCCCTGAGCCCCCACAGCGCCGCCTGCAGAGGGAATCCCGAGGCTTCCCCTGACCGCGACTCTTTGAACCTAAAGTCCCGACGCCTGGGAGAGACCCTGCACCCGCAGCCCCCAGGACCTGAAGGACCGGACTTTCACTGGAGAAGTGACCCCCAGGAGTCCCTCTCCCTTGCCCAAGTGGAGGTTTCCCCGAGGAATCCCCCCCTTGCCTGCCTGCAGCGCTGAAGAGATCCCGAGATCTCTCATAGACTAACATTGAAAACCCGACGCTTGTTTCTACACTGCACCCGGCCGCCCCCGCGCTGCTGAGGGTGAAATTTCTGTGTGGACTTGTGTCCCCCGCGGTGCCCTACAAAACCCCCCCTGGTCTGCCCTCCGAAGACGCGGGTACTTACCTGCAAGCAGACCGGAACCGGGGCACCCCCTTCTCTCCATTCTAGCCTATGTGTTTTGGGCACCACTTTGAACTCTGCACCTGACCGGCCCTGAGCTGCTGGTGTGGTGACTTTGGGGTTGCTCTGAACCCCCAACGGTGGGCTACCTTGGACCAAGAACTGAACCCTGTAAGTGTCTTACTTACCTGGTAAAACTAACCAAAACTTACCTCCCCCAGGAACTGTGAAAATTGCACTGTGTCCACTTTTAAAACAGCTATTTGTCAATAACTTGAAAAGTATACATGCAATTTTGATGATTGGAAGTTCCTAAAGTACTTACCTGCAATACCTTTCGAATGAGATATTACATGTAGAATTTGAACCTGTGGTTCTTAAAATAAACTAAGAAAAGATATTTTTCTATATAAAAACCTATTGGCTGGATTTGCCTCTGAGTGTGTGTACCTCATTTATTGTCTATGTGTATGTGCAACAAATGCTTAACACTACTCCTTGGATAAGCCTACTGCTCGACCACACTACCACAAAATAGAGCATTAGTATTATCTATTTTTACCACTATTTTACCTCTAAGGGGAACCCTTGGACTCTGTGTATGCTATTCCTTACTTTGAAATAGCACATACAGAGCCAACTTCCTACAAAGCCTGCATCACAAACTGAACCAGTCTTCTGTATGTAGTTGCTAAGTCTATATATAAACGACGTACGTCAGCCACTGCCAAGTTAGCAACCGCAGGATATGGTGTGTAAGTAGCCAATAAAGGCCAGGTCAAACCATCATAACTCAGTGGACCTAACCTAACTTGTGCTACTGTGTGTGGGAGGGCGCCATCAAGCCAATTATGGTGTTCTTGATAAGATAAAGGTATTTCTAAGTATGTTGAAGCCCTGTACTGTCCAGGGACATTTGCAATAGTGTATTCGTGAAAAGTGTTTGTACCCGCATCAACTGCTGGAAATATGACCCAAGAATAAAAAAGTTCTGTTCTATAGGCTGCATGGGCGTCCACCACAAAAGTGACCGGACCCCCCTGGACCGTCAGTCCATGTGCCATCAGATGTCCTGTGAGCGGTTGACACATATTAAGCGCTACGTTCACTACTTGAGGATTCACCATCATAAAAATAGCACTGGGGCAGAGAAAGCACACCAATAACGGGTTTTCCTTTCAAAGTTCAAGCTTGAACAACCGACCACTAAGTAATAGGATGCTCCTATCCCGTGGCGGCCGAAACCCTCAGCCCCAAGGACGTCTCCGCTTATGGAACCGAGGAGTCAATATATATATGAGACCGAGAGAGTCAGCCGGACCCAAAAATTAGAGCCAGACCAATCGTTGGCGGCGCCATGTCGCGTGGGCTCTCATTATCCTAAATGAGACTACTGGATTTCTAGGCAGCAGGATCGTTCACGGTGTGGGGGACTGAGTCGGACCCACTTGGAAGGACCTCTGTCACCCTAAATCCGGTTTTGCTCCGGCTAACTAGCAGTGCCTCATTTCTCCCAAAGGGAAGAGATGATTGGGCAGCCGAGCGCATGACATCTTTGGAACTTCTCAGGGAAGTCGTGGTCACTCAGATCCAAACCAACTCTCTCTTTTACAGTACGATCTCATATACAAATGACAAAGGCAGTATAAGTTTTATATAATGTTTTAATAAAATGACTGCATTTTAGATAATAAGGAGTGAGCCGCAATAACCAGAACCATACAACACAGTAGGATTGAAATAGTCACGAGGAGAGTAAAACATAAGAATAACGCTATCATGGTGTTTAACTATTTCTACTCTCCCTCAGCTATTTCTATTTCGAGCACAGCATGTTAAGCTTCTAACTTGCCTTTCTGAATCCCTCGGGAGACATCAGCCCTCATACCTGAGCAAAGGCCTGTGATCTGGTTCAGCATCTGCAACGAGGCAGTCAGCGTCTAGTTATGGTTCCCTGGTCGGAATCTCCCTCTTGCGTGTATTGGTACAAGGAAGTGTTTTTATAAATAACATGTCAGCGTGATCACAAAATGTCCCTACGCAGGAATGCCAAAGACTAAACTCCTACCACGTCTATCGGTAATGTACCAGACTGTATCCTTGACTGAAGCACAGAGTGAAACAGGAATGTGTTATGGAGAACTCCAGTGCTGAAGTAGGCTAAACAGTGTGATATGAAATATAAAACAGGACCGTAGAACTGGCTATTTGAAAAATAACAGTACGAAGCCGAATAAAAGCATGTAGAGCAAAGTGCACAGAGGCCTAAAGCCTGAAGCTAATGCGCAAAGGATACGTAAAACTAACCACACTACAAAGTCACCCCTCTCTCGAAGCCAGGGGAGCTACAGTTCACCAGGGATAGTGGCAGTTTAGTATTCCTGCCCATGGATTTGTGAAAAAAGTGCAATTTCATGGATAAAGGAATGAACTGGTCCAGGCAGAAGGATCTACACAACTTTATCCTGCCTCTTTGCTCCATGTGGCCTCCTATCACTAGCCTTCATCATATAGATCTTCCCTTTAAAAACAGATTATCTCAATGCATGACATGTTGCAGCATTGTCACTGTATAGTAGCCTGGCAACAAGAGCCCTACTTCCCCCTGCCCTAAAATAAAACTTTCTTCAAAGCCAGTCAGGGCACAGGTCGAGGGTACCTGCGGGTAGATGTCATCCCCCCACTATTTTTAAAGGGTGAAAAGCGTCCACCCTGCTGAAAAAGCTGTGCACTCTAACAAGAATGCACCACCAAGCAAGTCCATTTAATGTAGGCAAAATCTGGAAATTCCTTGAATAGCCTTTTACCACGCCCTCTGCATATACCTTGCCTCAGAGGGGTAGCTGTGCCTGCCCACCACCACACTACAGGGCTGTCAATCGTGTGTAGCACACTAAAGTGCTACCTTTGGCAGCCCTGACTTGCCATTTCATCTGCCGTGTGACCTTGCCGGCTGCCTCCAGTAAACGCTTTGACCCTGAGACCAATCAGTGGTCATATCAGGCCTCACTGCATGGGCATTGCTGAACCTCTACAGTCCCGCACTCGTGCTGCATTGCTCTTGCTTCCTCTGGGTCCTTACCTTTTGAGACCTGACCCAGATATCTTCACCCCTCCCCTTTGAGACTCGATGTAGATTCCTGGCCCTGCTGCTGCCTTCCTGACCTATTTGCCTGCTACGTGTACCAGGTCTCACAACAAAGGATCGAAAGGCAAGTCAGCTCTTCCCCTGGTACTTTGTTCCATCCCCTGCTGCCTGCCTCCGAGTGCTGTACTGGCTGGACTAGACAAGTGGTAAATCAAAGGAAAGGATTTTTTTCAAAACTGAAGCTAGCCACACATCGCCAACCACTCCACTCGCTGGCTTGGCTTGTTTTATTTTTTATGCAATCCTTTGGATAAGTATAATTAATTTTATTTTAATCATTAACTTTATTAAGTTAATGGCGGAAGGAGGATGTGTTCTCTTCTGTTTGGAAACTGAGGGACTGATTTAAGAAAAGTGGCGCTGCATACAATGCAGTGCCACTTTTCTTGCGTCACTTAGTGCCTCCCTAACGCCACCATGTGTCCGCATATTTAACATATGGTGCACCGTGGTGGTAGTTAGTGAGCTAGTGTCAAAATTATTGATGTTAGTTTGGTGCTTTGCAGGATTGTTGACGCTAATCCTGCAAAGGACATTAAGGCCCATAATAAATAATGGTTTGCCTCCTTTTAATGCCTGCTCTGTGCAGCCGTCAAAAATGTCGCAAAAAATGGCCCAAATAAATCTTTTACTTTGTAAATATGACACAGCAATTTTGGCCTTGTTGGGTCAGATTAGCGTGAAAAAAAACTTACGATGATATGGTGCAAGGAGGCACTTGGCCCCCTTAAATCTGGGCCCGATTAAAAATGATTACACGTATTTCAGGAATGTTAGCATAGATCCATGCTAATACATGTAATGTGAAAATGTTTTCATTTGTTTCCACCCAAGGTAAAGTGTCCCCTGTGTTAAGCCTCAATGGTGCCCCGTTGATGTATCATTAAACTTGGATATTTAAACCCCACCTGTTTCCAGTCTATGGTCTTGATCCATAGCCCTTTTCTTGTAATAGATAGCTAAGCTGACATTGAATACCTTCACTTAGGACAACAGCCCCTTGGCACATATTGGTGGCAAATTTTATTATATTTTATTTTATGGCACATGCATTTTGAGAGCACATGGAAAATATATGTGCTGCAAGCACAGGTATTTCATTCATTTGAAATTTCTTTTAGCATGATTTGTGGCTGCTGTAAAATGCAGAAGCAGTCAGTGGCAGAATAAGCTTTATTGCTCACATTCTTGCCTGTTCAAGCTCTCAATCAATACTATTTTCTGTCCAACGTAAACAGATGTATTTCTATCGCCATGACTGTTATAGACCACATGAAATCCGTAGAATAGTTAGTGCAAAATAAATATGGATCAATAACAACAAGCTGGTCAAAAAAGAAATATAGATAAATACAGACAGAAATGTTAAAAAAATAAATACCATAAAACTGGGAGCCCTAATAATAAATACAGCAGTACCTTCAAGTGCATGAGCTTAGGATGTGCCTTGTACAAAATCCTCGCTTCTGTTGAATAGCCTACAATGTTGCTGCATGTGTGCAGTGAATCCAGTTCATATGTTGGGTACACAAGCCAACTCACTTTCCTCTTACTTCACTAGCAGCATTGAGTAGAGGAAGCCATGAGACTCTTTTCTCATTCTTTTTCTTCATATACTTATTTAGATGTCATTGCAGGTTTGTGCACCGTCTTGCTATTGGTTGTGTGGTGCAGCAAGGCATCCATATGCTTGTCAGAATGTCTTGATGCAGTGCAATTGGTTCGTGATGAAGACGTGCCAATTAAGTATGTTCTCATGGAGTAAGGAATGGGCCTAGAATGGGATGCGGATTTAACTGTTGTTAAAATTCTTCCACCTGGTATAACAACAAGATCTCCAATCTATTTTCTTTATTCTGTGTATTGGGAGCCACAAATTATTCTATGGAACCTGATCTAAATTTCATTAAAGGCAACCTGCTGTTCCTTCAAAATGTAAAGTCACTTCAACTCCTTCAAATATTCATTTTGTGTGCTCAAAACTGATGGATATCCATGGAATGCCTAGAATGTAATTTAAGGAATGAATGGCAATGGCAGCATGTCACCTTTCCTTCAACTACCAAAATGCTTACAATCGCCTAATATATGTAGTATTTTTTATGTGCCACAGTTTACAGATGTTATCTTGGGAGCCACCCTATTTAACAGAGGCCACTGCCTTATGTGCAGAAATCATGCCCCATTATCTTGTCCTGTTCATACCTACCATGATCCATCCTACCACACAGCAGGGCTGCGTCGGGTCCCATGCACACAGAGGAGACAACTCAGATCACCAGAGTGCTGCACAGCCAGCTTCTGCCAGACAGGAAACCTTGCGTTCTCTCCCTAGCCTTGAGGCTTGATCAGTGGTAGCCAAGAGAAGTAAAAAGCAATCATACTCCTTGTCAGTAAATGTTTGGTCCATTTATGACCACAAACCTTTTACTTGGAAAACTAAATGAGCCATATTGAAAGGATAAATTTGAAAAACATTAATTGCTAGCTAAGGGCAAGTTTTTTTATTTTCTAGGGACTTTTATAACTTCCTCTTTATTGATTTTTTTATTAACACCTGGATGGGTGGCTATAATGGCACAAACAAGGTCTTTCCAAGTCAATAAAAAATCTACATGCAAATTAAGTCACCTAGGTTCAGTAATGCTGGAAATGCTTTGCCAAGAAAACTTTTCTGCTCACCAACCATTAATTATTATTGTTATAAGAGTGAGAAATGCAACAAAATAAAGCTGATCCAGTGCCTTCTGATTTCTACAGAAATAGGCAAACGCAAACTCAGCATCATGGATGTTTTTGCAAATGAAATCAAGAGATCACGGTTTGTTTCTGAAGGTAGCCTAATACAAGCCAGGGAGTGCTTGAAAGATGAATCTGCTCAAGATTCAGAGAGAGTGATGTCATCCCAAGGATTGATTCAACCAGCTCAACTGAAAGACGCAATAACTAAGAACCAGGATGTGGGTGCCAGATTTGAAAGGGATACTAGCTTGCCAGAGTGTTGAGACCACAATCAATGGGCTCAATTTAAAGTATCCATGGCAACCAGTGAAAATGGTTGCCTTGAGTGCAAAATATGCCTTGAGGTCAAGCTGCTTGGAGTGTCAGCATTACAGGGTGTGAGTATGTCTAAAGAATGGATGTAGGAAAATGGCTCCCTGTTGTAGTTACCCCCCTTTTTGCCTGATATTGATGCTGAGATGACTGAGACGTGTGCTGAGACCCTGCTAACCAGGCCCCAGCACCAGTGTTCTTTCACTTAAAATGTACCATTGTTTCCACAATTGGCACACCTCTGGCACACAGATAGGTCCCTTGTAAAAGGTACCAGTGGTACCCAGGGTCCTGTGACCAGGGAAGGTCTCTAACGGCTGAAGCATATGTTGTGCCACCCTTAGGGACCCCTCATCTAACACATGCACACTGCCATTGCAGATTGTGTATGTTGGTGGGGAGAAAAAGGCAAGTCGACATGGCATCAACCTCAGGGTGCCATGCACACAAAATACTGCCTGTGGAATAGGTATATCACCCCTCTAGCAGGCCTTACAGCCCTAAGGCGGGGTGCACTATACCACAGGTGAGGGCATAGCTGCATGAGCAATATGCCCCTACAGTGTCTTAGTCTGTTCTTTGACATTGTAAGTACAGTGTGGCCATATTAAGGATATGGTCTGGGTGTTTGTCAAAAACGAACTCCACAGCTCCATAATGGCTACACTAAATACTGGGAAGTTTGATATCAAACTTCTCAGAATAATAAATCCACACTGATGCCAGTGTTGGATTTCTTAAAAAATGCACACAGAGGGCATCTTAGTGATGCCCCCTGTGTTTCACCCAATCCTTCAGTGCAGGACTGACTGGTCTGTGCCAGGCTGCTGCTGAGAGACGAGTTTCTGACCCCCTGGGGTGAGAGCCTTTGTGCTCTCTGAGGACAGAAACAAAAGCCTGCTCTGGGTGGGGGTGCTTCACACCTCCCTCCTGCAGGAACTTTAACACCTAGCAGTGAGCTTCAACAGCTCAGGCTTTGTGTTACAGTGCCCCAGGGCACTCCAGCTAGTGGAGATGCCCGCCCCCTGGACACAGCCCCCACCTTTGGTGGCAAGTCCAGGGGAGATAATGAGAAAAACAAGGAGGAGTCACCCACCAGTCAGAACAGCCCCTAAGGTGTCCTGAGCTGAGGTGACCCCTGCCTTTAGAAATCCTCCATCTTGATTTTGGAGGATTCCCCCAATAGGAATAGGGATGTGCCCCCCTCCCCTCAGGGAGGAGGCACAAGGAGGGTGTAGCCACCCTCAAGGGCAGTAGCCATTGGCTACTTCCCCCCAGACCTAAACACACCCCTAAATAGAGTATTTAGGGGCGACCCAGAACCCAGGAAATCAGATTCCTGCAACCTGAACCAAAGAAGGACTGCTGACCTACAAGTTTGCAGAGACGACGGAAGACGATAACTTCTTTGGCCCCAGCCCTGACTCGAAAACCCGCAATCAGTGATGCATCCAACAGGGACCAGCGACCTCTGAAGCCTCAGAGGACTGCCCTGAACCCCAGGACTAAGAAACGTCTGTGAGCAGCGGCTCTGCTCAGCAACCAGCAACAAACTTGCAACTTCTCTACAAACTTCAAAGACCTCACTCTTCCCTCCAGAAGCGTGAGACTTCACCCTCTGCACCCGACACCCCAGGCTTGAGATCCAGAGAACCAACACCACAGGGAGGACTCCCAGGTGACTGCGACCCTATGAGTAGCCCGAGATGACCCCCCTGGTCCCCCACAGTGATGCATGCAGAGAGAATCCAGAGGCTCCCCCTGACCGCGACTGCATGTAACAAGGGACCTGACACCTGGATCAAGCACTGCACCTGCAGCCCCCAGGACCAGAAGGAACCGAACCTCAGTGCAGGAGTGACCCTCAGGTGATCCTCTGCCTAGCCCAGTTAGTGGCTGGCCCGAGAAGCTAGCCTGTGCCCTGCCCGCACCGCTAGAGTGACCACGGGGTCCCTCCATTGAATCCAATACAAAACCCGACGCCTGCTTCGCACACTGCACTCCGGCACCCCTGTGCCGCTGAGGGTGTGTTTTGCATGCCTACTTGTGGGCCCCCCAGTGCTCTACAAAACCCCCCTGGTCTGCCCCCCGAGGACGCTTGTACTTACCTGCTGGCAGACCGGAACACCCCTGTTCTCTTAGGCACCTATGTGTTTTGGGCACCTCTTTGACCTCTGCACCTGACCGGCCCTGAGCTGCTGGTGTGGTAACTTTGGGGTTGCCTTGAACCCCCAACGGTGGGCTGCCTTTGCCCAGGAACTGAGACTTGTAAGTGCCTTACTTACCTGACAATCTAACCATTACTTACCTCCCTTAGGAGCTTTTGATTTTTGCAGTGTGTACACTTTTGAAATCGCTTATTGCCATTTTAGCCAAAACTGTGTATGCTATTGCTCTAATTCAAAGTTCCTAATTTCCCTGTGTGGAGTACCTTACATTTTCTGTAACTACTTCAAATCTTGAACTTGTGGTTCTAAAAATAAATTAAGAAAATATATTTTTCTATATAAAAACTACTGGTCTGGAGTTAAGTCTTTGAGTTTGTGCTCCTCATTTATTGCCTGTCTGTGTACAACAAATGCTTAACACTACCCTCTGATAAGACTACTGCTTGACCACACTACCACAAAATAGAGCATTAGAATTATCTTATTTTGCCACTATTTTACCTCTAAGGGGAACCCTTTGGCTCTGTGCACACTATCTCTTACTTTGAGATAGTATATACAGAGCCAACTTCCTACAATGGATCACTGGGAGCATTTATACATCTGGCCCAACAAAAGCTAGCCAGTTAACCTCACTGCGGAAAACAAATCATAAGCACAAACTATCTGAAACACATTTTAAAGCATGTGACATCCAAGCTGTGTCGAAGAATGAAGTACTGCGATCAACTATCGTGGAACGGCAAAGGCATTGCCATACTTTTACAGATAAGGTTTTTCCCACTCTTTACTTTTGTGCCAAAAAATATCCGTCCCTTTTCAGACTTCCCAGGTCTACTAGCCTTACAGGTTGCTAATGAAGCAGATATGGGCTCTATTCTACACAGCAAATATACTGCAGCACAGGTAACCGATTGCATCGCTAATGAAATGCGGAGAAAGCTATGCATGGTTATTGTTGAACAGGTTCCAAAATCTCTGTTTGTATCAATGAGTCAACAACTCTTTCTTCCATGTCAGTTTTAATTATTTATTTATGTGCTGTAGTCAATGGAAAGGAGCCTCTTAACTTTTTTTTCATTGACTTGGTGGAGTTAACTAGGGGAGATGCAGAGTGCGTTGAGGCCTCAATGTTGAAATGTCTTGAGAAACTTGGATTTTGCAACAAGTTCCCTGAAGGCAATTGAATAGGGGTGTGCAGTGATGGTGCCAGTGTAATGCATGGGAGAAACTCTGGTGTTTTGGAGAGGCTATGTCTAAAATTCCCTAACCTTGTAAAATGGCAGTGTCTATTCCACCGGGTTGAGCTTAGTGTATCGGACACAGTTGATACTGTGCCAGGCGTTAAACACCTTACATCATTTTTCAAAAAAGTGTATGCTGTGTACCACCAGTCTCCCAAAAATCAGCAGGAACTCTCTGAATGTGTGAAAGAGTTAGAAATTGCAATTCTGAAAATTGGGTGAGTATGTTCAGTGGACTACTTCAAAGAAAAGGGCAAGTCAAGCAGGTTGGGAGCCATACCCACCCCTTCACCAGCATTTGTTTCAGTCAAGCTTAAGCACTTCTTGTGATGTCAGACATCGTTCAACTTCCAGTGGGTTGAATAAAATCCTGATGCCTTCAGATTTTTTGCGGAATCAAGCAGGTGTTGGGGATGCTATTTATGAAATTGGAACACTGTCTGAAGCACTGCAAAGGAATGACGTAACTCTGCCGCAAGCTTAACAGCTCATCAGTTGTTCAGTTAGGGCAATTGAAAAGCCTAAGGAGTTCCCAAAGAGACAAAGGAAGGAGGCTGAATGAGCTAATGAGAGTGGCTTATTTAGAGGAGTGCCAATCAGCAGTGAGGACTCATGTGAGTAAAAAGAAACCTTACCCCCTTTTATCAAAACCTGGCAGATAACCCGTGCTCTAGGTTATATGCACAGTCATCAAGCAATAGGTCTGCCACATCAACACAGACAGATGCATTTGTAGCGCTCACATCAGAGATAGATGTTTTCAGCCCACACAAGTGGCCAAATACCATTGAGAGACCATGGTATGAAGGTGAGGACAAACTGCAAAACCTGTGAAAGAGGTTCTCTATTAATTATAAACTCATATCTGAAGGTTTCAGAGACTATGTTAATAATGGTGGTAATGAGATTCCACATCAACTGTAGTCTGTTATCAGGACTATAAACACACTTCCTGTGACTTCAAGTGACTGCGAAAGGGATTTTAGCACCAGTAGCTTGATATTGTCACCCTTATAAAACTCTCTCGGTATTGGACGCCTATCCTCATTAATGTTTATAAACTTCATGTGCCCTCCTCTGCCGCTTTGGACCCCAATGCCATATGTTAACAGCTGGCTGACTGCTAATCGCCATGCAAATGATGCTCAGTCTAGGAAGGTATATGCTACAGCGCAGCACAATAAAAAGATATGCAGAAGCATGGGAGTTTTCTTAATTCATGGTAGGCTTTCAATAATCTACTAACTACTAATTTTTCATGGTCCAACATCCTGTGGCAATATAGAATGTTCTGTAATGTCTGCAGTAACAGATTTGCAGAGCATCCGGTTAAAACTGTGCAGTGTGCAACTTGCATTTTGTTTTTATAATGGTCATAGTGTGTTAAAATTGTCAGTGTTTTTAATGGTGGTATGCTAGATAGGATAATACATTTTATCGTTTTGATATTCACAATTTTCTAGCATGTTTTTTTGCAATGCATAAACTATGCTTTGTTCATGGTGCCAGATTTAGTATGCCTGTCTTGCAGCACTTAGAGACAGATTTATTGAAAAATGGCACAGTGCGGTGCTGCGCCAAAATTGGCAGCGCCGTGCTGCATCACTTTAGAAACGCAGGGATGCGCTGTATTTAACTGATTATGGCGCACCCCTGCGATTCCTCCTGTTCTGGTGCTAAATTTTGCTGCCAGCGCCAATGCAGGCATCCTTGCACCATTGTGCAAGGATGTCTGCGTTGAGGGGTGTGATTGTTTATGTGAGGGAAGGTGTCCCTTCCTGCACATAAGCAATCATTTCTGACATTTTGCTCTTTCTATACGTGCTGTAGAATGCAGCACACATAGAAAAAGCAAATAACGAAGAGGAATAAAAGTATTCCTCCTCGTTGCACCCTGCTAACGGTACCCTTAGGGGTGGCGTTAGATTTTGGCACTGCCTCAGGTTAACAAAATTTCATAAACCTGAGGCGGCATCAAAATGCAGTGGGTGTTGCTGTGGCATGTCCACAGCAACACCCACTGCACGCCCCTTCCAAGCACAGTGCTGCATGGGAAGGAGTCGTATTTACAAGGTGGCGTTAAGCCACAATAAGTGGCTTAATGCCACCTTGTAAATATGGCACAGTGCTTAGCGCCACAGGAGTATCACAAAAAGTGAAGCTCCTGTGGCGCTAGGGGCGCACCGCTACGATTCCCCCTTTGCTGGCACTAAATTTAGCTGCCAACGCAGGCATCCTTGCACCATCGTGCAAGGATGTCTGCGTTGAGGGGTGTGATTGTTCATGTGTGTGAAGGTGTCCCTTCCCGCACATAAACAATCATTTCTGGCATTTTGCTTTTTCTATATGTGCTGTAGAATGCAGCATGCATAGAAAAAAGCCAATAACGAGGAGGAAAAAAGTATTTCTCCTCGTTGCACCCTGCTAACGGTACCTTTGGGGGTGGCATTAGATTTTGGCGCTGCCTCAGGTTTACAAAATTTCATAAACCTGAGGCAGTGTCAAAATGCAGTGGGTGTTGCTGTGGCACGCCCACAGCAACACCCATTGCACGCCCCTTCCACGCACAGTGCTGCGTGGGAAGGGGCCATATTTACAAGGTAGCGTTAAGCCACAAAAAATGGCTTAACGCCACCTTGTAAATATGACGCAGTGCTTAGCGCCACAGGAGCGTCACAAAGAGTGAAGCTCCTGTGGTGCTAGGTGCCTATAAATACGGCCCTTAGTGGCTTGGCAAATGTAGTTAGATACCAAACTACATCCACATGTGGGCTGTTCAGTCCTTCAGACAGAGACCTCGTCACAGGCTTAAGTACTGAGGGCCATATTCATACTTTTTAGCACTCCATTTGTGTCATTTTTTGACGCAAAAGCGGCGCAAACTTACAAAACAATTGTATTTTGTAAGTTTGCACCACTTTTGCATCAAAAAGCGGTGCAAATGCAGTGCTAAAAAAGTATAAATATGGGCCTGAGCATCTTCTATTGTTAAATCTCGCAATATGCTCCAATGATAGCCATTGCGAACATGTGATGCCACTTCCTGTGATGTCACTGTAGGAGGCTGGCCTGGTTTGTAGTGGGTACCTAGGAACTTACACCTTATACCAGGTCCAGTTATCCCTTATCAGTGAAATTCAGTCAGTGTTCTAGCAGCTTAGGCTGTCTAGAGGTAGCTGTAACAGAGCAGCTGAGGCTGAACTAGGAGACATGCAAAGCTCCTGCAATACCACTATAGTCACATACGAGCATAGTTATTCTCTGTTTGCACCAAATTAGTGTAAATTTTATTTACTCTAATTCGGTGCAAAATGAACTCCATATTTATACTTTGGCGCTAGGCCCATCTAGTGCCAAATTTATAGAGTTAAAGTCATTTTTTGAACGTGGAAACCTACCTTGCCTTAATGAGAGGCAAGATAGGCGTTGCCGTGCGAAAAATGACTCTATGGCCTTAATGCCATATTTATACTCCTGTGCAAAAATGGTGCACAGGAGGGAGGAGGGGTCAAAAAATAGTGCAAAGCTTACTTTGCCCCATTTTTTAACGCCTGGGTCAGGACACGCGTTAGGGGATCTGTGGGCCTATTTCCATGTTGGAACAGCATGGAAAAAGTCCATTGGGGCTCTCCCCAGGGACACCCCCACCCACACCAGAGAGATTGCGGAGGATGGGGGACCCCATCTCAGGTAAGTACAGGTAAGTATTGCATTTTATTTTTTAAAGTGACATAGAGGACCCTGAAATGGACCCCCCATACATGGCACAGGGTGCAATGGCCATTCCCAGGGGACCCTGGTCCCCTGTGCTGGCCATTGGGGTGGTGGGCATGACTCCTATCTTTTGTAAGACAAGAGTCATACGGTATGGATGGCTTTGTGTCAGAAAATGACTTTAGGCTGGTTAGAGTCATTTTTTTTTACTATAACCTGTCGAACGTCATTTTTTGGTGTAGAACCCCCTTCTTCCATACCACCAGCCCCACCCGACAAACGTAATTTTTTTTTACACTAGCCTACCTTTTGCACCGGCTTGAACCATTACATAAATATGGTGCCTGGCTGGTGCACAGAAATGGTGCAAGCCGGTGCTAAACTTTTTGGTGCAAAACTGCCTTAGTGCAGTTTTGCCCCAAAAAGTATAAATCAGGGCCATAGTACTTTTACACGATAAAAGACAATACTCAGTGTTACGAAAAATAAATGTACTTTTTTTAGTGACATAAGGCAAAAAATATCTTAGAGGCAATACTCCTTCTGGAGGTAAGTATTATCCACAATATATACACTAGGGACCAAAATCAGGTAAGTAAATAGTCACAGAATAGTGCAAACAGTAGAAAATACAATAGATTGCAATAGGATGCAATAGGCCTAAGGGCAACACAAACCATATACTAAGAAAGTGTAATGCGAATCACAAATTCCCCCCTAGGCAAGTGTAGTGTGTAGAGGGGTGCTGGGAGCATACGAAAACCACAAAGGTGAGTAAAATACCCCACCCCAGAGCCCAGGAAAGTATGAGTAAAGTACTGCAAGTTTCCTCGCAACACACTACAAGTTGTGATAAGAGTTATTGCAAGAACTAAGCAAGACTGCAAGCAACAAATGGTAGACTCCTGGACCTCAAGACCTGTGCAGAGACGAGACCAAGTCCAGAAGTCTCAGAAGATTTCAGGAAGGACAGGAGCCCCTGCCAACCTAGAAGATGGTGCAAAAGAGGATTGTCCGGTTAGAAGAAGTCTGCAGAAGAGCACCAAAGAAGATGACTGTGGGTTCCTGCATGGAGATGTCCCACGTCGAGATGTTGGATGCAGGCAATATGCAGCGCTGGATTCGTCCAACAAGCCTTGGTTCAAGCAATGTTGCGGTTTGCATCAAAATGGCTCTGCCTGGACCCAGGAGGGACCTGGGGGCCTAAACTCAGAATGAGAGGCAGAGGGGGTTCCCAACACTGGAGGGAATCCACAGATGACCAGGCAGCACCCACGGGAGTCCCAAGACATGGGGACAAAGAAGGTGCAAATTGCAATTGCTGCAGCACTACAAAAGAAGATTCCACACCGATGGAGAAGAACTCAGAGAGTTGTGCATCACAGGAAGGAGTGCTGGGGAACTGGGCCACGCTGTGCACAAAGTATTCTTGCAAATAGTGCACAGAGGCCTCAGGAGCTACAGATGATGTGGTGCATAGGGGTACTGTCGCAAACTGGGAAGGCAAGCTCTTACCTCTGCCAAATTTTGACAGCTGGACCTGAGGACAGTCTGAGTCGAAGCGGTCCACCACCTGTGTCCCAGGGAGCTCGCTTGTCATCAGGAGAGGAGTCCCAGAGAACCAGTCATCGTCTTGGAAGGTGCCTGCTGGAGCAGGGAAGTGACTCTGTCACTCCACGGGAGATTCCTTTGGTTCTTCTGGTGCAGGATGAAGGCAGGGAGCCCTCAGAGCGTGCACACCTTGGAAACTGTTGTAGTTGCTGGCTGGAGCTCAAGTTGCAGGGTCACAGTAGTTTTTCTAGGTACTTTGTTTCAGTTACAGCGGTTCCTTGAGCAGTCTGTGGTTGATATGATGGTCAGAAGCTGAAGCAGAGATGCAGAGGATTCCTGGAGGTGTCTTGCAAGCTGAATCTGAAGAGGAACCCACAGGAGAGACCCTAAATAGCCTTGAGAGGGGGGATTGGAGACCTAACCAGGTATGCACCTATCAGGAGACGTCTCTGACATCACCTGCTGGCACTGGCCACTCAGAGATCTCCAGAGTGTCCCTGGAGTGTCCCCACACCTTGGAAAACAAGGTGGCTAATGCCAGGGACACACTGGAGGAGCTCTGGGCACCACCCTTGGGGTGGTGATGGACAGGAGACTGGTCACTCCCCTTTCCTTTGTCCAGTTTCACACCCGAGCAGGTACTGGGGATCCCTGAACCGGTGTAGACTGGCTTACCAAGGAGGGCACCATCTGTGCTCTTCAAAGCATTTCTAGAGGCTTTGGGAGGCTACCCCTCCCAAGCCTGTAACACCTATTTCCAAAGAGAGAGGGTGTAACACCCTCCTCTGAAAGGAAATGCTTTGTTCTGCCTTCCTTGGACGGAGCTGCTCAGACCCCAGGAGGGCAGAACCCTCTCTGTGAGGTGGCATCAGCTGTAGCTGCAGTGCAAGCATCAGAGAGCTGGTTTGAAAGTACTGGGTGTCCATGGTGGAGCCCCCAGGATGCATGGAATTGGCCCCCAATACCAAATTTGGAATGGGGGGGCAATTTCATGATCTTAGACACCCCACATGGCCATATTTGGAGTTACCATTGTGAAGCTACATATAGGACTTGACCTATATGTAGTGCAAATGTGTATTGGTGTCCCTGCAATCCTGGGAATTGGCCCTGGACAGCATGGGGGCACCTTTGCTAGTGCAAGGGTGCCGTCACACTTAGTAACTTTGCACCTAGCTTTCAGTAAATGAAGGCTAGACATATAGGTGACTTAAAAGTTACTGAAGTGCAGTGAAATTGCTGTGAAATAGGTGTGCACTATTTCACTCAGGCTGCAGTAGCAGTCCTGTGGAAGGCTTTGTCTGATCTTCTTATGGATGGCAAAATAAATGCTGCAGCCCATAAGGATCTCCTGGAACCCCAATGCCCTGGGTACCTAAGTTTCATATACTAGGGACTTATAAGGGAGGTCCAGTATGCCAATTGGAATTGGAATATGAAGTCACTAAACTATAGTGACTAATTTGGAAGCAGAGAGAGCATAAGCACTGGTTAGCAGAACTTCAGTGACACAGATAAGCACTACTGGCAATACACACATTATGCCACAAAATATGAGCACTGGGATCCTGTCCAGCAGGATCTCAGTGAGACTGGCAAAACATACTGACAAACAGGTAGAAATTTGGGGTAACATGACAAGAAAGATGTTACTTTCCTACAGTCACTTCCTGTGATGATGCTTCCTGTGATGTTGCGCGATGTGATGTCACGCACCGTTATCTCATTTTCATACTACCTAACTTAGTGAGTCCCCCCACTTCTTTTTTTAGGACTTGTACCCTGAAGCCAGTGTGTTACTGCACTAAACATATGTGTGCAACTAGGTAGTTTCGGGTTTTTGCTACTCTGGTCAAGCTTTCAACCTTTGCATGTTATTAAATGCATAGGTAATTAGATGCTAACTATTGCATTGAGCAATGATGGGCACTTGTTATTGACAGTGATTTGAAGTGTCGAGAGTGCGTTGCAGTGCTATAATAAACCTGGCATACTTTTGAGGCAGTTGCTTTAATCAATATTGGGATTAAACAGAAAGCAGAGCAGATTTGACACAAGGAACTCTGGTGTCCAATCTGGTTCTTTTGTTAATGTTTATAAAGACAAATCAGTTCTTCTGCTCGGCACTGTACACGGCACTTCATAGTATTACTTACTTACTAGTGAAGCTGCAGAGGTTGTTTGTCTCAGATTAATCCTCTGTGGATTGGATTTCAGCAAAGAGTGAAAGCCGCACTGTTGGAAAATAACAGCAGAGATCGCTCCCAGCGTCCCTCGCGCCTTGTAAGCAGGCAATTATCTACAGTCAAGCAGCATTAGCAGGTGGAGCCCAGACAAGGAACATGTCTACAGTGCAGTCCACAGAAAATACAGGATGGGGAAAGGCTAAACTAAGGTGGAGTAGAGCAGTATCAACAAACAATTTTCAAATTAACATTGTTTTATCATCTGGTGCAACTTCTGTGGCATTGCGCCACAGAATATTGTAGCCCTGCTCATAACGACACTCGGGGCCTCATTAAAAATTGTGCAAAATACTGCCAGTTATTTCCCTTCCGCATGATAACTATTTCTGAGGGCCCGATAACTAAATGAGTGGGAAAATAATGGGGATTACAATGTGTTGTGGAAAACATGCAGGAACTTCGTCTGTGCTGATGACAGCGTGTTCATTCTGTAGGAAAGTACCATCTTTCTTGGCATGTTACCCCGAGTTTCTACCTGTTTGTCAATATGTTTTGCCTGTCTCACTGGGATCCTGCTGGTCAGGACCCCAGTGCTCATAGTTTGTGGCCTAATGTGTGTGTTGTCAGTAGTGGTTAACTGTGTCACTGAAGGTCTGCTAATCAGAACTTCACTGCTTATGCTCTCTCTGCTTCCAAATTAGTCACTATAGTTTAGTGACTTCATATTCCAATTGGCACACTGGACCCCCCTTATAAGTCCCTAGAATATGGTACCTATGTACCCAGGGCATTGGGGTTCCAGGAGATCCTTATGGGCTGCAGCATTTCTTTTGCCACCCAAAAGTAGCTCAGACAAACACTTTCACAGGACTGTCACTGTACCCTGCGTGAAATAGTGCATACACTATTTCACAGCCATTTTCACTGCATCTAAGTAACTTATATGTCACCTATATGTCTAACCTTCATTTACTGAAGTCTAGGTACAAAGTTAATAAGTCTGAGGGCACCTTTGCACTAGCAAGTAGTGCAAAGGTGCCCCCACTCTGTCCAGGGCCAAGTCCCCGGACTTCGTGAGTGCAGGGATACCACTACAAGCGTGCACTACATATAGGTCAATACCTATTTTTAGCTTCACAATGGTAGCTCTGAATATGGCCATGTAAGGTGTCTAAGCTCATGGAACTGTCCCCCCATTCCATATCTGGTATTCGTAGGCCAATCCCATGCATCCTGGGGGCTCCACCATGGACCCCCAGTACGTTCAAACCAGCTCTCTGAGGCTTGCATTGCAGCTACATCTGCTGCCACCTCACAGACAGGTTTCTGCCCTCCTGGGGTCTGAGCAGCTCAGTCCCAGGAAGGCAGAGCAAAGCATTTCCTTTGGTAGGAGGGTGTTACACCCTCTCCCTTTGGAAATAGGTGTTACAGGCATCGGAGGGGTAGCCTCCCAGAGCCTCTGGAAATGCTTTGAAGGGCACAGCTGGTGCCCTTCTTGCATAAGCCAGTCTACGCCAGTTCAGGGATCCCAGTTCCTGCTTTGGCATGAAACTTGACAAAGGAAAGGGGAGTGACCACTTTCCTGCCCATCACCACCCCAGGGTTGGAGCCCAGAGCTCCTCCAGTGTGTCCCTGGCATTAGCCCTCTTGTTTTCCAAGGTGTGGGGATACTGGAGATCTCTGAGTGGCCAGTGACGTCAGAGATCTCTCCTGATAGGTGCATACCTGGTTAGGTAGCCAATCACCCTCTCAGGGCTATTTAGGGTCTCTCCTGTGGGTTCCTCTTCAGATTCAGCTTGCAAGTTTCCTCCAAGAATCCTCTGCAACCTCTGCTTCAGCTTCTGACCGTCAGATCAACTGCAGACTGCTCCAGGGACCGCTGTAACTGCAACAAAGTATCCAGAAAGGCTGATGTGACCCTACAACTTCAGCTCCAGCTAGCAACTGCAACAGGTTCCAAGGTATGCACGCTTTGAGGACTCTCTGCTTTAACCGTGAACCAGAAGAACCAAAGGAATCTACAGGGGAGAGACGGAGTCACTGCCCTGCTCCAGCAGGCACCTTCCAAGATGACGACCGGTTCTCTGGGACTCCTCTCCTGGTGACAATCGTTCTCCCTGGAACACAGGTGGTGGACCCCTTTTAACCCAGACTGTCCTACGGTTTAGCTGTCCAACTTTGGCAGAGGTAAGAGCTTGCCTTCCCAGTTTGCGACAGTACCCCGATGCACCACATCATCTGTAGCTCCTGAGGCCTCTGTGCACTATTTGCAAGAATCCTTCATGCAGAGCATGGCCCAGGTCCCCAGCACTTCATCCTGTGAAGCAGAACTCACTCACTTGTTCTCTGGCGGTGTGGGAATTTCTTTTGTTGTGCTGCAGCAACTGCAATTTGCACCTTCTTTGCCCCCATGTCCTGGGACTACTGTGGGTGCTGCCTGGTCATCTGTGGGTTCCCTCCAGTGTTGGCAGCCTCCTCTGCCTCCTCAGTCTGAGTTGAGGCTCCCACATTCCTCCTGGGGCCAGGCAGCGCCATTTTGATGCAAACTGTGACCTTGCTTGAACCAAGGATTGTTGGATGAATCCAGCGATACAAACTGCCTGCATACAACTTCTCGACGTGGGACATCTCTTGCATCATGCAGGAACCCGCAGCCATCTTCTTTGGTGCTCTTCTGCAGACTTCTTCCAACCGGAGAATCCTCTTTTGCACCATCTTCCTAGGTTGGCAGGGGCTCCTGTCCTTCCTGGAATCTTCTGCAAGACTTGTTCTTCTATCTTCACAGGTCTTCAGGTCCAGGAATCCACCTTATCTTGCTTGAAGTCTTGCTTGGTTCTTGCACTAACTCTCATCACGACTGGCAGTGTATTCTAAGGAAGCTTGCTGTACTTCACTCCTACTATCCTGGGCTCCGGGGTGGGGTATTTTACTTATCTTTGTTGTTTTCTTTCACTCCCAGGGGCCCTCTACACACTACACTTGCCTACAGGGGAATTTGTGACGTAATTCGCATTCCACTTTCTTAATATATGGTTTGTGTTGCCCCTAGGCCTATTGCATTCTATTGCATTTTCTACTGTTTGCACTATTCTGTGACTATTTACTTACCTGATTTTGGTCTCTAGTGTATATATTGTGTATAATACTTACCTCCAGAAGTAGTATTGCCTCTAAGATATTTTGGCCTTGTGTCACTAAAATAAAGTTTCTATATTTTTTTCGTAACACTGAGTATTGTCTTTTATTGTGTAGAAGTACTGTGTAACTATAGTGGTATTGCAGGAGCTCTGCATGTTTCCTAGTTCATCCTAAGATGCTCTGCTACAGCTATCTCTAGACAGCCTAAGCTGCCAGAACACTGACTGCATTTCACTAATAAGGGATAACTGGACCTGGTATAAGGTGTAAGTACCTAGGGTACCCACTACAAACCAGGCCAGCCTCCTACAAATTCCCCCCCCCCCCCAATTATTTCATTGGAGGACTTAGCTTATTTGCAGCCGACAAAGTTCTGGGTGCAATGCCAGGTAGTTGCAGTATTCGCAGAAAATGTATAATTCCATTGCTCCCAGTAACTCTCCCTACCTTACCCATCAAAATGTATTGAGTCACTCGTAATTAGGGGTGGGTGGAACTCTGCGGAATCTCACAGAGTTGTCATGTAACTCCGCAGAGATCCCTGGAGTAAAACTCCACAAGTTCTGCCCACCCCTATTTAACAGGTGCACGTCATTAAGGCAAATAATGTCCAATCCCTCTTTTTAATAAATTGATGGAATCATTATGATTCTTAAACACCTAAATACCACTTAAAAACATATTATCTACTAAATGTAGGTGATTTCACATATATGCTTCATGTCCTGCATGTTGCCAAAGATGACAGCCATTAGCACCACATAGGTAATAGGAAATTGGGTCTAGATGTAGCTCACTGAATTCCTTCCAGTATGAAACGTGTGTGGAAAATTGTCACATTCATTGGATGATGCCACCAGTGATGTCATTAATTATACCATTTAAAATGTCAGTAGTGATGTTATCAATGATGTCTTTTAACATGTCATGAGTGATGCAACATAGGTGGACATGAGCAGTGCATGGTTGGGTAGCAAGTTAAAGTTAGCTCACTGAGGGTCCATGGTGTAAGTGCAAGTTAGAGTGAAACAACACACACTTGGGCCCTGGCTCGTCATATGGCGGAGGTTGACAAACATTTAATTGTTCTCATCTGGAAAAAGAAGGACCAGCCCTCTATAGCTATATGGTTGTATAGCATGTGCAGGCATTGGAACAGATCTTACACAGCCTAGCACGCTCCCAAAGCAGGTTTGCAGTGTATTGGAAATTGTTGTCTAGATCTCCAAATTAGAATTCCTATGCTTTGTTTAGAGCATTACAGCTGTTCGATTAATCTAGGTACACCTGAACAGTAACTAACTTAATATGTGAAATAAAAAGATTCACTAGCTCCTCTAGATCTTCCAAATCTTTTAATGACACAGTAATCTGTCTTTTTTATAGTAAATGTTATTGTTTTTTATAACAAAACAATGCACACAATGTCAACAAATGGCACAGTAATCTGTCTTAAGATAGAGTCTGCCATAGACTCTTCAAGATAGCTTAGCTTGGCTTTAAAAGATCTTATGACATCTCCTGGCATTGAAAGGTTTGCCTCAGAGCATCGGCAATGTTTATTTGCATGATTTTCCTGTGCTCATCCTTGAGCTATGTTAGGCATCCATGGAGGAGTTAAAAGGATGAGAAGTGGGAATGTATATTTTCTTTGACCCTTCTGTGTTTGTCTTTTAAGATCAGCGTATGACAACATAAATTTCTGAAGTATTGCCAATCAAACTGTTTTTATGCATCTCATGCTGCCGTTGGTACTGCTCTAAAAATTCATTGAACATGTTTAAAGAAAAATATGACTTTATGGTTGAGTTAAGTAAATTATTTCATAAAAATGACCACCAATTTAAAAAAGAACTTGTAAGGTTACAAACGTATATAAATCTCCTGTTATGCATTAGTGGCACTGATAACCTAGTAACAATCCTGTGTGTATTGCAGGAAACGATTTGGAGATATGACCCGATGCCCTGCTGCATTAGGAAGTACTCCTGCTCCAGCTGTAGTAATCACATTTAATGTAAGGATGACTGTATAAGAGGAAAGAAGAGTACAAGAAAATCATGATAGTGTCATATTTAAAAGGTGTACATGTTGGTGGGAGTGTATAATTGATATGCCTATTCTGTCTGCATAACATTGTGCTTTGGGAGAAGGACAGAGTAGTGTGTGTGTGTGTGATTGCAGGAAATCCTATTGGGAAAGAGAAGGTCTTCAGTTCTTACCTGGGCTTATGTTTGGGTTGTCTAGAAGAGGAAGGTTGTGTGGCAGGATAGGGTGTGCCACATAGAGAACACACTTCTCAAAGGGTGTGAAACAAAGAAGAGATCCAGGTCCATCTTCAGGAATAGCCTTTTCTACCCATGAAGAACATCTCCTTCAGCTGCCATCTCTCAGCCTGCAGTTTATTTTTAATTTCCCCCATAGTGCATGACTCCTTCCCAATGCAATTGCAAAGTATGTAAAGTCCTGCCACAAGACTTGCATTTCTGCTATTCTGATTTAAGGAGGCAGACCGCATATTTCAATTCAGGACCTATGGGATAGATTTATGGAAAGTGGTGGTGCACCAAGTGCAACTCACTTTCCCTGCGCCCCTTAGCACTCCCCTTCCGCCACCATGTGTGCGCTGTATTTAAAATACGGCGCACCATGGCGCAGAGTAGGCGGCAATAACGTCATTCAATGTGATGCTATTGATGTACTCTGCAGGAGTAGCGCCAAACTGTTGGCGCTACTCGAGCAGAGTACATAGGGGACCATACTAAAGAATGGAAGCCCCCTTTTAACGCCTGCTCTGAGCAGGCGTTAAAAGTGTCATAAAAAATGGCACAAGAAAATTTCATAGATTTCCTTGCGCCATTTTTTTTGTCCCCCCACCTAGCGGGGGAACGCCCCTTTTGCATACATTATACCTGCGCAAGCATAATGTAGCACAAAGGGTTACAGAGTGGCGCAATGCATGCATTCCGCTACTCTCTAAATGCAGCGCGGGGATTTAAACCTCATTGGGACATATTAACGTAAAAAATAATGACGTTAATGTGGCGCAAGGTAGCGCTAGGGGATTATAAATAAGCCCCTATATTCTCCTCAGTGAAGTTCTTCTTCCTCTCGAGTGTTATGGTCTGCACACTGGAAGTTGGATGTAGTTTCTTTTGGATGCAGTGTCACATAGGGCCTGATTCCAACTTTGGAGGACGGTGTTAAACCGTCCCAAAAGTGACGGATATACCACCTACCGTATTACGAGTTCCATAGGATATAATGGACTCGTAATACGGTAGGTGGTATATCCGCCACTTTTGGGACGGTTTAACACCGTCCTCCAAAGTTGGAATCAGGCCCATAGTCTGAGGGGAAAAGGGCTGAGCTTTGGGTGTTGGCTGTATTTATGTGTTTTAAATGGAAGGATGTCAGGAGTGTGATTTGGGTCACGTGATAGTATGTGCCTATTTCCCTTCCATTTAGTGTTTATTCTCATGGCTGACACTTATGCCAAACAGGTGAAATATACTTACTTTTAGTAATTTTACCTTTATAAATTCTTCACAGGAGGCTCCATCTCTTCCCCACTGGAAGAGGTGAAGACTCCTACGTCTATCCCTAGATGCAAATCTACAATCAGAAATGATGTATAGGAAAACTGTGGAGAGTCACGTCTGGGTATAGGAGTAGATCTACACATGGGTTGATCTACCAATGTAAATTTACCTTTGTTAATCAGTTCCATTGTTTAAAAAAAATCTTCCTGTTGGTGTTGAAGGCCTAATGCTTGTTTCTGTTAAGCATTTCACCACATTGCAAATTTGTACTTTAACAATGTCAGGAGAATAAATTCATTATTTTTGTTCTTAACTGTATCATTAATGGTAGTTGTTTGCCCCTAACAGCCCGCAGAGTAGTACTTTGTTCACTTCCAGTGCATTTATTCATGCATAATGTTCTCTTTAATATATGTATAACCTATACAAGTCAATAGGAGTTTCTGTTAAGTTGCGTACATAGCTGTATTTAGACACAGGGATGTGGAATTCCTACGGCCCAACACTCAGGACATATAGGTCCTGATTTATACTTTTTGACGCAAACCTGCGCTAGTGCAGGTTTGCGTCAAAAAGTTTACTGCCGGCTACGTTATTCCTATACGCCAGCCGGGTGCCATATTTAAGGAATGATGCTAGCAGGTACTAAGGCCCGGTCAGGGTCAAAAGAAATGACGCTAACTGGGCATGGGAGGCACAGGGAATACTGGGGATTGTGCATCAAAGAATGACACTTGTCAGGTTAGCACCAAAAATATTTACTCTAACCTGACTAGCGTCATTTTGCGACGCACAACCCCCATGGACAAGACTCCTGTCTTAGCAAAGACAGGAGTCATGTCCCCCTGTCCAATGGCCATGCCCAGGACTTCTGTCCCCTGGGCATGGCCATTGGGCACAGTGCCATGTAGGGGGGGGCAAGTTAGGCCCCCCTATGGCACTTAGAAAAAAATGTAACACTTAACTGGACTTACCTTGGATAGATCCCCTCCATCCTTTGGTGTCCTCTAGGGGTGGGTGGGGGTGACAGGAGGTGTCCCTGGGTGCAGCGAAGGACACCTGTGGACTGCTTCCATGGTCTCCAATCATGGAAATAAGCCCCCAGGTCCCCTAACGCCTGCCCTGACCCAGGCGTTAAATAATGGTGCTAAACATGCTTAGTGACATTATTTAAGGCCCTCTTCCTCCTGTGTGTCATTTTTGCACGGGAGGATAAATAAGGCGCAAATGCCTTAGAGTCATATTTTGCCTGGGAACGCCTACCTTGCATCTCATTGATGCATGGTAGGTTTCCATGGTAAAAAGAATGACATTAACTCCTATATTTTGACGCTAGAAGGGTCTAGTGTCGAAATATTAATATGGAGTTAAGTTTGCGCTGGATTTGCGTAAAAGAAATGACCCATATCCGGTACAAACAGAGTACAAATATGCCCCATAGTGTAGGGTAACGGACAACAAGTTTTCATATTTATTTTGTCATTGGGACAAGTATGTTTGACCCCCCTGGAGCGCAAACACTTCGGCTGCCACGTTACAGTACAACATTATTGTAGGAAGCTGGCTCTGTATATACTATATCAAAGTGAGGTATAGTGTGCATAGAGTCTAGGAGTTCCCCTGAGGCTTAACAGAGGCTAAAGTAGATAATACTGATGCTCTCTTTTGTGGTAGTTGTAGGAAAGTACCTTCTTGCCTGGCATGTTACCCCCATTTTTACATGTATGTCAGTTTGTTTTTGCCTGTGTCACTGAGATCCTGCTAGCCAGGACCTCAGTGCTCATAGTTTGTGGCCTGAATGTGTACACATGTGTAGTGACTAACTGTGTCACTGAGGCTCTGAAAATCAGAATCTCAGTGCTTATGCTCTCTCTACCTTTAAAACTGTCACTATAGGCTAGTGACCACTTTTACCAATTTCAATTGGCACACTGGAACACCCTTATAATTCCCTAGTATATGGTACCTAGGCACCCAGGGTATTGGGGTTCCAGGAGAACCCTATGGGCTGCAGCATTTCTTTTGCCACCCATAGGGTGCTCAGACGAACATTTACACAGGACTGCCACTGCAGCCTGAGTAAAATAACGCACACGTTATCTCACAGCCATTTTCACTGCACTTAAATAACGTATAAGTCACCTATATGTCTAACCCTCACTTGGTGAAGGTTAGGTGCAAAGTTACTAAGTGTGAGGGCACCCAGGCACTAGCCGAGGTGCTCCCACATAGTTCAGGGCAGTTTCCTCGGACTTTGTGAGTGCGGGGACACCATAACACGCGTGAACTACATATAGGTCAATACCTATATGTAGCTTCACAATGGTAACTCAGAATATGGCCATGTAACATGTCTAAGATCATGGAATTGTCCCCCCATGTCAAATCTGGTATTGGGGTGCCAATCCCATGCATCCCAGGGGCTCCACTATGGACCCCGGGTACAGCCAAATCAGCTCTCTGGGGTTTTCTCTGCAGCTAGCGCTGCTGCCAGTCCACAGACAGGAGTCTGCCCTCCTGGGGTCTGGACAGCCCAGTCCCAGGAAGGCAGAACAAAGGATATCCTCTGAAAGAGTGTGTTACACCCTCTCCCTTTTGGAAATAGGTGTTAAGGGCTGGGGAGGAGTAGCCTATCCCAGCCACTGGAAATACTTTGAAGGGCACAGATGGTGTCTTCCTTGCATAAACCAGTATACACCGGTTCAGGGAACCCCCAGTCCCTGTTCTGGTGCGAAACTGGACAAAGGAAAGGGGAGTGGCTACTCCCCTGTCCATCACCACCCCAGGGGTGGTGCCTAGAGCTCATCCAGTGTGTCCCAGACCTCTGCCATCTTGAATCAAGAGGTGTGAGGGCACAATGAAGGCCTCTGAGTGGCCAGTGCAAGCAGGTGACGTCAGAGACTCCTCCTGATAGGTGCTTACCTCACTAGGTGGCCAATCCTCCTCTGAGGGCTATTTAGGGTCTCTCCTGTGGGTATCTCATCAGATAACGAATGCAAGAGCTCACCAGAGTTCCTCTGCACTTCCCTCTTCGACTTCTGCCAAGGATCGACCGCTGACTGCTCCAGGACGCCTGCAAAACTGAAACAAAGTAGCAAGAAGACTACCAGCGAAATTGTAGCACCTAATCCTGCCGGCTTTCTCGACTGTTTCCTGGTGGTACATGCTCTGGGGGCTGTCTGCCATCACCCTGCACTGGAAGCCAAGAGGAAATCTCCCGTTGGTCGACAGAATCTTCCCCCTGCTCCAGCAGGCACCAAACTACAGCATCACTGGTACTCTGAAACCACTCTCATCCTGATGAGCGTGGCCCCTGGAACACAGGTGGTAGACCCAAGTGACCCAGACTGTCCAGTGGCCCAACCGTCCAAATTTGGAGGAGGTATGTCGTTGCCTCCCCTCTTCAGACAGTAAACCTGTGTACTGCATGAACTGCAGCTGCTAGGGCTTCTGTGCACTTTTGCAAGGAATCCTTTGTGCACAGCATAGCCCAGGTCCCCACCACTCCATCCTGCATTGCTCAACTTGTTGAGTTGACCACCGGCTTTGTGGAACCCTCTTTTGTAATGTTGAGATGACTGCAGTGCTCAGTTTTCTTGAACCCGTGCTCAAGTACTTCTGCCGGTGCTGTCTTCTTCTGCGTGGGCTCTCTGTTTTGGTGAGGGCCCCCTCTGTCTCCTCTTCCAAGTTGGGACTGCCTGGTCCATCCTGGGCCTGGGCAGCACCCTTTTCCTTCAATCACTACCCTTGCCGCTAGCAAGGCTTGTTTGCTGTCTTTCTCAAAAAAAACAATCTACATCTTCCACCACACAGTGGGACATCTTCTGTGCGAAGGAGAAGTTCGGGGCACCTTCCGTTGTTACAGAATCTTCAGCTTCTTTCACCCGGAGGCAGCCATTTTGCACCTTCATCCGGGGTTTAGTGGACTCCTGCCCCCCCTGGACACTTCCGTGACTCTTGGACTTGGCACCCTTCCTTTACAGGTTGTCAGGTCCAGGAATCCATCTTCAGTGCTTTGCAGTCAGTTGTGGTCTTTGCAGAATCTCCTATCATGACTTTAGTGTGTTTCTGGGGAAGTAGGGTGACTTTACTCCTACTTTTCAGAGTCTTGGGGTGGGGTATCTAGGACACCCTTAGTGTTTTCTTACACTCCCAGTGACCTTCTACACACTACACACTACACAAGGCCAGGGATCCCTAAGTGGTTTGCATTTCACTTTCTTAGTGTATGGTTTGTGTTGCCCCTGGGCCTATTGCATCCTATTGTAGGTCACTCCCCTTTCCTTTGTCCAGTTTCGCGCCAGAGCAGGGCCAGAGTAGGGCTGGGGGTATTCCTGAACCGGTGTAGACTGGCTTATGCAAGGAGGGCACCATCTGTGCCCTTCAAAGCATTTCCAGAGGCCAGGAAAGGCTACTCCTCTCAGGTTCTTAACACCTATTTCCAAAGGGAGCGGGTGTAACACCCTCTCTCAGAGGAAATCCTTTGTTCTGCCTCCCTGATACTGGGCTGCCCAGGCCCCAGGGGGGCAGAAACCTGTTTGAGGGTTGGCAGCAGCGGTAGCTGCCGAGAAAACCCCGGAAAGTTAGTTTGGCAGTACTTGGGCTCTATGCAGGTGCCCCGGGGATGCATGGAATTGTCCCCCCAATACCAGACTGGTATTGGGGGGACAATTCCATGATCCTAAAGATGTTACATGGCCACGTTCGAAGTTACCATTGTGATGCTACATATAGATATTGACCTATATGTAGTGCATGCGTGTAATGGTGTCCCCGCACTCACAAAGTCTGGGGAATTTGCCCTGAACAATGTGGGGGCACCTTGGCTACTGCCAGGGTGCCCTCACACTAAGTAACTTTGCACCTAACCTTCACCAAGTGAGGGTTAGACATATAGGTGACTTACAAGTTATTTACGTGCAGTGTACAATGGCTGTGAAATAATGTGGACGTTATTTCACTCAGGCTGCAGTGGCAGTCCTGTGTAAGAATTGTCTGAGCTCCCTACGGGTGGCAAAAGAAATGCTGCAGCCCATGGGGATCTCCTGGAACCCCAATACCCTGGGTACCTAGGTACCATATACTAGGGAATTATAAGGGTGTTCCAGTGTGCCAATCAGAATTGGTAAAATTAGTCACTAGCCTGTAGTGACAATTTTAAAAGCAGAGAGAGCATAAACACTGAGGTTCTGGTTAGCAGAGCCCCAGTGATACAGTTAGGCACCACACAGGGAACACATACAGGCCACAGACTTATGAGCACTGGGGTCCTGGCTAGTAGGATCCCAGTGACACATATCAAACACACTGACAACATAGGGTTTCCACTATGAGCACTGGGGCCCTGGCTAGCAGGATCCCAGTGAGACAGTAAAAACACCCTGACATACTGTATACTCACAAACAGGCCAAAAGTGGGGGTAACATGGCTAGAAAGAGGCTACCTTCCTACACAACTGACCACCCCAAACGAAGGACAATAAGGCTAACTTTGGCCAGTTGAGTCTTTATTGTCTAAGTGGTGATAATTGGAGAGTAGCTCTGCAATAGATTGGTTACTCCCTTTATCATCCACTATATGGTTACTTCCCTGTGGGGATGTAAACCACCCTGTTTGAAGTTATTTAGCTAGCCAACAATGTGAGGTTATATTCTCAGAGTTCCTATTAGTATGTTTAAGTTTAGAGTAGTGGGAATTGTCCACTGGACCTATATCAAGTGATGAGAATGCCAGACAGGGATGCTGTCTCAGTAAAGCCATAGATGGGCAAAAACTTTGTCCATATGGCTGCAAGAGAGGACAGGGTTGCTGTTTCTCTTGAGTTGGAGCAGGGCAGGGATGCTATCCTATGAGCTCCACACTAGGACATGGCTGCTGTCCATGGTGTTGTGAGGCAGTGCAGGGTTGCTGCACTAACGTTTCTCTGGGAGGGTTGGAGGGATGCTCCATGTTAACTAAAATGGTGCACTTTTTCTCACCAATATTAGTTATCCCACAGAGCGGTACTTCTACCTCAGGGAGTACAGCTGTGCTAGCTGATGGTTCCCTTGGTACAGGTGCCACCCCAGGAGAGGTTTCTCCCACCACAGGAATGGTATCCTGAATGGCAGGGTGGGCAGGGAATACTTTTATGCCTTTTCTACATGTTGTTGGAGAAGGATCCTGAATTTTCAGGCCTTTTTCTCTCCTTTGCTTTTTCATTTCAGCTGAAATGAGAAGAAGCAATTCCTCAGGGATACCCAGCATGGCTTCATGGGTATTAAACTCTACCTCAGCCCAACCCGAGGTCATTATCTAAGAGACAGTCTACAGGTAAGCTAGATAATACTACCACCTGCTTAGGGCCAGTAACTCCACCCCAACTAAACTGAATTATAGCTAAGGGAAAGAACTTAGTGGAGTTATGGACATCAGTAATCTTGTATTGTTGTCCAATGATGTGTTGTGCAGGAGACACTAGGTTTTCAGTCACCAAAGTGATACTGGCGCCTGTGTCCCTGTAGGCCTGAGCCTCAACACCATTTATTGAAACTGTCTGCCTGTACTTCTCCATTGTAAGGGGACAAGCAGCCAGTGTGTCAAGGCCAGTGCCACCAGGTGTGACAGAAACTGTCTTGGGACTGACTATCCCAGTTTCTATGATGGACCCAAAAGTGAACCCAGCTACACCCTTATTTTGTCTGTGGCCAGCAGTCCCACCACTATTACCACTATTGCTAGGGGCACTAGAGTTTGATGTATTAGTGGTGGTAGGCTCAGGGGGTTTACCTGGGCAGGACTTATCCCCTGGCATATGGCCTTTATTTTTACACACATAGCACCAAGGCTTTTTAGTGTGTGTGGGTTGTGAAGAAGAGGAAGAAGTTGATTTATCCCCACCCCCTGAAGGATCTTTAGTTTTACCTTTATTTCCATGCTTATCCTGAGATTGCTCACCATCTTTCTTCTTGCCAAATGTAATAAAGATGCAAAGTCCAGATAAGAAGAGTAGGTTCTTCATTAGGAGTATCCTATCCACTCACAACTGAAGAACATCCATCTCTCTCCACAGGCTGAGGCAGAATATTCCATTCACTTTAGAATGTAATATGATGTCATGCATGGCATCTACCTCAGGAATGAAATCCCTTACATTCTTCCATCTATTGAGATTTCAAAAAGACCTGACATCTACCACACACCTTCCCTCTTAAAGACAAAATAAAAGGTTATAATGTTCAAAACAAAACAACAACAATAGAAAAAAAAGAAATTATGGGAGAATTATGTAAATACGCTTAAAGTCATGAAACTCTCTTTGAAATGACAACATGATTAAGATTCCACACCCTCCCATCCTTAATCTTGACAGCGTTCCTGAACAGTTTGATCACTTCAAATGGACCCATAAACTTACTTCCACTTTTACATAGGGTTTGTTTCCTAATTAGAATTTCATCCCCCACTTTCACTTCAATGTTACGTGTGTTGTTCTTTTCATCAAAATACTCTTTCCTTCTTTGTATACATTTCTTCTCACAATCACTTTCCCCACTCATGTCACGCCAAGATATACTGTCATTTTTTCCCCAAAATACCCAACCTGGTGCCAAAATTGTGTTAGCTTTCAAAAGAAACATTTTACCAGTGGTAGAGTGAGGAGAAAACCTGTAAGCATGAAGAAAACTTTTAAGACCATCCTTCCAATTCCTGCTTGCTGCAACTTTCAATTGTATACATTCCTTCATACACTTATTAAATCTCTCCACTGCACTATTTCCTTCTGGATGATACAAAGAACACCTTCTATGTTAAATGCCTCTGCAGCTAAAGTATTCTTCCATTTCAAAAGAAAGAAACTCTGGCCCATTATCAGTCACGACAGTATTTGGCAAACCTTCACGGCTGAAAATATCAATAAAGAATTCAATTATTTTTTTGATTTCAATACTACTACTGATACCTATTTCAGCCTACCTGGAAAACTGATCTACCAAAACCAGGATATAGTTGGAACCACCTTTCCCATGAATTGGTCCAACAACATCAACAGCTACTACATCTCAAGGTTTGTTTGGAATATCTCTAATACACATTGGTGGTACTCTAATTTTGTACACTTTGTCACTATTGCAGCAATCTGGACATTCTCTGACTTTCCTTTCAATCATTAGGTCCATGCCTGGCCACCAATAGTTAAGACGAATTCTAGCTTTCGTCTTACTCATCCCTTGATGTCCCTCATGTCCCAATTCTATAATTTTATCCCTCAGAACAGTCGGAACAACTAATCTTAAACCACGCAAAAGTAGACCTTTCTCCATAGACAATTCCTCTCTCACCTTACAAAATCCTCCTAATTCTTCCTCTCTCTTCACATTCGAACCCCACCCATACCTAAGTCCTTTGCACACACGCTGTAACACTGAATCTTCAATTACCGCTCTTAACCATTCATCTTGTTCTACAATACCTCCTGTTACACTACATATACTAACTTCATTTTCCTGACTCTTTTCCAAGCATTCTTCTGTTTCTGAGCTAAGCCTTGGTAAACAATCAGCAATCCTGTTATTAGGTCCAGTAACATAGAACACCCTGAAACAGAAATCTTGTAGACCAACAATCCATCTACTAATCCTACTAGAAATCATATCTAGACCCTTCTTCGTAAAAACCTCCACAAGAGGTTTATGGTCAGTGAAAATCTGAAATTCTCTTCCCCACACAAAATTCTTCAATTTGTTGACTGCCCAAAATACACTCAAGCCTTCCTTCTCAATCGTAGAATAATTAATTTCAGCACCTCGTAAAGTCCTGGATCTGTACACTATGGACTTGAGATCACCTTCACCCATATCCTGTAGCAAAACTGCCCCTAGACCTCTCATGCTGGCATCTGTCATGATCACACATTTCTTATCCGGATCAAACAAATTCAAGCTCCCAACAGTCAGCAGTTCCTTTTTTATCATTTCAAATTCAATCCCCTTTTTTTAGCAGTTGACGCATGTGCACTGTTTTTGAGGCTAGATTTGGCAAATTCTACCATTCCAAGAAAAGACAATAATTCCTCTTTCTTCTCAGGATTACGCAGTTTCAAAATGTTCGTAACAAGATCTTACTTTGGACATAAACCCTTTGCAGTGATTTTATGGCCTAGATATTCAATTTCAGTTTTGCAGAAAGAGCACTTCTTAAGCTTGAGGGTCAAACCATGATCTTTCAAAAAGGTAAGAATCCTTCTAAACCTCGTCTCATGCTCTGCTTCAGTTTGTCTATGTATTAAAATGTCATCCTGGAAACACTTTACTCCAGGTTCCGAACCGAACAAGTTGTACATCATACGTTGAAATACTGCTGCTGCAGACACCAACCCAAAAGTCATTCTTCTGAAACTAAAAGTTCCAAATGGTGTGATGAACGTGGTATACTCTTTTGGGTCATCATTTAACATAACTTGATGATATGCTGAGGTCAAATCTAAGTTGCTGAAATATTTAGACCCATGCAATAACCTGACCATCTCAGTTATGTTGGGTAGCGGAAATTGATCACTGACTAAACACTTATTAAGCATTCTAAAATCAACGCATAATCTAATTTCTTTTGTTTGTTTGCGTGCAACGACAATGGATGAGATCCATTCAGAGGATTCTACTGGCTCAATTATCCCTTCATCACATAATCTACGTATTTCTTTCTCAACATCATCCTTCATTGATATGGGAATGGGACGTACTTTGGTAGCCAGGGGAACAGACCCCTTTTGAATCTTTATGCGATGAACATACTTCTTTAGACAACCTAGTCTATCACTGAACACTTCCTTGTAATCTTTAACAATGTCTGGTGGAAATTCTCCCTTTTCATCTTGCACAGAATGTTCACATACACTGTGCAGCATTTCAATAAACTCGTTCTTGATCATAACAGGTGTGGATGAATTGGGGTCCAGAATAATATTCAGCTCCCTCTGGTGTGGCCAGCTCAAAACACTGTCCCCTTTAATCGGAACAAAACATTTCCCAAAAATTGTGTTTGTTTTGAAAGAAATTTCAGATCAAAATAACCCCTTAGTTCAATGATTTGCCCACAATACGCACCAGGAGTAACATCAGGATCTTTCAGGTTAACTTTGTGACTTAAATGTTTGTCAAATAAATAATTTGATAACAAAGTCAACCATGCTCCTGTGTCGAACAGTACTTCACTCTCAACACCTAAAATAGTAATAATATCTCTTGGATGCCTTTTCTTCTGAGTGCACGTAGTAACTGATAGAATGCAGTCTTCAACAACTTTTACTGACGTTAGACTTTTGGTAGACTTGCAACACTTAGCAAAATGACCTTTTTTACTGCACAGTTTGCAAGTCATATTGATGGCTGGACACTTCTTATATGAGGCATGATGACCATTATTCCCACAACAGAAACACCTTGTGTCTTTGAATCTGGCCCACTTTCCTTGATTAATGTTTTCTTCCTCCTTATCACTATCTGCTTCTTTTCCAAAATTTTCCTTTCTTGTAGTAATTTCATTAATCGTAGTATTTTTTCCTCTTTCTAATTCTTCAACACAAGCTAAAGTGTGTTCCACACTCTTAGCTAAGATGATAACCTCATGTAAGGATGGATCATCCTTGCTCCATAGTTATTGTCTGATTTTATCACAAGAACACCTCAACATAAACTGGTCTCTAATCCGCTCATCAATAGTATTTCCAAACTTACATGTAGATGCCAACTTCCTTAGAGCAGTAATGTATTCAATACTTTGCCCAGATTTTTGCTCCCTGTTACAGTGGGCTAGGTGATAAGAAGGACTCTGACGCTCGAGTGGGGAAAAGAGGTAATTTATTTATAAATTATTGATATTATCAACAGTGTGAGTTGGGGTGTCCTTTGTCCCGTAATGTCTCTCTCCTGTCTTTTCTCCCCAGCTCCCCTCTTGACTGGCGACGATCCTGTGTCAGACTCCCAGACGTACCGGAAAAGGAACGAAAGGGAAGGTAAGTCAGGGCATCTAGTTACACAGACCGTAATAGCGTTAGACAACAAGGGGAAGAGAGAAAGAGAGAGAGACAGAGAGATCCCGGGTGAGTGTGTGATAAGGCAGGAGTGAGACAGTGTGGATTCAATCACCCTTTTGTGTCTTGCCGTGCAGAATGACTTTGATTTTAAGGGCTCTTTATGTTACTACTAGAACCAATATTAAAATTGGCTCTAATGTCCTTTTCTTTGATTCTCCCGTCACTTCCCTGCCCCCTCCCAGCTGCTCCCCTCTCCAACCCCCTCCACACTGTCCCTACCCTCTCCCCTTCTGCCACAGTTCTCCCGCTTTATCCGTACGCTGTCCTTTAAAAAGGATCGTACCTTGGTCAGCCACGCCCCTCCTGGGAGGTGGCGGTCTGTGCGCGTGTCCTCACTCCTTTCCTTCTCCCCAGGGTCCGCTGGTTCTCTGGGAACTCCAGGGTTCCCAGATCTTCGTTCGTCTTGCTTCGGTTCGCCGCCCTCCGTCTCTGCAGGTTCCTCTGCGTCTTTCTCCTCGGCCCCCGGCTGTAGTCCGTCCTCTCTATTTTGTTCGCCTGGAACCCGGAAATCCAGGGTCATGGGGCAGGCGCTGGCCTCCTTGTTGCCACAGCAACGGGGGACACTGTCCTCGTTAGCGTGCGAACAGCGCCAATCGGAGGTGTCCAAAGCCGCGTTCGAAGACAACAGGCTACACTCCCTAATGCTGAAATGGTAAAGTTCCAAAATGGTGCTAATTTTCAGTAAGAAATGCAGGTCTAGGTATTTTTAAACATATTTCAAACTCATTTAGATCAGTTCCTTCATCACCTGTGTTGGGTAGAGTTTCAAAAATCTCTTATCCTTCACACCCCAAACAATGCATAAGCAAAGCTGTTTTTCTTTCATTAGATAGATTAGTGCCACATACCATGGAGTAGAGAAGAAATGTCTTTTTTCATTTTTACCATTTTATGGGTGGTTCTCCAGGCATGGTTAGGAAAAAGGGTGGCGGTGATATATTCTGCATTGTGAAATCCAAACTAATATATAATTGTGTTAATGCAACATTTGCATAGGAAAATAAAACAAAACAGATACTAATTTTCTTATCTCTTATAACTATAAATGAGGCTTTATGCAGATAAGAAACACATACATCTGTTTGTTGTAACATCCATTGCACTTATTTAATATGTTGAAAACTGTGGGGTTTCATCCTGATAGAGACACGATGAAATCCAGGTTATGTCTATATCGTTATGGTATGCACAAGCAATTGGTCTGTTTTCTAAAGGAAATCTCCCTTATCCATACTGTGACGTCATAAGTAGAAAGAAATTGCTGTCTATGTCGTTGTAGGATGGAAAAGCACTAGAACTGCTTTCTAAAGGAAATATCCCTTGTACACACTGTGACTTTGTAAATGGAGAGACTTCCTTCACTTAATGCCTCGGTGAACCTCTTTACAACTGCTGGATGCACGGTACCCGTGCAGTTTGTCTCGGATTCAAAAGAGAGCGAACACACGCGCACAAAAGCACGGCCTGGAATCCTTCCTATTGTGAAGGCGCGCGATCGAAATACACGAGAGCGGTGCGTTCATTTGTAAATAATAACGTTTTGAAGGTTGAAATGTGGTATTTAAGAGTTCTCAATGAAAATAAGGTTTGGCTTACCAGAAGACAACAGTTTACAGAAGGTGGAATTAAGATTTTCCTTCAAAGTCTTCAATCAAATGATGATGATGAATATGTTCCCATATAGGTGATCCAAATGGTTACATGCTTGTAACTGTGTTAGGATACTCCAAAAGTCTTCACCTTGTCGCCAAATGTATTAAAGATGCAAAGTCCAGATAAGATGAGTAGGTTGTTTATTAGGAGTATCCTATCCACTCACAACTGAAGAACCATCTCTCTCCACAGGCTGAGGCAGAACATTCCATACACTCTAGAATGTAATATGATGTCATGCATGACATCTGCCTCAGGAATGAAATCCCTTACATTCTTCCATCTAATGAGATGTCAAAGAGACCTGACATCTACCACACCATCCTTGTCACCTCCTGTATGAACTTTTCTGTTCACTATTCCTTCTTTCCTAATTCTTGGGGAGAGGTCAGATCTGAGTCTACCAAGTACTGGTGCAACAAATCAGACACACAATTGTTCAAAATATGCTCTCTCAGGATTAGATTATACAGGCTTTCATAGTCAATCACCCTCCTGCCATGTAACCAACCCTCCAAGGCTTTCACTGAACGGTCTAAAAAGTCTGTCCAGTCTTGAGAGGACTCTTTTCTGGTGTCTCTGAACTTATTCCTGTATTGTTCAGTGGTTAAGACAAATCCATCCAAGAGTGCATCCTTCAAAACTTTGTAGTTATTAGCATCACTTTCTCTGACAGTAAGGAGCCTATCCCTACCCTTACCAGTGAAAGATAGCCACAAGATAGCAGCCCACTGCCTTTGAGGGACCAACTCTACCATACAGGCCCTCTCAAGTGCAGCAAACCACTTGCTAATGTCATCCCCCTCCTTGTAAGGGGGGGACTATCCTATGCAGGTTTCTGGAATCTTGCTCTCTAACAGGATTACTATCAAAAACACTGTTGCTGCCACCATGGGGAACTAACCCCAAACTCTGCCTTTCCCTTTCCACATCCAGAGATTCCCTGTCTAAGGCCAGCTGCTGATGTTTAAGCTTCAGCCTGGCCTCTTCCAACCTCAGCTCTCTGAGTTCCCTTTCCATTAAGTTATCCTCAGGGTGGGAGGCTTGGGAATTGTGAGACACAGAAGAAATGTGGGAATTGGCAGAGAAGGACCTGTCCCTAACTGGCTGGACGCTAGTAAGTAAAACACTTACAGGTCTCAGTTCCGGGGCATAGGCATCCCACTATTGGGGGTTCAAGGCAACCCCAAATTTACCACACCAGCAGCTCAGGGCTGGTCAGGTGCAGAGGTCAAAGAGGTGCCCAAAACACATAGGGGCCTATGGAGAACAGGGGTGCTCCGGTTCCAGTCTGACAGCAGGTAAGTACCTGCCTCCTCGGGGGGCAGAGCAGGGGTTTTTTGTAGAGCACTGGGGGGGACACAAGTAGGCACACAAAACACACCCTCAGCGGCACAGGGGCGGCCGGGTGCAGTGTGCAAAGCAGGCGTCGGGTTTCAGGTAGGAAACAATAGAGGGACCCGGGGGTCACTCTTGCACTGCAGGCAGGCACAGGGGGGGTTCTCGGGACAGCCACCACCTGGGGTAGGCAGAGGGCCGTCTGGGGGTCACTCCTGCGTTGAAGTTTGGTTCCTTCAGGTCCTGAGGGCTGCGGGTGCAGTGTTGGTTCCAGGCGTCGGGTCCCTTGTTACAGGTAGTCGCGGTCAGGGGGAGCCTCTGGATTCTCTCTGCAGGCGTTGCTGTGGGGCCTCAGGGGGGTCATCACTGGCTACTCACGGGCTCGCAGTCGCCAGACAAAGGCATTCTCCCCATGTGGCCAGCAACATGTTTGGTGTGTGGCAGGATGGCAGAAACTGGTCAGCCTACACTAGAAGTCGGTAGGTATTCAGGGGGCATCTCTAAGATGCCCTCTGGGTGTATGTTACAATATATTGCACACTGGCATCAGTGTGCATTTATTGTCCTGAGAAGTGTGATACCAAATGTAGGAAAGTAGCCTCTTTCTAGCCTTGTTACCCCCACTTTTGGCCTGTTTGTGAGTATATGTCAGGGTGTTTTCACTGTCTCATTGGGATCCTGCTAGCCAGGGCCCAGTGCTCATAGTGAAGACCCTATGTTGTAAGTGTGTTTGTTATGTGTCACTGGGATCCTGCTAGCCAGGACCCCAGTGCTCATAAGTATGTGGCCTATATGTGTTCCCTGTGTGATGCCTAACTGTCTCACTGGGGCTCTGCTAACCAGAACCTCGTGGTTATGCTCTCTCTGCTTTCCAACTTTGTCACTAACAGGCTAGTGACTAAATTTACCAATTCCAGCCAAGGTGCCCCCACATCGTTCAGGGCAAATTCCCCAGACTTTGTGAGTGCGGGGACACCATTACACGTGTGCACTATACATAGGTCACTACCTATGTATAGCGTCACAATGGTAACTCCGAACATGGCCATGTAACATGTCTAAGATCATGGAATTGTCAGCCCAATACCATTCTGGTATTGGAGGAACAATTTCATGATCCCCCGGGTCTCTAGCACAGAACCCGGGTACTGCCAAACTGCCTTTCCGGGGTCTCCACTGCAGTTGCTGCCAACCCCTCAGACAAGTTTCTGTCCTCCTGGGGTCCAGGCAACCCTGGACCAGGAAGGCAGAACAGAGGATTTCCTCTTAGAGAGGGTATTACACCCTCTCCCTTTGGAAATAGGTGTGAAGGGCTGGGGAGGAGTAGCCTCCCCCAGCCTCTGGAAATGCTTTGATGGGCACAGATGGTGCCCATCTCTGCATAACCCAGTCTACACCGTTTCAGGGATCCCCCAGCCCTGCTCTGGCGCAAAACTGGACAAAGGAAAGGGGAGTGACCACTCCCCTGACCAGTACCTCCCAGGGGAGGTGCCCAGAGCTCCTCCAGTGTGTCCCAGACCTCTGCCATCTTGGAAAAAGAGGTGTTGGGGGCACACTGGACTGCTCTGAGTGGCCAGTGCCAGCAGGTGACGTCAGAGGCTCCTTCTGATAGGCTCTTACCTCTCTTGGTAGTCAATCCTCCTAACTTGGTAGCCAAACCTCCATTTCTGGCTATTTAGGGTCTCTGCTTTGTGGAATTCTTCAGATAACGAATGCAAGAGCTCACCAGAGTTCCTCTGCATCTCTCTCTTCACCTTCTACCAAAGGATCGACCGCTGACTGCTCCAGGACACCTGCAAAACTGCAACAAAGTAGCAAGACGACTACTAGCAACATTGTAGCACCTAATCCTGTCGGCTTTCTCGACTGTTTCCAGGTGGTGCATGCTCTGGGGGTAGCCTGCCTTCACCCTGCACCAGAAGCTCCAAAGAAATCTCCTGTGGGTCGACGGAATCTTCCCCCTGCTAACGCAGGCACCAAAAGACTGCAACACTGGTCCTCTGGGTCCCCTCTCATCCTGATGAGCGTGGTCCCTGGAACACAGCAACTCTGTCCAAGTGACTCCCACAGTCCAGTGACTCTTCAGTCCAAGTTTGGTGGAGGTAAGTCCTTGCCTCCCGACGATAGACTGCAAAGCTGTGTACCGCGTGATTTGCAGCTGCTCCGGCTCCTGTGCACTCTTTCAGGATTTCCTTTGTGCACAGCTAAGCCTGGGTCCCCAGAACTCTGACATGCAGTGCACAACCTTCTGAGTTGTCCTCCGGCATCGTGGGACTCCCTTTTGTGACTTCGCGTGGACTCCGGTTCACTTTTCTTCTAAGTGCCTGTTGGGGTACTTCTGCGGGTGCTGCCTGCTTCTGTGAGGGCTCTTTGAGTTGCTGAGTGCCCCCTCTGTCTCTTCTTCCAAGTGGCGACATCCTGGTCCTTCCTGGGCCACAGCAGCACCCAAAAACCTCTACTGTGACCCTTGCAGCTAGCAAGGCTTATTTGCAGTCTTTCTGCATGGGAACACCTCTGCAAGCTTCATCGTGATGTGCCACATCCGTCTTCCAAAGGAGAAGTTCCTAGTCCTCTTCTTTCTTGCAGAACTCCAAGCTTCTTCCAACCAGTGGCAGCTTCCTTGCACCCTCAGCTGGGGTTTCCTGGGCTCCTGCCACCCCTGGACACTGTCACGACTATTGGACTTGGTCCCCTTGTCTTACAGGTACTCAGGTCTGGTAATCCGTTGTCAGTGCACTGCTGGCGTTTGTTCTTCCTGCAGAATCCCCCTATCACGGCTCCTGTGCTCTCTGGGAGTAGTAGGTGCACTTTGCTCCTACTTTTCAGGGTCTTGGGGTGGGGTATTTTTCTAACCCTCACTGTTTTCTTACAGTCCCAGCGACCCTTTACAAGCTCACATAGGACTGAGGTCCATTTGTGGTTCGCATTCCACTTTTGAAGTATAAGGTTTGTGTTGCCCCATACCTATGTGCTCCTATTGCAACCTATTGTAATTCTACACTGTTTGCATTACTTTTCTTGCTATTGCTTACCTAATTTTGGTTTGTGTACATATAACTTGTGTATATATCTTACCTTCTTACTGAGGGTACGCACTAAGATACTTTTGGCATATTGTCATAAAAATAAAGTACCTTTATTTTTAGTAACTCTGTGTATTGTGTTTTCTTATGATATTGTGCGTATGATATAAGTGGTATAGTAGGAGCTTTACATGCCTCCTAGTTCAGCCTAAGCTGCTTTGCCATAGCTACCTTCTATCAGTCTAAGCTGCTAGAAACACCTCTTCTACACTAATAAGGGATAACTGGACCTGGCACAAGGTGCAAGTACCTCTGGTACCCACTACAAGCCAGGCCAGCCTTCTACACCAAACTTCCCAGTTTTCAGTGTAGCCATTATGGAACTGTGCAGTTCGTGTTTGACAAACTCCCAGACCATATACTCTCATGGCTACCCTGCACTTACAATGTCTAAGGTTTTGCTTAGACGCTGTAGGGGCATAGTGCTCATGCACATATGCCCTCACCTGTGGTATAGTGCACCCTGCCGTAGGGCTGTAAGGCCTGCTAGAGGGGTGACTTACAGTTTAGGGAGAGAACACTGGGGCTGGGGCTTGGTTAGCAGGGTCCCAGCACACTTTCAAATCATAACTTAGTATCAGCAAAGGCAAAAGGTTAGCGGGTAACCATGCCAATGAGGCATTTCCTTACACAACCTCCCCCAAACGAAAGAGGATGAGACTAACCTTTCCCAAGAGAGTCTTCATTTTCTAAGTGGAAGAACCTGGAGAGGCCATCTGCATTGGCATGCGCAGTCCCAGGTCTGTGTTCCACTATAAAGTCCATTCCCTGAAGGGATATGGACCACCTCAACAGTTTAGGGTTTTCTCCCTTCATTTTCATTAGCCATCTGAGAGGTCTGTGGTCAGTTTGAACTATGAAGTGAGTACCAAAAAGGTATGGTCTCAACTTCTTCAGGGACCAGACCACAGCAAAGGCCTCCCTCCCAATGGCACTCAAACACTGCTCCCTGGGGAGTAACCTCCTTCTAATAAAAGCAACAGGCTGGACAAGGCCATCATCATTTGTCTGGGACAGAACTGCTCCTATCCCATGTTCAGAGGCATCTGTCTGCACAATGAACTGCTTAGAGTAATCTGGAGCTTTCAAAACTGGTGCTGTGCACATTGCTTGCTTCAGGGTGTCAAAGGCCTTTTGACAGTCCAAGGTCCAGTTAACTTTCTTGGGCATATTTTTGGAGGTACGTGCTGTGAGGGGTGTCACAAGGAATGCCCTGACTTGAGTCTGGGTTTTTGGAGCTACCCAGTCCAGAATAGTCTAGATCTTGGGTTGGAGTGGCTGAACTTGGCCTCCACCTACAAGGTGTCCCAAGTAAACCACAGTACCCTGCCCTATCTGACATTTAGATGCCTTGATAGAGAGGCCTGCTGCTTGAAGGCCTGCAAAACCTTCTTCAGGTAGACCAGGTGATCCTGCCAGCTGGAGCTAAAGACAGCAATATCATCAAGATAAGCTGCACTAAAGGACTCCAAGCCAAGAAGGACTTGATTCACCAACCTTTGGAAGGTGGCAGGAACATTTTTTAAGCCAAAGGGCATCACAGTAAACTGGTAGCGCCCATTAGGTGTAGAGAATGCTGATTTCTTTTTTGCTCCTGGTGCCATTCTTATTTGCCAGTACCCTGCTGTCAAGTCAAAGGTACTCAAGTATTTGGCAGCACCCAATGTATCAATCAGCTCATCTGCCCTTAGAATGGGGTGAGCATCTGTCTTGGTGACAGAATTAAGCCCTCTGTAGTCCACACAGAACCTCATCTTTCCCTTGCCATGTTTTGTGTGAGGTTTGGGGACCAAGACCACTGGGCTAGCCCAGGGACTGTCAGAGTGCTCAATCACTCCTAACCCCAGAATCTTGTGGACTTCCACTTTGATGCTTTCCTTAACTTGGTCAGACTGTCTGAATATTTTGTTTTTGACAGGCATGCTGTCTCCTGTGTCCACATCATGGGTAAAAAGGTGTGTATGACCAGGGGTTAGGGAAAAGAGCTCAGCAAACTGCTGGATGAATTGCCTGCTGTTGGCCAGAGAGGGTGTCTGAGTAGATCACTCCATCTACTGTGCCATCTTTAGGGTCAGTGGAGAGGAGATCAGAGAGAGGTTCACTCTAAGCTTCCTGGTCCTCATCTGTAACCATCAACATGTTTACATCTGCCCTGTCATGTAAGAGTTTTAGGCGGTTAACATGAATAACCTTCTTGGGGGTCCTGCTAGTGTAGGAGGCTGGCCTGGCTTGTAGTGAGTACCAGAGGTACTTACACCTTGTGCCAGGTCCAGTTATCCCTTATTAGTGTAGAAGAGGTGTTTCTAGCAGCTTAGGCTGATAGAAGGTAGCTATGGCAAAGCAGCTTAGGCTGAACTAGGAGACATGTAAAGCTCCTACTGTACCACTGGTGTCATATGCACAATATCATAAGAAAACACAATACACAGAAGTACTACAAATAAAGGTACTTTATTTTTATAACAATATGCCAAAAGTATCTCAGTGAGTACCCTCAGTATGAGGATAAGTTATATATACAAAATATAGGTACACAAACCAAAATTATGCAGATAATAGCAAAAGGAAGTAATGCAAGCAATGTAAAGTTACAGTAGGTTGCAATAGGAGCACATAGGTATAGGGGCAACACAAACCATATACTCCAAAAGTGGAATGCGAACCACGAATGGACCCCAAACCTATGTGAGCCTGTAGAGGGTCGCTGGGACTGTAAGAAAACAGTGAGGGTTAGAAAAATAGCCCATACCAAGACCCTGAAAGGTAGGTATAAAGTGCACCTACTACCCTCAGAGAGCACAGAAGTCGTGATGGGGGTTTCTGCAGGAGGAACAACAGCAGCAATGCAACAACAGTGGATATCTGGACCTGAGTACCTGTAAGAGAAGGGGAGCAAGTCCAAGAGTCGCGACAGTGTCGAGAGTGGGTAGGAGCCCAGGAAATGCCAGCTGAGGGTGCAAGGAAGCTGCCACCTGTTGGAAGAAGCTGAGAGTTCTGCAAGAACAAAGAGGACTAGGAACTTCCCCTTTGAAGGATGGATGTCCCACGTCGTGAAGAAGCTTGCAGAGGTGTTCCCACACAGAAAGACCGCAAACAAGCCTTGCTAGCTGCAAGGGTCGCGGTAGCGGTTTTTGGGTGCTGCTGTAGCTCAGGAGGGACCAGGATGTTGCCACTTGGAGGAGGAGACAGAGGGGGCACCCAGCAACGTAGGGAGCCCTAACAGAAGCAGGCAGCACCTGCAGAAGTACCTAAACAGGCACTTAGAAGAAAAGTGAACTGGAGTCCACCTGAAGTCACAAAAGGGAGTCCGACGAAGCCGGAAGACAACTCAGAAGATTGTGCACTGCAGGAAGGAGTGTAGGGGACCCAGGCCTCGCTGTGCATGAAGGAAATCCTGGAAGAGTGCACAGGAGCCGGAGCAGCTGCAAATCACGCGGTACCCAGCAATGCAGTCTAGCGTGGGGAGACAGGGACTTACCTCCACCAAACTTGGACTGAAGAGTCACTGGACTGTGGGAGCCACTTGGACAGAGTTGCTGAGTTCCAGGGACCACGCTCGTCGTGCTGAGAGGGGACCCAGAGGACCGGTGATGCAGTCTTTTGTTGCCTGCAGGTGCAGGGGGAAGATTCCGTCGACCCACTGGAGATTTCTTCAGAGCTCCTGGTGCAGAGAGGAGGCAGGCTACCCCCAGAGCATGCACCACCTGGAAACAGTCGAGAAAGCCGGCAGGATGAAGCGATACAAGGTTGCTAGTAGTCGTCTTGCTACTTTGTTGCGGTTTTGCAGGCGTCCTTAGCAGTCAGCGGTCAATCCTTTGGCAGAAGGTGAAGAGGGAGATGCAGAGGAACTCTGATGAGCTCTTGCATTCGTTATCTGGTGAGATCCCCAAAGCAGAGACCCTAAATAACCAGAAAAGGAGGCTTGGCTACCTAGGAAGGAGGATTGGCTAGTAAAAGAGGTAAGAGCCTATCAGAAGGAGTCTCTGACATCACATGCTGGCACTGGCCACTCAGAGCAGTCCAGTGTGCCAGCAACACCTCTGAATTCTAGATGGAAGAGGTCTGGGGCACACTGGAGGAGCTCTGGGCACCTCCCCTGGGAGGTGCAGGTCAGGGGAGTGGTCACTCCCCTCTCCCCTTTCCTTTGTCCAGTTTCGCACCAGAGCAGGGCTGGGGGATCCCTGAACTGGTGTAGACTGGCTTATGCAGATATGGGCAGCATCTGTGCCCATCAAAGCAATTCCAGAGGCTGGGGGAGGCTACTCCTCCCCAGCCTTTCTCACCTTTTCCAAAGGGAGAGGGTGTAACACCCTCTCTTTGAGGAAGTACTTTGTTCTGCCTTCCTGGGCCAGGGCTGCCTGGACCCCAGGGGGGCAGAAACCTGTCTGAGGGGTTGGTAGCAGCTGCAGTGAAACCCCGGAAAGGCAGTTTGGCGGTACCCGGGTTCTGTGCTAGAGACCCGGGGGATCATGGAATTGTCTCCCCAATACCAGAATGGTGACAATTCCATGATCTTAGACATGTTACATGGCCATGTTCGGAGTTACCATTGTGACGCTACACATAGGTGGTGCCCTATGTGTAGGGCACGCATCTAATGGTGTCCCCGCACTCACAAAGTCCAGGGAAATTGCCCTGAACAATGTGGGAGCACCTTGGCTAGTGCCAGGGTGCCCACACACTAAGTAACTTGGCACCCAACCTTCACCAGGTGAAGGTTAGACATATAGGTGACTTATAAGTTACTTATGTGCAATGTAAAGTGGCTGTGAAATAATGTGGGCATTATTTCACTCAGGCTGCAGTGGCAGGCCTTTATAAGAATTGTCAGAGCTCCCTATGGGTGTCAAAAGAAATACTGCAGCCCATAGGAATCTCCTGAAACTCAAATACCCTGGGTACCTCAGTACCATATACTAGGGAATTATATGGGTGTACCAGTATACCAATGTGAATTGGTAAATTTAGTCACTAGCCTGCAGTGACAATTTTAAAAGCAGAGAGAGCATAAACACTAAGGTTCTGGTTAGCAGAGCCTCAGTGATACAGTTAGGCACCACACAGGGAACACATACAGGGCATACTTTATGAGCACTGAGGTCCTGGCTAGCAGGATCCCCGTGACACATAGGCAAAAACAAACGTACATACAATAAAAATGGGGGTAACATGCCAGGCAAGATGGTACTTTCCTACAGGATGACCAGAAGAAAGATGGTGAGAAATCTCAGGATAAGCATGGGTATAAAGGTAAAACTAAAGATCCTTCTTCAAATCCTAAACACTCTTCAGGGGGTGGGGATAAATCATCTTCTTCCTCTTCTTCACAACCCACACACATTAAAAAGCCTTGGTGCTTTGTGTGTGAAAATAAAGGCCATAGGCCAGGGGATAAGTCCTGCCCAGGTAAACCCCCTGAGCCTACCACCACTAATACATCAAACTCTAGTGCCCCTAGCAGTAGTGGTAATAATGGTGGGACTGCTGGCAGCAGTCAAAATAAGGGTGTAGTTGGGTTCACTTTTGGGTCCATCATAGAAACTGGGGTAGTCAGTCCCAAGACAGTTTCTGTCACACCTGGTGGCATTGGCATTGCCACACTGGCTGCTTGTCCCCTTACAATGGAGAAGTACAGGCAGTTTCAATAAATGGTGTTGAGGCTCAGGCCTACAGGGACACAGGTGCCAGTATCACTTTGGTGACTGAAAACCTAGTGTCTCCTGCACAACACATCATTGGACAGCAATACAAGATTATTGATGTCCATAACTCCATTAAGTTCCTTCCCTTAGCTATAATTCAGTTTAGTTGGGGTGGAGTTACTGGCCCTACGCAGGAGGTAGTATCACCTTGCTTACCTGTAGACTGTCTCTTAGGTAATGACCTAGAGGCCTCAGGTTGGACTGAGGTAGAGTTTAATACCCATGCAGCAATGCTGGGTATCCCTGAGGAATTGCTGACTCTCATTTCAGCTGACATGAAAAAGCAAAGGAGATAAAAAGAACTGAAAACTCAGGATCCTTCTCCAAAAACAGGTGAAAAGGGTATCATAGTATCCCCTACCCACCCAGCCACTCAGGATACCATTCCTGTGGTGGGAGAAACCGCTCCTAGGGTGGCACTTGTATTAAGGGAATCATCAGCTAACACAGCTATACTCCCTGAGGTAGAAGTACCTCTCTGTGGGATAACTAATATTGGTGAGAAAAAGTGCACCATTTTAGTTAATATGGAGCATCCCTCCAACCCTCCCAGAGAAACTTCAGTGCAGCAACCCTGCCCTGCCTCACAACACTTAGGAGAGGAACCCTGCCCTAGTGTGGAGCTTACAGGACAGCAGCGCTGCCCTGCTCCAACTCAAGAGAAACAGCAACCCTGTTCTCTCTTACAGCCATATGGACAAAGTTTTTGCCCAGCTATGGCTTTATTAAGACAGCATCCCTGTCTGGCATTCTCACCACTTGATATAGGCCCAGTGGACAATTCCCACTGCTCTAAACCTAAACATACTAAAAGGAACTCTGAGAATATAACTTCACATTGTTGGCTAGCTAAAAAACTTCAAACAGGGTGGTTCACATCCCCACAGGGAAGTAACCATACAGTGGATGATAAAGGGAGTAACCAATCTATTGCAGAGCTACTCTCCACTTATCACCACTTAGACAATAAAGACTCAACTGGCCAAGGTTAGCCTTATTGTCCTTCGTTTGAGGGGATTGTGTAGGAAGGTAGCCTCTTTGTAGCCTTGTTACCCACACTTTTGGTCTGTTTGTGAGTATATGTAAGATGCTTTTACTGTCTCACTAGGATCCTGCTAGCCAGGACTCCAGTGCTCATAGTGGAAACCCTAATTGTCAGTGTGTTTGATATTTGTCACTGGGACCCTGCTAGCCAGGACCCCCAAGTGCTCATAGTTTGTGGCCTAAATGTGTTCCCTGTGTGGTGCCTAACTGTATCACTGAGGGTCTGCTAACCAGAATCTCAGTGTTTATGCTCTCTCTGCTTTTAAAATTGTCACTGCAGGCTAGTAACCATTTTCACCAATTCTGATTGACACACTGGAACACCCTTATAATTCCCTAGTATATAGTACCTAGGTACCCAGGGTATTGGGGTTCCAGGAGATCCCTATGGGCTGCAGCATTTCTTTTGCCTCCCATAGGGAGCTCATACAATTCTTACACAGGACTGCCACTGCAGCCCGAGTGAAATAATGTCCACGTTATTTCATACTCATTTTAACCTGCACTTAAGCAACTTATAAGTCACCTATATGTCTAACCCTCACTTAGTAATTTTGCACCTAACCTTCAATAAGTGTCAGGGCACCCGGGCACTAGCCAAGGTGCCGCCACATTGTTCAGGACAATTTCCCTGGATTTTGTGAGTGCGGGGACACCATTACACGCGTGAACTACATATAGGTCAATACCTATATGTAGTTTTACAGTGGTAACTCCGAATATGGCCATGTAACATGTCTAAGATCATGGAATTGTCCCCCCATGCCATATCTGGGATTGGGGTGCCAATCCCAAGCATCCCCGGGGCTCCAGCATGGACCCCAGGTACTGCCAAACAAGCTCTCTGGGGTTTTCACTGCAGCTACCGCTGCTGCAAACCCACAGACAGGGTTCTGCCCTCTTGGGGACTGGGCAGCCCAGTCCCAGGAAGGCAGAAGAAAGGATTTCCTCTGAGAGAGGGTGTTACACCCTCTTTCTTTGGAAATAGATATTAAGGGCTGGGGAGGAGTAGCCTCTCCCAGCCTCTGGAAATGCTTTCATGGCCACAGATGGTTCCCTCCTTGCATAAACCTGTCTACACCAGTTCAGGAAACCCACAGTCCCTGCTCTGGTGCAAAACTGGACAAAGGAAAGGGGAGTGACCACTCCCCTGTCCATCACCACCCCAGGGGTGGTGCCCAGAGCTACTCCAGTGTGTCTCAGACCTCTGCCATCTTGAATCCCGAGGTGTGAGGGCACAATGGAGGCCTCTTAGTGGCCAGTGCCAGCAGGTGACGTCAGAGACCCCTTCTGATAGGTACTTACCTCACTAGGTGGCCAATCCTCCCCTGAGGGCTATTTAGGGTCTCTCCTGTGGACTTTTCCTCAGATAACGATTTGCAAGAATTCACCAGAGTTCCTCTGCATCTCCCTCTTCGACTTCTGCCAAGGATCAAAAGCTGACTGCTCCAGGATGCTGTAAACTTCAACAAAGTAGCAAGAAGACTACCAGAGACATTGTAGCACCTAATCCTGCCGGCTTTCTCAACTGTTTCCTGGTGGTGCATGCTCTGAGGCCGTCTGCCTTCACCCTGCACTGGAAGCCAAGAAGAAATCTCCTGTGGGTCGACGGAATCTTCACCCTGCTCCAGCAGGCATCAAACTTCAGTGTCACCGGTACTCTGTAACCCCTCTCATCCTGACGAGCCTGGCCTCTGGAACACAGGTGGTGATCCCAAGTGACCCGGACTGTCCAGTGATCCAACTGTCCAAAATTTGGAGGAGGTAAGTCCTTGCCTCCCCTCTCCATACAGTAATCCTGTATACTGCGTGAACTGCAGCTGCAAGGGCTTCTGTGCACTTCTGCAAGGAATCCTTTATGCACAGCCTAGCCCAGTTCCCCAGCACTCCGTTCTGCATTGCTCAACTCGCTGAGTTGACCACCGGCTTCGTGGGTCCCTCTTTTGTAGAGTTGAGAGGACTGCCATGCTCAGTTTTCTTGCACCCATGTTCAAGTACTTCTGTGGGTGCTGCCTCCTTCTGCATGGGCTTTCTGTGTTCCTGAGGGACCCCTCTGTTTCCTCTTCCAAGTGTTGACCTCCTGGTCCACCCTGGGCCCGGGCAGCACCGTTTTCCTTCAACTGCGACCCTTGCAGCTAGCAAGGCTTGTTTGCGGTCTTTCTCTGAAGAAACAACTGTGCGTTCTCCAGTACACCGTTGGATATCATCTGTGCAAAGGAAAAGTTCATGGCACCTTCTGTTGTTGCAGAATCTTCAGCTTCTTCCAACCGGAGGCAGCCATTTTGCACCTTCATCCGGGGTTTAGTGGGCTCCTGTCCCCCCTGGACAATTTCGTGACTCTTGGACTTGGTTCCCTTCCTTTACAGGTCCTCAGGTCCAGGAATCCATCTTCAGTGTTTTGCAGTCTGTTGTGGTCTTTGCAGAATCTCCTATCACAACTTTAGTTTGTTTCTGGGGAAGTAGGGTCACTTTTTTCCTACCTTTCAGGGTTTTGGGATGGGGTATCTTGGACACCCTTAGTGTTTTCTTACATTCCCAGCGACCCTCTACACACAACACTATGCCAGGGACCCCTAAGTGGTTCGCATTCCACTTTCTTAGTATAGAGTTTGTGTTGCCCCTAGGCCTATTGCATCCTATTGTATTCTATAGTGTTTGCGCTGATTTTCTAACTGTTCACTTACCTGATTTTGGTTTGTGTGTATATTTTGTGTATTTTGCTTACCTCCTAATGGAGTATATCCTCTGAGATATTTTTGGCACATTGTCACTAAAATAAAGTACCTTTATTTTTAGTAACTTTGAATATTGTGATTCTTATGATATAGTGCTATATGAGATAAGTGGTATGGTAGGAGCTTTGCTTGTCCCCTAGTTCAGCCTAAGCTGCTCTGCTATAGCTACCTCTATCAGCCTAAGCTGCTAGAACACTACTTAGCTACTAATAATAAGGGATAACTGGACCTGGCACAAGGTGTAAGTGCCATCAGGTACCCACTATAAGCCAGGCCAGCCTCCTACACTCCCCTCTCCAAACAGTAATCCTATGCACAGCGTAAACTGCAGCTACAAGGGCTTCTGTGCACATTTGCATGAAATCCTGCATGCACAGCCAAGCCTAGGTCCCCAGCACTCTGTCCTGCTATGCTCAGCTCCCTGAGCTGATCTCCAGCTTCGTGGGACCCTCTTTTGCAGTGTTGAGACGACTGCCGTGTTCAGACTTCTTGAACCTGTGTTCAAAGACTTCTGTGGGTGCTACAACCTTGTGCATGGGCTCTCTATGTTGCTGAGGGCCCCCTCTGTCTCCTCTCCCAAGTGGTGACATCCTGGTCCTACCTGGGCCCCGGCAGCACCCCTTTTCTTCAGCAGCAACTCTAGCAGCTAGCAAGGCTTGTTTACGGTATTTTGCCAAGGAAACAGCTCTGCTTCCTCCAGCACTCCGTGGGACACCTTCTGCATGAAGGAGAAGTTCCTAGCATCTTTCATTGTTGCAGATTCTTTAGCTTCTTTCATCCAGAAGAAGCCATTTTGCACCTTCATCCAGGGTTTAGTGGGCTTCTGGCCCCGGATACTTTTACAGGTCCTCAAGTCCAGGAATCCATCTTCAGTGCTTTGCAGTCTGTTGTGGTCTTTGCAAAATCCTCTATCACAACTTTAGTGTGTTTCTGGGGAAATGGTAGTACTTTACTCCTACTTTCCAGGGTCTTAGGGTGGGGTATCTTGGACACCCTTAGTGTTTCCTTACACTCTCAGTGACCCTCTACACACTACACTAGCATAGGGGTCCATTCGTGGTTCGCATTCCACTTTCTTAGTATATGGTTTGTGTTGCCCCTAGGCCTATTGCATCCTATTGTATTCTACAGTGTTTGTACTACTTTCTGACTGTGTTACTTACCTGAATTTGGTTTGTGTGTATATTTTGTGTATTTTACTTACCTCCTAAGGGAGTATATCCTCTGAGATATGTTGGCACATTCTCACTAAAATAAAGTACTTTTATTTCTAGTAACTCTGAGTATTGTCTTTCTTATGAAATAGTACCTATATGATATAAGTGGTATAGTAGGAGCTTTGCATGTCTCTTAGTTCAGCCTAAACTGCTCTGCTATAGCTATCTCTATCAGCCTGACCTGCTAGAACACTACTAATCTGCTAATAAGGGATAACGGGACCTGGCACAACGTGTAAGTACCATTGGTACCCACTATAAGCCATGCCGGCCTCCTACAGTAGAGTGGTCAAGCAGTTAGGCTTATCAGAGGGTACAGCAAAGCATTGGTTGCACACGCTCAGAAAATAGAAGAAGAACACACTCAATGACTTAACTGCAGACCAATGGTTTTTATACTGTAAAAATATATTTTCTTCATTTATTTTTAGAACCTCAAGATTCAAGTTGCTGGTAAGTACCTTAAAAGTTTTGTATTTCATACAGGTATCAACAGTACCTTGTTTGAAATAGGTTAAGTAATACAGTTTTGAATAATTGGCAAAAAGTTATTTTAAAAATGGACACTGCAATTTTCAGAAACAGTTCCTGGGGGGAAGAAATGTTAGATCGTTTTGCAGGTAAGTACAACCCTTACAGTTTCAGTCTCCGGGTTTTAGGGCGTCGACTGGTTAGGGTTCAAGGTAACCCCATGCACCCACCACCAGCAACACGGGGCCAGTCGGGTACAGAGGTCAAAGTAGAGCAAATTTAACGTGAGCTCCTATGGAGACAGGGGGTACTCGGAATCAGGCCTGCCTGCAGGTAAATACCCACGGCTTGGAGGGAAGACCAGGGGGGATTAGAAGAGCACTGTGGAGGCCATAAGTGGGCACCAAACACACACCCTCAGCGGCACAGGGGCAGCCCAGTGCAGGCTGCAAACAGGTCGTCCGGTTTCTGATGCTGGTCTATGAGGGGACCCCGGGGGTCACTCAGAGGCTGCAGGCGAGGTCCAGGCTGGTGTGTCGGGCACACCACCGGTCGGACAGGGAGGAGGGCCGCATGCTGGACATTGATGCACAGGGGGTCAGTTTTTCCAAGGCCTGGGGCTGCAGGTGCAGTGTGTTCTTAGGTGTCGGATATCTTCGTCCTGAAGTTAGCGGTCAGGGGGGACCTTCGGATTCCCTCTGCAGGTGTCATCGTGGAGGGGTGGAGAGGTCAAACCAAGCAGGGCACTTTCTTGAAATCGCCTGGGGACCCTCTCTTGCTGGGGGGACCACCTGGACATGGGTCATGGGCGTCAGGTGCAGAATGGTCAGGACTCACGCTTCTGGAGTGAGGTGGGATTCCTTAGAAGTGGTTTCTTCTTCTTTTATTTTCTTCTTTAGACAGGGCCGCTGTCCACTGGACTTCTTGATCCTCTGTGATGCAGGCAGTCCAATGGAGGTTTTTCAGATGTCTCTGGTTCTGAAGGATGCGTCACTTTTCTATTGCAAGTTTTTTGAAGCAGGAGACAGGCCGGAAGGTCCAATGGCCGATTCAGTTGTCTCCTTTCCTTCTCTGCAGGGCTTTCAGCTAAGCAGTTCTTCTTCTTGTGAGGTCGTCAGGAATCTAGTCAGCTGGGTTCAGGGAAGCCCTTAAATTTAAGATTTGGGAGCGTTACAAGGATCAGAGGGCAGTAGCCAATGGCTATTGTCCCTGAGGGTGGCTACACCCTCCTTGTGTGCACTCCTTTTGGGGAGGGGGGCACATTCCTATCCCTTTTGGTCCCTGTCCTCCAAGCCAAGATGGAGGATTCTGCAGGTAGGGGGTCACATCAGCTCTGGACACCTTAGGGATGGTCCCAGCTAAAGTTGTCACTTCTCCTTATTATTCTTACATTTCTTGCTGAACTGGCTGCCAAAAGTGGGGGCTTGTCGGGCAGGCATCTCCACTAGCTGGAATGCCCTGGGGCACTGTAACAAGAGGCCTGAGCTTTTGAGGCTTACCGCCAGGTGTTGCAGTTCCTGCAGGGGGCAGGTGTGAAGCACCTCCATCCAGAGCATGCTTTGTTTCTGGCCTCAAAGAGCACAAAGGCCTTCACCCCATGGGGTCAGAAACTCATCTGCTAGTGGCAGGCTGGCACAGACCAGTCAGTCCTACACCAGAGGACTTGATAAAATACAGGGTGCATCCCTAAGATGGTCTCTGTGTGCATTTTCTTATAAATTCCACACAGGCATCAGTGGGGGTTTATTGTGCTGAGAATTTTGATACCAAACTTCCCAGTATTCAGTGTGTGTAGCCATTATAGAACTGTGGAGTTCATTTTGACAAACTCCCAGACCATATACTTAATATGGCCACACTGCACTTACAATGTCTAAGAATGGACTAAGTCACTGTAGGGGCATATTGCTCATGCAGCTATGCCCTCACCTGTGGTATAGTGCACCCTGCCTTAGGGCTGTAAGGCCTGCTAGAGGGGTGACTTACCTATGCAACAGGCAGTGTTTTGTGGGCATGACACCCTGAAGGGGGTGCCATGTCGACTTTGCCTTTTTCTCCCCACCAACACACACAATCTGTAATGGCAGTGTGCACGTGCTAGGTGAGGGGTCCCTTAGGGTGGCTTGTATGTGTGCCGATTGTGGGAACAATGATACATTTTTGGGGAAAGAACACTGGTGCTGGGTCCTGGTCAGCAGGGTCCCAGCACACTCTCAGTCAAGTCAGTATCAATTTCAGGCAAAAGGTGGGAGTGGTAACTGCGACAAGTGTCAGTTTCTTACAGTTATGGAACAGGAAAGGGAATTGTCTACAGCTGAGGTAATGTTTTGACCTGCATGGTAATGCTGTTTGAACTTGTATTATGGTTCATTAGCTCAAAGCCTTTATTATTAGGGTGAGTGATCTAAATACATGCTGTAAGCTCGGACTAAACTACTGACAGTGGTTCCAGTAAAAAAACAATGTGTAAACACGCTTGCAAGGTTTAAAAATATGAGGCTATGTATAATGCTCCCAGAATGCTCTCTGATTGGATGCAAATATTTGCAAAAACTTGAAAGCAAGATTGATAATTCTTTGCTTTCAATATAAAATGTTCACAAAAAATGTAAGTAGGAAAACAAAAAGTTTTGCTAAACTACTGTGAAATTGTAGTTACCATTTCCTTGAAGCATCATTTAGTAAAATGTCTTGATGCATGTGACTATAATGGAAAATCAGTGTAACCCTTTCCACAAGATTATGGGAAACATTAAATTAAACAAGCATTAGCATCTGACATTGGTGGTCAGTTGTTTTGTTTTGGCAATGCATGTCTTGTTTTGACATGGCTTTTTTAAAACTTTGTTCTTGTGGGAGGTACCAGGCCCTCACCATTATAATAAACATTGGCAAAAAGCAAAAATATTTTTTGGTCTCGAAAAGCATACATTGCTGCAATAGTTCCTGGCACTGCACAAAACGACTTTGTATGCTAAAATGCTCCTTGTAAAATAGCAGAATGCTATCACTCACAGTGAAGCCAGCCTATAGATGGATAGAGAGAGACAGGATTTTTATAAAAACAAAAGTTCTTGGTTAAAGCAATACCTAATAAGGAGCCCAGTTCTCAAATAATTCACAAAAGTGCATCCATGATATGTCTTTGCATTATTGCAGATTTACGTATTTCATTAATTCACAAGATTTTAAAGACGTAGAGCTGGAAATTGCGCTCCTAGAAAATGTTTGTGAACTGTATTTTAGCATGAGCAAATGTGCATGTGTAGATTTGCTCATCCGAAAATCTGTAGAGCATTTACAAGTTCACCTTCCCTTCAACTACTTTTTTTCACAACCCTGGAAGAAGTTTTACTTCTGCCCTTGTCAGGAGTAGATTTTGAACCTTTCTTAGCATAGGAAAAAAATAGAGAAGAGCTAGTGAAAACCCTTAAAACATTTAAGTTAGTAGGTTTGCACAGACTCAAAAGGGCATTCTAAGGTTGCAAATATTGCTTACCTCTACCTCCAGTCCCAGTATGTAGAGCTGCAGAAAGGTGTCAAAATAAAGAAACTGCTAGTATTACTATAGCCTTACTATAGTATTAGTCCTGGCACAATCAGAGAGGCTATTATCAGCGCTCTTATATAATGATACTGTTGCCATAATTTGTCGCAGCACTACAAAGCACCAAAAGGACAAGTAGATTTATGAAGCAACCTGTCCCATGGACAAGTAGATATTTTATTAAATTCCACACCCCTGAGACATTTTGGTATCTATGCATGATATAGATGTGTGAAATATAAATTTCACATATTTAATATTTGTATAGGGTTATGAGATTAAGAGTTGAAATTGTTAACATTCTGCATTTTAAAGTTAAAAAAGTGTATTCTTTTCTGGCATGCTCTTGGTTGCTACAATATTTCACCATTTGTTTTACCTTTGGTTGATTTTTAAGGTTTCATATGCTCAGTTATGCATTGCAAATATTTACAAAATATATTGTACTTCATTTGTTTTGGTGGAAATTATTTTTGATTTTGGAAGTGAACAGTGCTTTAGATTTTTTTTATGAACACAATGTTTGTGAGCTTATGTTTTTAGAAGGTGCAATTCTTTTTTCATGTACACTGAACAGAAATGTACTTGAGGGCGTCCACTCAGGCAGAGTGATGGGTGGTCTCCTTTACTGTGAGACAGCTGTGGAGCAGTTTGTTTCTTTCTTGTGTTCTTTATTTATACTCTTTTAAAATAATTTCTCTTTTCCCATTTATTAGCTATTTTGCCTTTGATTTTGTTTTTTAAGTAGGTGTTACATTTTTAGATATTAGGCTACCTACAGTATTTGTATATGTTGCATTTATTACGTATTATTGATATATTTACTTATCTGTTGTAGTATGTCATTTGTTGTTTTAATGTATTTTCATTCTTTTCAACAATATTTTAATACAACACATGTTGGTAATCAATGTTTATGTTGTTTTACATTTTTTAATATTATATTAATATTTTGATAGGCTATACTTATTGTTTTTTGGTATTATTTGTTTCTGCTGCATTGATTGACAATATTTTCATATTCAAAATTTCTGTTATTTAAATAAGGATTTAAAAAAGTCTGTGTTATAGTATTGATGCTTTCATCAGTTATTTTTGTATCATAGTATTTTTGTATGTGATATTGTGTCATACAACCAGAGAAGATTTGTAACAGGAATGGGGATCAAACATCACTTTTCCATTGCTTATGTCTGGGTGTACTACAGAAACTGCATTAGAGTAAGAGGATAGGTGATTATCTTAAATGCGTTATCATTTTCTTTTTCTGTGTAGGCTTTTATTTATTTTTTGAGCAAAGGAAACTATTTTGTTATTTTTGTGGTCTGCTTTTCACAGGCCACCCTTCCTCTCCAATTTGTCAGAGCAATTTGTATAAATGAGTCATGAGTACTATCATACAAATTTTAAAATATAATGGTTTGAATACTAATTGCCGGTAAAGCTTGCTTACTTATTATACTGGATCATAAATATATCACAGAAAGACTGCCTTATACTTTAGCATGGTAATTCTTGTGAACACAATCTCATAATGATAAAAGTCTCTGACATTTTCCCATGTCAGATGTAGTCACACGAATATGCTCTATAACATAATATCTACAATACAGAGGTAACATTCATGTATTTGGTTTCCATTTTACCATTTTGCTTCAAACTCATGAAAACCACTCTTCAAAATTCAGGCTTTGTCCATGCCAGATTTGGTGTAAATTGGTCCAAGGAAATAAAATCAATAAGGTAGAATACAAAAGAAGATCTTTCATAATTTCAAACTGGAATCCTAAGAGGCCACCCGCAATACAATAAAAATGGATTGGCAAAGCCAATAAGTAAGGTTTCTATTTCTTAGGTAAACATATTCTTTTATAATGGCTCTATTGGAGTCATGTTGTGTGTTATATGTGGATAAGACAATTCATTTGAGAGTATGAGGCTTTGGATAGGGTCTATCTTCAATGAGGCTTTGGATAGGGTCTATCTTCAAGACATGGAGAGGAGTAGGCATCAGACATTGATAAGAGAGACATTCATCATGGGATAATGAATCATCATTGTTGGCTGAGTCCTCACATGATTGAGTTATGGACATTTCTCAGGTTTCAACTGTAGAATAGTAATATGTCCCAGCACCCCCAAACAACATAAATTAAGAAGGCACATTCCAGATCCAGGCAAGCACAATAGGTTAGGTCATAGGCCTGACTCAAAGTGAGTGGCGATGTAAGCATGCTGGCTAAGTGAAAAGGGCCAAAGCAGCATATAGTTGATGGGGTCAATGTGCAGTAAGGTTAGTGGGTAAGATGTATTATGATGTAGACATTGGTCTTGTGAGTGAGGGGTATTCCACAAAACTGATAAAGAGAGAAAACCATGTCAATTGCTTTTGGTGTGTAGAGATACTGATGTGATTGGAGGGGTGAGTGGAACCTGGCTATACTGTATCTAAAGAATTTGATATACAATTTGTCAGAAAGCTTACAGCATTAAGAAGAAAGAGAGAGAGGAATTGTTTTCATACACATGTAGGTCTTTGCAGGCTTAGTGTTAGTTGTGGCATTGTTTGCTTTCTGTGATTTTTGCTACATAATGGGATTAGGAGTGAATAGCTAAAAGTCCCCCTAAGTTATGTCTGAGCCCTTGGAAACAAAGCCAGAGTCAACTACTACACGCCTGGAGCACAGATGCATATGGGCATGGAAAACACAGGCAATTCTCTGTATTCTTTACAAGTATTAGTTGGGGAGTTTCTTATCATGTGTAGTGATGATGTTGTTTCTTTAGATACATGCTGTAGATCAAATTGCTGCTTGTAAGCAGTGTATTAAGACAGTGCCTATTTGGGCAACTGTTTGGCTCTGTGTTTATTTCTTGACCCTGGCACATATTCATGACAGTCTACTACATGGTAGCCATATATGTCTACTTTTAGGCATCAGCAGACAATTACAAACTAAAAGGAATACATAGAAAATAATGAAACCAGCACCTCCAAGCCATATTTTCACATCTGCAAGACTGCGATGGTAAGTAGGTAGCACTGGTACAGGCATTTGGCAGTGCAAGCAGGGAGAGTGAGTAGTGAAAGCTGTAGTGGCCTCTGAGAAATATCCTGGACCATGGGACTTAATTTTCCATAAATTAACAGTGTATTCTAGCCTAAGCTAAGTTAATAAACAGAAACACGTTGCCACCCCCTGCAATTAGTTTAGAAATGCTATAAGTTTGCAATTGTGCCTGGAGACTTAGGAGGTCATTACAACCCTGACAGTCGGCGATAATGTAGTGGTAGTACCGCCAACGGACTGGCAGTACTTACCGCCACATTATGACATCGGCGAGTTGGCTGAAGCCAATCTGCCAATGTACCACTCCGACTGCCTCTGGAGTGGGGCAGGAGATATCCATCTCCAGCCCGGCGGCCGCGATTGAGCCACCTATGGGATTATGACCCCGCCTACTGCCATGGTTTTGGTGGCGTTCGTAACGCCACGAAAACCATGGCGGTAGGCCATATCAGTGACAGTGATTTCCTTCCCTGTCATTGATAAGGGTCCCCCCTTCCTCTCCAGATACCTCCCATCTCTCCAAACCCCCCACCACCCCTACATCCACGTCCCCCTTTCATACACACACTCATACACACACTCATTCATACATACAGACACGCATGCATACATCCAATCACACCCCCCCCACACACTTCCACACATACACGCAGAAACGCATTTACATTTCACAACATACATACACTCACACGTCTGTACATGCACACACGCATACAGCACTCAAGACAAACCTGCATTCATGCACACACATACATTCACACAAGTGCCCACACACACACAATACCCCTCTCCCCTGTCGGAAACCCAAATTACCTGGATGCAGGGGGTCCTCCGGCAGGAGACGGGACGGGCGCTGCTACTGACAGCAGCACCCACCAGCAGAACGCCGCCAGGCCATATCATGTGTCATGATACGGCTGGCGGGGGTCTTCTGGCATGGCGCTGCTGGTGGTAGCAACGCCACCTTACTGCCATCCGCCGGTATGGCCACAGCCGGATTTCCGCCATTCTTGTGGCGGGAATCCACTGTGGTCATAATATGGGGGACAGCTGGTAGCTGCGGCGATGGTCTTTTGGCAGCGGTCGCCGCGGAGGTAGGCGGTTTTTACTCCTGTTGTTACAATGAGGACCTTAACGTTTTGCACAGCTCTTATTCTTGTGGTCATAGTCTCATAAAAAAACAGAAATTGACCGTACAATGATTGATGAGAAGGACTGCATGGACTCGATTGTCCTTTTAAAAACTAATTGTGCATAATTGTGTATACTTTGACTCATCAGTTGCGTTGTTCAAGCAGTGAAGCATGTTCCATAAGCCCAGTCTCAAAACAATTCAGGAAGGATAAAGCAAAGCTATCTCTAGACATTTTCCATAACAGCAGCATGCATTTATTGTGAAACTTCTTGCTGTAGTACACAAGTGTGAGTTGTACTGGAAAGAGGCTGAGGCAATGTGAAGTATGATAGTGGACTCCTCTACAAAGTTGTTCATCGGGATAGAGCAATGATGTTGGGCGGATCTCAGTGTAAGCTCAGACATATGTACCTTGATGGCTAAGATGACTGGCTGCAGCGTCATTCCTTGTCAAAAGTTTATGACAGGAGCTCCAGAAAAGGCTATTCAGATGACCCAAAAAATAATAGCTCGGATACACATGTCTCAGCAAGTGCTGAGTTAGCTGGTGTGGAGAAAGAAGAACTACTGAGCATAAGAGTGGGAGAGAGAGAGCGGGAAAAATATGAAGAGTTGGAATAACTGGTAAAACAAGAAAAGAGAGGGGACCAACTACAGTGGAACACCTTGATGGAAGAGAGAGGATGAGAGCAAGAGGCAACAGAGGAGAGAACACGAAAAGGGAGTGGTGGTAGGAAGGCTTCAAGCTGCATTGGAGGTCTAAGGGGTGAGAAGAAGAAAAAATTAACAGTGGTAGACAACAAAGTCCCTCATGCTTTGCATTTCAAAAGCTCCACTTGCTGCTGAAGGATAGATATAAACAGCCACTAGCATTATTTTAGAGAATAATACTCCTTTGGGCAAACCAAGGCCCAGATTTATACCTTTTCACGCAAAACTGCGCTAACGCAATTGTGCATAATTGTGCATACTTTGACTCATCAGTTGCGTTGTTCAAGCAGTGAAGCATGTTCCATAAGCCCAGTCTCAAAACAATTCAGGAAGGATAAAGCAAAGCTATCTCTAGACATTTTCCATAACAGCAGCATGCATTTATTGTGAAACTTCTTGCTGTAGTACACAAGTGTGAGTTGTACTGGAAAGAGGCTGAGGCAATGTGAAGTATGATAGTGGACTCCTCTACAAAGTTGTTCATCGGGATAGAGCAACGATGTTGGGCAGATCTCAGTGTAAGCTCAGACATATGTACCTTGATGGCTAAGATGACTGGCTGCAGCGTCATTCCTTGTCAAAAGTTTATGACAGGAGCTCCAGAAAAGGCTATTCAGATGACCCAAAAAATAATAGCTCGGATACACATGTCTCAGCAAGTGCTGAGTTAGCTGGTGTGGAGAAAGAAGAACTACTGAGCATAAGAGTGGGAGAGAGAGAGCGGGAAAAATATGAAGAGTTGGAATAACTGGTAAAACAAGAAAAGAGAGGGGACCAACTACAGTGGAACACCTTGATGGAAGAGAGAGGATGAGAGCAAGAGGCAACAGAGGAGAGAACACGAAAAGGGAGTGGTGGTAGGAAGGCTTCAAGCTGCATTGGAGGTCTAAGGGGTGAGAAGAAGAAAAAATTAACAGTGGTAGACAACAAAGTCCCTCATGCTTTGCATTTCAAAAGCTCCACTTGCTGCTGATGTCACGGTTTCGGGCGGGTCTGATCAGGACTTTGGTTGGGACACCCCTTGAGGTTACCGAATATCCTAAAGAGGTAGTGTACTGGGGCAGAAGAGCAGCTAAAGGCATACACGGAAAGGACAGCTATGGACAGGCACAGGAAACAGGAAAGTAAAAGCAGAGCAACCCTTGTGTGAACAAACAGGAAACGGATTACCAGTGGACAAACACGCTGGGGTTGTACACAGAGTAAGGCGCAGAACCTCCCCAAGGTGACAGGGAATCTCAATGCCTCTGTGCAGTTTGCTCTTACAGATAGTCACCCTGCCAGCCTCATAGAAAGGAGGCAGCAGAAGTGATTCTGTCTCTGGACCCTAGAGCACAAACAAGGATAGTACTTACATACACAGGACACGCTCTTGTGGGTCCAGCTGGAAACACAGTGGCGATTCCTGAGAAAACAGCAATAGCACACTGTCACTGTTAGGCACGAAATACAACGTATAACACTGGACAAGGATGGGGGCTGGAATTGCCTCCTGGAAACCAGGAGCCAACCCCAGTACACAGGAGGACACGTATACACTGGTGAAGACTGATAGAACACTTACCAGACACAAAGAACCAAGAAGAAACAGAAACAGAAGGGAACAAACAAAGAGGCAGAGGCAAGAACTAGGAACAGGCTCAGGCTGAAGCAAAGGCAGGACTAGGACTTGAAAACAGGGCGCAAACTTCTGGCTGGGACAAACAGAGACAGGACTGGGAAACTGAGAACAGGCAAGGACAGGACTGGAATACAGGGAGTAGGAAAAGAGCAGTAAACAGGACTGGGAAACAGAGAGCAGGTTCAGGCTGAAACAAGGCAGGAGCAGGGCAGAGAAACAGGGAGCAGGCTCTGGAAGAAACAAACAGGTACAAGGCTAAGAAGTAGGGAGAAGACTCTGGCTGGAACAATCAGGAGCAGGGCAGAGAAACAGGAAACAGGATCAAGCTGGAACAGGAACAAAACTGGAACACCATCCGACAAGGGGTCTGTAACACAAAGGAATTGAAGTCCGATGCACGACGGGGAGCTTGAGGAAATGGCTGCTTATAAGCAGTTCCAAGCTGGGCTGCACAGGAGAGGTTTCAGGTGTGTGTGGTTTCGGACACTTGCAAGTCCTGGAGGAGAGGATCCAGTGAAAAGGAGCAACTGGATTTCTCCCATTGAAAACAATGGGAAACAGAATCCGGGTTTTCCTGACTACCAAGCAGTGCATTATGGGATTTGCAGTCCCAAGAAGCAAATGTAGTCCTACACAAGTGTACCATGGAGAAAAGAGAAACAAACAGGAGTCAGCAAGGGGCTCTAGATAGGTGTTCAAGGTGATTCCCAGGCTTCTGACAGTCCCCTTACAGCGCCCCCTGGAAATGGGACGACCGAGTCGTAACAGCTGAAGGATAGATATAAACAGCCACTAGCATTATTTTAGAGAATAATACTCCTTTGGGCAAACCAAGGCCCAGATTTATACCTTTTCACGCAAAACTGCGCTAACGCAATTGTGCATAATTGTGCATACTTTGACTCATCAGTTGCGTTGTTCAAGCAGGGAAGCATGTTCCATAAGCCCAGTCTCAAAACAATTCAGGAAGGATAAAGCAAAGCTATCTCTAGACATTTTCCATAACAGCAGCATGCATTTATTGTGAAACTTCTTGCTGTAGTACACAAGTGTGAGTTGTACTGGAAAGAGGCTGAGGCAATGTGAAGTACGATAGTGGACTCCTCTACAAAGTTGTTCATCGGGATAGAGCAACGATGTTGGGCAGATCTCAGTGTAAGCTCAGACATATGTACCTTGATGGCTAAGATGACTGGCTGCAGCGTCATTCCTTGTCAAAAGTTTATGACAGGAGCTCCAGAAAAGGCTATTCAGATGACCCAAAAAATAATAGCTCGGATACACATGTCTCAGCAAGTGCTGATTGGCTGGTGTGGAGAAAGAAGAACTACTGAGCATAAGAGTGGGAGAGAGAGAGCGGGAAAAATATGAAGAGTTGGAATAACTGGTAAAACAAGAAAAGAGAGGGGACCAACTACAGTGGAACACCTTGATGGAAGAGAGAGGATGAGAGCAAGAGGCAACAGAGGAGAGAACACGAAAAGGGAGTGGTGGTAGGAAGGCTTCAAGCTGCATTGGAGGTCTAAGGGGTGAGAAGAAGAAATTAACAGTGGTAGACAACAAAGTCCCTCATGCTTTGCATTTCAAAAGCTCCACTTGCTGCTGAAGGATAGATATAAACAGCCACTAGCATTATTTTAGAGAATAATACTCCTTTGGGCGAACCAAGGCCCAGATTTATACCTTTTCACGCAAAACTGCGCTAACGCATGAGAAGTATACCGCCGGCTAGCGCCATTCCAAAATGCCCGAAGATCCACAGGATTTGGCAATGAGCAGACTAGATCAGCCAGATAGATCAGGACATCATCTGTGTACAAAGAAATCACACCCTCTCAGTTCTCATCCCAGGAAAGTCCCTGCAACTGTGCATAGTGCTGAACCAAGGCAGACAACAGCTCCTTCGCTACCATGAAGAGCATCCGGGAAAGGGGGCACCTCTGCCGGGTGCCGCAACCCAAGTAGGATTCCTCTGACAATACCCCATTCAGCCTCAGTCTCACTGTTGGCCTATAATACAGGAGCAGCCCCCATGCACGGAACCCCAGGCCAAAGCCCATGTGCTCAAGATGGGCCCACAGGTAGGGCATCTCCACAGAGTCAAACACCATTTTGGCATCCAACACCAAGTGGAGGGTTGGTTCTCAAATACTGACCAGTGCCTAGACCTATGCAGCATGAGCCGCAACTGTTATGAAGCCACCATCCTCCCTTCCACCTGGGACAAGTTATTTTCCAAGAATTTAGTGAGCTGCTTAGCCTCCACATTCAGTAAAGGAATCGGTCAATTCAAGACTCAGTTCTCCAAGGGCTTCCCAGGTTTATGTATCAAATTGACCTGCACCTGCTGAAGTTCCCAGGGAAGCTCACCCTTGACCGAGCCTTGCAGAATAGAGCATGCAATAGCTTAAGCACCATGTCTTCATACACTTAAAGAACTCTGGAGAAAAGTCACTGAGACCAAGGGCCTTCCCACTTTTGGGCTGGGCCGGTGCTTCTGAACTTTCCCTCTCCATAAACTCCACCTCTAGTGATTCCTGGGCCTCGCTGTCCAAACTAGGCAGCAGGAAATCCCGCATAAACCCCCGCATGCCCGCCACTGCGTCTGGTGAGAGGGGGAAGTATACAGAGTATAACCGGCACAGGTCTTGGCTATCACTGCAGGTGTTTATGCCTCCTCTCTTCACGGTGTACAGACTGCTGGTATCTATTGTTGACCCTCCTCCTTCCTGGTCAGCCAGGCCAGCATCTTGTCCGCCTTGTTCCCCACCTTATAAAGCCTGATGTGTTGCAGCCATTAGAGGGTTTTTGCCTCCTGCTGAACCAGCCGCCTATATTCCACCCGCAACTGGGCCAGAGATCTTGCCCTTTCCGGATCTGGGTGCTCCACATATTCACCCTCCCCATCCAACAGCTCCCTTTCCAGCACCTTATGATGTCTCTCCCTGTCCTTCCATGCCTCATGCGCAAACAACTGACCCCAGACAAGTTTCTTATATCCCTCACACATTACGACACCCAAGGACACAGACTCCACATTCACCCAGAAGTAATGGCCCAACACCATTGAAACATGGAGGTGAGTATCGCAGTCCGGCAGCTCCCACAGGTCCAGCCGCCAACCCACACCAGGACGAGGCACAGGGACTCATACCTCTGTAACAATTAGGGAGTGATACAGAATACCCCTGGTTAAGTAGATGGTGTTCCTGTACCTAAAATTCGGTGACATAGGCAGCAGAAAATATTCTGAGTGGGCCAGCAAGCATGAAGTGTCAGCATTATACGAGAATTGCTGCTACACTGGGTGGGTCTCCCGCCACAGATCCTCTAACCCCATGGTCCCCATAAAGGAGAAAATATTGGGTCATCCCTGGGCACCCTCCATCCTTACCATGGGTGACATTGAGGACCCCTCCACCAGCAACACAGCTTCTGGGCATTTTGCTATCGATTTCCCCATACTCACCAGAGCAGGCCATTGGAGATTGGGAGCAAAATACCAGGAAGCCAGTATCAGGCGCTCCTCCTTCCACAAGCCACCTGCCACCACCCAACAGCCCAATAAATCAGACCATGTGTGTTATTTTGGAATGGTGCAGCCCGACAGACCAAGATTCTGACCTCAAAGACCCCAGCCGAGTAGCCCTCATGGACCAAAGACTTAAAACTACCCCTTCACAGGAAATTGCAGTGGAAACCCTTGATGTGCATTTCCTGTAACAGGATCAGGTCTACAGCCTGTTGCTCCAGATATTGCTTCTGCCCACACCTATTCAATTTCCAGTAGAGGATCCTGAGGGTTCTGCATGTGGCTACATGTTGTGAACCTATCCTTGCCAATGTTTGTATACTCTCCATGCTCTCCCTCTACCCCACATCTGCCACCATGTCTCCAGTGCAATTAAAACCGCTGTAGCCCCCTGGAACAGTACCCCCACTCCCCTCCCTGCCACCTCAATATGCGCGTACAGAACAACCCACCCCCCAATGCTTGAGGTACCTGTTGCCTCCCCCAACTGTAGGTACTGTTTACCACTGTGCCAACATGTCCATGTGGGGCAATACATGGGCAGCGGTACTAGTTCAAGGTCATCCAGAAACAGTTTGCTCCACCCCAACCACACCCTGTGATCCCCAAACCTCCAGAAGGTCCATCAGTGCTGCTCCATTGGCATGGCCCCTCAGCCAACCTCATGCACAGGCAGTAGGATGACCCTTGGAAGGTCTACATCCACTTCTTCCTCACCGGTGCCCATTAATGCATCCTCTGGCATTTCTCACGCAGGAGGAAGGACCTATGGTCTCCCAATGATTCAACAAGGGCTTCAGGAGTACACACGGTAGCGCGTTTGGAGGAGCAGGAAGGAGGAGCCACACAACAGGGCAAGGAGCCCTTTAAAATTATCGTCGCGCTCCCGCCGTCGCGGGTAGCGCGTTTGGAGGAGCAGGAAGGAGGAGCCACACAACAGGGCAAGGAGCCCTTTAAAATTATCGTCGCGCTCCCGCCGTCGCGGGACGTGCGCGGGCGGCGCCTGGGCGAAGCCCGTCAGAGACCGGAGGAGGCTGGGCTGGGCCCCCTCTCTTTCACCTGCAATTGTACTGGAATTTGACAGGGAGGAGGCGGCCTGCATCCAGTGACCAGGTGCGCTTCCCCGGCAGTGGCAGTAGTAACACCGCGGCGAGGTGTGTGCTGCTGAAAACTTGTCAGCGCTCCTAGCCCCGGGCTGCCTGCGAGCGAGCCTTAACAACTTTTTCGAGAGGGGCAGGGCCTTGGGGTTATCGGAGCAGCAGCAGCCCCGGGGCTGTGTGAGCCCGGGTAGAACAAGTGCAGGCGCTGGGTAGGCTGGTGTGCACCGCCACAAGAGGAAATCTCCCGCTAGCGAAAACTAGGAAGTTATCCTGTTCTATCTTGGGTAGAGGGAAGAGGAAGGAGCCGAGGGCCCGGCAGGCAAAAGGAACGGAAGTAGCGCCTCGTGGCCCGTGTGCTGCGGAATCTTCCTGACAGTCACTGGGAGTCATCACCACGAAGGCAGAGAATGCTATGTTTGTGAACCATCGCAGTGGATTCAAACGGGTAATAAATCGAGATAACCGGTTGACGTGTATTGTTGTGGGGGCACTTGGTAAATAGGCAACCAGTCAATTCATTGAATACTTCCACTAGATAATCGACGACTCCGCTATTTGCCACTATGTCTAAACTGAGGTCCTCTAAAATGGCTATAAATAATGACTCAAAGACCTTGGATAACTATCTTTTTAAAGTAGTTAGTAAAATTAACAAAGATAGGAGATCATCATTAAGTAGGGTTAGTCCAGAAACATCTCCCATAAGGCAGTGTTTGTCCCCTACATCAATGTCATCAATGTCTCACAGTGTCTCGACTATTTTTAACAATGAGAACGATTTAAATATTGATGTTTCTGTGGTAGAGCAGGTTTGTTGCTCCGAACCTATTCAAGTACAGGATCGGACATTACCATCAAGGTCTCCTCTTATTCAATCTCCTCTTAGGAGAGCGGTACGTTCCTGTAGGAAGGGGCCTGTCAAGAAAGCAGGGTGTCGGAAGCCAAAAAAAGCTGGTCCAACAGCTATCAATAGGGGAAATGTCCCTGAGCCCACCAATATTATTGAGGGGACTAGTCTGCATTCAAGCCAAATTGATTATCTGGTTACAATTCTTGAATCTAAATTGGAAGTACTGGTCAGTCCCCTGGTGGCCAAGGTAGAATTAGTGCTTCTTAGGGTTACTAGATTGGAAGGCCTTGTAGAATCTTGTCTGACCCGGTCCACTGTTCCACTGAGTACCCACTTAGACTCAATAGGCTCTATGGATAATCACCCAGTGGGTTCAGTTACACACTCTATAGTCAGTAATAGGGCGGAGAGCTTGGGGGCTATTGTTCAGGCCCCACTGACTGTAAGTGTGCCGACTGCCTCATCCTTGTCTACATTGCCAGTAGGGTCGGCTAGTGCACTAAATACATCTAGTCAACCACGATCAGTACAAAGAAGTACTCAGGACATTATACGAGGGACAGTCATTGATAGAAGAAGTATAACTAGGCGACATAATTTTATTAATCTCCCGCCAGAATGTGCACCATATACTGTGGTTCTAACAAATGTCCCAGAGGTTGACATGTGCTTGAATGGTTCTGGGGTAGAAACGTATCCTGCTCTTAAAAACAAGACGCTTTCTTGGTTGAATAAGAACTGTGGATTTCCTTGTGCCCTTGCAAATGACATTTTATTTACTCGTAGAGTTAGTTGGATTGGTAATGGCCCTAAAAATGGAGGTGGAGACTGCATTATTATAAATTTTAAATACCCACAACACGTGGCAACAGTGCTTCTGAGAGCTGCAAATTTGCCAACTTTAGAAAATGCGGTTCTTGCTAGACCTCTTGGCTTCTTTTATAATCATGGGGCCAATACTCAATGTCGTTCGTTGTATGTGCAAGGGCAATGTTCAAATGAGAATGGAAGAGGTATGGATGCCTGTACCCCGAATGTATTTGTGAATATGTCTCGGTCTCAAATTAGGGGGGAGACAAGTCGTCATCAGCTGTCTTACAGGCAGACCGTTAACACTTTACCCCTTCACAATCGGTATGCTGCCTTATCTTCTATGGAGGAAAATGATTGACTGCCAAATGTCTTGGGAAATTCTTCCCAGTCTTCAGCATCGTCCATCAGGATTGCTACATGGAACATTGCTGGCTTAAAGAGCAAGTCTGGGATAGCCGAATGGGAAAGGACACTAAAATCTTTTGACGTCATTGCTTTACAAGAGACTTGGGATCAAACAAATAGCTTTTCCTTAGATGGCTTTTGTCATTTTTGCATTCCAGCTACAAACAGTGTGTCAGGAAGACCCAAGGGGGGACTATTAAGCCTTTTCAAACTGGATATGAAAGGTACTTTAACTCAATGCCCCTCGGGCTCAGTAAATTGTCTAATTGTTGAGCTTTCCACCCAGGATAAGGGTAAGATCCTTTTTATACATTTTTATAATTCGCATGCAAATGATTGCACTAGTCAAAATCTGGATGACTTGGATACATTTTTGTCTGTCTATAGTATAAATGTTAATACTTTTGAGTTAATATTATTAGGGGACTTTAACATACATCCATGTACCCTGCCATGTATTAGGAGGGATGAGGAAGGCCCTCCCTTTTCCTCAACTGCTCATCCAGAACATACTAGGCAGGGGGATTATCTTGAGCTTTTTCTTGCTAAATGGAATTTATATGAGTCTGGTTGTGGAGACGGGAATAGTAGGTTCCCTACGTTTAAGGGCAATGGTTATGGTACTATTATAGATTATATTTATTTGTCTTCATTTTTGTTAAATAGTGTTTTAAATTATTGTACTGAGGTGTCAGTTTTTAGTGATCATAATCCTTGTTTTTAAGAACACTGAATTGATTTCCCTCAAATTAGCCGTAGAGAGTGGGGGCCTGAACCTTAAAGTCAAAGACCAGAATCGTAGGTTGAAGTGGACAAAAATAGTCCCTGAAACTTTTTTTCAGGAGGTCTTATCAAAAGTGGAGGATGAAATCACTATATGTTTAGCGGAAAATCCAGATCCTAAGGAGGTTATAGTAGCATTTGATCAGATTTGCTTAGAAATTAATTGTAGTCTCCAGGCTAAATCTAGCCAGAAGGTGCTAGAGGGCAATAGATGGTTTGATAAGGATTGCACTAAAGCACATGGTGTACTACTAAAGGCATTAAAAACTATTCCTAAAGATCGATCAAAAATAGTAAATGCTAGGAAAGTGTATAAAAAAACTATCCTAGAGAGGAAAAGAACTTTGAAAGATAACGCCTTGGCTCAACTCTTGGACCCAGATACCCTAAAAAATAGTAGTTTATTCTGGAAAATAATAAATCAGCCCTTTTTTTCTGATGAAACTAATACTCCCTTAGAGGCAAACATTCCTGATGAGGGCTGGATAAAACACTTTAGTCAGATATACTTAAATATTGGTCCTCCTGGTAGAATTTTAGCAGATGAAGTTGGGGAAACCTCCCTTGACAAGGATGCAGTTATTTTTGCAGTCGCAGATGTTGAAAGGGCTATAGACCTAACCACAAAAAACAAAGCCCCGGGCCCAGATGGGGTCCCTGGGGACGTTTTTAAAAGTTTTCCAAAATTTTGGTCCAAGGTATTATGCAAGGTCTTTAATAATCTTACATTTGATAAAATCCCGTTTTCCTGGAAGAAATCTATAATTATACCAGTGTTTAAAAAAGGTAATAGGCAAGACCCATCTTGTTACAGGCCGATTTCACTGATTGATTCCTCAGTGAAAACTTTAGGTCGAGTTATTTTAAATAAATTGAACGATTGGTTAACAGAGAAAGGGGTCCTAGCAGATGTGCAGTATGGTTTTAGACCTAAAAGGAGTACTATAGATCAAGGCTTGAATTTGCATTTATTAATAGAGAAATACACAAAGGCGAAGGAGGGTTCCATGTATCTGGGGTTCATGGACCTCTCGTCAGCCTTTCATCTTGTAAATCGATCTAAATTATGGAAAATCTTACTTGACATGGGACTGGACAAGGCTCTTGTTAACCTCCTAGTAGATTTACATACTGACCTAACAGCTTCTGTTAGAGTTACTACTGCGGGGCGATGCACTAGCCATTTTAATTCAGAAAGGGGAGTCAGGCAGGGGTGCATTTTGGCTCCCCTCCTTTTTACTATTTATATAAATGCCTTGGAATCCACACTAAAAGATGTTACCCAGGACACCCCACGGATAGGAGAACTCGGTATCCCGGTTCTCCTATACGCGGATGATGCTGTCCTGCTTTCTCGTACTGGTGTTGGTCTTCAACGATTATTGGACGCTTTTGAGGTTTTTATGACTTCCCTGGATTTAAAGATTAATGTTAAAAAGTCCCAGATTATGATTATGGGTAAAGGTAATAAAAATAAACTCCCCAAAATTTTTACTTGTGGGAGGCAAGAATTGTGTAGAGTAGCAATATTTCCATACTTAGGGATCACTTTCGATGAGAAAGGCTCCTGGGGCCCCCAGATAAAAAATAGAAATGTTGCCCTTGTAAAGTCGTCTTCTGCTCTTCGGGGTTTTATGAATAAACTCGGGGCGAGGCCAATTGTTAGTTTGTTAAAAATGTATGAAGCAAAATGTCTTGCAATAGCAACGTATGGAAGTGCGATATGGGGCTATTGCTCTATGGAAAGTATACAGATCTCGGAAAATAAATTTTTACGATCGGTTCTCTCACTTCCCCAGTCTACTTCCACACACATTGTCCATACTGAATTGGGTGTGGGCTACATTTCAGACTTGATTAAACTGGCCCCCGTTCTAGCCTGGCTAAAGATCTGGCTGAATCAAGAAATTCCGCTCAACCACTCCATTTTAAAAGATTGTCTGCAGCTGGATAAAGTAAATAAAATAGCGTGGCTAGTTTATATCAAAAATTGTTTCGTTAGATTAGGAAGATCGGATCTTTTTTACTCCCCGGAATCAATAACTGTTAAAGATATTGGACTGATTAAAAGCATGATGAAAGATCTGTTATGTTTAGAAAGAGAACAAGTTGAATATGAGAAACCATCGGTGCGGGCCAGTATTATTTTGAGTACTTATGTGGGCCCTGAATTATATTTGTCTATTGTAAATCAACCTTTCCACCGGTTTCTACTCACACGCTTTCGGTTTAACCTGATTCATCTAACTCTTGGCCATTTTCAAACCTGGTCTCCTCCGGAAAAAGGAACGCCGTGTAATTGTGATAATTTTTCGATCCAGAATACAATGCATTTTCTGTTATTCTGTGACCATTACGCGGCCTTAAGAAAGAAATATTTGTTCCCAATTTTAAAGGAGGAGGGGTTTATACAGGTCAAACCAGCCCTCTTGTTCTTACAGTTATTGCAGACCCCTAGGATTATGTTCCATGTTGCTAGTTTTTTAGTGGGAGCTGTTAGGGTTAAGAAAAAGAAGTTTGCCACTAATCCGATTATTTCATTGTAATGAATTGAGTGATTAATTAACTTTTTATAGGAAATGTAAGTTCTGTGAATCTGGGAGATTATTAATGTTTCACGTTAAATGATGTTTTTAGGATGTTTTACTCTACTGACCCCCCTTTTTAAACATTGTAGATAATATGAATTATTGATTGCCTGTAATTTTTGATTGTATTGTTTTTATGCCTTTTTATGATATTTATTTATCGAAATAAAGTACTTTGACTGACTGACTGACACACGGTATCTCCACAACCACCATTGCCTCTTTCCGAATGTGCCTTCTGTTACCCTGGGCACTCTCTCTACCTAGAACAGTGGCATCACATTCCTCCCAGTACCTTAGAAGCCACTGCTCAATAAACAGTTCCATTGAGGGGCCCTCTGCCTTCTCTGCAACCCCCACTAGTCACACATTGTTCTGGCAGGAGCGCCCCTCAGCATCCCCCATCCTTGCTGAGAAGAACATCACCCCCTTCTGCAGCCGGGACAACCTTTCCTCATGGTTCTGTCATAGGTGGGTGCGGCTGGGCAGTAGTCTGTTCCACATAGGTGACCCTATCCGCCAGTTTAGTGTAGATTGCCCTCAGCAGGCCCACGTCAATCACCACCAGCTCAATCATGTGCTCCAAGGCATACTAAGTGCCTCAAATAGTTGCCAGTATCGTGGCCATGTGGGTCTCCAGATCCATGGCTGAGCTGGGCTGGCCAATTAGTGGTACTTTGTTGCTACTATCTCCTTCACTGATGCAGTGGCCCCCTTCTCAGTCGCAGTCCAAAGACATCTACCTTTTCTCCCAGGAGCAATCCACGTACCCACCAACTGACTCCATAACAAGTCCCTCTCTCCAGGTCAGAACAAGGGGAAGAGACAGATCAACACCATCACTGGGCACCTCCTCAAGGGCTCACCCCTCCTCTGAAGGAGGTAACCACTCCTGTCTAGGGAGCCCCCATGAAATGCCTTCTCTGAGCCCTCTCCTGGGTCCCTACACTCAGATTATCCAGCACCTCCAGACACACAGGCCGCAGCAATGGCACTCTAAGGCCTGCACATACTGCGAGGATCCTCTCTGGCTACTCATGGTACACCCCAGGCCCGCCAGAACCACTGCACCTTGGACCGCCGATCCACAAGGCCCCTCGGCCATCTCTGTGCATGTCACGTTCTTGTTTGGCCCTCACTAGAATGCCAACCTCCACTCCTGGGGCCTTGCTGGGAGGGTCCACACTGCTGCACCCCTCAAGGCAGATCCTAAACCCAGAGCGGGGCCCCACGGTGCTCCACACGGTGCTCCACAAATTTTCCAGGACCCCCCAAGTGAGGAAGGCACACAGCAGCAACCATCAGGAGCAGACCACAACGCACCCAGTCAGCGTCTCTCTTTACATAATGCTGCTGGCTGCAGCACAAAATGGTAAACGCTGCTGTCTTCTTACGTGGCACCTCCCGGCCTCTCCCAGTGCTCTGGCCGCCAATCCTGCTCCATGGGTTTCTTCCAGTCCTCCTGGCCTCTCCCAGCTCGTCAGGTACGCACAGAGTCCAGCCTCTGCAGCTGTCGTACGAAGGCCACAGTTGTGACCCAGGTCTAGGCGCTGGCCTTCACTTCGTCAGGCCCCAGCCTGCGCTCGATCCGCATTTTGAGGCCAGTAAAGGGTCCCATTAGCCCTACAGCTCTGCAAAAGCCACACCCACTTCCCCTGACAGCCAGGCAGTGATGGGGGGGGGGGGGGGGCAGGGCTGGGGTGGATTGCTCAGGAAACAGGCACCAGCAGGCATGCGGTGTCGGATCTCTAGGATAATCATCCGTCTTCATTGCCCCCTTGGCCGTGCCCTCTGATATTCCTCTATTGCCAGAAATGCAGCTTATAATTTGTTAGAAAGCTGGTAAAAATATTTGTATTTCTTGTTAAAACACAATGCTGAGATATCTCCGTGTGTTTTTAAAACACAGAGGGGACTGTATTCGAAGAAATCGATACGGATTTTGATCGAAATATGAAGTTGAACAATGTTTCATTGTCCTTTGCCGGGAAATAATATAAACATGGAATTTTGTGGAACTAGTTTACCCTTGTATCATTTCAAAGTATGGGACAACTCATGAAGTGCCTTTGGTTCTTGCCCTCAGAAGGGCCATTTGGCTTTTATAAATCTTTGGACCATAAATATTATTATTGGGCTGTTATATATTTTCACTAAGTGAGAAGGTGGCTCCGATTGTGCTGTGAAAGGTTATAGGTGTGAAATGCATGTTCTATTTTAATGTGCTGAGGGGCGAAATACAAATTATGTAATGACGTGCTTAAATATTTCATGGAGTCCTTTTTAGTTGTGTATGATTTATTCTTTACATTTTTCGTAATATATATGAAAACAGGTGCCACGAAAATGTAACTGGCTGTGGTGATGAAGGAGACTAAAAATAATAAAAAGCCCTGAAACGTCAATTGAGGAACTCCGAGGGACGATTAATAATTGGCTGAATTTCCAAATTATTTTCCGATTGAAAATGGGAGATACATGAGAGCTTATAGCATGTGCCTTCCATTTAAGCCCTTCACATGTGTACGTGGCCAAATGATTTCTGAAATGTGGTATGACATTAATTGTTTTACCATTTCAAGCACAATATTCTGGTTCATTGTAATATGATTTACTAATTGTCTTGGGTATTCCAATATATGAATCCCTTTTGGGGTATCACTATTCTTTAATATCAAATGATGACAAAAGAGGTCCCTTTTTTCTCTTTTTCCTCTCCCTCGCCTTTGGCAGAATTAGACTTCCAGAATATGATACTAATGGTATTAACAGGTTTATGTATTTCACTGCTTGTACATAGCTTATTCATTTAGATTCCAGGAGACTTCCTAGCTAGGGGCTGGAGCTTCTGAAAGCGGTAATGACAGAGGCAAATATAGGCACCTGTCAAGTGATTTACAGAAAGAGCATTGCATTTTAGAGGATTGTATTACTGAATGTCAACACCAACAATACAGTGGCATACTAATATAGAGGAGAGTATACTAAGGGGCAAAATATAAAAAGGTAAGTGCATATAGGGAATGTGAGAAAGTCATCCTTTTAGCATGTTCCCCCAATGTTTCTACCTGATACTGGTAACAACTGACCCTGACAGCCACGGGCATTGCTGAACAGGCATTTGGCCAGTGCTCTTGATAAAAGGTGTATGGCAAAATGGTAGAATTACAATTGGCAATGACAGACTCATGTAAGCCCCTAGTAGATAATAGGGCAAGGGGGACTCAAATTACCTATCAGACCCTAGTATATAATAAGGTAGGGAAGTTTAGAAGCCCCTAAGCTTTCCTGCACTGGAGTGTGTGCTGCTGTGCTGCCTGCCGTCTTTTTTAAAGGCAGCCCTGCCCTGCAGACTGTCTTTAAAAAGTACAAAGTGTGCAAATTTGACTTTGGAAGTAAAGGTACTTCCAAAGTACAAATTACCTTATTGTTACATATACGTCACTCCTAAGGTCTCCCTTAGGTGCCCCAGGGTTGGGGTGCCATGTAACTATAAGCAGAAACATTATAAAATATGTTTTATATGTCCTGGTGAGGGAAAAACTGCACCTTTCATTTTCCTCTTCGTAGCTACTTAGCTTCATCGACTAACATGGGAATATTTTTAATAAGCCTAAGTATTGCTTGGAAGGAGCTCAATGTATCATGAAAGGACTCAAAAGACTGTCAATGATAAATCCAACAACTTTTCTTTGTTAAATTTACTAATAAATGATACAGAAAATAAGGTATAAGACTTTCCTTTCTGTAAGCCAAATTCCAGCATGATAGTAGTCTCTCCTGGTTGCCAGGCTGTTTTAATGCTGTGATAAGTGGCCTACACTGAGCAGATGTTATCTGATGGGGGGATCTGCAGCTGTAGAAGCCAGGCCAGGAAGGGGGCTGAGTAATTTAAACTGGGCTTTAAATGAAGTAGGACAGAAAGGAATGCCAGCTAGTCCTTCCCTCTCACCCTGTAACCCACAGATTGGTATCAGGCCAAGGAAATGAATTTGCAGCTGTCCAGAGGGGGAGTGCTAATGGAAATGAGCCACACCAGCAGGTTGGTTTAACCAGGTCTTGCTCCTCTGGAGGACAATCGTCCATCTTGGAATTTTAAACTTCAGTGCTTTATGAGACAAGAAAATGCCACACTTTGGAGGAAGTTGTCATGCTTTTGCGCGGCACCCTGAAGCTCATTAGATAGGGGGGACCCCCTACATGTCCCCCAATGTCCCCAAAAATGATTAAGTAAATGTGGCTGGGCTGCATTACAATGAAGATCTGCTGCCTGAAACCACAAGAAGAAGAAGGACTGCCCTGTTGGAACCCTTGTCTGCAACCTAAAGACTGCACACTGAAGTACTGCTCCTGCGGCACATTTGAACAACAGCCCTAAGGACTTTGCGTTGCTTAAAAAAGGACTCAGGAGTGGAGCCCCTGAAAGCAACAGCCTGCCTGCACCATCTATCATAAAAGTTCCCAGCCTAGAGTGCATCCAGTTGACTTTTAAGGATTTGGCCAGATGCCTTCTGGTAGTTGTAGTCCTAAACTTCCAAGGACTATCTCAGAGCTTCTAGACCCTTGGAAATGTGTTTTGGAATCTTTGAACCCTCAAGAGGAACTTCAGGAAGAAGTTCCAGAAGTTAGGAGGAGTTTTTGCTAACTTATGGAAAACGTTCCATAAGTGGACTGACTCGCCATCGTGAGTCAAGCCGACTATCTTCAACTGTAATGCAGACAGGATTTCAGATTTGTCCCGCTGAAACTTCGGAGCTCCAGACTTCCAGGATTTGACCAGGGCCTCGCAAAAAAGCAGTCCAATGATGTCACATCAAAATCGGCTTGCTGAGGAAGCCCACATGATGCAGAGAGAGAAAAGCTCCAGAGAAGTTTTTAAGTGTGAAGGTAACATTTTGACCGAGGCCATCTGTGCAGTGATTCTGAGCAGGGCTCCGTTGCGGTCAGCCTCAAACTTTGTCTCTTTCCGGGTCAAAAATGACCAGATGTCCCCAGTTGACGCTATTGATTTCTAAGCACTGCTGAACTCGTGGGTGTTGGTTGTGACTGGATTTGTCATCTAAGGTGGATACCAGCCTCCACCAAATATTTGCATAGTGACCGCTGTGTTGCAAAGGTGCAAGGTCTGCATCGGCAGCCCTTGGAATCCTACAAAGAAGACTTTGTGGGACCCCAAGATCCATGGACAGTCTTCCCCACTGACCTCTGGACTGAGAACTCGACCTGACTTTTAAGCATATAAAACAAGGGCTGGTCAGAGATGCATGGAGCATCGGTATGTGTGTCATGTGGGCAGCACGAGGGAAGTTCTGCATTTGCAAATAAAAATTTTGTTTGATGTATGCATCAAAGATTTTAAGAATTATTTAACTGGAAATCTGAGCAATCTGTAAAATATATACTTTATCTGTAAATGATCTGAAGCAAACTCACGTAAATATATTCCTAGGTTCCTCATCACATGTAGTTTACTTACCGCCTATGTCACAGACTTTGGAGAAAGGCGAAAGATCAAATGCTGTTATCACATCTCTACCACAAAGAACCCAAAAGGAATTCATGACGTGCATGAACTTAAATAATTCATCATCTGACCTGAAAATGACAAAAACTATACATTTAAAGAAATATTTAATGTAAAAAAATACATGTTCACAAATCACAATGAGAATATGCCAAGTTTGTAATAATCTCAAAAGCATATTTATTATTGTATCTAACCTGCATATCAGGAAATGACACAACGGCTCAGAACAACATGTTTTAGGTCATTCCCATGTTCGGTGAGCTTTTTCAGTGTTCTCTTGTGGATCTTTCAGCTCTGAGTGCTATGAGATGCCATTATGAAAGTAATTCAGAACAAAAGGTGGAAAGTTGGGTTTTAAAGTTGCAGTCAACTTGAACCAAAGCAATGCTTTTCTTCCCTACAACTTGCTGAGAACTCTCATGAAACTGGAGTAGCATTTAATGTATGGGATCTCTGTAGATTACAAGAATATATTTGGGAGGCTGCAAATTGAGTGCCATGAAAAGTAGATCAGAGGGAAATCAAAGAAGGGCCAACTCTCCACCCAAATGTATTACACAGCAAAAAGAGCCCCAATCAATGGCTGGATAGCTACCAAGAAAGGGAAATCCTCCTTTGTTGTGATGTGGTACACCAGCTATTTGTCACACTGCAACTAAGCAAGAAAGCATGTGTTAGAAAAGGATCAGTTGATCCTAATGGTGTAGAGAGGAAACACATCCATTACAGGAATGGCAAAGTGTATTCCAGATACACAGAGAAGCTCATCATCGGTGCCCAGTCACAGTAAGAGACTTAAAACTACAAGAGATATCGCTTGACTCAAGAGGCCACTTAATAAATTATGTATGTCAGGATTTGGGTGTACGATATGATATGGCTGGGTAGCCTTACCATGCAGTACACTCTTGGGTCCAGTCAGGTACGTTTAATTAACCTTAAGCTCAGTCCTAGGTAGCTGTGGCTGCAAGCATTAATGCTTAGCAAAGGAACAATGTGTAAAGTATTTAAAAGCACCAAACAACAACTTAAGAAATCCACACAACACAAAAGAAACAAGACACCAATTTTATAAAATTAGAACTTATTTTTATCATTTATTTGGAGATCTTAATCATTAAAATCTACCACGGGGTTCCGGGAATGCAGATTGTAGAAGCAATAAAAAACTTTTTAATCTGCCACAGACTAGCATTTGCCAACAAAAAGTTTGGAAACTTTTGAAATGTTTTAAACAGTTGGTTTGTAACTCTGACCCAAATTGAGTTACCACATCTGGCAGGACAGAGGTCTATGGGCCAGAATGAACACTTTGAACAGTTGCCAAGTGTCTTTAAAGCAAGATCCAAACTTTACAGGATGACTGGCGTCAATGACAATTGAGTGGCCCTTAAGCTGAGGGATGCAGACTTAAAGATGCTCAAGGATGCTCCTGATGCTGTGCGGTCCATGGAGGTGAAGTCAGGTCGGTGCTCGGTCCAGAGGTGAATGGGGATGACTGTCCATGGATCTTGGGGTCCCACAAAGTCCTCTTTGCATGATTCCAAGGGCTGCCGATGTAGACCTTGCACTTTTGCAACATAGCGGTCACTATGCAAATATTTGGTGGAGGCTGGTGTCCACCTTAGATGACGAATCCGGTCACAACCAACACACAGAGTTCAGCAGACAGGGTGGACCTTTTGGCTACCTCTGAATTGTCCTTTGGGGTGCCTTGCATCCGGTAGTGGCAAAACATCTGCATGGCTACCAGAGATGCAACTTGGGCTCTTCCAGCTTTAATGTCCCAAGTGCCATTCTGGGGGCCAGCCAACTGACCCTTTGAGTCTCTGCTTCGGACTGGGACTGGCAATCAACTTTTTCATAAGCCAGGTTTGTACAACATGGTCCAAACTCTGCTAGCCCAAAGTGCAGCTGGTGCAGTCGCTCTGGCATTGAAGCCTCTCTTGGTGCGTTTCCAAAGGGTGCAAAGTGGTCTTCTTGTTCTCCTTCCAAGTTCAGTGAGTACTGAGAGTCAACAGACCAGGGGTGCCATATTTATCGCTGGAAGGTGCGCTCAGGGGACCACATGGTCAGTAGCCAATGGGCTACTGGTCCCCTCCTACCTAGTGATGAAGTTCCTATGGTTTATGGCAACTGGCTTTGCCAGAAGGCCACATTCTTGTCTCTTTGGAGATGGCCTCACTCTTCCTTGGTCGTGAGGAAAAAACTTAGCCCACCCTGAAGGTGTGGCTACCTGAGGCCCACACACCCATGGTAAAACATGTTTGGGGTGAGTTTTCCCTCTCTGGCTCTGTCTCCATGCTGTCTACAGGACCAGAAGGCATCCTGCTCAGGGGTGTTGGGCTAGGCATTCCATCCCCCTAAAGTTTGCCTCTGGGCTGACACCCTGAGTGGCCATCGGGGCAGAGGAAATGCACTTCTCTTTGTTCCCAATCCTGGGAGTCCTTCACAGATCTCACCAGGAGGTCAGAAACCTGTCTGAGTAAACATATGCCTTTGATAGGCTGCTGGACATGCAGAGAACAGGGAGCAATTTTCTGAAAGCTGCCCACCATTAATAGTGACATTACATTCAACCCGGGCATCAGGTCACATTTAATGCCACGCTTGATTTGATATCTTATATGACCCATTTTGGTAGTCCCAGTCAAAAGTTAGCTGGGTGGGGATGCCATGGGGTGACCATATAATAGCAAATGGGGTTACCAACTTTACCCACAGCAAGATGACAATTTGGAAGTGTTGCTGCTAAGACATATCATAAAACATGTGTCTTCCTTAGCAAAATGTTGCTCCCTGCCATTGGACTTGAAAGGCCTTCCTTGTGGGGGGCTTACATATCATTTTAATGGATAGGGTTGCTTGGTCATAGTTTTAAATGGCAAGCATTGCCCTTCCAGCCTTCAGTTGCAAGCTGTAAGCCATTTTATATGTTGTCACAAGAAGTGTGGCACAAACAATACTTCAGCCCTGAGTGAACACTCTGACGTACATGCTCGAGGTACGCCGGTTACAATGTACTAGGGACGGTAAGTCAGGCCTTGCCAGTTGGGTGTATCCAATTTGACATGTAATCTGTATGGGGTTAAGACACTGGCACTGAGGTCTGGTTAGCAGGCCTCAATGCACTCTCAGAGTTGAAAAAACAGTTGCATCAGTCCAAAAATGTGAGTGTGAACATGCAAAAAGAGGCATTTCTTTACAACGTACATCGTAGAGAGTTTCATAATTAGTGCTAAGGGTCAGCCATTGACTAGCCATATTGTCTCTACTAAAGGAGTGTTAGAAAAGGAAAATCGATTAAGGAAAAAGTGAAACCCGGGGGAGATGTGTTTACTCAGAAAGCTGAATGGAATGAATTAAAATGTGTCTTGTAATGTACTTACAAGTTCACATTCAGTAGCCATTCCCTGCACATGCAGAAAAACTGTACATTTAGAACCATAGTTATGAAAAATGGTTTGCATGTATTACTGTCAACAAACTTACGGCAAATAAATCAGGGCCAAAAGTTAAAGTTATCTGGCAGATCGTTCTGTGTAAATTGTAAGACTTCAAATTGAAACAAGTTGATGCCTAACCCCAGGCCAGTCACATGTATGTTTTATGCTAAGTGGGTTTGAGTGTCTTCCAAAATTTTAAGTGAATGTATCCCCTCTGTGGCAGCCCTCGTTTCATAAGTAGGGATATTCACCTAATGTATCATCCGTAGATCACAAAATTGAGCAAAGCTTTTGTAGCTTTTTTTTTTTTTTTTTAAGATCTCTTTTATTGCTTTATAATTGCATGGAAACGCATATAGAACAAAATAACTTCTTTTTGTGACCCCCCCTACCCTTCCCTCTTCCCTTTTGCACATTCCATCAATTATATAAAGGTGTTTGTTCGGTTCACAAATGAATTACATATTTGGTCTCTTGTACTATCTTCAACAGGAATATCTTAGTCAGCTATACATGGTCTAGTTCTGATATATTATCCTCTGCATCAGAGTTAGAAGTGTCGGGTGTTCTAAAATTGTCCAGTATCGTGTTCCAATGCTGAGCATTGTCTCTAGTTCCTAGGCCCCTGAGTGCCTCTCTTAGTAGTACTGTCCCTTCACTTTCCGCCCACTTAATTAATGCATTTCTCCAACGATTTATCTGTGGGCCCTTTCTCTCCTTGCTAGTATCAGGGCCAGGTCTATGAATCGGTTTGTAATTTTATGCTTGCTAGGTCGAGGGAAATCTCTCAAACCACCACCATGGCTGATCGGGGTAATGTTCTGCCCATGCAGAGTGCCTCAAATATCCCCGTCCAGTATTCCCCGATTAGTGGGCAACTCCAGAGCATGTGCAACAACTCTGCTGCTAGTTCTGCACATCAAGGGCAGCTGGCATTTTCTACACCATAAATCTTTGATATCATATAGGGGGTTAGGTAGGCCCTATGAAAGACATATAAGTTTATTAATTTAAACCTGGCATTTCTGGAAACTGTATATATGTGTGAGGTTATTCTGGTCCACTGTGCGTCGTCTATTGTAACATCCAGCTCCCCCTGCCATTTGGTCCTAAGTTTATTTAAGGGAAGACATGTGCTGGTTAGTAGAGATGTATATATCCCTGATATCAGCCTCCCTTGGTCTCCTATAGTGCATATTTGGTCACAGGTAGTATGTCTGGGGGGTTCTTCCAGCCCTGTGCCCCATTGTCTACGAAGAGTTCTGGCAATTGCGTTAAAGGTTAGGAACAGCCCCGGCAGTAGCTGGAACCTTTCCTGCAGTTCCGCATAGGAGCACAGTTTCCCATTATTATATAGAGCCTATGGTGTCGATCTGAAATGCCATGAATCGGATGATACCCCCTATCACATGATTTCCTGCAACAGCTCCCACACAGATCAGGGGGGCCTCTGGTGAGTACGGTGTTCTGGCGTGTGTTCGTTTTAGGTATTGTTCCCAGCAGTGACGCAATGCCTCCCATTCTATCGGAAGCAGTTTATTCTGTTTCTTGGGGTTTAGTAGAATGCCCAGAATTCTATCTCAGGAGCACTGGAGAGGGGCTCTCAGTGCTTCCCCCACTGGGGGTGCTCTGATGAATCGCGCCAGCCATTGGAGTTGGCTCGCCCAATAGTATAATTCAAAGTCAGGAACAGCCAAACCACCCTCTGCTTTTGTTCTCTTGAGGGTGCGCAATGCTATCCTTTGTCTGTTGGTTCCCCATATAAATCCTGTAATAAAGGACGAGATTGTTTTAAATACCACCCTCAGTATTATGAGTGGGATGGTTGCGAAGTAATATAACACTCTAGGTAATACTATCATCTTAATCAGTGCAACTCTCCCAGTGACTGCTAGTGGAAGTGTCTGCCAGAATACCATGCTGTTTTTGATACTCCTAATCGTGCTCTATATATGCTCCCTTCTAGTAGATCCTCAGCGGAGTGATAGATATTAACCCCAAGTATTTGAATGTGGATGGGGACCACGGGAGGCCCCGATTGTCCATTGGTTCTTCGATACCCCTATTAGCTGGAAAAATAGACGACTTCCCCCAGTTTATCCGGAGCCCAGATGCAGCTCCAAAGTTGTCTAACATTGTCATTGCTCCTGGTAGGTCGGCCTCTACGTTCCGGAGAAAGAGTAACATGTCATCAGCATATAGAGCAATATTATGTGTCCAGACATTGATTGTAATGCCTTCATAGAACCTCTGGGACCTAGCTGACTGTGCGAGAGGCTCAACTGCCAACGCAAAAAGCAAAGGTGATAGCGGGCAGCCCTGTCTTGTGCCCCTACCCATGGCAAGGAAGGGGATATTGTACGGCCAGTGCGCACTCTCACTGTGGGGTTTGTATAGAGAAGCTTCGTCCATTTGACAAACCCTTCCCCTAGTCCTAGCTTCAGCATGACTCGTTCTAGGTAGTCCCATCGTAGGCTATCAAAAGCCTTCTCGACATCTATTGAGATGATTACTGCTCTAGTTGAATCAGAGGGCAGGGCATGAAGGAGTGAAATCAATCAACGGATATTTTGGGCAGTGCTTCGCTGTGGGATGAATCCCGATTGGTCCTGATGGATTAAGGAGGATATGTACGGTATAAGTCTGTTAGCTAGCACCCTGCTTAGTATTTTATAATCTAAGTTCAACATTGATAGTGGGCGGTATGATCGAACTTCTGTGGGGGATTTGTTGGGTTTCAGAAGAGGAATCATTATGGCTTCTGTAGTGGAAGGAGGCAAGCTGTTGTTATTCCATGCCTCTGCATATAGTATGCTGAGCTTGGGGGCTAATGAATCCTGACACGTAAGGTAGAACTCCAAGGGGAGACCATCTGCTCCTGGTACCTTGCCCCTTGCCATACTCTGGATTGCAGTCTTTATTTCTGTAAGCGATATGGGAGTCGCCAGGGCTATTTTATCTTCCCCTCTCAGTGCCGGGAGGTTGAGGCTTCCCAGATCTTGCAATTGAGCGTCGCTGAGTACTTTGGTGGGAGGGGCATATAGCTCTGAGTAATATTTAAGAAAGGTGGCATTGATCTCCTTGTGCCCATATACTTGTATACCTGGGTGGTCTCCAACTCCACCACTATGGTTTGATGTTGGAGTGGTTTGGTCAACCAGGCCAGTAGGGCACCTGCTCTGTCACCCTCTGCATGTTGCTTCTGCAAGAATTGCTTGTAATCGAAACGAGACAATCTAGTATTAGTTTCTGTTATTCTAGCCCTTGTCTCTTCTAGTTGTGTTGAAAGGTCGGGTTGTGTTGGGTGCTTACGTTCGAGATCCCTAAGGGAGTTCTGGAGATCGCCTAGTCTATCTCTAAAACTTCCATACTCCCACAGTTGTGCTAATACAATATCCCCTGATCACGGTTTTAAAGGATTCCCATTCGATAGATCTGGACGAAGCAGTTCCAGCATTGTTCCCAAAGAAGTCCGTGATCTGCGTACCCAGTTGAGCCCTAAAAGCCTCGTCTTCAAGTGACTCTGCTCTCAGACGCCAAGTGGGAATCAAAGGTCTCTCGCCGCACCAGGCCAAAATAATCAATAAGGGATTATGATCTGAGATGGTGCGGCCAAGATACTCGGCCTTCGCCACCACAGATTGCACCTCCGGAGATGCCAGAAAGGTGTCCAGTCGTACATGCAGGTAGTGAACTGCTGAATAGAAAGAGTATTCTCTATTGGGGGGATTAAGTTTGCACCAACAATCCGTTAGTTGCCAGTGTTTTTGCCACTGCTGGAAGTGCAGTGCTGTTTTATGGGTTGCGGATTGTGACAATGGTGGGTGTGATCTATCCATTGCGGTATCCATTACACAATTAAAGTCTCCTCCTAGTAATGTGGTGCTGGTGAGAAGTGTGCTCATGACCAGTGATAGTCTGTCTAGGAATCTTCCCTGTTCATGATTTGGGGCGTATAGTCCCGCAAGAGTTACCTCTCTCCCGTCCAATCTACCAGAAATCACTACATATCTCCCCTCAGTGTCGATCAAGGTATGAAGAACCTGTAATGGGACGCCTGGTCTGATCCATATCAACACTCCCCTCGCAAACGCTGAGTGGGTAGTGGCGAATATTTGTCCCCTCCAGCGCTTTTTCAAGGCCTTGATCTCCTGTTCCAACAAGTGAGTTTCTTGTAAGATGGCTATGTGCACTCCCCTTCATTTAAGAAAACTGTGAACCTTGTACCTCTTGGACATGTTATTTAGGCCCCTGACATTCCATGTGATTATCTTGTATTCTGGGGTCATAATTTAAGGAGGGATGTAGAGGCGGCCTACTGACGCCGCTCTATTACTACCACTGGACAAACCTATTGAGTTTCGTAATCTAAGGTGTGAACCATTTGGGCTGCGAGATAGATGTGCCTGATATACCCTGAAAACAACACAAACAAGATCAAACCCCCTTTGTAACTCCCTCTCCCCAGGACCGGTACCTACAACTCTCCCCGTCCAAACCATTACAACTAGTGTAATGTTAATTATCAACCTATTGGAAGGAGGCGTGCCAGAGACCAAGAGGCAGCGCCCCGGACCCTTCCCCAGGCCTGATCATGTGTAATGTGCCGGTTAAGAAGTGACATCCAGGGTCATATCGTTCTATGTTCACGGTTGGGACCCAGCAATGTCCCCAAACAGAGTGAGTTTCCCCCACAATCGTCAGCTCACTTGCCAACTTGTTCTTTCAACGAGGTCAAATAATCTCATCTGCCGTTCTTGGGGTGATCACAGGCAAGCTGATGAGAGGGTCCTGGGAGGATATTGAGGAGTGTTTGCAGTTTGAATCAACATCCGATGTAGCATCCGGGGTCCGGCGTGTATGGAAGTCTCCCCCGCTCAACGCTGCTGATGTTTCCACAGCATCACGCATCTCCTGTTGTGACTGACGTTTCGATGGAGCCGCTTCTGTAGTCTTCTTCTGGGATCTACTACGTTTCTTCCCGGGGTTTCGAAATGTTCGGTCGTAAGAGTTTTGCCGGAAAGATCATGGCATATTTTATACCATGCTCACGCATGGTACGTTTTACTGCGATGTAGGATGCCCTTTGTGCCTGTGTCTCTCTCGTAAAGTCTGGGAATATCATGACCTTTTGGCCATCCAATTGAATCTCTCCTTGCTGGCGGGATTGTGACAGTACGTAGTCTCTATCTTTGTGGTGGAGTAATCTAGCGATTATTGGCCGTGGCCTGAATCCCGGTGGAGGTGGCCCGCCTGGGACCCTGTGGGCTCGTTCCATTGCAAAAAATGGTGAAAAGCCCTCTGATGCCATCGTGTCTCTAAGCCACTGTTCCAGGAATGTTTCTGTATTAGCCGCAGTGGCTTCCGCCCCCTCCGGGACCCCCACCAGTCTAATGTTGTTCCGTCGGGCTCGGTTTTTGGCATCTTCCGCCCTTGCCTCCAATGTTTTCAGCCGGGTGGGCAGGTCTTTAATTTCTGAGGATGAGTCTTTGTGTGCCGCTAATACCCTTGTCAGCGTAGTCTCGAGCAAACCCACTGTTTCCTTTAATTTACGGTGGTCGTCTCGTAAAAGGGAAAGGTCTGCGGTGAGGTTATCGATTTTACGCTCAAGCGCTTCTCGGGAATCTTTAATGGCCAGCAGCACAGTGTCCAGAGTAGTTTCTTGTTGTTGGTGCCCCGCTTGTGATTCTCTGGTGGGCGTTGGGGGTGGATTCTCAGTGTGCGAGGAGTTCCCCGCTGGTGATTTGTCGTGTTTTTGGGGTTTTACCATTGTAATAGTTCTTAGGTTGGCAAAGGCCGTTCGTATTAGTGGAAGGTGGTATCGTTCGCCAGCATCGTCCAGCCTGTATGTCGCCTGTCTCAGTCCCGGTGCTCTCACATGAAGAGTACTGTTAGAAGTTCACCGTTTTGAGCTGTTTGACCATGAGGGAGTTCTCTCATAATTATGCACACGTTGGTCGTCGGCAAGGGCAGCTTGTGAATGCCGAAAGACAATGTTACAATCTCACCTCTGGCCGGGCTTCGGATGTCGGCATTTGCATACTGTTCTGATAACAGGGGGAAGTTCTGTGCTGGTGTTCCCGAACTCTCCTTCCAGCACGAGACCGCGGTCTCCGATTCCTCTCAATGTGCCAGTATTAGTTCCCATCTCTGCAGGGAGCCTCCGCGTTCTCCCTGGCCTTGCGGCAGCTGGTAATCAGACTCATCGGAGCCGTCTCTCTCTCACTCAAAGTTCCCGGGACTTCGCTCCTCATCCGCTCCTCTCCACTCACTCCGAATTCGCTGATGTTCCGCTTCGGATTGTTGCTCTCACCGTTGGTGGTGAAGGTGTCTGAGCCCCTTGCGCCCCTCAATGGATGGTGGGGGTCCTCACCTCCACGGGACCTTCATATCCTCTCAGCTGAGGGCCGCGGTTGCAATGGGTTCACTGCTCTGTCGCGGCAGCCATTTTGGATCGCGGCAGCCACGAAGTTGTCGGGTCGTTTTCCAGGTAAACTCTGCCCCAAAGTGGGTCACTGCGGCCCCTACTCGTGCTGTATATTCTCCGATCACTTCTCTTCAATTTTTAAGACCTCCGGTCGTTATTATGGCAGGATTTAAGCTTCGGGCCTGGATTGTGGCCCGAGAGCGCCTCACTACGCGTGCAGCTCCATCGGTCCCAGTCCACGCCCCCAAGCTTTTGTAGCTTGATATTTTTGCACATGCATCCTTTCAGTAGGCACCTTTTCTTCACCCATTTAAATATGTCATTAGCTGTCTGACAGGGGATCTGAAATATGTGATTTACGTGAATGCACTTCATTGATCATTGAACTTCATTTGAATTCTATCTATTTATTATGTTGCTTTGTTGAATGCACCTTGTATCTTACTGTATGTTTTGGCGCCTTATGTATCTTTTATGGCTATTTTCGAGCTGAATAAAGTATATTGACTTTTTTTATGTGGTTTCCAGCTAGTCTCTTTTCAGGACATGAATGTGGTCTTCCAGATTTTATGGTCCTAAGAGTCAGATATCGTTAAGGTATCAGATTCATTGTACTTGTGCTACAACACACCAGAAATCGTAAGAAGGGATTTCAGGCTTCTGTAACTGCAAATCACTCAACTATTGAAAGAGGTTGTAGGAAGATATTCCCTATGTTTATGCATAATGCTCAGATTTCAAAATGCTCTCAGTACGCCTTTTGCAACTTGCAGTACACTGACCAGAGAATAAGAAAATGTGAAAGAGATTGTTCGACCTGGCAATTTTTGCAGGGTCATCCCCAAACTTTTTGCCTCCTTCCTCCTATTTTTTCTGACCTGTTTTTGTTGGCTTTAGGACTCTGGGCACTTTGCCACTGCTAACTAGTGCTAGAGTGAATATACTCTCTGTCTTAATTGCATTGGTGATTGGTTTATCCATGATTGGCATAGCTGATTTACTAGTAAGTCCCAAGTAAAGAGCTCTATGTGTGCCCAGGGCCTGTAAATCAAATGTTACTAGTGGGCCTGCAGCACTGATTGTGCCACCCAAACAAGTAGCCCTGTAAACCTGTCTTAGACCTGCCATTGCAGTGTCTGTGTGTGCAGTTTTAAACTGCCATGTCGACCTGGCAAGTACACCCACTTGCCAGGCCAAACCTTCCCTTCTAGTACATGTAAGGCACCCCTAAGGTAGGCCATAGGTAGCCCCATGAGCAGGGTGCAGTGTATTTAAAAGATAGGGCATGTATTGATGTGTTTTACATGTCCTGATAGTGAAATACTGCCAAATTTGTTTTTTACTGTTGCAAGGCCTATTTCTTGCATAGGTGAACATGGGGATTGCCTTTAAATACCTTTTAACTGTGAATTCCCATTGGGAGCAGATCGAGATTTGGAGTGTGGGGTCTCTGAACTCACAATTAAAAAATACATTTTTGGTAAAGTTTGTTTTTAGATTGTAAGTTTGAAAATGTGCTTATAGAAATTGTTTTTTTTCTTGCGTAAACGTTCTGTGCCTCTTCCTGGCTGCTGAATACATGTCTGGGTCAGACTGACAGTTGGGCTGTTTGTAAATTTACTCTAAACAGTAACACAAACGAAGTTGAGGTGTGTTCTACATATCCTAATGGGTCTTCTTGGGCTAGAGTGGAGGGAGGAGCTGACACTTGCAACTGAATAGGGCTGTGCCTGTCTTTACACAATACAGTCTCCAACCCCCTGGAGTGTGTTTGAGGCCAGGACAGGGAGAAGCAGGGTCTTGTGCACTACAAATACTTTCCTTTGAAATTTACCTACTTCAAATGCAGAAATGAGTATAAGTATTGAACTGCTGACCCTACAACTTTAGAACACTTCCAGAGGAACCTCAAGAGCTGTGAGGAGGAGTACTGCCCCTTTGCAGTGTGTGCTTTGCTGAGTTTGCCTGCAGTTGGTGCTGTTGCACCTGCTTTGGAGAGGACAAAGGCTTGACTTTGCTCTGTATCATACTTGTGAAGTTTCTCCAAGGGATTGGACTGAGCTTGCCTCCTGTTATGAAGTTTCAGAGACAGCAAAGACTTCACCTGCCAGCCTCTGGGTTTTCGTGTTGAGGACCCTGCCTTGCCAGGTGGTGCCCATTCCAGTTCCTGGGACCTTGGGATTGAAAGCTGGCCTAAAAACAAGAGGAACCAGGCACATCGACTCCAGAGGACTCCACAACCGGCGCCGTTGAACAACTCTGCCTGCACCAAAGCAGTGGTCCCCACTGGAGTATGATGACTGTGGCTGAACCCACAGGCCTGATGCTACTGCAGTGCCTCTGAAGTCCCACGACATTGTGAGTACCGAGTGCCGTGTCACCGACGTCCGTGATACCTGACTCCGCCATAGCGCCTGTGGCCCCGTGTTGTTACCACGACCCTGAGAGGTCGTCCCATTGTGCCTTGACCCCCCGGATTCATCAATCCCGCTGGATCGTAAGGAACCAACGCTTCATCACCTCCCTTGCAACTGTAAAGAACCAACATCTCCCCTCTCCTGCCTTGCAGTAAGGAGCCGATGCCTCACCTCCCTGGTATCAGTAAGGAACTGATGTTGCACCGACTTCAGCAACGGTTCACCTCTCCGACTCCGTGCAACGTCTTTGTTTCATCATTTTCAAAGGTACTGTACCTGGGGTTCGTGTGACTCCATGACCGGTGTCGCACTCCCTTGCGAGTGGCGTTGGACTGTCGGGAGGGACTCCGTCAATGGCATAGTGATAGTCCACGTTGGAGCTATTGTGTTTCTAAGCACTTAATTGGGATTTAACTTTTAAAAATTCATATCTTTGCCTGTGTATGATAGGTTTTTGTTGTTTTGGTCTTGTTTTACTTAGATAAATATTGACTATTTTCTAAACTGGTGTGGTGTGCATTTGTAGCGTTTTTTACTGTGTTGCACTGTGTGTGTGGGTACAAATACTTAACATATTGCCTTTGAGATAAGCCTGGTGGCTTGTGCCAAGTTACTGGCTAATAGTGGGTACCTGATGGTACTTACACCTTGTGTCAGGTCCAGTTATCCCTTATTAGTAGATTAGTAGGGTTCTAGCAGCTTAGGCTGATAGAGGTAGCTATAGCAGAGCAGCTTAGGCTGAACTAGGAGACATGCAAAGCTCCTACTATACCACTTATATCACTTAGCACCATATCATAAGAAACAAAATACTCAGAGTTACTAAAACTAAAGGTACTTTATTTTAGTCACAATATGCCAAAAATATCTCAGAGGATATACCCCCTTAGGAGGTAAGTAAAATACACAAAATATACACACAAACCAAAATCAGGTAAGTAAATAGTTAGAAAAGTAGAGCAAACATTGTAGAATACAATAGGATGCAATAGGCTTGGGGGCAACACAAACCATATACTAAGAAAGTGGAATGCAAACAACTTAGGGACCCCAAGCCTAGTGTAGTGTGTAGAGGGTCGCTTGGAGTGTAAGAAAACACTAAGGGTGTTCAAGATACCCCACCTCAAGACCCTGAAAAGTAGGAGTAAAGTGACCCTACGTCCCCAGAAACACACTAAAGTCGTGATAGGAGATTCTGCAAAGACCACAACAGACTGCAAAGCACTGAAGATGGATTCCTGGACCTGAGGACCTGTAAAGGAAGGGGACCAAGTCCAAGAGTCACAATAGTGTCCAGGGGGGGCAGGAGCCCACTAAACCCAGATGAAGGTGCAAAATGGCTGCCTCGGGGTGGAAGAAGCTGAAGATTCTGCAACAACGAAAGGTGCCCAGAACTTCTCCTTTGCACAGAAGATGTCCCGCGGTGTTCTGGAGGATGCAGAGTTGTTTCTTTGGAGAAAGGCCACAAACAAGCCTTGCTAGCTGCAAAGGTCGCGTTTGAAGAAAATGGGTGCTGCCCGGGCCCAGGAAGGACCAGGAGGTCGCCATTTGGAAGAGGAGACAGAGGGGGCCCTCAGCAATACAGAGAGTCCACGCAGAAGAAGGCAGCCCCAAAGAAGTACTTGAACACAGGTTCAAGAAAACTGAGCACTGCATTCATCTCAACACCACAAAGGAGGGTCCCACGAAGCTGGTGGTCAACTCAGCGAGTTGAGCAATGCAGGATGGAGTGCTGGGGTCCTGGGCTAGGCTGTGCATGAGGATTCCTTGCAAAAGTGCACAGAAGCCCTAGCAGCTGCAGATCACGCAGAACACAGGATTACTGTCTGGAGAGGGGAGGCAAGGACTTACCTCCTCCAAATTTGGACAGATGGACCACTAGACTGTCGGGGTCACTTGGGTCCAGCACCTGTGTTCCCGGGACCACGCTTGTCACGATGAGAGGGGACTCAGAGGACCAGTGAAACTGACGTTTGGTGCCTGCAGTAGCAGGGGGAAGATTCTGTCGACCCACTGGAGATTTCTTCTTGGCTTCCAGTGCAGGGTGATGGCAGACAAACCCCAGAGCATGCACCACCAGGAAACAGTCGAGAAAGCTGGCAGGATTAGGCGCTACAATGTCGCTGGTAGTATTCTTGCTACTTTGTTGCAGTTTTGCAGGCGATCCTTGGCAGAAGTCAAAGAGGGAGATGCAGGTACACTCTGGTGAATTCTTGCAAGTCATTATCTGAGGAAAAGCCCACAGGAGAGACCCTAAATAGCCATCAGAGGTGGATTAGCCAACTAGTGAGGTAAGCACCTATCAGGAGGGGTCTCTGATATCACATGCTGGGACTGGCCACTCAGAGGCCTCCATTGTGCCCTCACACCTCTGGATTCAAGATGACAGAGGTCTGGAAAACACTGGAGGAGCTCTGGGCACCACCCCTGGGGTGGTGATGGACAGGGGAGTGGTCACTCCCCTTTCCTTTGTCCAGTTTCGCACCAGAGCAGGGGCTGGGGGTTCCCTGAACCAGTGTAGACTGGTGTATGCAAGGAGGGCACCATCTGTGCCCTTCAAAGTATTTCCAGAGGCCTGGAGAGGCTACTCCTCTCAGGCCCTTAACACCTATTTACAAAGGGAGAGGGTGTAACACCCTTTCTCAGAGGAAATCCTTTGTTCTGCCTTCCTGGGACTGGGCTGCCCAGACCCCAGGAGGGCAGAAGCCTGTCTGCGGGTTGGCAGCAGCAGTAGCTGCAGTGGAAACGCCAGAGAGCTGGTTTGGCAGTACCCGGGGTCCATGCTGGAGCCCCGGGGATGCATGGGATTGGCACCCTAATACCAGATTTGGGATAGGGGACAATTCCATGATCTTAGACATGTTAGATGGCCATATTCAGAGTTACCATTGTGAAGCTACATATAGGTATTGACCTATATGTAGTGCGGGGAAATTGCCCTGAACTATGTGGGCGCACCTTGGCTTGTGCCAGGGTGCCCTCACTCTTAGTAACTTTGCACCTAACCTTCACCAAGTGAGGGTTAGACATATAAGTGACTTATAAGTTACTTAAGTGTAGTGTAAAATGGCTGTGAAATAACGTGGACGTTATTTCACTCAGGCTGCAGTGGTAGTCCTGTGTAAGAATTGTCTGAGCTCCCTATGGGTGGAAAAAGAAATGCTGCAGCCCATAGTGATCTCCTGGAACTCCAATACCCTGGGTACCTAGGTACTATATACTAGGGAATTATAAGGGTGTTCCAGTGTGCCAATTAGAATTGGTGAAAAGGGTCACTAGCCTATAGTGACAATTATAAAGACAGAGAGAGCATAAGCTCTGAGGTTCTGGTTATCAGAGCCTGAGTGACACAGTTAGGCACTACACAGGGATACACATACAGGCCACAAACTATGAGCACTGGTGTCCTAGCTAGCACTGTCCCAGTGAGACATATAAAACACACTGACAAATATGTTTTTCACTATGAGCACTGGGGTCCTGGCTAGTCTTGTTCACCGTAATGTGGAAGAATAGGAGTAAGTTAATGGCACAACAGCAATGTGATGTGTGTATGGATGTATTTTGGTCTGTACTTATATATAATGATTCCTGTCTGTTTGACATTCAGTGTGATATTCTTGTGCTGCAAAGGAGATTCCCAATGACCTTAGGCTGCTGCGAGGAAGATCCTCTCCTTGCCCGAAACCTGGAGCTATAGGACGGGTCCTACTCATGGAAAAAGGGGTAATGGGTGATGAAATGAATGGAGTACAATACACTTTAGTAAACTGGAGATGTGCTTTTTAACACTGGATAAACATGTTGTGCCATAGAAAGTGTATTAAACTACAATTTTTCATCATTAATTTATGGGCAACTATAAGTAGCCGCTACTGTGACAGCGTTGAAGTGATCTTCACTTGAAAAAAAAAGTCCTTGTTTTTCTGGATATTATGGTACAGTCCATTCTAATTCATGTTGGCGGTTCAGACAGCTCAGGAAAAGATGGAGTGCTAGTTAATAAAAGTAACAAGCAGCCACGGCAGGAGTTGGGGGCATGACAGAGGAAGCAGCCATGGGTGCCGAAAAGGAGATTAAAGATGTTGAAAATTATAATGGTGGTGCACCACTCATGAACAGTAATCAGGTTATATGTAAAGAAAGTCCAATTCTCTTGTAGTGTGAATACATCAAGTCTTCTCTTTATTTTCTTCCATATTGGTCTTGGTACAACATAATGTACAAAAAATTAAAACAGCCAACGCATTTCGCCCTTTAACCTAGGGCTTCTTCAGGGCTATTCAGTTTCTGATTGATCATGAGTTAGAAATTCTTCAAATTTATATTCCTAATACATAGGGTCAAAGGGGAATCCCAGTGACGAACAGGTGTAGGCATAGGTCCTAACTGTAATCAAGCCGTTCGTCACTCGAAGGAACCAGCAGCATTACGCCGGTGTTAAATCGAATAAATGCTATCATCCTATCCTCTTTGACTGTGCGCTTCTTATGAGCCTGTTGCGCCTTGTTGTTATATATTGAGATTAAAGATGTTGTTAAGCTACCAGGAGAAACCCACTAAAAGGGAAGTTTCAACAAAGACAAGCAGGAGTGGAAGGAAAGAAAGAAAAAATAGTTCCAGACAACAATAGATAAGCAAAAAAGAACCAAAGTGGAAGGATATCAGTAGTTAGGCCTTGCTCCAATGGAAGGAACAGTTGACAACAGAGAAGGACAAAGAGGAAAGATTAACTACTACCTGGCAAGCCTTTTTAAAGGACAATCGAAGTAATGAATAAAAAGGCAGTGGCAGGTTATAAGCTCACAGAGTGAATACTGCACGTCTCAAAGAGACAGCAGATGAGCTGCCTAGGCTCAACCTAAATATATTATGCATGCTAATTCATAATGTAAATGCAGTAAGGGACAGCCATGTCATGTGTCCCTTTCCTCTGGCCAATAGTTTGGTCAGGAATCATTAGTTTTCATACCAGCATGCAATATTCCAAGTCAAAAGAACCAAATTATCTTTGAGCATCATGACTAAGAACCACATGTTTCTCAAAACCAGTTTTCAGGAACTCCAAAAGTAGAAAAACAACTTTGTAACTTTAGAAATGTGTCCTTTTCCATTAAGAAATCTGCAAACCTGCCTGGTCAACTTCCCTTGCCTTGTCATTTTGGGAGCCAAATGATTTGTAAGATTCCTATCTGGAATCTTTTTACAAGCATTTATCACTGAAAGTGGTCAATTTTTGCTATTATCCTTGTTAGGTTGAAGCTTCAGTGTAGGAAAGAGTCCTATTATGTCACCCCCTCCTCCCCCCCCCCGATTTTTTGCCCCAGTACTGATGTGTATGGCTCTGTTAGTGCACTGTAAGCCTGGTAACCAGGCCCTAGAGCTTGTACTCTCACTCTAAATTGTTATTTTGACATGGTGATTCCCTGATTGGAAATAATTTACCTCTTTAAAAGCCCCGAGTAAATGGTACTCAGACATAGGTGGTAAAGGGGTCCCCAGGGCTGCAGCACAAGTTTCTGCCACCCTGGTTGACCAATACAAAATGCAGATGGCAGGCCTGCTATTGCAGACGGACAGAAGCAGTGCAATCTGATTGTGTTCAACTGTACCCACACCATGAGTGGCACAGTCCCATGCACTCTGCAATCCAGGAGTCAAGGTGCATTATATTTAAGGTGCAAACATATAAGCATGAGCTTCTAAGTCTCCATAGTGTCCTTTCCATTAAGGTACACTATAAGTGCAAGCCGGTCCAAAGGATAACAATGGGACTTAAACTTGGGAAGACCCGTACTGCTAACTCCATTAAGGTACCACCTATATATGGTGGGTTTGGTGTCAAGCAACTTGCTTTCTCTCTCCCAACACGAATCTCATGTGGAGGGACAGCTGACATGCACCCAGGTGGCACACTCGAGGTTGCCGATCAGGTGCCACCCTTTTCTTGCAGTGGCTGCGCAGCCTGCATGCTTGCTGCCACCAAGATAGTTTTCTGACTTCCTGCCATGCAGCCTGGGTACTTCCAGGAGTCAGGAACAAAGGCTAAGGCAGGAAGGAGGTCACGCTTCCCGCCCCCCAGCCAGACTAGTGAATAGAGCCATCTGGGCAGTGAGCTTCAAAGGTTTCACTACCCCTGATAGCCATCTGTGCTGTCCCCCAGTGGAGGAAACAGTCTTCCCCATCCCAGACACATCTGCTTGTGGACAGGTGGGAAATAAGGTATGCAGAACTGTGCACACACCCAGCAGGCTGACCACACCTCTAGGGTGGGCAGCTCGGTCTGTGTGCTAAATTTTGATTTCTGCGTTCTTAGGAGTGGCAGGAAAGAGGATTCTGGGTAGCTAAAGGTGACGTGTCCTATCAGATGTGGTCACCTCAGGGACAGATTAGCTGTAGGAGCTAGCTGCCTATTGGCCACTAGTCTTCATACCCCAACTCCCCTAAATCTAATATTTAAGGAACACCAAAACTTCAGATCTGATCGACCAATTTCTAAGAAGGGCCAAGAGGAGTTCTACATCACCAACAACTGGACTCTGCCCACATTATCAAAGCAAAAGAGGGAAACTCTGTCCCTGAGGCAACAGACTGGGAACTGCGTGATCGACCCTCGTCCTTGGCTAAAAATCGACACTCCCGACCAGAGGGACCCCTGTGGAAACCAGAAGCACCTTCAGTCTCCCTTGGACTAATGCCACTAGTCCCCTGCAAACTGCAAGTAAAAACACCTGCATATTCTGAATCTTCACCGGCTATCGTTCCTGCCATGGGATAGTTGACAACCAGGTGGTCAAGTGTATTCTGGGGGCTGTAGTCCAGCCTGCCTCCAAGTTTCAGGTTGCTACACTGCTCCTGCGGACCCCAGGAAGTTCCTAAAAGATTTCTTCACTGTTACCGCTGCCAAGGCTTGTTGGTTGCCAGTCTTGTAACTAACCCCCCCACACTCGTTGCTGCAGGTGCAGAGCACAGAGTACGTCCTGCATCAGACATCTGAAACCCAGCCCTGCTGAAATTTTGCAGCCCTTTGTCAGCGACATTGTGTAGGAGGTAAGATCAGCACTAGTGTGAGTCCTGTTCAGCAGCACAGACAGCCAGGACAACTCTACACCTGGACCCCAAGGAACCAGGTAGAAGTGAACTGACTGCTGTGGTCTAGTCCTAGGACCCGCAGAACCATAACCCAGCAAGGGTTTCCTGCAGCCCACCTTCCATGTGGTCATTTGTCAACAGTGGTTTCCTGTCAAAGACTTCAATGTGAGTCCTGTTCAGCACCACGGGCAGCCAGGTCCACTCAGCACCCTGACGCCAAGGGCCAGGAAAATTGAACTGACTGCTGTGACTTGGTACTGGGGACTGCCCAGCCTTAACCCTGTAAGGGTTCCTCGCACTTCCCTCTCTAAGTATGTTTTTTGCAGCTACTGATATTTCTCACATAGACTTCAATGGAACGTTTCAATGCCAGTTCTGTTGTGATTTAATATTGCTTCTAAAATCTGTACCTCCGGTGAAACTAATTCAATTCTGTTTGTTTTGGTGTCTATATTTATATAAAAATAAGCTATATTTTTATAAATTGGTGTTGAATGTCTTTCCAGTCATGTCAATTACTTATGGTCCATGTTGATACTCTGAAATGCTTAACTCTTGTCCTCTTAAGTAAAGGCTGACTGCTCTTTGCCCTGCTTCCAACACTGAGATAAGGATTACTAGTGTGAATCCAAGGACCCTCTTTGGCTATTGGGCGAGTATTACATGATGAGGACCAGCCCCCTCACCATATAACACCCCACCATCCTACATACAGTATTATATTTGCATATCTGATTGAATGTGGAAGTGTAACCAGTGAGAGCCGGCAGATGGCAGGTTTACTAATTTGTCATGCAGCACAACAGCTCTATTTGCTGTGCTGTGTTACATGAAGTGGAAAAATAGCTCAGAGCCCTTCCTACTAAGACTGACCTGCAGCAGCTTTCACCCAACGTGCTGGTGCTCTATTAGGCTGCCTTGTGCAGATACACAGCATTGCACAATTGTACAGAGATAAGTATGCACTAATGTCTAGGTAGGATTTGTACTGGATACACACCTATTCAGAACAAATTTAAATGTCTAGACAAACTCAGAAACGTTCCATACATTGTATGCTGTGCTTTCCAGAACACGTGCAATGCCTGGATTTTTTAGAAATTAAAACGTTTCCCATTGTTAACACCTGCCTCTAAGAGGCATTACTTTTTATGCAAATTCCAGTCTGACGTTCATATCAGACTGGACTTTGCTTCTAAACCTATGGGTGTTTGCACTGGATGCTCAATTAATGCCCTGGTAAAGCCCATAACGCAAATCCTTCCCCGACACAAATCAGATCAAATCGCTTTGTACCCTTAGAAAAGGCCACATTTCCATACACCCGGTAAGTTCATACGCCAAGTCTAAGGGCTTCTCCACTGGTCTACTATTTTTAAACATCCCTGCTGGGGCAGAAACATTATGTTAAACTGTTAAATGCTAGGGCTGCCTGGTCGACATTTGTTGCTTTTGGAAAGAAACTTCCAGAGACTTGGCGCCTTTTATAAAAGCGGTAAATTTACACTTTTGTGTAAGTTTATGATTATTTGCTTCTCACCCGTCCAGAACACTGCCCTCATTCTCTCCGTCGCTGCTGACGATTCCTCTCATCAGGCGTGTGAGAAGGGGTGGTAAAGCCTCTCCTCGCCGCCAAGGCATAGAATGAGCTACCTAATGGTCTGTGCCGGATTCCGCTTGAGGCTGCCTTCCGTAGGAAATTACAAACCTGCCTATTCACTTCTGGGTCTTAAGGCTCTGTTTGCCCGGCGTATTATCTGTTTTTCTCTCTAACGCAGGGACACTCTGTTGAGCAGCCGCGCGCTGTATAAATTCATTTCATCAAAAACGAAGCGGATTTTCCATTTCTGAATGACTTTGGGAAACTGCCATTTGTTGTCGGGTTTCTGTTACTATTCACCTCTAAACTAAGCCTTGTATCTTTTAATTCACTGTTGAATTCTGAAACTAATGTACTGCTTCTCAAATTGTGGGCTAATTAGGTTCATTCAGAAATTATCACTAGTTTGTTGACCTAAAAAAGAAACCTGACTGTGTCAGACAGCTTATACCACTGTAATGCCGTTTTCATGTTGCTCCAGGACACACACTCATGCCAACTGTTTATGAGACTTTTTACCTCAGCTTCGTTGACTCGAAACATACACCTGACTACGGTTTCCCAATACGCATTTTATCAGTTGTTCTCTTTGTACCCAATTCCATGCTGTCCTCTTCAATTTTAGCAATATCTGCTTTGAGAACTATACATGTGCCTCATACCAGATGTAAAAACAACAACAGATGATGGACAGAATGCAGAGCAAATCAAACATTCAACTCCAGTCACAGATCTGGGTTTAATCCATCAGTTTTTTTGCTTGCCATGCCATTCCGGTTTAGACCCAGCCATATGCAAATCGGTCTTGACCCTGTTCATACCAAATGTATGCAAAAGCCTTAAAACGTAACTTTGCAAGGTTCCTACTTTTGTGGTTGCTACATTTTCAATGATCCCCAATTATTTCTCTCATAATCACAACCACTCTCGTCCAGGGATGCAACTTTTAATGGCCATGCTGGAATGCAAGCTCACTGTGCTTCCAAAAGCAGTATCATTTTATAAGTTTCAGACCGAAATTTAGAGACAACAGCAAGTTGAATCTTCTGATGTTAAAAAACAATGCACAGAGGGGCATATTTATGACAAAGTGGTGCAGTGCAGCACAGCAAAGGGCAAGAATGTGCTGAATTTAAGGCAATATGCTGCATTCCTGTCATTCCCTCTGCGCTGGTGCACAATGGGCTGCGTAGCACCAACGCAGACAACCTTGTACCATGGTGCGTGCATTGCATGCAGGATTGTTTTTCTGCAGGAAGGAGCACCTTCCTGAACAAGGACAACCTTGAGAGTCTTTTTCCTCTTTCTAAGTGTGCTGCAAAATGTAGGTCACATAGAAAGAGGAAATAACGAGGAGAAATAAAGATATTTCTCCTTTTAACGCCTCTCCTGGGAAGGTGTAAAGGTTTGGTGCATTCACACGTTTACAAGTCCTTGTAAATCTGTGACTGCGCCACAATCCATGAGAGTTGCCTGGAAACACCGACTACAACACCAGGGGTATGCCTGCCCAGGCAGAGTAAAGCAAAGCAGCAATTTGAGTACTCCAGATTCATGAGGCCACTCAGAGCCACTCAAAGTGTCTTTGCATGGCTTCATAAACCTGTCTTAGAGGTTGGTGTTGCGCATGTACCACATTGCGTGGTGCACACTCGACCCAAACCTCTTATAAATATGCCCCTTAGTTTTCCATCAACACGTGAATATGGGTCATTCATTTAGCCCTTCTGTCCTTTTTTAACATATGCAAAGGATACACGTAATGTGTCCGACAGAGCAGGAAATGGTTAGCACCGACCCCAATCAGCCTATCCATCACAGAGAAGAGTTTAATTTACATTGGATGTAATGTATCTTTGAATATACCTCAAAATCTGGGTTGTTAATATGTGTGGCAATCAGCTAAGTGGAATCCCAGAGAAGGAGTGCAATCTATCAATAGTGCAGCAGGTGCAGTGGAACCATGGCAAGCGGTCTGATGGGCCCTCTTCCCCCCAATTACTGACTGTTTTTCACAAACAAACGAAGGGTAGAGGGTCCATATTACTTACTTGCATAAGGGCAAACAATGCCCTTGCTATACTGTTGAGTGCGGTGAGCTTTCTCTAACAATTTCCCATGGGTCATCATTGTCAAAATAAAGTTAGTATAATAAACTCTTCATAAACACTTCTTTTGCCACTCTCTTCTTCCAATCTGACAGGCTATGGAGTTATACTTTGCTACAATGTTCTAAAATCATAGGTCCTTTCACCACTTTTTTAAGGTGTTCAATAACCACTTTATTTATACCTGAATCAGCAACAATTTACACATTAATTTCAACGTGTATTAATCTTTCTGGCATGCTGGAGGAGATCCATTTTTGTTATGCAGTAGTAAAGCAATTGTCTCTCCAGTACGCATATTCTCATACATTATTAAACACTTAATCTCGTTGGTGAGGGTGGCTCTTTCTCAACCATTCATTCATTTAGAATGAGTTTGCAAAACTGTTTGACATTCTTTGAGTTTTTTACATGGTTGTTAATTTCTTCGTTCTACTCATCATGTCCATGAGCATTTCGCAGGAGACCAATCCTCAAAGTATGGGTCGCAATGTGACAAATACATATACTGAAGGTGAATAAAATAAACAAGGTTTGTCAGAGTCTTGGATCCATGTACATCCAGATAGTTTCCAATTTATGGAAGTTAAATGCATCAAAAATAGAAACTGTTCAGGTGAGGTACATGTTAAATAACATCAATGTTTATTAACATTCACCCACCACGGTCATAGAACTGGGAGTTACAAGACGTCCACCACATTGCGCCATATAATCTTTTCATGTTTACGCAATGTTAGTGACATTTATGTGACATACAGTTCATGATTAGTAAGCCCTCTGAGAGCTGTTCGTTATCTAAGGGTGTGCTCTTCTACAAAAAAATTTAGATAGTTATTTAGACACTCCTTGACATTTCAGTGTTTCTTAACTAAATGACAGAGGAATAGAGAGAGCGAGAAACAGAAAGTGTGCGTGTGTTGTATTTCATGCTTCCCTGTGACATATGGATTTCATTCTCATCATGGAGGCCTCCAAACCACTCCGAAGAGGTTTTACATTAACCGAGCCACCAGAATTATCTGGTAAATGCCACAGCTACAGAATCACATAATACCAATGAGACTGACGAACGACCTTTGTTTCATCAACAATCTATTCATGAAAGCGAACCATACCTAAATATTCTAGTCACAATCAGTGCTGCCCATTTTTAATTACACTTTGAAGAGAACATCTTCAACAATCTTACACCTACAATGAAATAATGTTTTTTTCACAAAGGGAAGGGTGACTCGTTCTACCTTTCTACAATCATGCTGCATAATTAAGGATTATTCTCTTCTTTTTGCTGCTCTTCAGTTCACTGCAAAAACAACCAGTAAACAGTAAAGGTCAGTATTTTGCTTACTATTTTAACAAACATTCCCTCATGTAATATAGAGAAATGCTTAATGGGCAACATGAGCAATATGGTCCAATACTATATAAACCTCCACAGACAGAATTTAAGCTGGGAGAAGGCTTGGTTATGAGGAGATAGCAACATGGTCATCTGGTTCCTCATTAACAGATTGGACGGCAGTGCACTTAGGGCGCAGGAAGTATTCTCCATCTGCTCCATCCAGAATCATAGGTTGACACTGGTGTGCTTGCAGCCATGGTTGTTCTGCAGATTTTCTGTTTGTGATGATCTGCTCTTCAAGTACTCCAGGATGTCTGCTGAGAATTCAGAGGAAGGAGTATGGTGGTAATGAGGATCACAAAAGTCAGGTGTAAAAGGGACACATTATCAGGCTGCTCTCCTTGCATCTGTCACGCAGGGACAATGTCATTTTACCTATGTCAGAGGATGCGTATAATGTTATATTCAATTCTAACTAAAATGGTCATCTTCTTAGTGTGGACTGCCAGAGCTTTCCTATCCAAGGTGATGTTCATCAAGAGGGTTACAGTGGAGACAACAAGGGAATAGTTTTCTTCATGAGTTTCCGACCACAGGTCCATGGGTTCTCTCATCTGTCATTTACCTGCTTGAGGATGCGATCTCAGCTCATGTGGCAAACTCTGAGAATTCATGTCAGCCCAGACCCACTGACATGAGATAGTTGTTTCCCAAATGGATGCATTTGAAGGGTGAGAATCAACTCCCCAGCCTAAGGCGAAGATGCCCCTTGGGAAGCCACACTTGGAGAGATTCGAGCTGAAAATGCCAATAACACAGCCATATTCCCTTTGACCACCATACCTGAGAGGCAAGCCCCATTTTGGAAATGGGCAGAAAAGCTGGGACCACAGTAAGGGCCAATCAGGAGCATGTGGAAAGGAGGGAAAGGAAGGAGAAATGGAATAGCCAACATGGTGTTAAAGGGTGTACTATTGGAGGTACCAGGCTCTGGGATTCGCTGTAAAAGCATAGGAAAGGAGAAGGCAACAGAGAAGTCATGCCGGGGAGATGTGAGATGAGCTCTGTTTTCTCTTCTTGCCAAGTTAACTATGGACAAGAGCAGCCAACCCAGCAGAGTCACGAGTGAGAAGTTTGACCCTCAACTGTTAAAAGCTGTCTTATAGAGGACTTAAGGCCTGATTTAGAGTTTGGTCGACAGAGTATCAGGGTGGTCCTCCAAAAGTGTGGTGGAGTGTGCTGTCAGCCAAATAAAGCACATGTCTGCTCTGTTTTGACTTGGGTGGATTGTCAAGTTTCTGACGGCAGCGCCTCCGATGATTCCACCATCAAAACCCTACCCCATTGGCCTGCTGGAGTTGGGATTATTGGTGTAGGATTATCAGACCATCTGCCCTATATAGAGTAGACATACTGATGTATTTTCCTTTGGGAGTGCCAAGAAAACCCTGGCAGTCCAGAACTGAAAAAATAAAAAACAAAATCACCTCCACACCATGAAAGAGAGAACACCCAGGATGTCAGGGTAATTTATTTTATTTTTTCAAAACAAACTCCTGCCTTGTGAGTTTGTTTTTGGAAGACAAAATATGTCATGGGCGGCCTCCGGAAATATGGCAGCTGCACACTAAACTGCTGTGGCAGCTGCTCACTAAACATGCATTGCCTTCAGATGACCTCTGAAGGGACAGAGATCCCCCAGGTCTGGCAGAGATTTCAGAATATAGCAGGTAGCTGTTTAGCCAAGGTGGTAGAGGAAATGTTCTCCAAACACCCTGATGAATAGCAGGCCACCTGCGAGTAGCCTTTCTGAATGAATCAGGATATGAAGCATTATCCTTGAAAAGTCCTAAAAGAGACCAGTGATTGACTTTGATTGGGTATTGTTTTTGAGAAAACAGAAAGATGCATTTTTACTTAGTTGTTGGATAGTAAACGAGATATTCTGTTTAAACTGCAAAAGGTCACTGAGAATCCTTTCCTATACCAGCAGTATCACAGAACCTTTTCCTGTGACATAATTTACTTGCTATTCATATGTAAGTGGATTTGGAGCTGGGATGAATATGGCACAACTTTTGTGTTTTCCCTATTTGTTGTCACGTTCATTGCCTACATAAGCTAGGGTTTTGTCTCTTCTTTTTGCATCTGTCCTACCCTATTAGATAGTTCAACATGGATGATTAGGCTAATCTCTTTGTACTACTCTATATCAAGTTAGTTTTGATGTTTTTCCTCTCAAACCTCATAAAACTTTTTGAGTCCGATTCACAAACATAAGATTACACTTTTGTGTTAGTTTACATTTTTTTTTATATTCACAAACTACTGGTTAATAGTAAGGAAATGCCTCCTTGGCATGGTTACCCCCTGATATTTTACCTTTTGTTGATGGCAGTTATGATTGAAAGTGTGCTGGGACCCTGCTAACCAGGCCCAGCACCAGTGTTCTTTCCCTAAACTGTACCTTTGTTCCCACAATTGGCACAGCCCTGGCACTCACATAAGTCCCTTGTAAATGGTACCCCTGGTATCAAGGGCCCTGATGCCAGGGAAGGTCTCTAAGGGCTGCAGCGTGTATTATGCCACCCTGGTGACCCCTCACTCAGCACATGCACACTGTCTCACAGCTTGTGTGTGCTGGTGGGGACAAAATGACTAAGTTGACATGGCACTCCCTTCAGAGTGCCATGCCAGCCTCACACTGCCTGAGTCACAGATAAGTCACCCTTCTAGCAGGCTTTACAGCCCTAAGGCAGGGTGCACTATACCACAGATGAGGGCATATATGCATGAGCACTATGCCCCTACAGTGTCTAAGCAAAACCTTAGACATTGTAAGTGCAGGGTAGCCATAAAGACTATATGGTCTGGGAGTTTGTCAAACACGACCTCCACAGTTCCATAATGGCTACACTGAAATCTGGGGAGTTTGGTATCAAACTTCTCAGCACAATAAATGCTCACTGATGCCAGTGTGGAATTTATTGTAAAATGCACCCAGAGAGCATCTTAGAGATGCCCCTTGAATACCAGTCTGAATCCTAGTGCTAGGCTGACCAGTTTCTGCCAGCCTGCCACAACCAGATGAGTTGCTGGCCACATTGGGAGAGTGTCGTTTTCACTCTGTGGCCGGGAACAAAGCCTGCACTGGGAGGAGGTGCTTTTCACCTCCCCCTGCAGGAACTGTAACACCTAGCGGTGAGCCTCAAAGGCTCATGCCTTTTGTTACAGCACCCCATGGCATCCCAGCTAGTGGCGATGCCCATCCCTACGGCCACTACCCCACTTTTGGCGGCAAGGCAGGAGAGGATAATAAGAAAAACAAGGAGGAGTCACCCACCAGTCAGGACTGCCCCTAAGGGGCCCTGAGCTGAGGTGACCCCTGCCTTTAGAAATCCTCCATATTGAGAATGGAGGATTCCTCCAATACGATTAGGGATGTTCTCCCACCCCTCAGGGAGGAGGCACAAAGAGGTTGGAGCCACCTTTGGCTACTGCCCTCCTGACCTAAACACCCCCCTAAATCTAGTATTAAGGGGCACCCCAGAATCCAGGAAATCAGATTCCTGCAACCTACACAAAGAAGAAGGACTGCTGACCTGAAAGCCCTGCAGAGGCGATGGAGACGACAACTGCTTCGGCCCCAGGACTACCGGCCTGTCTTCAGACTCAAAGAACCTGCACAGCAATGCATCCGACAGGGGCCAGCAATCTCTGAAGCCTCAAAGGACTGCCCTGCACCCGAAGGACCAAGAAACTCCAGTGAACAGCGGCACTGTTCAAAAACAGCAACAACTTTGCAACGTTCTTGCAAAAGCGTGAGACTTCACCCTCTGCACTTGACGCCCCCAGCTCAAGCTCCAGATAATGAACACTAAAGGGAGGACTCTCAGGTGACTGAGACCTTGTGAGTAGCCCAAGACGCCCCCCTGTACCCCCACGGCGACGCATGCAGAGAGAATCCAGAGGCTCCCCCTGACCGTGACTGCCTGAAACAAGGAACCCGACGCCTGGACCAAGCACTGCACCCGCAGCCCTCAGGACCAGAAGGAACCAAACTCCAGTGCAGGAGTGACCACCATGCGACCTTCTGCCTAGCCCAGTTGGTGGCTGGCCCGAGAAGCCCCCCTGTGCCCTGCCTGCACCGCTAGAGTGAACCCCGGGTCACTCCTTTGATTCCTATTACAAACCCTATGCCTGCTTTGCACACTGCACCCGGCCGCCCCTGTGCCGTTGAAGGTGTGTTTTGTGTGCCTACTTGTGTCCCCCCAGTGCTCTACAAAACCCCTCTGGTCTGCCCTCCGAAGACGCAGGTACCTACCTGTTGGCAGATTGGAACCGGTGCACCCCTGTTCTTCATAGGCGCCTATGTGTTTTGGGCCCTCCTTTGACCTCTGCACCTGACAGGCCCTGTGTTGCTGGTGCAGTGACTTTGGGGTTGCCTTGAACCCCCTATGGTGGGCTGCCGATGCCCAGGAACTTGAACTTGTAAGTACCTTACTTACCTGAAAAAACAACCGTTACTTACCTCCCCCAGGAACTGTTGATTTTTGCACTGTGTCCACTTTTAAAATAGCTTATTGCTATTTTAACTAAAACTGTGTATGTTACTGCTCTAATTCAAAGTTCCTAACTTTCCTGTGTGGAGTACCTTGCATTTTATGTATTTACTTCAAAACTTGAATCTTGTGGTTCTAAAATAAACTAAGAAAATATATTTTCGATATAAAACTATTGGCCTGGAGTTAAGTCTTTCAGTGTGTGTTCCTCATTTATTGCATGTGTGTGTACAACAAATGCTTAAAACTACCCTCTGATAAGCCTACTGATTGACCACACTACCACAAAATAGAGCATTAGTATTATCTAATTTTGCCACTATCTTACCTTTAAGGGGAACCCTTGGACTCCGTGCACACTATCTCTTACTTTGAGATAGTATATACAGAGCCAACTTCCTACAGTTTATGACTGTGGGGATTCTGCAGTCAGGGTGGAGGAGAACACTGCACATATATAGTGTTGATGAGGCCTGCACTGGGTTCCTACACTAGTGAAGAAAAAGACAGGAGCAGAGTTTTAGACAGAGAGTAGCCCAAATTGATCAGACTGAGGAGGAGTTATATTCCAGATGCAGACTGAAAAATGCAGTCTTGCTTGACTTAAATAATGAATTGGAGCCTATGTTAGGGAGGCAGTCTGGACATTATCAAACCAGCTCTGTACATGATCAGGTTTTATGCTCCTTACATCTCCTGGCACAGGCCACTATTAAGGCACTATTTCATTAACAGGAAGCATAAAATAAATAAATCTTTTAAGATTTAGACGTTTTTAGACATTTCCTTGATGCAATGTTGACTAGCATCCCTTTTCTAAGTAGCACTGGTGTTTTGCATACATACAATTTTACTAAATTGCACTTTTCTCTAACATCTTCAGGATTAGTAGATGGCGCATACACATAATTCGGCAGTACCAGTGTGTAAGTTTGTCTCCAGTGCACGAAAAAACCCACATACAAAGTCCATTAAACCACAGGGAAGTTCAGAGCAACAGTAAATGTATGGCTTCTGAGCCTGTTGTGTGAAATTTAACTATACCCAGATTATTTTATTTTCTTTGACCTCCCAGAAAGTGTGGATGTTCTGTAAAGTATTGTGCTGCAGGACATGTCAAATAGAGACTGGTAGCAGGAGACATACAGCCCAATTACGAGGCTGACGGTCTCATGACCTCCACATTACAAGGTTGGCGGGCATACCCACTACCCTACCGCTGTCCCCTCCAGGATCAGTGATCCTGACAGGCTGACAGCAGTCCTTATTGTAATCAGCCAGAGCGCCGCCCTGCTGATTACTTCCTTGTTCTCCGTCAGCCTGACCTCATGAAAAAGCTGGTGGAGAACAAGTGCAGGGGCCACTGAGGGACCACTGCACTGCCCATGGCATGGGCAGTGCAGGGGTCCCCTTGGCCAGCACCCTTGAAATTGTAACTGCCTGCTGGGCAGACAATGTGCATTTCACAGGTGCTGGTTCACCCTGCATGCAGCAGGATTGCAGCTGAATCAATTATGAGCCGGGAACAATGCTGCTGCACCTTTCCCACTGGGCTGATGGGTGGGAACCTTGATTCCCACCTGCCAGCCCAGTGGGAAAGTTGTGATAGGACCAGTGGGACGAATGCCACTTTGACGGCAGTCACCTCACCACAGGTCTGTTGGTCGGGTTTTCTGACTGCGAAACTCTTCATCAGGCCCAAAGTATTATATTAAAAATGATCTATTAAGATGACATATGAATCTAAAACATGAACAAAAACAGTTGAAAGCGATAGTTAAAAACCTTAGTGGAATGTAATATATGGCTACAATTGAAAAAGTTTGAAAATCTGAAAGCCTTGCATGTGGCAATAAGAAAATCACTTCTCATGACATCACATTTGGCATCTTTTTGACATTACCAACACATCAAGTGATTTCCTTCTCTTTCAGTTATCATAATCACCAGGAGAAACCTTTCATTAAAAAATTAAAATATATTTACATTTGTTTCCTTTTTTGAAACTATGCAAGGGAAGCCAGGCCCCCATGCAGTCATTTTATCATGTAGGATAGTTTAATTCTCAGCATGTTACTTAATTTATTATACACACCGACTGGGTATGGCAGGGCTCAAAACAGCATTATAATTTCCTTCATAAATGTGCAGGCACTCAATTATATTGTTTTATATTTTTCCCTTATGAGAAAGTACAGACTCTTTTTAATCAAAGGGTTAAACTTATTGAGGTATGTGTTATCTTTCCACTTTGTTTATTAAGATATCCTGGATTAGTAAATGTACAAACTTGCAGTCCAAGTCATTTGCCCAATGATGCTCATACCTTCGCTCTGATAAGTAGTGAGGTATTCACTACTTCTTCTACATCATGTATGTGTTTGTGCTTACGTGCATTCACCCTTCATGGAACACACACAAAGACAAACCTGTATGCATGCTTACTGCATAGACATGCACTTACACCATTACATTCACCCACACCCCAAAATGCTTACACACTACTGTACAGTTTCTCACATACTCATTGCCGCATACCAACCCGACTGGGCAGATAGAAAGCGTTTGGCAAAAGTGTCCAGACATAGCACCAGTGGGGTAGTTTTCTCGCCCCTGTGATATATTTCTGACTCCCACGGTGACTGAGATGTTAGTGAACTTGGCGCAGAGAAGAAACACTGGTTTACTTGCCCTTCTTCCCAGGAAAATGAGGCATTTGTGGGTGTGAGTAAGCGTGTCTATCAGCAACCAGGAAAGTGTGAGATTTCTTTCCTTCTCCCCAGGACCTTGGGCTATCAAGAGACCTTTTACTCACCTTCTTCATAGGCAGTTTTGGGGGAATAATGAGCTTATTCTTTTTCTGGACTACCATTTTACAGCCATAGGAGGTTTTCTGGTGGGCAGATTGATTTTCTTCTTCATTAACACTGGTGAAGAACAGGAAGAGAATGTTAGCACCCCTAGTCTCTTGCCCTAGACTAATAAAAGAGCTAATGGTATGCCCAGCTTTGTTTTAAATTTTCTTACCAGCCTCCAAGGCAGACCAGCAAAGCTAGAAATGCAAAAGCTGGTAGGCCCTGAACATGTCAGGATTTACTCTATTGTGCTGTCCTATTTTTTAGACTTCTTTTCACATTTTTAGCCACAACAAATCTTTTATTGATAGCACAATGCACCTGTTGTGGCAGAAACTTAATTTTAAAGAATCGAAGGTTCTGAGGACCCCTCTGAAAGTCATGTGATTATGTTAATAGAGTAACTGATGGACAGCAATTCTTGTCTTCAATAAGCGGTCACTGAGAAAGAAAACATCACACGTTAGAATAAAAAACATCAAGATAGAAAGCATGCTGCAGAAGCAGTAACAGCTGAACCAGAATCGACTACTGAACCAGTGGATTCCAGAAGAACTGCACCATGATTTAAGATGCAGAAACAGGAATTAATGTGTAAGAAGCGAATGAGCAAGAATCAGCAAGTGCTTCAGAAAGACATTAGCCAAATAGGTCAAAGATGCTTGGCGTATTGTGGACCATCAGCACTTCAGTCAATGCCTGCTCTATAGGCCTAGGAACACTGTGAGAAAGTAGCCTTTTTCTAGCATGGTTACCCTCACTTTTGACCTGCTTGTGAGTGTATGTCAGTGTGTTTTGACTGTGTCATTGGGATCCTGCTAGCCAGGACCCCAGTGCTCGTAGTTTGTGGCCTTATGTGTATGCCAGTGTAGTGCCTAACTGTGTCACTGAGGCTCTGCTAATCAGAACCTCAGTGCTTATGCTCTCTCTGCCTTTAAATTTGTTACTATAGGCTAGTGACTACATTTACCAATTCTAATTGGCACATTGGAAACACCTTATAAGTCCCTAGTATATGGTTCCTAGGTACCCAGGGTATTGGGGTTCCAAGAGATCCTTATGGGCTGCAGCATTGCTTTTGCCACCCATAAGGAGCTCAAACAAAACCTTCACAGGACTGCCACTGCAGCCTGCGTGAAATAGTGCACACACTATTTCACAGACATTTTACACTGCACTTGAGTAACTTATAAGTCACCTATATGTCCAACTCTGGATAGGTGCAAGGTTACTAAATGTGAGGGCACCCTTGCACTAGCAAAGGTGCCTCCACGTTGTTCAGGGCCAATTCCCCAAACTTCATGAGTGCGGGGACGCCATTTAATGCGTGCACTACATATAGGTCAATACCTATATGTAGCTTCACAATGTTAACTCTGAATATGGCCATGTGAGGTGTCTAAGATCATGGAATCATCCCCCCATTCCAAATCTGGTATTTGGGGGCCAATCCCATGCACCCTGGGGCCTCCACAATGGACCCTCAGTACTGCCAAACCAGCTCTCTGGGGTTTTCTCAGCAGCTACAGTTGCTGCCACCCCACAGACAGGGTTCTACCCTCCTGGGGTCTGGGCAGCTCAGTCCCAGGAAGGCAGAACAAAGCATTTCCTCTGAGAGAAGGGTGTTACACCCTCTCCCTTTGGAAATAGGTGTTACAGGCTGGGGAGGAGTAGCCTCCCCCAGCCTCTGGAAATGCTTTGAAGGGCACTGATGGTGCCCTCATTGCATAAGCCAGTCTACACCAGTTTAGGGAAACCCAGGCCCCTTCTCTGGCATGAAACTGGACAAAGGAAAGGGGAGTGACCATTCCCCTGTCCATCGCCACCCCAGGGGTGGTGCCCAGAGCGCATCCAGTGTGTCTCAGACCTCTGCCATATTGTTTTCAGAGGTGTGGGGACACCCTGGAGACCTCTGAGTGGCCAGTGCCAGCAGGTGACGTCAGAGACCCCTCCTGATAGGTGCATGCCTGGTTAGTTAGCCAATCCCCCTCTCATTGCTTTTTAGGGTCTCTCTCTAGGAGGCTGGCCTGGCTTATAGTGGGTACCTGATGGTACTCACACCTTGTGCAAGGTCCAGTTATCCCCTATTTGTAGATTAGTAGTGTTCTAGCAGCTTAGGCTGATAGAGGTAGCTACAGCAGAGCAGCTTAGGCTGAACTAGGAGACATGCAAAGCTCCTACTATACCACTTATATTATATAGGTACTATATCACAAGAAAGACAAGTTACTAGAAATAAAAGTACTTTATTTTAGTGACAATGTGCCAAAAATATCTCAGAGGATATACTCAATTAGGAGGTAAGTAAAATACACAAAATATACACACAAACCAAAATCAGGTAAGTAAACAGTTAGAAAAGTAGTGCAAACACTATAGAATATAATAGGATGCAATAGGCCAAGGGGCAACACAAACCATATACTAAGAAAGTGGAATGTGAACCACTAAGGACCCCCCTAAGTGTAGTGTGTAGAGGATCACTGGGAGTGTAAGGAACCACTAAGGGTGTCCACGATACCCCACCCCAAGACCCTGAAACGTAGGAGTAAATTCACCCTTCCTCCCCAGAAACACACTAAAGTCGGGATAGGAGATTCTGCAAAGACCACTACAGACTGCAAAGCACTGAAGATGGATTCCTGCATCTGAGGACACCAAGTCCAAGAGTCACGAAAGTGTCCGGGGGGTAGGAGCCCACTAAACCCTGGATGAAGGTTCAAAATGGCTGCCTCCAGTGGAAGAAGCTGAAGATTCTGCAACAACGGAAGATGTCTGGAACTTCTCCTTTGCACAGACGATGTCATAGGGCCTGCTGGAGGATGTAGAGTTGTTTCCACGCAGAAAGACCGCAACCAAGCCTTGATAGCTGCAAAGGTTGCATTTAAAGAAAATGGGTGCTGCCCGGGCTCATGAAGGACCAGAAGGTCGCCCCTTGGAAGAGGAGACAGAGGAGACACACAGTAGCACAGAGAGCCCACGCAGAAGCAAGCAGCACCCGCAGAAGCACTTGAACAGGGGTTAGTAAGCATGGCGGTCGTCTCAACACAACAAAGGAGGGTCCCACAAAGCCAGAGGTCAACTCAGCGAGTTGAGCAATGCAGGACGGAAGGCTGGGGACCTGGGCTGTGCTGTGCACAAAGGATTCCTTTCAAAAGTGTACAGAAGCCCTAGCAGCTGCAGTTCACACAGTACACAGGATTACTGTCTGGCGTGGGGAGGCAAGGACTTACCTCCACAAAATTTGGACAGATGGACCAATAAACTGTCGGGGTCACTTGGATCCAGCTCCTGTGTTCCAGGGACCACGCTCGTCAAGATTAGAAGGGACCCAGAGGACCAGTGAAGCAGAAGTTTGGTGCCTGCATAAGCAGGGGGGAAAATTCTATCGACCCACAGGAGATTTCTTCTTGGCTTCCAGTGAAGGGGGAAGGCAGACAGCCCTCAGAGCAGGCACCACCAGGAAACAGCAGAGAAAGCAAGCAGAATTAAGCGCTACAATATTGCTGGTAGTCTTCTTGCTACTTTGTTGTAGTTTTGCAGGTGTCCTGGAGCAGTCGATCCTTGGCAGAAGTCAAAGAGGGAGATGCAGAGGAACTCTGGTGAGCTCCTGCATTCGTTATCTGACGAGAAACCCACAGGAGAGACCCTAAATAGCCCTCAGAGGAGGAATGGCTACCTAGTGAGGTACGCACCTTTCAGGAGTGGTCTCTTATGTCACCTGCTGGCACTGGCCACTCAGAGGCCTCCACTGTGCCCTCACACCTCTGCATTCAAGATGGCAGAGGTCTGGGACACACTGGAGGAGCTCTGGGCACCACCCCTAGAGTGGTGATGGACAGGGGAGTGGTCACTCCCCTTTCCTTTATCCAGTTTCGCGCCAGAGCAGGGGCTGGGGGATCCCTGAACCAGTGTAGACTGGTTTATGCAAGGAGGGCACCATCGGTGGCCTTCAAAGCATTTCCAGAGGCCAGGAGAGGCTCTCATGCCCTTAACACATATTTCCAAAGGGAGATGGTGTAACACCCTCTCTCAGAGGGAATCCTTTATTCTGCATTCCTGGGATTGGGCTGCCCAGACCCCAGGAGGGCAGAAGCCTGTCTGTGGGTTGGCAGCAGCGGTAGCTGCAGAGAAAACCCCAGAGAGCTAGTTTAGCAGTACCTGGGGTCCACGCTGGAGCCCCGGGATGCATGGGATTAGCACCCCAATACCAGATTTGGCATGGGGGGACAATTCCATGATCTTAGACATGTTACATGGCCATATTCGAGTTACCATTGCGAAGCTACATATAGGTATTGACCTAAATGTAGGGTACATGTGTAATGGTGTCCCCGCACTCACAAAGTCCGGGGAAATTGCCCTGAACTATGTGGGGGCATCTTGGCTAGTGCCAGGGTGCCCTCACACTTAGTAACTTTGCACATAGCCTTCACCAAGTGTGGGTTAGACATATAGGTGACTTATAAGTTACTTAAGTGCAGTGTAAAATAGCTGTGAAATAACGTGGACGTTATTTCAGTCCAGCTGCAGTGGCAGTCCTGTGTAATATTGGTCTGAGCTCCCAATGGGTGGCAAAAGAAATGATGCAGCCCATAGAGATCTCCTGGAACCTCAATAACCTGGGTACCTAGGTACCATATACTAGGGAATTATAAGGGTGTTCCAGTGTGCCGATCAGAATTGGTAAAAATGGTCACTAGCCTGCAGTGACAATTTTAAAAGCAGAGAGAGCATAAGTACTGAGGTTCTGGTTAACAGAGCCTCAGTTACACAGTTAGGCACCACACAGGGAACACATTCAGGCCACAAACTATGAGCACTTGGGTCCTGGCTAGCAGGGTCCCAGTGAGACATATAAAACACACTGACATATACTCACAAACAGGCCAAAAGTGGAGTTAACAATGCTTAAAGCAGCCTACCTTCCTACACTCTCCTTTGGGCTTCTCTTCAGATTCTGCTTGCAAGTTTTCATCAGGAAACCTCTACATCCACTGCTTCACTCTCTGACCTCGGATCAACCGCAGACTGCTCCAGGAACCACTGCAACAGCAACAAAGTATCTAGAAGAGGATACTTCTACTGCTACTTCAGCTCCAGCCAGCTTCTGTAACAGTTTCTATGGTGTGCACACACTGGGGACTCCTTGTCTCCATCCTGTATCTGAGGGACCGAAGAAATCTCCCGTGGGGTGACGGAGTCACCTCCTTGCATCTGCAGGTACCATTCCAGATGACAACCGGTTCTCTTAGACTCCTCTCCCAGCGACGAGCGTGCTCCTTTGAACACAGGTGGTGGACCTCTTTGACCCTGACTGTACTGATGTCCAGCTGTCCAAATCTGGCGTGGGTAAGAGCTTGCCTTCCCAGTTTGAGACAGTACCCCTGTGCACCACGTCTTCTCTGCCTCCTAGGTCCTCTGTGTGACATTTGCAAGAATCCTTTGTGCACAGTGTGTCCCGGGTCCCCAGCACTCCATCCTGCAACTCACAACTTGCTGAGTTGTTCGCTGGTGGCGTGGGACCTTTTTCTGTAGTGCTACTGTAACCACGATTTGCACCTTCTTTTTCCCCGTGTCCTGGGACCCCTGCGGGATCTGCCTGGTCTTCTGTGGGCTCTCTTCAGTGTTGGGCTCCCCCTCTACCTCTCCAGTCTGGATTGAGTTCCCCAGGTCAGTCCTGGACCCAGGCAGCGCCATTTTGAGGCAAACCGCGATATCGCCGGAACTAAGTGTTGCTGGACGCCTCCAGTGACGCAAACTGCTTGCACCCTTCTCCCCCACATGGGACATCTCTGCCATTGCACAGGAACCTGCAGTCTTCTTCCTTTGGAGCATTTCTGAGGTCTTCTTCCAACCAGAGACTTCTATTTTGCACCTTCAGCCAGGTTTGCTGGGCTCCTATCCTTCCTGGTAACTTCTGTGACTTCTGGACTTGGTCCCCTTCTTTTACAGGTCTTTAGGTCCAGGAATCCACCTTTGGTTGCTTGCAGTATTCTTTAGTTCTTGCAGAAATTCCAATCACGAGTTGTAGTGTGTCCTGAGAGAACTTGCAATACTTTGTTACTAATTTTCTGGGCTCTGCGGTGGGGTACTTTATTTACCTTGGTATTCTCTAATACTCCCAGCGCCCCTCTACACACTACACTTGCCTAGGGGAGAATTTGTGGTTCCCATTTCACTTACTTAGTATATGGTTTGTGTTGCCCCTAGGCCTTTTGCATTCTATTGTGTTCTACAGTGTTTGCTTTAATTTCTGACTGTTTTACTCAACTGATTTGGTTATATGTGTATATTTTGTGTATTTTACTTACCTCCTAAGGGAGTATATCCACTGAGATATTTTTGGCACATTGTCACTAAAATAAAGTACCTTTAGTACCTAAGTGGTATTGTGGTAGTACAAAAGCTTTGCATGTCTCCTAGTTCAGCCTAAGCTGCTCTGCTATAACTACCTCTATCAGCCTAAGATGCTAGACACTTCTACACTACACTAATAAGGGATAACTGGCCCTGGTATAATGTGTAAGTACCACTGGTACCCACTACAAGCAAGGCCAGCACTACAAGCAAGGCCAGCCTCCTACAAATACAATCTGACCGTAAGATAAATCATCATTGTAGAATGAGCAGAGGCCTTTGAAATGTTGGGAGCTGGCATCTTTAAAATGGGATAATTCCTATCTTCAGAGAAGGTCTGCCCACCCTCACATCATGGAACATTTTGAGAACCTCTATGATGCATCACGATGCTATAGCATTTTACAATGACTTTCTTAGATGAATTCTCCGACATAAATAAAATGGATAGCCTTGGAGCATTTTCATAAAAATTATTTATTTTAAAATATGATCTAAATTAAGCAAACCAGTAAAAAATGAAAATGTTATTTTAAAATATTAACTGTAATCTATTAATAGTAATCCTAGATTTTAAAAAGTTGCAATAATCCCTAAAAATATATGTCATATTATAAAAATTTATGTATTTTGTTATTATGTTTTACATACTGTATTCAAGGTTATAATGAATCAAAAATGCTAAAAATTTCTGCATACTTGCAAACCAAATATAAATTTAAAAAGTAAATATTTTTTGTAATTAAAATTAAATATTTTCAAAAATATACTAAGTTTTTGCATTTTAAAAGTATAAAAGAATGTCTTAGGAATCTACAAAAGTGTAAGACATGTTTCTTTTACACCTATATTTTTAATGAATTAAAGTGTATTTGGGGTGGGGTCAAATTTACTACTCCCACTCTGAATTAGGCAACATTGTGGAAGGCGATGGCTGCAGAGATTATCATATTTATTGTGACCTATTCATCAAGGTAAATTTAACAGGAGGCGATCTACATTTGTAAATTTATTCTGACACTTTGAAATGCATTAACTACAAAATGCAGGCATTCATGTTTACCACATGAAACACAGGCTGATGCCATACTTATGAGGGTAAAGTTAGTATTAGTAACTTTTCCCATGTAGACCTGAAGGTCTCTGCCACTGGGGTGGTCACTTCTTTGTGATAAGTGTAGGCAAAATGTAAACAGTTTATTGAACTTTAAAAAAATTAATAAACATTTTTACATTAAGATATTAATATAAATCAATATAAATCAATTGTATAGATTTATTCTAAATTTAGAACCAAAATTGTTTTACAGCACTATTAATTACATTTTAATCAAATATTAAATATAATATCAAATATATTACATATAATAAATTAAATAATAGCTATTTTTTAAAATTGCATTCCGTTGAACCCGAATATGTATATTTACTTAGTAAGTAGTATTTTAAGTTATGTATACAATTAATTTAAATCAATGTAAACATTTTTTAAAAGACACATTTAATTTTGAAATTAAAAAAGGTTATAAAACTATTTTGTAATACACAAATATTTATTTACATATATATATTTAAACATTAAACTAAATGTATATGTTTTTAAAAATATAAAAATAAGTGAATTATTTCATGTAAAATTCTATCTATTTTACATCTCTGCGCATGTTATTATCTGAGAAGGTGTTACAGTACCTGTGATTGTTCATTTGTGGTGCTGGACATCAGGTCTGAGCTGGCATACCGTTACAACTGTTTTGGAACCTTTTTAGCTGTAAAGGATTTAGAAGTGCTGCTTGTGAATAGGAATGGACTTACACTTTTGTGTGTGTGTGTGTGTGTGCATTTGCCTGCCTAAACTCCTCCTTAGCATTCCTTAAATCCCTCCTTACTCCTTGCTAAACCACACATATTTAGTTGTTGTTGTTCAGTTTAGGACAATCAGGACCATACATGGAAGGAGGCTGCACTGGGACACATAGCACATTGAACAGGACCACAGACAACATGCGCACAGGAATTTGCACCAAATGGATCTCAGGGACAAGCAATAGAAAGATCAATTGTCATGCACAGTCACATAATGGGGAAGGGCAAGGCAACAAAGTGCACACAACTCACATTGCATGGGACATACCCCTACACCAACCAGCTGTGAGGGACACTCGCCGAATGGACACATGCACACCAAATGCAAAGCAAAATAGCACAACACAACACATCCCGTGTCTCCACTGACAAAACTCAAGAAGACACACATCACATGTAGACAATAGCTATGTTTGGGACAAGACCTATGGCATATATTCCCACATCACACAACACAAAAAGAAACAAATACCACAACAAACACAACACAATGCCATGACACGAACATTGCAGCTACACACACATACCCATGACACAGCACACACCCTTCCCTTGGGGGACAACAGTATTGCACACAAACTAATATATTGCAAAAAACACCACATGGAGCAGCACGCAGTCCTATCACACACAACTACAGGCACACAACCAGTGTCACTCAGGAACAACAGAAAGCTAGGGAAGGAAATGCAGAACAAAGGTGTATCCAATAAACCAACAACAGGTTGGCTGTATTACTAAATAAGGTCTGTAAACCAATGTCCAAGGCCATAGGCCAGTTCAAACACAGTATTGGGCCAAAAGGCACATTGTTGGGCCCCTATCTAAACTCCTGACTGCTATGTAACCTCCACAAATAGGTGCATCAAGGGGTCAGGCAGCACCTCAGTGTTGATCTGGGGGGGTGGAGTAGGGGGTTTGGTTTAGGCTTGGGAAGGGGGAGCCTTCTGGGGAGGGGTGGACTTCTTCTTGGTGGGTGGAGGGGTATGGGTGCTTGCAGGGAGACAGGGGATGCCTTGGAGGTGGAAGGGAAGGACTTTGGGAGGGAAAATATCCTTTTGGGGTGGCACCGGGGGTGAACAGGGGTAAGGTCAAGCTCACAAATGAAAACTTTCTTAGACACATGGGGACAGTCGTCAGAAGGAGTTCAGGATATGGAGGTTGAGGGAGTGGTTGTCTGATGTGTATTTGTGTATGTCTTGAGTGTGTGTTTGAGGAAGGTGTGCTTGTGCGTGATGGGTGTCTGTAGGATGGGAGAGCGAGGGAATAGATGTGTCTTGGGTTGAGAGGGATGGTGGTGCAGGGGGATGCCCTGGTGGGCGGATAGCTATCTGTTGGGGTGATGACTGCAGGTATGGTGGATGTGCTGCATATAGATGTGTCTGTGGGTGTGGTGACTGGGGATACGTCTGTGGATCTGCTGGGGTGGTGTCTGTGGGTAGGGTGTGTGTGGTGGCTATATCAGTGACTGTTGATGTGGTGTCTGTAGGTATGCCAGATGTTGTGTGTGTGATGCTGGGAGTGGGGGGGGGGTGTCAGAACAAGTCGTGACTGTTGCTGTGTCTCTGGTTGGATGTTGTCTGTGTGTGTGCGCCAGTGTGTTTTGTGGTGCTTGTGTCTGTGTGCAATACCATTGTCTGTTGAGGTGGATGCATGCAAGTCTATCTGTGTGCTTTGGGTGTGTTGGGGAAGGGGGATTTGGACTGGGAAGAGGAAGGTGGAGGGGGGACTGAAGACAAGCGATGACTGGTTGCCATCAGTGTGGAGGCCAGGGCCTGAAAATATCTCTGTAGGCCAGCCATTGTACTATGAATGCCCTCCAGGAACACATTGTTTTGTTGGATTTGGGTTGCCAGTCCCTGGATGGCATTCACAATGGTGGGCTGTCCCACAGAGATTGACCAGTGGCGGTCAATAGCTTCCTCACTGAGGGCAGCAGGGTAACAGGGGCTGGGGTACAGGTGCCTGTGGCAAAGGAGATGCCCACCCTCTTGGTTGAGCCGGCATGGCCAACTGGGTGGGAAGAAACAGGAAGTGAGTTGATAGAACAAGGGGTGGCAGACAAAGATTGTACTGGATTGGTCCCCGACTGGTCCGCTACCACTAGGGAGTGGCCACTGGAGGAGGACTTCCATGATAATGAAAAATGTTTGGTCTCCCCAGTGACACTCCCCTCACCCTCCAGGCCACTGGGTCTATCTTTGTAGGTGGTGTCATGACTGGAGATCCTGTGGCCAGACACTTTCCTACTCAGTGCGGCCCTCTCTTCTTCGCCTGCTGGTGCTGATGCTGTCAAAAGAAAGTGAAGTAGGGTCATGACACAGACATGAAAACATTTCAATCACAACTCTGAGAGACACAACATATCATCATGTCAAATGGCCCCCCATATGAAGTGCCAGCAAAGTAGCACCATCATGTGCCAATACCAAACAATACATGCCATCTGGAATTACAAAGGTAACATATGAGAAAAAATGGTCTCAGACAACTCCAATAGTATGGATAAAGTCTAGCTACCATACTAATCATAACACAACTAGGTGACCACAACACATCAAATCTGTGCCAACTAAACCCCAGTGAACCAGTAGCCAACAATTGGATCTCATTTTAAGGTACCCTACAAATCACACAGGCCTGTGCAAACATTTAACTTTCACTGATGTAATGTATCAACAATAACAGATGTTGCTAAGGAAATGCACACAACACTGGTACAAACATACCCTACCTAGATTAGGAGACATGGAAACATCCATGTCACTATGGACACATGCCAACAATGTACAGTCCTATGAGTGACACCTGCCCATAATAAGTCCAGGAGGTAATAGCATGCCCCGCATGTGGTGTTGCAAGAAACAACAATTAAGTCACATCCTAACCATCATGGAGAGGTGTCTCCTGGATACATGTAAGTGTAGTCCTGTATGGCCCAGGATAGGCTGCCACCAGGGTCTCACACCCATTTCCATGTTTACTTCTGAGAGTGTTTGTAGAAGACAACTTTACCGTGCAGGAAGGAGGGACACAAATCTTGCAACCACTAACTGAAGGACACCAAATTGTGGTACACTGAGAAGCTACATCACCACCCACATAGTATATTGGCAAGTATGGCATCTGTCATTTAGCCCAAACACATTTGATGCAAACATAATTGCAAGTCAATCCCTGAACCATCCCAAAAGTCAGTGTACGATTCCCAAAGAACACACAGGTGCTCTGCATCTACAATCAACATTCCACATCAAGGGTACAAATGGTCTTGAAGTGGATCCACACCCTGGCCCTACCTATCATGTCCATCAAAGCTACTGCAGACACACATGACAAAAGAGATATTATGAGGCATGAATGTATCTGTCTGACAACATATGATGATGACACAGTCCTGTCTGTGGCATCACAGTAAATGGACAACCATTGCAGATGTCCCTTTAAGGTAACAGGACACCATGGACATGTGTTAGAGATCCCAGACATCATTCCATCTGCATAGCTATCACATGCCTACATCTAAAGCATAGTCATGTATCCTAATGGGAATGGGTCACATGCAGACAGGTAGGCAACTGGAATGTTAGCTACACTGATGACACATCACCCAGTAAAATGTAAAAGGTTTATTGTTACTTAAAACCATAACAAAACTGAAAAAAGAACGGAGATAAAAAATAAAAATACATTTCTGATGTTACTAAGTGTCCATCGAGGGATTATTCACATTGTACAGTTGTAGGAGGATGGCCTGGCTTATAGTCCAATCATCCCTTATTAGTAGAATAGAGGTGTTCTAGCAGCTTAGGCTGATAGAGGTAGCTACAGCAGAGCAGCTTAGGCTGAACTAGGAGACATGCAAAGCTCCTACTATACCACTTATATCATATAGAACCATGTCACAAGAAAACACAATACTCAGAGTTACTAAAAATAAAGGTACTTTTATTTTAGTGACAATATGCCAAAAGTATCTCAGAGGATATACTCCCTTAGGAGGTAAGTAATATACACAAATTATATGTACACAAACCAAAATCAGGTAAGTAACAGAAAAGTAGTGCAAACAATGTAGAATCACAATAGAATGCAATAGGGAGAAATAGGCCCAGGGGCAACACAAACCATGTACTCCAAAAGTGGAATGTGAACCACAAGTAGACCCCAGGCCTAGTGTAGTGTGTAGAGGGTCGCTGGGAGTGTAAGAAAACACTAAGGGTGTCCAAGATACCCCACCCCAAGACCTGAAAAGTAGGAGTAAAGTTACCCTACTACCCCAGAAAGACAGTAAAGTCGAGATAGTGGATTCTGCAAGGACAACAACTGACTGCAAAACACTGAAGATGGATTCCTGGACCTGAGGACCTGTCAAGGAAGGGGACCAAGTCCAAGAGTCAAGCAAGTGCCAAGGGGGGGCAGGAGCCCACTAAACCCCGGAAGAAGGTGCAAAACGTCTGCCTCCTGGTGGAAGAAGCCAAAGATTCTGCAACAAAGGAAGGTGCCAGGAACTTCTCCTTTGGTCAGAAGATGGCCCCGGCGTGCTGAAGGATGCAGAGGTGTTTTCACACAGAAAGACTGCAACCAAGCCTTGCTAGCTGCAAGAGTTGCGGTTGAGGATTTTGGGTGTTGCTGGAGCCCAGGAAGGACCAAGAGGTCAACCCTTGGAGGAGGGGACAGAGGGGGTGCTCAGCAACTCAGAGAGCCCCCGCAGAAGCAGGCAGCAACCAAAGAAGCACCTGAACAGGCACTTAGAAGATCTGAGGATAGTGGTTGACTCAGAGTCACAATGGAGGGTCCCGCGATGTCGGAGTCCAACTCAGCAAGTTGGGCAATGCAGGACGGAGTGGTGGGGACCTGGGCTAGGCTGTGCACAAAGGAAGTCTAGCAAAAGTGCAGAGAAGCCCGAGCAGCTGCAGTTAACGCAGTACACAGGATTACTGTCTGGCGTGGGGAGGCAAGGACTTACCTCCACCAAATTTGGACAGAAGGGCCACTGGACTGTGGAAGACACTTGGACCCAGCTCCTGTGTTCCAGGGACCACGCTTGTCAGGATGAGAGGGGACCCAGAGGACCGGTGATGCAGATGTTTGGTGCCTGCGTTGGCAGGGGGAAGATTCCGTCGACCCACAGGAGATTTCTTCTTGGCTTCCAGTGCAGGGAGAAGGCAGACAGCCCTCAGAGCATGCACCACCAGGAAACAGTCAGCAGGATGAGGTGGTAAAATGTTGCTGGTAGTCCTCATGCTACTTTGTTGAGGTTATGCAGGCATCCTGGAGCAGTCGGCGGTCAATCCTTGGCAGAAGTCGAAGAGGGAAGTGCAGAGGAACTCTGGTGAGCTTTTGCATTCGTTATCTGGTGAGAGACCCTAAATAGCCCACAGAGGAGGATTGGCTACTGAGAAAGGTAAGAACCTATCAGGAGGGGGTCTCTGACCTCACCTGCTGGCACTGGCCACTCAGAGCTGTCCATTGTGCCCTCACACCTCTGCATTCAAGATGGCCGAGGTCTGGGGCACACTAGAGGATCTCTGGGCACCTCCCCTGGGAGGTGCTGGTCAGGGGAGAGGGCACTCCCCTTTCCTTTGTCCATTTCGTGCCAGAGCAGATCTGGGGGATCCCTTAACCGGTGTAGTCTGGCTTATGCAGAGAGGGCACCATCTGTGCCCATCAAAGCAAGTTCCAGAGGCTGGAGGAGGCTACTCCTCCCCAGCCCTTCACACCTATTTCCAAAGGGAGAGGGTGCAACACCCTATCTCAGAGGAAATCCTTTGTTCTGCCTTCCTGGAACCAGGCTGCCCAAGCCCCAGGGGGGCAGAAACCTGTCTGAGGGGTTGGCAGCAGCAGTAGCTGCAGTGGAGACCCCGGAAAGCAAGTTTGGCAGTACCCAGGGTCTGTGCTGGAGACCCGGGGATGTATGGAATTGTCCCCCCCAGGGTGACAATTCCATGATCCTAGACATGTTACATGGCCATGTTCGGAGTTACCATGGTGACGCTACATATAGGTATTTACCAATATGTAGTGCACGCGTGTAATCGTGTCCCCGCACTCACAAAGTCTGGGGAATTTGCCCTGAAAAATGTGGGGGCACCTTGGCTAGTGCCACAGTGCCCACACACTAAGTAACTTTGCACCTAACCTTCACCAAGTGAGGGTTAGACATACATTGTATTGTATTGTATTGTAATTGTTTTTATATAGCGCTTACTACCCCTGACGTGGCGTCGAAGCGCTTTTCGATGAGTAGCACGCTACTCTGGAACCCAACAAGAATTAGTGATGCATTAGTATCGGGAAATAATGAGTACAGTTTTAGTATTATTATGAGTTAATTTGAGCCGCTGATATGAGAGTTTGTTAGTTAGATTGACTGGAGTAATGGAGGGGTGGATGAGGAAAGAAATCCAAAAGTGTTAATTGGGAGTATATCCTTCATTTACTCAACCCAAAGGCTTGGGATGAGTAAAGAGGGGTGGAGGAGGAAAGAGTATGTGGAAGGGTTAGGGAGAGTATAGTAGCAGGGTGAGATAAATGAGGGAGAATTTAGTAGGGTTGTGTGGGAGGTCACAGTAGTAGAGTGAGGTTTGGTGAGTTAGATGTGGAAGGGGAGGGAAGAGCTTAGGCAGAGTTATTCAGGAGATGAAAGTAGTAGAAGGGACTTGGGATGAGTCAGAGTGAGAATGGAGGATAGTTTGATAGAGAAATGACATATGATAATGAGTAGATAAGTGTAATAAGATGAGAGCAGGAATTCATAGATATCTAGTATAACAACCCACCCAGGAGCCATGCAATGATCCACAAACATGCCAAGCACAGAAACAACATATACACATACATACATATATATACACACACACACACACACACACGAATACACACACATATGCACATACAATACATAATTAGAACCATGGGTAAAAAATACTTAGTCAAACAGGTTTAAAGAGTGTGTGTGTATTTTATTGTTATGACATAGTAGTGATACATATTTTCTAAAGAAACTATAAATAAATAGAAATATACACATAATCTGAAAAAATATTTATCAACATAGGTATATGCAGTCATAGTTGTTTGAATATGGTGGTTATGAAGGAAAGAGCCAACTCTTGAGTAGTTTTCTGAAAATAAGAAAGTTATCTGTGGCTCTTATAGCTGGGGGTAATGAATTCCATACTTTGGCTGCTTGGATGGAGAAGGATGTACCACCTATAGTCTTTTTCTTGTATGGTGGTGTTCTAAGGCGGGGTGCCAATCTTGAGCGGAGGTTTCTATGTTGGATGTATTTGGTAATTTTCTTTCTGATAAAAAGCGGTCCTGTTCCATGTAGAGCTTTGTGGGTGATACAAAGCAGCTTGAGAGTGCATCTTCTGGCAACGGGTAACCAGTGTAGTGCTCTCAAGGCAGGGGTGATGTGGGCTTGCGGCTTTACATGTAATAGTAGCCTGGCTGCGGAATTCTGGATACGTTGTAGTTTTTTCATAACAGATAGAGATGATCCATGGTAGAGGCCATTGGCATAATCCAGTTTGGATAGTACAAGCGAGATAGTAGCTTGCACCTTGTGTGGAAATCCGAGGTGGGGGAAGATGTGTCGTAAAGTCTTCAAGGTGATGAAGCTTGTTCGTGCTAATTTGTCTACTTGGGCATTCATAGTTAACTTGAAATCCATGCTGATTCCTAGGTTTTTAACTTCCTTGGATAATTGAGGAGGTGGTCCGAGATCGTCAGGCCAGATGCACAGAGGGTCATAACATTTCCAGTCACCACATATGAGTATTTCTGTTTTGGAGGTATTTAGTTTGAGATGGCTCCAGGTCATCCACTGATCAACGGCTCTGAGGCAACTGAAGATTTGTGAGTTTTCAATGTTTTTGGGGCATTCTAATTTAAGTAGTATTTGTGTGTCATCTGCATAGTTTTAGCATGTGAGATGGAAATCATTGATCAGTTCTGGTAAAGATATCATGTAGATGTTGAAAAGCAAAGGTGAGATGATTGACCCTTGGGGGACCCCTGCTTTTGTGAGGTAAGGTTCGGACGAGAAGGGGGACGAGTGGATGATATTATATCTTTTTTGAAGATAGGAAGTAATCTAGTTGAGAGCAATCCATTGTATGCCGGCTTTGTGGAGTCCTTGAGTTAGGGTGCCATGGTCAACCGTATCAAAGGCAGCCGAGAGGTCCAAGAGAAGTAGTGCAGCAACTCCATTGCGGTCGACTGTGTTTTTAAGATCATCCCAGATTGCTATGAGTGCCGATTCTGTGCTTCTTCCTGGGCGGAATCCAGTTTGGAATTGTCTTCAATGAATTGTGACATCTGTGCGAATGCTCCTCTTTCTATCAATTTGCCCAGGAAAGGTCCATTTGTGATTGGTCTGTCGTTGTTGGGGTCCTGCGAGTCTAGGTTTTCTTTCTTTAATAAAGGTTGTATGTATGCCTTTTTCAGGTCTACAGGAAAAGTTCCTGAAGTTAAAGAGTTGTTGATGATTCTTCTTACAGGTGTGGCAGCAGAAGTAGATAGAAGAATATTCTTGAAGATTTGTGGAGGGCAAGGGTCAGAAGGGCAACCAGAAGGTCTGCTTGCTTTGACCAAATCCATAAATTCATCCTGGGATATTTGTTTGAAGGACTGTAGAGGTTGGGTTGGTTTATTCTTAAAGTGTATTTTAGGAAAGGGGTTGGTGCTGATGGTTTTCTTCTGTTTTAAATAGGAGTCCAATGTGTCTGCCTTGGTTGTGTAGTGAGTTGCCAATTTGTTTGTGAAATCTTGAGTAGTGGGATGAATTCCTTCCATGCATGTAGGTTTTCGAAATTCATTGAGAATTATATAAAATTCCTTGGTTGTAGATTGAGCATTTTGAATTCTGTCTGAGTAGTTTCTTTTTTTAGCCTTTTTGATTGATGATTTGTATATCCTGTCAAGTTTTTGTAGCCGCAGTTTGTCTTGACTGTTGTTTGTTTTGAGCCAGGTCCACTGCAACTTTCTGATTTGTTGCTTTATCTTTTTAAGTTCTGTGTTTCTCCAAGGTGTTGGTTTTCTTTTGTCATGTTTAGTTTTTCTGAGTGGTATTAGGATACCAAAAGCTTCCTGTAGCCACTCATAACGTTTTGGCACAGAATCAATTGTATCTAGATATGTGTTTGCTGTTAGTTGTGTTTCTAAGTGATCCAAACTGAGTTTGCTTCATGGTCGATAGGTGCATGTATGTAAGTAGTTGTGGGGTGTGTTGATTTGTGGAGGTGTATGTCGGAAAGTTATCATATGGTGGTTTGACCAAGTGATTGGCGTGATGCTATGAACCGTAACTAGTTCAGGCTTAGCAAAAATGACATCTAGGATGTAACCAGCGATGTGTGTGGGATTGTGTACAATCTGATGTAGGTTCAATGCGACTAGGCCAGTGGTGATAGCTTTTGGATGGGGCATATTGGGTTTGTCAAACCAAATGTTTAGATCCCCAAGAATGCATAGATTGGAGTATAGTGTAATAAGGTTTGAGACTGTGTCTAGAAAAGCATATGGGAATGTGGAGTTGTTAGGTGGAGGTCTGTAAAGGAGGAGAAAGTTACAGGAGGAAGTTGGAGTAGGGTGGCATCTGGTAAGGAGGGCTTCACAACCTTGTATGGAGATTTTGTCTGTTTTACTGAGGTTCATTGCCTGTTTGAATATAATAGCTAGTCCACCTCCTCTCTTGCCTATACAGCTTTGAGTGATGGTTTGGTAGCCTGGAGGAACGGCTTTGTGCAACACTGGTGCCATGTCATCTCCCAACCAGGATTCCGTTATGAATAGTAAGTCAGGTTGTGTGTCTGTGAGCAGGTCGTAGATGTGGTGCTTGTTTTTTTAGAGTGATCGAGCATTTATGAGTTGGCAGTTTAGAAAAGGTGTGTTAGTGGTAGTGTTGTTTTGTTTAGGAGAAGGGTAAGTAGTATAATGTGAGCTTGAAGCAGGAGTGTTGCTAGATGTGATAACTGTTTGAGGCTCACAATAGTCTTGCTTTTCATTATAGTGTTCCTCTTCCAGCAGGTTAAGGAGGCCTTTTGTTGGGTCTGTGTGTGTGGGTGGTGGTGTCGCGTGGGCTTTCATTATCCTAAATGAGACTACTGGATTTCTAGGGAGCAGGATCTATAACGGTGTGGGAAACTGAGTCTGACCCACGTGTAAAGACCTCTGTCACCCTAAATCCAGTTCTTGCTCCGGCTAACTAGCAGTGTCTCATTTCTCCCAAAGGGAAGAGATGATTAGGCAGCCGAGCGCATGACATCTTTGGAACTTCTCAGGGAAGTCGTGGTCACTCAGATCCAAACCAACTCTCTCATTTACAATATGATCTCATATACAAATGACAAAGACAGTATAAGTTTTATATAATGTTTTAATAGTGCAATAACCAGAACAATACAACACAGTAGGATTGAAATAGTCACCAGGAGAGTAAAACATAAGAACAAAGCTATCATAGTGCCTAACAGTTTCTACTCTCCCTCTGCTTGTTCTATTTAGAGCACAGCATGTTAAGCTTCTAGCTTGCCTGTCTGTATCACTGGGGAGACATCAGCCCTCATACCTGAGCAAAGGCCTGTGATCTTGGTTCAGCATCTGCAACGAGGCAGTCAGCATCTAGTTGTGATTCCCTAGTCGGAATCTCCCTCTTACGTGTATTGGGACAAGGAAGTGATTTTATAACTAACATGTCAGCGTGATCAAAAAATGTCCCTACGCAGGAATGCCAAGTCTAAACTCCTACCACGTCTATCGGCAATGTACCAGAATGTATCCTTGACTGAAAGCACAGAGTGAACAGGAATGTGTTATGGAGAACTCTAGTGCCGAAGTAGGCTAAACAGTGTGTGATATGAATAAAAAACAAAACCGTAGAACTGGCTATTTGAAAAATAACAGGACGAAGCCTAATAAAAAGCATTTAGAGCAAAGGGCACAGAGGCTCTAAGCTGCAAGCAAATGAATAAAATACATCCAGGGCAAAGTGCACAAAGGCCTAAAGCCTGAAGCTAACGCGCAAAGGATACGTAAAACTAACCACACTACACCCTCCCCTTGTCGGTAGCAAGTGTTTCCAATAACATAAAAATATGCCCCAGATATAAACAATACCTAAAATAATATACATATTTCAACAAGGTCAGAAGACAACAAAACCATAAATTTAGGAGACATGTGACGAGAAAGCCAAATTCAATATAATGTCAATTTTGCAGAACAGTAAAAAAATCCAATTGTGAAACAGAAGCAATAGAAAGTAGGAGCTCCTCCACTTCGATATATGTCAAAATCGGAAGATCCACGCCACAAAGTACCATGGAGCAGGTGTGTTCCAAAGCCCCAAAACCATTCAGGGCGGCACCCCGTGCAGGGCCTATAAATGAGACAAAACCATCTTCCTCCAGGAAGGGAATCTCATAAACTGCCTCACGAAGCAAACGCAACCATAGTGCACAAGTGTGGGAATGAGCCCTAATCGGGAACATCAACAGATCAGGATCGACCACTGGAGGGCGCTGCAGTGAGAGACAGAGAGCCAGTGCATGTTCAAACGAGCACCAAAGGCACCGAAACACGGGTTGCACACAATCCAAAACCGGTCGGAATGACAGAGACCAGTCACACTCCAAATGGTCCAGGAGTGTTGCTCCAAAATGCTGCATCATGCGTTCACGACACAGCTGCGCTGACGGGAGCAGCAATATAGGATCTCGTCGTGGCGGGACAGCCATTGCGAAAAAATAGCAACAACAGCAAGACTCTAGCCAATAAAGCCAAAGTAATCGGGAAACCCCCAAAAATGCTTACGAAAATAGAGTGTATAGCCGAAGGTATCAAACCAAATATGGAAGAGAAAGTGTGAGCAAAACCAACACCAACGGCTTTGAAAAAATGTGCAATACCAGCAGTGCTGGATGCATTAAATATACGCCCCATAAGTTCACCGAAATGACTTGGAAAGTTAGTATTCAAAAGGGACTGTATTTCCGCCGATGACCTTGCCACCTGAAGTGCGTAGGTCTCGCTAGCAGATGTAAGAGCCACATGCTTTTGAAACAATAAAGCCTTTAGTCGACTCAACTTGTCGAAATTAACCTTGGAAGTAGCAATATGAGGCCAGATGTCCACTACCTCCCTAATTTGAGTGGGGGGAAACAACACATTCCCGCAGCACGTAACGGCCTTGTTGACAACGCCAACATAAGCTATTCCGGCACGCATGCCACAGCAGCGTTCGCTGTTAAGAACAATGTAACTGCCATTAGAAAGCACCTGGAAAGTGTTTTTAATAACCGGGACTGGAACTCCCTTCAGATAACAAGCTAAGTTAGCAATCGAAGCGTTACACGCTCCGTGCAAGGACAGCTGTTTACAAACCATAGAATGGCTGACAGCAGTTTCGCATTCACTACCGCTAAGAAAAACCTCCCTCAAAACATTAATACATCTGTATTGAAAGGGAAGCTCCCACACCTCGTCTATGTAACTGTCTCCCAATAGTTCATATCTACCCACCGGAATGTGCTTCAAACACGAAGTAAATTGCAGAGTGGAAATAGGCAGATTAATAACCCCATGAATCAACCACTCAGCTGACGGAATCTCAGCAACCGTGAAAGGCAGTTTCTCCAATTTTTCAATATTCAACATGACATTCGTCGCTTCCTTTTTAGCCATCAGCTGTTGTTGACAAGTTAAATTAAAGGAAACAAAGATCTCTCTGGCAGGAATGTGCTGCCATGGAACGCGACCTGCCTTCAAGGTCTGAAGAGTCCAACCCAGCTGCATGATGGACCGCGTCTGACTCTGCCCATGATATAGAGAAGACATGTCTGATTTAATAATGTCAATAGCAGAGGAAACAATGCTGTCAATCGTGTAAACACGGTCAGAAAGGGTATGCATGCCATTATCAACAACAGACAAAGGGGGTCATTCTGGCCCTGGCGGTCATGGACCGCCAGGGCCAACGACCGCGGGAGCACCGCCAACAGGCTGGCGGTGCTCCCATGGGCATTCTGACCGCGGCGGTACAGCCGCGGTCAGAAACGGAAAACCGGCGGTGTCCCGCCGGTTTTCCGCTGCCCTGGGGAATCCTCCATGGCGGCGCTGCAGGCAGCGCTGCCATGGGGATTCCGACCCCCTTACCGCCAGCCTGGTGTCCTGGGGCCGCTGGCGGTAACGGGTGTCGTAACGGGTGTCGTGGGGCCCCTGGGGGCCCCTGCAGTGCCCATGCCAATGGCATGGGCACTGCAGGGGCCCCCTAACAGGGCCCCACTAGGATTTTCAGTGTCTGCATAGCAGACACTGAAAATCGCGATGGGTGCAACTGCACCCGTCGCACCCTTCCCACTCCGCCGGCTCCATTCAGAGCCGGCTTCCTCGTGGGAAGGGGTTTCCCGCTGGGCGGGCGGCCTTCTGGCGGTCGCCCGCCCGCCCAGCGGGAAACTCAGAATACCCGCGGCGGTCTTTTGACCGCGCAGCGGTATTCTGGAGGTTCCAGCCAGGCCGGCGGCTTCCGCCGCCGGCCGGGGTCAGAATGACCCCAAAGTCTGCATCAGGTTTTCCTGATCAATCTGCCGCAACCGGGCTGCAGCCTCCTGTTGTGAAAGCTTCCAAATCTCATTATATACTTCGTATAAAAATCTTTTCTTCCGTGGTACCTTGGGACCTGACAAAAAATCTTGTAAATCAGTATCATTAGATAGTAACGTGAGAAGTGACTTAACCGCATCCAGCGTGGATGACTTCAACCATTGCTGACAAAGCTTCCCCACGCTGTATGTAGTTATAATATCAGCATGTTCTGGCGAAATGTAACGAGGGTCTGCCCTACTAGTCCTGAACCCTCCTGAAGAGGTGACAAAACGTTAATGACACTTATTAGTGTCTACAGGCCATAATAACCACCCACCTGGATGTATCGATGAAGTGTTAAGCGTACCATTCTGGACCCAATGTGTAAATTCACTAAAAGTAGCATTCACATAGTGCTGCCAGTTGTTTAATTTGGAAGGGACAGGTATACTAGGCAAATTTAACTCTCTAATTGTTGCCAAGCCCAAACAGCTAGTCTGTTGTACTGTGTCATTGAGGAAAATCATCTGCACAGGGATAATACATGCTCTAAATAATGTGTCCCTGCCCTGCATCTGCCAATTTTTCGTACCCCAAACACTTTTCAAGTCAACAGTCTTAAACCAGTATTCATACCCCTCGACCGAAAGTTTAGATACAAACAAATTTGAATACAGTAATTTAGTATCGGTCAATAACATTTGCTTATTAGAATACGGAGTAACTTTAAAATAGTAAGACTTAGCATTTTGTTGATTATGCCCAGAAAAATATGCAAATTTATCGCAATACGTTTTCGAACTCCCTTGAGGAGGAGTCAAGCAATGTTCCCATTGCACATAATTAAATATGGACTTATGGCTACTTGCTTTATGAATAAAGTGGTGTCCATAATAGTTGTAGCAAAACATGTCACCATGATTATCTCTAAATTGGTAAGCATCTTCATCGTCATAGACAGTGTAATATTGTAAGTCTGTCAGCATAGAATCTACTGTCTTCACATCCCAATCATCAGAAACAATGCCTGGTATAACAATATCATTCATTGATAACTTGAGGACATACGGTATTTGAATCAATTCAGTGGGACCATATATGTCAAACATTACTTTATCCCACACAATCCCATCAGGAATCGGTATCGCAGAAATGTTTACATCTGACAAGTCTCTTCGAACCATGTGAGACGAAAAATGTGGTTTTAAAACAGTCTCCACGTGCTCAATGTCGGACCGTTCAGGAAGAAAATGACCATGTATTACTAGAAAAAAAGTAACCACAAATCCTAACCACAGAAAAATAGTCATAAAAGACTGTAGACAAAGAGGTCGAGGAGCCTGACACGGCATCATCAGTGTCGTTGAAGCAGCCAGAGGCAGTTCTTGCAAAAGGTGCAACTGTGAACAAAGAAGCAGATGGAGGCTCTCGCTTTGGCACACTATAAACCACATGTTCAGAAACATCAGCAGAACGTACAGCAACTTGATCAAAAGATTCCAAATTAGTCGTTGTCTGTGGAACAATCGCAAGATCATTTTCCACCCTCCCCAAGCTCGAAGAGGAAACAGCGTCGGTGTAAATCACCTGCAGCGGGACTTCTTCCCCAGTAGTGAGAGGGATTCCGGAACTACTGGGTGCCCCTCTTGGTCTGCTGTGCAGAATCGTCCACATGTTGTAATGTGACATTATCAATGGAAACAAAGCGATTTCCTTTGGCCCCTTGCAGTGGCGGTAAAATTACAGTTCTCGTGCCGCTTACCCCTAGCACAGGGACAGGTGCTCGATAAGAAGGGCCAAATTCTTTCTTTACTGCGACCTTTTCACGCACTTGATCCCCAATCCTGGGTATCCAACCAGTAGGAGTTACTGGCTCATCCTTAATTCCTGTAAAGGCAGCACTGGCAGAAGAGTTATCTTCACGGAATTGTTGTAAATCCTGCAAAACAGTGACACGATCATTTATGTCAAAAGGCGTTTCTGCCGCCTCCACACCAGGACCATCTAGATCAGGAACATACATCTGTGTTCCGAACAGGCACCCATATGAAGTACGACCCCCCAGTGACCTTCTAGGCAAGTTATTAAGTGCTCTCTGTACTCCATACAGGTGGGCTAGCCAACTACGACCCGTACCTATAACTCTGGCCGTTAAGGATTGCTTTAAATCACAATTTAAATGTTCCACGACAGAATTTCCCTCGGGATGAAATGGAGACGAGAATTGGAGCTGGACCCCCAACGAAGCCATTGTGTCCCTGAATGCCTTAGAGGCAAAAGCAGGGCCCTGGTCCGAATGAAAAGCCGCAACCACAAATGCATCGATAAAGATGCGCAAATCTTTAATAACAGTCCGAGTGTCAGCCGAGTGTTGAGGCCAGACCCACACAAATCTGGAGCACAAATCTACAGCAACCAAAATATATTTGTATGCACTATCTGGTGTCAGCGGACCACAATGATCCAAGTACACACACTGTAAAGGTTTATTTGAAATCAGAAGGGGCGTCTGCTGCAGGCGTCTAGCCGACGAAGCTTTAATTTGTTGACAAACGTCACAACAAAGGACATACTGCTTTGTCTCTTTTTAGAGACCAGGCCACCAGTAACGAGCCTGTAAAAGTGAAATCATGGCAGCCACACCAGCATGTGCAGATGCCACCCCCTCATGTGCTGCAGAAATTAATCGAGGTCTCCCAATTTTGTTGGGGAGTTCACGTACACCAATGCCTGGAATATTAACAACAGCATTTAGCGCACTATTCAAGCAGTAACTATATTTAGAAGGAAATCCTTTAGGAAAGGGCGTGCCATCAGCCGTAGCCTTTATGGCAGCCGAAATCTCAGTGTCTGGTTTGGAACTCGAACGAGTCACTGCAGCCACGGTGGCGACAGCCACTGCCGACTTTGTGGCTTCATCAGCCAAAGTATTCCCAGCAACCTGTATTCCAACGCGCTGGTGTCCAAGTGTATGCACAACATGGACTTTAGGAAGCGTTTCTTTCAAATCCGCAACCTTACCCCACAACAATTTGTGTTTAATGGTGTTGCCTTTAGTATCCCTGAACAATTCAATTTCCAGTAGTGTAAATATTCATTGAAAGACTGCACACAGTAGTAGGAGTCACAGACCAGCAAGGTTAAAATCGCGGGATCCACGTGTTCCAACGTTAACAATAGAGCTTTGAGCTCAGCCAGCTGTGCTGTGCAATCTCCCAAGGTTTTTGTATAAGTATGGCGGGGGCAGAACACTTCCCCCTCCATAGTGCCGCTCACCACCGCACATGCAGCAGAATACTGTTGTTTAGTCCCAACCGCTGGTTGCGCAGAGCCATCGGTATACATGACCACCTGATATTGGTCAATAGGCAATGTGCCAGCAGGAACTGGGTACTCTATTTCATATTGAAGAAATTCTTGAGTCTGCAGTTTAGGGTCAAATACGTAGTCTACATCAGTGGCTGTCAAAGACGTGGCCCATTGAATCCATCGCAGGTGTAACGCTTTCGAATTAGGAACACTCGCTTTTGTAACAGCCTCTAAGGCTGGAATCGGGGAAACGACAATGATGCGCTGACCCTGGGCAAGCAGTCTTTCTTTAATCACAGCCATCTGTACTGCAGTGAGTATTTTTTCAGTCTGTGCAAATCGTTGTTCTGCAGCAGAATACAATTGGGACTTGTATGCAATCAGGACTGTCTCACCCTCATTAAAGGTGACATACGTAAACCCAACAGCCCCAGGTATCACCCTGATGACCAAATGTGTCTTGTTGTCCCGTGTATGTAAGTGTTTAACTGCTAAGAGATCAGTCTGTAAATCTCGTAGTATGTGTGTATGTTCAATCGTCCAAAATCTACTCGAAAAATTCGGACAAATTAACTCGCATAAGGGTTTTATACGCGTAGCATAATCAGGAATGTAAGTTCTGCCAAAATTCAGAAACCCCAACAATGACTGAAGCTTCCGAACCATATTAGGAGGCTGCAATTGAGCACATTTCTCCAAAAAATGAGGCGCTAGGCTCCTGCCCTCGCTCGACAACTCATATCCCAGGAAAATGACACTGAGGAAGGCAATCTTCGATTTCTTAAAATTAAACTTATAGCCAATTTCAGCAAACCCCACAACAATGTGTGATACACGCCTGAGATGTTGCAGAATCTCATCGTCTGTCAAATATATGTTATCAACATATGATAACGCTTCAGGGTCCAACTCGTGCAGAATTTCAGTCACACGAGGCAAAAATAGTCCTGGGCTATTCTTATACCCCTGAGGCAAACGACAAAAAAGTTTCTGAGAGCCAAACGCACTGAAACTGGTAGAGTCCCGACTTTCGGGCGCTATATTCTGGCAGAAAAATCCATTCGAGATATCTAACGTTGTTTTGTATTTTTTACGCACTATATTATTCATAAGCGCTGCGTTATGTGAATTCTGTATTGCATATGTGCGTGTATGACTATTTAAATGTCTGTAATCCACCACTATCCTATAGGAATGGTCCGGCTTAGCAACCGGAAATAAGGGATTATTCATCGGCGAGACACAGGGCTCAATCACACCCTGGTACTCCAATTGTGTAAGAATAGTCCTAACCGATGCCCTAGCTTTAAATTTAATAGGATACTGCGGCTGAGGTTCGCCCTTTATTGGAATTACATGATAAGGTGATTGTCTATCCCACCCCACATTATTTCTATATAGAGCGGGGGCTTGTGCAAGAGCCCATAAATTACTATAGGACTCCGCTAGCTCTCTCGGAACAAGTGGTGAGAAGGAAGGAGTGAAAACCACTTCCCCCACTGGACAGTCGCGAACAAAATCAGGCGGCCAATCTTGTTCAGCCAGCAGAACGTCATATGATTTTACCATATGGTCCCAAAAAATGGCGTGTACAATACGGTCAATGTCCCCTTCCAATCGCAGAGTCACGTCATATACTCTATCAGGATCAGAGACTCGCATATCCGCCGTTTCGACTTGTATGAAGTCAGCAGTTGCTTTCACCTCCAGAAGCTCTAGAAGACTCCGGCGAACTATTGTGACCTCTGCCGCGCTGTCTAACATGTCTTGTTCGTCAAGAGAACTCTCTTCTTGAGCGGCATGTCTAACCGAGACTGCGGCCACCTTCTTCTTTTTAAATTGCTGTTTTTGTTGCAGTGGTTTCTCTTTTTGTTTAATAGAAACCTCCGCTGAGCGTTGTGAATCCTGTCTTGGCTTCACGTACTCTGTTCTCCACTCTGACCGCCCACCTCTCTCACTTCTCTTTTCCGAGGAGTCCTGAAAGGAACGAGATTGGCGAGTATCAGTATACTGATATCTGTCAGGCGTCTTCAAATTATCCCTATTCCTGAGATTATACCTATTCTGCGGGGTCTCCGGTTGCGGAGAGTGCCCCCATCTTTCTTAGGTGTTTGCTGTTTCTTTTCCCAGCGCTTTTTAGTACCCTCAGGTTGCTGCTGTTTAGCATTATCTTTATTATTTTTACCCTGTAATTGGGGTTTTTGCAGTCTAGCCCCTAGGCTATCGCGACCGATACTGGAATAGGTTTCAGCTATTATTCTCTGAAGTTCCCGCTCCTGATTAATCTGCGGAACATCCCGAAGACGCATTCGCACAGCTAGTGCCACTGCCTCTCCCTTGAGATTACTCAAAATAATAGAAGAAACCGTGGCAAAATTGCCCGTCAACTGCATGCCCAAATCCGAGGCAGGGGCAGCCCCATATTCATCTTGAATTTGTTTAAGCACTTCCGGTAAATTAGCTAATGTCGGCGTTCCGTGTGCCGTAGTGTAGAGCGCGGCAAACACCGTGCCCCAGGTATTACAAAGGTCCACCGGAGGAACCATCCCATACGGCAAACACATTGTCAATATTCTATGTTTATCCTGAGGTCCCGTATGGGGAAATACTGCTTCCAGCGTATTATTTTTTTGCGCCAGCCAAAATGGAGTCTCCTCACGTTTAGCCGGTACTTTACCCATAACTGAGTGTGCAGTGGCCGGATTAATACCCGGAACCACTGCTTGTGGGTGCGCCGGAGCAGCACGCGCTGCGTTTGTATTTAGAGTCTGCATTACAAACTGAACTAATCGTCTATGTGTAGCTGTTAAGTCTGTATATAAACGACGAACTTCAACCACTGTCAATTGAGCAGCCGCAGGATGTGGTGTATAGGTAGCCAATAAAGGCCAGGTAGGACCATCATTACTTAGTGGACCTCACCTAACTTGTGCTACTGTGTGTGGGAGGGCGCCATCAAGCCAATTATGGTGTTCTTGATAAGATAGAGGTATCTCTAAATATGCATATGCCCTGTATTGTCCAGGGACATTCGCAACAGTGTATTTGTGAAAACTGCTTGTACCCCCATCAACCGCTGGAAATACGACCCAAGAATAAAAAAGTTCTGTTCTATGGGCTGCATGGGCGTCCACCACAAAAGTGACCGGACCCCCCTGGACTGTCAGTCCCTGTGCTACTAAATGTCCTGTGAGCGGGTGTCGCATATTGACTGCTATATTCACTACATTAGGATTCGCCATTTGTAAAAAAACAGCACCAGATCAGAGAAGGCACACCAATATCGGGGTTTTCCTTTCAAAGTTCAAGCTTGAACAACCAACCACTAAGTAATAGTATACCGTGGTGGCGGAAAGCCTCAGTCCTATGGACGTCTCCGCTGTCAGAACTGAGGAGTCAAAATATATATGAGAACAAGAGAGTATAGCCGGACCCAAACATTAGAGCCAGACCAAACGTTGGCGGCGCCATGTCGCGTGGGCTCTCATTATCCTAAATGAGACTACTGGATTTCTAGGCAGCAGGATCTATAACGGTGTGGGAGACTGAGTCTGACCCACGTGTAAAGACCTCTGTCACCCTAAATCCGGTTCTTGCTCCAGCTACCTAGCAGTGCCTCATTTCTCCCAAAGGGAAGAGATGATTAGGCAGCCGAGTGCATGACATCTTTGGAACTTCTCAGGGAAGTCGTGGTCACTCAGATCCAAACCAACTCTCTCATTTACAATATGATCTCATATACAAATAACAAAGACAGTATAAGTTTTATATAATGTTTTAATAAAACGACTGTATTTTAGATAATAAGGCGTGAGCCGCAATAACCAGAACAATACAACACAGTAGGATTGAAATAGTCACCAGGAGAGTAAAACATAAGAACAAAGCTATCATAGTGCCTAACAGTTTCTACTCTCCCTCTGCTTGTTCTATTTAGAGCACAGCATGTTAAGCTTCTAGCTTGCCTGTCTGTATCACTGGGGAGACATCAGCCCTTATACCTGAGCAAAGGCCTGTGATCTTGGTTCAGCATCTGCAACGAGGCAGTCAGCGTCTAGTTGTGGTTCCCTGGTCGGAATCTCCCTCTTACGTGTATTGGGACAAGGAAGTGATTTTATAACTAACATGTCAGCGTGATCACAAAATGTCCCTACGCAGGAATGCCAAGTCTAAACTCCTACCACGTCTATCGGCAATGTACCAGACTGTATCCTTGACTGAAAGCCCAGAGTGAACAGGAATGTGTTATGGAGAACTCTAGTGCCGAAGTAGGCTAAACAGTGTGATATGAATAAAAAACAAAACCATAGAACTGGCTATTTGAAAAATAACAGTACGAAGCCTAATAAAAAGCATTTAGAGCAAAGGGCACAGAGGCTCTAAGCTGCAAGCAAATGAATAAAATACATCCAGGGCAAAGTGCACAACGGCCTAAAGCCTGAAGCTAACGCGCAAGGGATACGTAAAACTAAACACACTACAGTGGACTTGGTGGCTGAGAGAGACATGAGGAGTGTGCTGTTTTGTGTAGGGTAGTTTTATTTTGTAACAGACAAGGGGATGCGAGGTTGCTATGAGTGGCATGTTTTTTATTTTGTTTTTGTTTGTTTAGTGTGGATGGAGTATGGTTAGGGGTGGTGGAGGAGCATGTGGATCATGATGTAAGGCTCTAAATTGTGCAATGGAGAAGAGGCGAGTGAATGAAAGTTGCTGGGTTGGGGTGCTTGTGGTAGGTGTTTGTGAAGAGTGAGAAAGTAGGTTTGGAGATAGGATGGAATTTGTATTCTTTGTGTAGTACTGAGGGTGGGAATGGGTATGACGATAAGTGTAATGTAAGTTTGTGTTGCTTTGATGTGCTGATGTTTGTGGTCGGTATTGTTTTTGTGGAATAGTGAGAGGGGCTATTGGTGTAGTTGTTTTTGGTGAGGGATTTTTATGTGAGTTAGTGCTGGTAAGTGGAATTTGAGTGTTAGATGTGGTGTTGATGTGTTTTGGAGATGAATGTACGAGGTGTGTAAGAGGTGATGGGTGTGTGTCAGGGGAGTTAGTATTAGTTGTGATGACTGAAAGAGGTAATATGTGTGGTGGAGTGAAATGTGGGGATTGTATGGTTGTGTGTAATTGATGAGGAGAGGGGAAGAGTGTTTGTAGATGGTGTGTTTGAAGGCAGGGTTTGGTCATTGTTATGATGACAGGTGGTCTGTGTGGAACAAACAGCAGATAGTCTTGTTGGTTAGTATGAGCAGAGAGTGTGTATCTGGAAGGCTGAGACTGAGAGAAATGTATGCTGTAGTTTTGTATTGTATGGGTGATGGCAGGTTGTGTTAGTGGGAGTGGACAGAGTAGTGTTGGCTGTGAGAATGCAGGTGTTTGACTGTAGTAGTTGTGGGGGATATGTATATATGTGTTGTATAAAGGGTATTGTGTTGGGTGATGGGGGAATGCAATCTGTCTGTGGTCAGTTTGTGATGTATGAGTTGGATGCCTTTGTAGAATATGTGTTTGCATGTTGATGGATGTGTAGGGGCTGGAACCATTCTTGGTCCATTGAGAATTGGAGAGCATTTCTGGCCCTAGTCCCTAACTTTCCTGAACAGGCCCAAACAGGCAACTGCCCTTGTCCTCTCCGCCCTTTGCCTCGACGCCCGGGATGGGACGCCCTGAGTCCTAGCCTTTTATAGCCCTACTGGCCAATAAGAAGATGGTCCTAACCCTAGCCAATCCAATTTCAAGCCCAGATTCAAACAACTAATGGGAGACCCAGCCCTAAACACCAATCATAGCCCTATTCCTGACCACCATTCACAGCCCCAACTCTAAAACCAGCAACCAATCAGGATCCAAGCCCTATCTACCAATCACAGCCCTAAAACCAGCAACCAATCAGGATCCCAGACCTATCCACCAATCACAGCCCTAAAACCAACAGCCAATCAGAATCCCAGACCTATCCACCAATCACAGCCCCAGAACCAACAGCCAATCAGAATCCCAGACCTATCCACCAATCACAGCCTTAAAACCAACAGCCAATCAGAATCCAAGACCTATCCACCAATCACAGCCCTAGAAACTAACAGCCAATAAGAATATCAGCCCTAAAACCAACAGCCAATAAGAATATCAGCTCTATCCACCAATCACAGCCCTAGAAACCAACAGCCAATCAGAATATCAGCCCTATCCACCAATCACAGCCCTAGAACCAACAGCCAATAAGAATATCAGCCATAGAACCAACAGCCAATCAGATTTCCAGCCCTATCCACCAAACATAACTGCAGCCCTGGAGCCAGCAACCAATGAAAGACCATCTCCCAACAACCGCATATGCAACAACCAATAGGAACTTATAAAAGGAGCAAGTTAACTGAAGTCCAGTCCCTCTGGTCAGGGGGAAAGGCAACTGCTGCTCTATTCAGAATCTACTTGGATACAGACAGGCTGAATCCACACTTCCAAGCTAGCAGAGTCTACTTTGCAGGTAAGGGAGAGATTATTTAAGAAACAAACACTGCAATAGTGCTGGGTGCGCACTCTAAAATCTGGCTTTTTTAAAGGCAAAAATACAGGGGGGCAGACAGTTTTTAAGCACAATTTAAATCACAGAAACAGATTAAAACAGTCTCCTAAAAACACACTCCTCAAGATGTATGTAGCCTTTTTACTTAGGAGTGAAAAAAGGGGGGGTGGAGGGCGGGGTGCCACAAACTAGCAAGCCAATTCACACAGTCATGGCAAAAACAAATAAAAAAAAAACACTTTAAAAGAGGCCAGGCTGCCTGATACACAGAGAGTCCACAGTAAAACAGACACAGGTAGCTGAAACAAACACTTTTGAACAAATAATACTATTTACCCAGAAAAATCTCAGGTCTCCTTACCTAGGTCTGTTTGCAATCCTTGAACACTGGGCTGTATCAGGACACAGGGGAGATGCACCGAGGTTCACAAAACTTATAAGTTACTTAAGTGCAGTGTAAAATTGCTGTGAAATAACGTGGACGTTATTTCACTCAGGCTGCAGTGGCAGTCCTGTGTAAAAATTGTCTGAGCTCCCTATGGGTGGCAAAAGAAATGCTGCAGCCCATAGGGATCTCCTGGAACCCCAATACCCTGGGTACCTAGGTACTATATACAAGGGAATTATAAGGGTGTTCCAGTCTGACAATGAGAATTGATAAAATTAGTCACTAGCCTGCAGTGATAATTTTAAAAGCAGAGAGAGGATAAACACTGAGGTTCTGGTTAGCAGGGCCTCAGTGATACAGTTAGGCACCACACAGGGAACACATACAGGGCATACTTTATGACCACTGGGGTCCTGACTAGCAGGACCCCAGTGACACATAGGCAAAAACAAACATACATACGTTAAAAATGGGGGTAACATGCTAGGCAAGATGGTACTTTCCTACAACGGTTGTTTCAATTTGAGCTCCTTAGGAACTCATTCTAAAGCTTAAAAGAGTGTTGCTCCTTAAGGTTATGCTTGCTCCAGTGTGGGTTGAGCATTGCTTGTTGCCATTATAGTACATTGTCAAGCATTGAGCTGTGAGCTAACCTCCTGTGGATCACAGGGGCGGCAGTGCTGATTAATTAAATCTTGCTCTTGTGACACCTGCATTAGAAACTTCACCAAAGCACAATTCAACTGCAGGTCCCCAGGTGCAAAGCACACCATTACTGCTTGTCTCTGTGTCCGTATACCTTTTTCATTAAATTAGATTTTTAGCTGGGCTTTTTGTTCTGGTGCAAGATGGATGCATGAGCAGAGGACATGAAGGAGGTCTTCTGTGTCGTGTCCTCACCACACTGCGGCAGATAGAGTTGGTTATATCCCTAAGCCAGGGGGCCACATTTAAAGCAAGTGGTAGGGGACCTAGTTGATACCTTAAGAATGCGTCCTTTGTACGTCTCAAGAAGCCCTGGCATAGGTATGACTGTGGTGTCAAGGACGTATAGGTGTGCATAGCCATCCATGCACGAGACCTCCGTGAGAAAGCTGCTTTGTCTTCCAGTAGCGACTGAAGCCTAAGTGATTTCCCAGCTGCTTTCTTGAAGGCATTGTGCGGGATTGGTGTCCTCCACAAGTCGGTGAGCCCCGTCTTCTTAAGTGAATCATCTAAATGGATTCTGAGCGGGGAGTTGTTCTTGCGTTCAAGCTCTTGCCACATATGATAGTTAAGAGTGCCCTGAGAGGCACCATGTGCTTTGCTCCAGAAGTTTATGTTGGCAATGTGATGAGCCAGGAATTGGTTCAGCAGACCAAACTCTAGTCTCAGTTGGGCAGGTGAGGTGTATCTGGGGATGTTAAAGATCGTCCGGTAAACTTTGCTCACTGCATGGTTTAAGATGTCAGAGTCCCTGCCTCTTTGTACTTCACTCCCGTATGTTATTGTGGGGAGCAGCTTGGCTTTTAGCACTTTTAAGAGGTGGGTGTACAAGGGCCCATTCAGGAGGGTTTTTAGTCTTTTTGGAGATAGCACTATGGCTATGCTTTTTCCCATTCTGCTTTTTCTTTAGTGCGCGTAGTTCCCCGATTTGTCAACAACGACTCCAAGATATTCATACTTGTCTGTTTGAACAAGTCGTGTTTCACCCCAATACCAGGCTTTCAAGGGTGCCTTTGGTCTAATTGACAGTATGCAAGATTTAGTAAAGTTTGCTGTCAAGGCATTAGTGGCTGAGTAATGCTGAGTGGCGTTTAGTAGTCTCTGAAGGCCTATTTTTGTGTGGCTGATCAGTATGAGGTCACCGCCGTACATGAGGCATGGTAGTTCAAGGTCCCCAACTTTTGTAGGGTGCGAGTAAGTGAGGGTGAGTGCACCACTAAATCTTCTAGGTATAGATTAAACCGTGTGGGGGCCAGAACACAGCCCTGTTTTAGGCCTTTGGTAGTAGGGATCTGCCTTGAGAGATGAGTGCCTGTGCCAGTATTATCTGGACCCATGTGCCTATGTGATGGGCTATTATCAGGCATAGGAGTGGATAGGGAAGCCCCAAGGTTTCAAGCTTTATCCACATTCAATTCCTGTCCACATGGTCAAATGCGGCCCTGAAGTCGACAAAGAATAGGTGGAGCTGACGTTTCAGTGTTACAGCTTTGTCAGTTAACAGGGCAATGGCCATGATGTTTGTGATAGTGTCGGTGTGTTTGGAGAATCCTGTTTGAGTCATAGGGATTATTCCCTTTTCAGTAGACCATGTAAGCAGATGTTCCAATAATAGGCCTGCAAAGTACTTTGCATCGTTGTCAATTAAGGCAATCAGACAATAGTTGTCCGGAAGTGACCTGTCCCATGTTTCAATGATGAAGGAGATTATAGACCCCTTCCAGGTCTGCGGAATCATTCCTGTCAGGCCTTTTTCAAGGTAGAGGGTTTTGAGAGTCTTTTCCCAGAAGGGACTATTGTGCTTGAAGAATGTGGGTTTGAGGCCATTAGGTCCCGGGGTGCCTTCTCTCCGGCCCTTGGCTATCTGATTTTTTTATAGTGACCGAGTCAGTGAGTAATGTGAGCGTAGTCTTTAGTGAGCGCCTGTGTGGGGGAAGACTTACTGGCGAAAGCGTGCTTTGTGTGACCATGCTAAGTGATATCGGTCCGTTGAAATGCACTCCAAGATGTTTGGCCCAGACAGCTTCTAGTATATGTGATGTAATGGCACCATGATGTGGACGTCTGAGGTTGCATATTGTACACCAGAAGTGTGCGCTGTTGTTACTCCTTGCATCCAAGTGTAGCCTGGCCCACAAGTCTTCATTGCGGCTCCTATTGATAGCCCATGTTAGCTTCTTCAGTGCCTGTTTGTGGTGCCTTAGGATTGTCAGAAGGTCTGGATTGCCCGGGCTGCCACAAAATCACCTTATACTGGAATGTATTTTTCTCCTTGCATCTCGTAGTGATGTTCTGTCGATTTGTGCCAGGTGAGTTGCAGCAGCAGGAGGTGGCAGTCGCCTATTAGTGATTGGTCCTGCAAAAATTCCACTAAGCCTGGTTGTGAGTTGTGCCCATTTCTGCACTTCACTGTCATTATTTGTGTCTAGTTCGAGTGCCAAATCCATTGCTGCTTCGATGACTTGATCAATGTTCGATTGCCCACATTTAACACATTTACAGTCTATGGTGAAAGTGGTAATGTGGGCAATATTCATTTTCTCAATTTTGGTATCCCCAGGATGATGGATAGTTCCTGTGGGCAGTGATCACTTTTGCTCCTGTTGCCCAGCTGGAAAGAGGCTACATGCTTGACTAATGGAAGGGAAACAAAACTGTAGTTAATTGTGGTAGAGGCTGTGGTTGAAAAATATGATGCAGCCGGAGGCGAGTCGTCAGTAAATCTGCTGTTCAGGACTCTTACATGTAATGATTCTAAGCCATTGAGCAAAGTCCTTCTGATCTTTGTGGGACGGCCGTGTTTATTGGCAGGGAAGGTCCCAAGCGCTCGAAAGAGCAATTGTGCTTTCATCTGTTGTGGATCCTAGTAAATGTAAATTGAAGTCGCCTGAGACGATGATGTTGGCTGCGTCGGCTATAATGCCGCTGCTTATGAAGTTCTTGAGTAAAGCCACTAGATTGTTGGTGTCACTAAGTTTGAGTTTGGGGTGAAGGTATGTGTTTACAAGACTATCTCTGATGTGGGTGCACTCGCCTTAGTGGCGATTGACACAATATTGATGGAGGAGGAGGTGGGGTGCAATGGGGTGACTCTAGCCGAGAGTGCTAAAGGGACCTAAGGAACCATGTCGCCTTGTGGGTGTCCGTACTTCACCTTCCTGGTTGCTGGAGTGATGAAGTACATATAGCCCTGCAAGTGATAAGGGTCTTCCAGCCAGGCTTCGGACATTAATATAATGTCAAAAGTGCTGATGTATTGGATGAAGTCAGAGTCGAGAGCATTAGAGAGGATTCCGTTTACATTCCATGAGCACAGGTGAAGGGTCTCCTTTGTCAATATAGAGCCCATCTTTTTGTCTGAGGTTTGTCACCCTTGTCTATTACAGTTGTTGATTGTTTTTGAAAACCACCTTGAATCATTGTTGTTTGAAGAAAGGTTGGTTGAGGAGATGGATTTTTGGGGCCAAGATGTGCCCCTTGCAGTAGTGGAAGAACTTGAGAGCACCGGAGAGCAGCCTTGAGCGCTCCTGAGTACGGAGCATGTTTCCCTGCACTGGGGGCCCAAATCAAGGGCAGGATCCGGTGATAGCAGAGGAGTTGGGTAGCCAACCTCACAGTGCACGGTGATACTGATACCCAGTGTTCAAAGGTTGTGCTTTCTCCTATAATTGTTTGGGCAATTAGGCTTGTCTTCCATGTGGCTTTAGTAGATTCAGGAGCAGTGGTGTTAGTTGGGTGGAGAAATTCTACTACTAGGAGATCTGTTGAGTTGAGGCCGCTGTGGAGGGAATATGTGAAAGTAGCCGAAGAATATTCCCCCAGTTTAAAATAATATCACCAGATCCCATGGATTTGTAGTGAGGATAAAAGATTAGTGAGTTGGTAGTTAAGGGATCTGGTCGAGTTTTGGATTTCTGCGGTGGGTGCAGAGAGTTTCTTGGGGGGAAGTATCCTCCCTGTTTCCTGCTATTGTTTGACCAGCGGGTTGTGGAGCTTCCCATTTGTGCGTGATGTGTGGGGCTAGGAGGTATAATAGTTGCTCCCAGGGCCTGCGGAGAAGGGGCCGGGGAAGTATTGAGGGGAAGATACTTGTGTAGGTTGTCTGTGACTTCCGGAAAATGAACTTTGGAGTTGCCCGGTGATGTCCGTCCTTTCAGCAGACCAGGGGTGGTCACTTTTGGCAGCGCTCATCTGCTTGGTGGCCAAAATCGAGGATGGAACCATTGCGATTGTTGTTGGGGCAGGTGGCCTGGGAGACAGAGCTTAGTTGGTGGCCCAGATGTCAGGTATTGTTAGTTTGGGGGCTGCTTCTGGTATTGCTCCATTCCCTGCGAGTCGCTTGTTGCGACCTTTCCTCTGCTGAGTGCATCTCTGTTTTGCATTGAGTTTCACCATGGCGTTGCCGTCCACAGGGCTGCCAGTTAAGGGTATATCCCTTAAAGGTACGGGTACAGTTACTATTGGGGTCAGATTGCAAGAGTTTGCTATCGCTGGAATCTCCTGGGTGTGGTCGTTTGCTCTGTCATCGCTTTTTGTTCCCAGGCCGATGGTGGTGGTCTCGAGTTGATCCAAGTGAATCTTTCCCAGGACTTGTGTGGAAAGGCCAGGTGAGGGATGCAAGTGTGGGTGCTGGCTGGAGGCTCCCATTTTTTAGAGATGCACAGAGGTTGGTTAGCGTCAAAGGTAGTGTGGCTAGCTTGACTATTATTGGGCCACATGAGCAACTTGTGGGAAGGCTCATGGAGTTTTCATGTGACGTCACGTACAGGGATTTGAGGTCGCCTAGTTTCTCATCAATGCCTGCTACAAATACTGCCAAGGTGTTGAGCAAGGTTACCTGTACATCCATTTTGTCCAATAGATAATGGAGTGCTTCAACTAGGAGCTGCATGGTGTTAATCAGGGAAGCCCAGCCGCCATCCCTATGCGGATTGAGATGGTTTGAGGCAAGGTCCTGTCCAGTTGTTGATGCAGCGCTTGTGACCAAGCTTGTTCTGGTCCTTGCTCTGTCATTGGGAGACGGTTTACTAAGAAGTGGAGTACCCACATTATTCCTTGCTTCGTCATTTGGAGACTGCTGGCTGGGCTCTGAGGTGAATCGAGTGGCTGAAGCGGAGGCTTGAGATTATGCAACAAGCATATATTCCCACTCTTGAGTGTTTAGGTAGGATAGAGTTTCTACGTCCGTCCCTGTGTTGAGATCATCTGCTTTCATAATTGCTGAAGGAGATGAATGGGTGGGGGACTGGAGGGCCATCATTTGTTTGTAGACGAGCATCATCATGGGCCATTGAAGGTGTGGCCAGAGCATCTGTGGGCAGCTGTCCTACCTTGTTGACTAAGTCAGGCTGCTACACCTTCAGTCCACGGAGCGCTAGGTGACTTTGATAGGCCGCACTCTGTTGAGGGGAAGTCCACCATAAATTCACTGGAGTTCATCTGGGCTCTTCATGTACCTCTTCCCTGAGGAATTTTGCAGAGTGCCCCAAAGGGGTCAATATTGTGCTAGCTGCGGGAGGCTGAGCAGGGGCTGGGCTTGAAGAAGCCCCCGTTGTCGCAGAGTCATTTTTTGATGGATGGCTTTCTGCCTTATATGTGAGGATCAATGGGATTAGTGGTGACTGTAACCCCAGTGTGTCATTGCTATTGGAGGGGAGGGAAGGTCTCTTGCTTTTTAAAAAGGAGCACTGAATGTAGATTTTTGGTTTGGAGTTGGAGGTGCGGCATTTTTTGGATTCCAGACTGTGCCCAGCTTGGGATCTGAAGATGGATTGCTCATCTGTTCCTCCCTGGAGTAATTCTGACTCTATTTCAATTAGGAGTGAGGCATTCTGTGCCTCGTGTTGGCAGTCCTGAGCTTGAGGTCTCCTCTTTCTTTTTCCCATTGGGATTTTGTTGCGGGTGTCTCTCTTGTTTTGCTTGACCGCATTTCATATGCTTTCCTTCCAACACTTCCTTCGCTTTTTACCCCTCCTATGGAGCCCGGTTGGTGGGGTGATTGTAGTGGTGATTGCGGTAGTGGAAGTGGAAGTAGTGCCGCAGAGGAATTGACGGTCAGCAGTTAAACTGTCACTGTGAGTGCACTGGGCTCCGCTGAGATAGAGTCAGATAAACAATAAAGAGTATGGAGATCTCGATGCTGGTGCTACTGATGTTGCTGACTTGGTCAAGTGGGGCTCACCGGTGGTCCACAAGCCACTACCACCCTGGGTAGGCCGCTTCCACAGATGCTGGGGCACACCCTTGGTGTGACTGGGTACGGTCACTGCACTTGCCTGTTGCCTGACGCCAGCACACAGCGGGGTCCGGCCAGCGTCGGCCCTCCTTGGTGCCCTCTGCCTGGCCCTGCCTGCTTATCGGTGCCACCGGTGGCCTGACCGGGGCTCAGGAGGAGGGTCGGGAAGTCAGGTGCTCAGGAGCTGAGGCTCTAGGACATGAGGGGATGCAGGTGGCAAGGTGCAAGGCAAGTTCCAGTAGGGGTGGGTGGGAGGAGGACCCCCAACTGCAAGGAGGTGGGAGGAGGGGCGGGAGAGCCTGTGAAGGGGCACAGGGGAGGGCAGAGCCGGGAGGGGGAATCCAGGAGGGGGGAACCGGGGGTGGGTGGGCATGGATGGGTGCAGATGCCGATGGTGGCAGGACAGCAAGCCAGGAGATGAGGCAAGTAAGTGGGGCCACCACCTATCCGGTCCCGCTGTCCCTGCAACTGCAATTGAAAGCCACAAGCACCCCCGTGTCCAGAGTAACAGCCCAGCCCGGCCTGTCCCAACCAGCCTGACCCTGACCCAGAAACTACACCAGCACCCGCCCCTGCACACCACACCACACCACACCGTACGTTGCTGCTTGAGCCCCTCTCCGCCTCCTCCCCTCTTGCACTGCCTCACACACTCACACGCACTCCCTCGGCACCCAGCCCAGCCTTACCTCCCCTCTTCTTAGGTCCCTCTTATCCTGGCCGCCCATCTGCAGCACTCCTGCAGGGCACAGAGGCGGGCACGGTGTGCGCAGATATGGATGGCAGGTGGATGACCGTGCACTGCGGTGCTGACTCGGCTTGTGCTGCGCCCATGGCTCGGTTGCAGCTCTCGTTGCTGCTTCCGGGACACATCACCCATGACAATGCACATTTCCCACTTACAAAGGGAAAGTAGCATGTTACAGCTGCCAAGATATTGCCATGTAAGTCATATCACATGTATGATGGGCACCCATGCATCACAGACTGCCTTGAGGCACCAGCACCCAACACCCAAGGAGAAAACTTGCACATGGTTTGCAGATGTCAACCTACACATATTCCCAGACACATAGCAGTGGACTTTTAGCCTCATCCTACCTACCTTTGGACTGTGATATTTGGGAGAAGTGATCTGTTGCTGGAAACTTACATCCACCAGAGTAGGACAATAAGACGATTTGTACACTAAACACAGTCATATGGGTTCTCTATTGTGCAATTGGACTGAGGGTGCCCCTCAGTTTAGTCCCAGCTCTCAGCTCCAAAAGGTTGAGCACATCAGTTGGAAACACATGGCCCCCTCTACATCAATTTGAACCCAGATGAACTGTGACACATGACACATTCCACATTGTCAGGGGGAGCAGTCCATCACTCACTCACCTGGCAATAGGTCAGGCATGAATTTGCATTGTACTCACCCCCTTGTGGGAGTTGTGCTGCCATCAAATGCTCACCTGACTCCAGGTTGGCCACCGCCAAAATGAGGGCCATTAGGGTGGTAATGGTCAGATGTGCACCCTGTCCTCGTTGGGAGGACAGCCCTAGCTGAGCCTCTGTGGTCTGCCAGGCCCAGCGTCTCAGGTCCTCCCACCTCTTCTTACAGTGTGCGCTCCACCGGCTGTGGACCCCTAGGGTCCGCACCTTCTTGGTGAGGGCTCTCCACATCCGCTTCTTCTGATGGGCGTTGACCTGCATGGATGTAAAGGACAAGACAGCATATTGGCTCTCATTATGACCCTGGCGGCCAGCGGTAATTTGGGGAAAGGTACTACCAACAGGCTGGCGGTACCTTTTCCCAAATTATGACATTGGCGATTTGGCTCAAGCCAAACCGCCAATGTACCACTCCAGCCGCCAGGGTGGTAATGGCCGCTGGGCTGGAGACCTCTGTCTCCAGCCAGGCGGCCGTCACAATCCCACCCTCAAGATTATGACCCCGCCTACTGCCATGATTTTCGTGGGAAGCATACCGCCACGAAAACCATGGCGGGAGGCACTATCAGTGCCAGGGAATTCCTTCCCTGGCACTGATAGGGGTCTCCCCCACCCCCTCCCCAGAGTCTTCCCCCACCATCCCCCTCCCTCTTCTGTCCCCGCGCACATTTACACACCCACACGCATACACATACACAATCATACACACACGCATACCCACATCCACCCACGCATGCACTCGCAACACACACTAACATACATTGTCGCACACACACATTCACAACACATAACATACATGTACACTCACATTCAGTCATTCACGCACGCATACAACGCGACTCACACCAGCATGCACGCATACAAAAACAGACACACACCCCCACACACAGCACCCCCACACACGCACACACTACCCCCCACCCCCTCTCCTGTTGGAGAACCCGACTTACCTGCTTGCAGGGGGTCCCCCAGCAGGAGACGGGATGCGGCGCTGCTGCCAGCAGCAGCCTCCGTCAGCAAAACACTGCCAGGCCGTATCATTGCTCATGATACGGTTGCAATGTTTTTCTGGCATGGCGCTGCTGCTGGCAGGAGCGCCACCTTCCCGCCGTCCATTGCCATGATCATCAGCGGCATTCTGCCAGCATTCTGGTATAATTCCATCTATGGTCATAATGTGGGTGGGCGGCTGGTAGCCACGGTGACAGTACATTGGCGGCTGTTGCCATGGCCGGTAGGCGGCAGTTACCGCCAAAGTTGTAATGAGGGCCATTATGCCACATTTAAAGAATCCCCTGCTCCGTTCTGCTAACCAGTTATCTCTGTTTCCATGATGGGGGTAACTAGCACATAGAAAATTTAGTAGTGATCTCCCTCTGATGTATGTTATCTCTAGCCTGCTTGTTATATAGTCTGCCAATGTCTTATCCTGCCTTAGGATATCCCAATGATGGGTCAGTATCATCCTCAACATATTGGAGGATTCTGTGAAACCCGTAACCATGGTAATCCTGTCCCGGTGTCTATCCTTAGTTCTCCGTGATAGTAATGTCCCATCCCTACTTATTTGTCTGGCTTTTAGTTTAGCTCTCTCAATCACCTGATTATGGTAGCCTCTTTGTGCAAAACGTTGTCCCATATCATGTATACATATGTCAAAGTCTTCAGTTCTGCTACAGTTTCCGTCTTGCTACTACCATTTCCCCATATGGGATTGCATTTATTTGGTGTTTGGGATGTGCACTCAAGGCATTGCACAAGGTCTGTTTTCTGTATAATTTACTGTGGATTTTGTTATCTAGAATGAACAATTCCACATCCAGAAATTCTATTTTCTCCATACTGTACTGGTAAGTGAATTTAATATGGGCATCATTAGCATTGAGGTAGTTACAGAACTCCTCCAATTGTACCGTAGTTCCCGTCTATATCATGAGGCAATCATCTATGTATCTACCCCAATACAAAATGTATGTCTGCCATTTTGCTGCCCCTGGTCCCCAGACCCACTTTTCCTCGAACCATCCCAGAAAGAGATTTGCGTACGAGGGAAAGAACCTTGATCTTATTAGTTAAATCCTTGATAGGATTCCATGTAAGGTTCTCATAACAGTCCTCATCTCTTAGCTGTCTATACACTTCATTGTCATAATCTTGTTTGTTCATTATCATTATCACAATATTACCACTCAATATCTTAAAAGCAGTACTCCTTCAGGAGGTAAGTATTATACACAATATATACACTAGACACCAAAATAAGGTAAGCAATTAGACATAGGATAGTGCAAACAATGGGAAATGCTGTAGAATGCAATGGGGGAAAATAGGTCTAGGGGCAACACAAACCATATACTAAGAAAGTGGAATCCGAACCACAAATGGACCCCAGGCGTAGTGTGTAGCGGGTCGCTGGGAATGTAAGAAAACACTAAGGGTGTTCAAGATACCCCACCCCAAGACCCTGAAAAGTAGGAGTAAATTTACCTTACTTCCCCAGAAAGACAGTAAAGTCAAGATAGGGGATTCTGCAAAGGCAACAACTGGGGGATATGACACTGGTCAGTCTAAGCCTGACCACACTGACTCCTCCCAGCCCTGTGGCCTCAGTATTGCAGCCAGCAAGTCGACCCCAGACCTGCATCCCTACAACAGTCTCCTACATCTTGTGTCCCCCAGTCCAGGTTCCTGAGTCTCAACCAGCCGATTCTGACAATGACATACCTGGTGTAGGAAAGTACCATCTTTCTTGGCATGTTACCCCCAATTTTACCTGTATGTCAGTATGTTTTTACCTGTCTCATTGGGATCCTGCTGGTCAGGACCCCAGTGCTCCTAATTTAAGGCCTAATGTGTGTGTTGTCAGTAGTGCTTGACTGTGTTACTGAGGCTTTGCTAACCAGAACCTCAGTGCTTATGCTCTCTCTGCTGTTAAATTTCTCACTATAGGCTAGTGACTTAATTTCCAAATTTCAGTTGGCACACTGGACCTAGGTTCCCAGGGCATTGGGGTTCCAGGAGATCCTTATGGGCTGCAGCATTTCTTTTGCCACCCATAAGGAGCTCAGACAAACCCTTCTTCAGGACTGCCACTGCAGCCTGTGTCAAATAGTGCACACACTATTTCACAGCCATTTTCACTGCACGTCAGTAACTTATAAGTAACCTATATGTCTAACCTTCATTTACTGAAGGCTAAGTGAAAAGCTACTAAGTGTGAGGGCACCCTTGCACTAGCAAAGTGCCCCCACGCTGTCCAGGGCCAATTCCCCGGACTTCGTGAGTGCAGGGATACCATTACACACGTGCACTACATATAGGTCAACACCTATATGTAGCTTCACCATGGTAACTCCAAATATGGCCATGTAAGGTGTCTAAGATCATGCAATTGTCCCCCCATTTCTAATCGGGTATTTGGGGGCCAATCCCATGCATCCTGGAGGCTCCACCATGGACCCCCATTACTTCTTAACCAGCTCTCTGAGGCTTGCACTGCAGCTACAGCTTCTGCCACCTCACAGACAGGGTTCTGAGCAGCTCAGTCCCAGGAAGGCAGAACAAAGCATTTCCTTTGGGAGGAGGGTGTTACTCCCTTCCCCTTTGGAAATAGGTGTTACAGGCTGGGGAGAGGTAGCCTTCCAGAGCCTTTGGAAATGTTTTGAAGGGCACAGATGGTGCCCTCCTTGCATAAGCCAGTCTACACCGGTTCAGGGACCCCCAGTCCCTGCTCTGGTGTGAAACTGGACAAAGGAAAGGGGAGTGACCACTCCCCTTCCTATCACTACCCGAGGGGTGTTGCCCAGAGCTCCTCCAGTGTGTACCTGGCATTAGCCGTTTTGTTTTTTGTTTTCCAAGGTGGGGGTACACTCTGGAGATCTCTGAGTGGCCAGTGCCAACAGGTGACATCAGAGACCCCTCCTGATAGGTGCATACCTGGTTAGGTAGCCAATCCCCCTCTCAGGGCTATTTAGGGTCTCTACTGGGGGTTCCTCTTCAGATTCAGCTTGCAAGCTTCCTCCAGGAATCCTCTGCTTCATCTTCTGACCATCAAATTAACCTCAGACTGCTTCAGGAACTACTGTAAGTGCAACAAAGTATCTAGAAAGGCTACTGTGACCCTGCAGCTTCAGCTCCAGCCAGCAACTGCAACAGTTTCCATGGTGTGCATGCTATGAGGGCTCCCTGCCTTCACCCTGCACCAGAAGAACCGAAGGAATTTCCCGTGGAGTGACAGAGTCACTTCCCTGCTCCAGCAGGCACCCTCCAAGATGACAACTGGTTCTCTCAGACTCCTCTCCTGGAGATGATAGTGCTCTCTGGAACACAGGTGGTGGACCGCTTCGACCCAGACTATTCTAAGGTATAGCTGTCCATATTTGGCAGAGGTAAGAGCTTGCCTTTCTGGTTTGTGACAGTACCACTGTGCACTGTGTCATCTCTAGCTCCTGGGGCCTCTGTGCACTTTTTGCAAGAAATCTTCATGCACAGTGTGACCCAGGTCCGAGCACTCCATCCTGCGATGCACAACTCGCTGAGTTGTTTTCCGGCAGCGTGGGACCTTCGTTTGTTGTACTGCACCAACTGCAATTTGCACCTTCTTCCTCCCTGTGTCCTCGGCATCCTGTGGGTGCTGCCTGGTCATGTGTGGGCTCTCTCCAGTGTTTGGAGCCCCCTCTTCCTCCTCAGTCTGGGTTGAGGCCCCCAGGTCCCTCCTGGGTCCAGCAGCGCCATTTTGACACAAACTTGCTTGAACCAAGGCTTGTTGGATGAATCCAGCAAAGCAAACTGCCTGCATCCAATTTCTCGATATGGGACATTTCTTGCATCCTGCAGGAACCTGCAGCCATCTCCTTTGGTGCTCTTCTGCAGCCTTTTTCTAACCGGAGAATCGTCTTCTAGGTTGGCCGGGGCTCTTGTCCTTCCTGGAATCTTCTGCGGCTTCTGGACTTGGTCTCCTCTCTTCACAGGTCTTCAGGTCCAGGAATACACCTTTTGTTGCTTACAGTCCTGCTTGGTTCTTGCAATAACTCTAATCACGACTTGTAGTGTTTCCTGAGGAAGTTTGCAGTACTTTACTCCTACTTTCCTGGGCGACTGGGTGGGGTATTTTACTTACCTTTGGAGTTTTCTTACACTTCCAGCACCCCTCTACACACTACACTTGCCTAGGGGGGAATGCGTGATTCGCACTCCACTTTCTTAAAAAATGGTTTGTGTTGCCCCTAGGCCTATTGCATTCTGTTGTATTGTCTACTGTTTGCACTATTCTATGACTATTTTCTTACCTGATTTAGATTTTAGTGTATATATTGTGCATAATACTTACCTCAAGAAGGAGTATTGCCTCTAAGATATTTTTGGTCGTGTGTCACTAAAATAAAATACCTTTATTTTTGGTAACACTGAGGGGCATATTTATACTCTGTTTGCACTGAATTAATGTCATTTTTTTTTACTCTAATTCAGTGCAAAACTAACTCCATATTTATACTTTGGTGCTAGACCCCTCTAGCACCAAATTTATGGAGTTAAAGTCATTTTTTGAAAGTGGAGACCTACTTTGCCTTAATGAGATGCAAGGTAGGCGTTCCCGTGCAAAAAATTACTCTATGGCCTTAACGCCATATTTAGGGGCATATTTATACTCTGCGGCATATTTATACTCTGTTTGCACCGAATTAGCGTTAATTTTTTTACTCTAATTCGGTGCAAATCTATCTCCATATTTATACTTTGTTGCTAGACCCATCTAGCACCAAGGCCCTGATTGAAACTTTTTTTGCACCGCATTAACTTCATTTTATGACGCAAAAGTGGCGCAAACTTACAAAATATTGGCCCTTATTTATACTTTTTGCTGCAAAACTGCACTAACTCAGTTTTGCACCAAAAAGTTTAGCGCCGGCTTGCACCATTTCTGTGCACCAGCCGGGCACCATATTTATGGAATGGTGCAAGCCGGTGCAAAGGGTAGGCTAGAGTTTAAAAAAATGACTTTAGTCGGGTGGGCCTGGCAGTATAGAAGAAGAGGGTTTAGCACCAAAAAATGGCTTTTGGCAGGTTAGAGTAAAAAAAAATGACTCTAACCAGATTAGCGTCATTTTATGGTGCTAAACCTACCATGCCACATGACTCCTGCCTTAGAAAAGGCTGGAGTCATGCCCACCACCCCAATGGCCAGCACAGAGGACAGGGGTCCCCTGGGCATGGCCATTGCACCCTGTGCCATGTATGGGGGCCCATTTCAGGGCCCCCTATGGCACTTTCAAAAATAAAATGCACTAACCTGTACTTACCTGGGATGGGGTCCCCCATCCTCGCAGTCCCTCTAGTGTGGGTGGGGGTGCCCCTAGGGCCTAGGGAGGGCACCTCTGGGCTTATTCCATGGTGTTCCACCATGGAAAAAGGGCCACAGGTCCCCTAACGCCTGCCCTGACCCAGGTCTTAAAAAATGGGGCAAAGCAAACTTTGCCCCATTTTTTGACCCCTCCTCCCTCCCTTGCACCATTTTTACATGGGAGTATAAATATGGTGTTAAGGCCATAGAGTCATTTTTTTGCACAGGAACGCCTACCTTGCATCTCATTAAGGCAAGGTAGGTTTCCACTTCCAAAAAATGACTTTAACTCCATAAATTTGGCGCTAGACGGGTCTAGCACCAAAGTATAAATATGGAGTTAGTTTTGCACTGAATTAGAGTTAAAAAAAATGACGCTAATTCAGTGCAAACTGAGTATAAATATGCCCCTTAGCGTCAAAAAATTATGCTAATCTGGTCAGAATCATTTATTTTGACTCAAAACTGCCTAACATCATTTTTTTTAAGCTAGCCTACCCTTTGCAACGGCTTGCACCATTCCATAAATATGGTGCCCAGCTGGTGCTAAAAAATGGTGCAAGCCGGTGCAAAACATTTTGGGGCAAAACTGCCTTAGTGCAGTTTTGCAACAAAAAGTATAAATAAGGCCCCGAGTATTGTCTTTTATTGTGTATAAGTACTGTGTAACTATAGTGGTATTGCAGGAGCTTTGCATGTCTCCTAGTTCAGCCTAAGCTGCTCTGCTACAGCTACCTCTAGACAGCCTAAGCTGCTAGAACACTAACTACATTTCACTAATAAGGGATATCTGGACCTGATATAATGTGTAAGTACCTAGGGTACCCACCACAAAGCAGGCAAGCCTCCTACACACATACACACTATACAGATGCCATCCTCTAAGGTGGGTACACATCAATGGGGATTTGACAAACAAGGTCATTTTGATTAGGCTATACTGTTCTGGTTTTAGTGATGTGGAACAGTGCCTCCTTGGACTTGTAGTGCTGTCTATCCCTGTACTACACCCACTATACAAAGATGTTGTTTTCCCAGGTGAGCCTACTTGATATTTTGGAGGCCAGACAGGGATATATGGACAGGTGAACACTGGACTGTTGAGTTGGGTAACATAGTAGGTGGCAAGAGGTGATCAGTGAGCATGCATGGCAATACATTTTGTTGCCAATTTTGTTGTTGTGGCTTACCTGATTCCACTCACCCAGGTAATCCTGTCAAGCTCTTCAGATGAAGGAATACCAGGACCTTCTCCTCAAATAATGTCAGTTGTAGGGGAGGAGGTGGGGAATCACTGCCAGTCTTCAGACTTCCCACTGAGGTCTTTCCATCTCGTGCTGCTGTCGTCCCTTGTGCGTGGGTAGCTGCCTACAGAGTTCACTCTATTGACTATCCTTTGCTACATTTCCATTTTCCTAGTGATAGTAGTTTGCTGGACTTCTGCTCCCAGTAGTGGTGGCTCTACTCTCATTTCATCCACCATGACTCTTAACTCATCATCTGTGAAACAGGGATGTTTCTGTAGTGACACAGAGGTGGAAATGAACTTATAAAATAGATTTACTGGTTAGATGCTATGTAATGAGGAGGCGACAGGGAGTAAATGGAGTGTAGAGGTGCAAATATGTGTGAAGGGTGTGGGATATGTGCTTGGTGCAAGTTAGAGGGGTGCCTAATCGGTGCTTGTTGAGGTTTTAGGGCAGTGCTCTGGCTTGTGTTCGGCATGGAGATGCAAAGGATTGTGGTGTGTGAATGGGTGTGTTTAATAGTGTGGTTTGTAGGTGTGTCAAGTGTGTGTGTCAGCTGTGTTACTTTCAAATCCAGCCAACGTGGTGTTGTGTATTACTGTGCTGACTGCCTTGTTTCTCAATGCAATTAGAAGACCGCCATGGCGGGACCGTCATGGCAATTTTAGTCTTGTAATACGGTCAGTGGTTGGTTGATGGGCTGGTAGTGCCAGTGGTCGGCCCATTTATTCCCTGCCCTCCAGAATCCTGGCAGGGTTGAATTTTTGACTGGCTATAGCTTGTAATACGGCGGTCTGTATACCGCCAAAATGGCGGACTTTGGCGGCCACCAACATGGTGGTCTGGAGGTCCAACAGCTAAAGTCGTAATAAGTCCCTATGTCCAGAAACACACTGACATCATATTTGAAGTCATTGGTGGTTGCCTGGGTGATGAGTTCTTGCTTGAGAGTTTTCAAGTGTAAGTCCATGAAACAGCATTACCATGGTGTGGTCACTTTTGAATAAAAGCAGGTGCCTGATGTATGCGGAAAACAATTAGCGAGGTAGAGAGCCTGGCCGATCCAGTCACATGAGAGGTAAAACTTCAGGCACTGAATGGTGGTGAAGACCTGACTGAAAATAATGACCTTTGTGTGAGCCAGCTCAAGTGAAAGTTTATTGGTAAGTAGTGTCAATAAAGTTGAAACACACTTCTTTAAAAGTATTGATGTAGGAGTGTTCACGGGCACCGCCGGACATTAAGCTTCCTGGTCTTGATTCTGGAGGCTGCATTTCTTTAATATTGGCTCAAGAATGTGACATGTTTGTCACAGCCCGCCATTTTATATCTCTGACAGAATCCCTGAGGGGAAATACAGAATATCTGCTGGTCTCCAAATTCAGGTCTACGAGTAAGGCAATTATTTTGAATGGCTTAGTCAATCAGTCAATCAGAGGCCTGACTTTGTCCTTTTCTATCACTTCAAAATTCAACATGCTACCTTCTGACTGCAGCTAATAAGGGCTCTTTCACCTGCACAAAATTTTACCCTGCATTAAATCAACACCATTCAACCTATTTTATTATCTGCATGGCACTTTCCTCACATAATACATCTCAATTCCGGCCCCCCTTAGGCCAAATTTGTGCTCTCCAGAACACCAATTTGAAGAAAAAACAAATACATTCATAAACAAAGATAAGACCTTGCTCCTATTTAAACTACTTGAGCGAAAGGAGGGAGGTGGCAGGTGGTGGTAAGATTTGTAAATGTGCCCAACTAATGCAATCAAAAAATGACTTAAATTGTTCCTGTATTTTTTTTAAGTAAAAATAATATTTTTACGAGCAAAAAATCAAATACTTGATTTTTTTCCATCTAAACATACTTTAATGGTGGTGGCTGGATTCAAACCCCTGTCCAATGTTAGCTTGCTGCAACAAAGGCACTAGACTTTGCCTCTGAGTTATAGGCTCTTGATGAGGTTCAGTTGTGCAAGAGACCCTATCAGCATCTGACAGGCCTTGGTGTCATTGCTAATGGCTGCCACTGCACAGGACACATCATATCCATGATATAGGGAATATTTGACACACTATAGACAGGGAAGCCTGCCTGGTCCAGCAGGTAAGTTCCTGCCTTCTCCCCAGACAAGCAGGGTTCAATTCCCAGGCCCGACAGATGACACACTCAATCTCTCAGCAAGCATCTGTGCATTAACCACTTTTTTATTGCAGCTTTCCTTCCAAATATTGCAACCCCTTCACCACAAATACAGTCCAACCATTCCTCGATACTCATTCACTCAGTCATTCTACTCCTCCAATCTACAGGCTCAACAAAAACCAACAAGAACAAGAGCTAGTTCAGCAAGCAGATTTAAAGCCTCTCTTTGGATTTATGTTGATGCTGCTGCCCTCTAGTAATGTTATATGGCAACTGCAGCATAATCACAGGATTGAGAAAGGGGCAGTCCTATGCAAATAATCTCCTCCCATGATTACTTCTCTGAGCTTCCGTAGTGGTACGATGATAGGACCTTCAACAAATGGTCTTCAGCAGATTTTTTAAGTTGCCAAATTGTCTTAGGCTAAGGATTGTTCCAGTCGAAGGCCTTCAGATAAGGACCCCACCCTCACTGAGCAGGATCCAGAATTACCTGCAGTAATCCTCTATATAGAACATGGGCGTTTGTGGGCCTACTGTAAAGGCTCCATGCTAAAACTGGGATGTCTAAAGTCTCAGTTCTGGTCTCACTGTCAGAGGCACAGCATAACACAGCATGCTAGACATGACCATGCAATGCCATGCCATACCAAATGCCTTTTCCCCACACTTGCTGCATCATGCATTTTCAAAACATAATCAATCAGACGCCTGACTTTGTTCTTTTCTATCACTTAAACATTCAACATACTACTCTCTGACTGCAGATAATAAGGGCTCTTTCACCTGCACAAAATTTTACCCTGCATTAAATCAACACCATTCAACCTATTTTATTATCTGCATGGCACCTTCCTCACATAATACATCTCAATTCTGGCCCCCCTTATGCCATATTTGTGCTCTCCAAAACACCAATTTGAAGAAAAAACAAATACATTCATAAACGAAGATAAGACCTTGCTCCTATTTAAACTACTTGAGCGAAAGGAGGGAGGCGGCAGGTGGTGGTGGGGGTGGTAAGATTTGTAAATGTCCCCAACTCATGCAATCAAAAAATTACTTAAATTGTTCCTGTATTTAATTCAAGTAAAAATAATATTTTTACGTGCAAAAAATGCACTTCTGGATTTTTTTCCATCTAAACATAATTTAATGGTGGTGGCTGGATTCAAACCACTGCTCAGGGGTAGCTTTGCTGCACCAAAGGCACAAGACTTTGCCTCTGAGCCATAGATTCTTGATGAGTTCCAGTTGTGCAAGAGACCCTATCAGCATCTAACAGGCCTTGGTGTCATTGCTCATGGCTGCCACTGCACAGGACACATCATAGCCATAACATAGGGAAGATTTGACACATTATAGACAGGGAAGACTGTCTGGTCCAGTGGGTAAGTTCTTGCCATCCACCCAGACAAGCAGGGTTCAATTCCCGTGCCTGACAGATGACACACTCAATCTCTCAGCAAGCATCTGTGCATTAACCACTTCTTTCTTGCAGTTTTCCTTCCAAATCTTGCAACCCCTTCACCACAAATACAGTCCAATCATTCCTCGATACTCATTCACTTAGTCATTCTACTCCTCCATTCTACAGGCTCAACAAAAACCAACAAGAACAAGAGCTAGTTCAGCAAGCAGATTTAAAGCCTCTCTTTGGATTTATGTTGATGCTGCTGCCCTCTAGTAATGTTATATGGCAACTGCAGCATAATCACAGGATTGAGTAAGGGGCAGTCCTATGCAAATAATCTCCTCCCATGATTACTTCTCTGAGCTTCCGTAGTGGTACGATGATAGGACCTTCAACAAATGGTCTTCAGCAGATTTCTAAAGTTGCCAAATTGTCTTAGGCTAAGGATTGTTCCAGTCGAAGTCCTTCAGATAAGGACCCCACCCTCACTTAGCAGGGTCAAGAATTACCTGCAGTAATCCTCTATACAGAACCTGGGCGTTCGTGGGCCTACTGTAAAGGCTATATGCTAAAACTGGGATGTCTAAAGTCCCAGTCCTGGCCTCACTGTCAGAGGCACAGCAGAACACTGTATACCAGACATGGCCGTGCAATGCTATGCCAAACCAAATACTCCTTCCCCACATGTGCTGCATCATGCATTTTCAAGACATAATCAATCAGAGGCCTGACTTTGTCCTTTCCTATCACTTCAACATACTACCTTCTGACTGCAGCTAATAAGGGCTCTTTCACCTGCACAAAATTTTACCCTGCATTAAATCAACACCATTCAACCTATTTTATTATCTGCATGGCACCTTCCTCACATAATACAGCTCAATTCTGGCCCCCCTTGGGCCATATTTGTGCTCTCCAGAACACCAATTTGAAGAAAAAACAAATACATTCATAAATGAAGATAAGACCTTGCTCCTATTTAAACTACTTGAGCAAAAGGAGGGAGGTAGCAGGTGGTGGTGGGGGAGGCAAGATTTGTAAATGTGCCCAACTAATGAAATCAAAAAATGACTTAAATAGTTCCTGTATTTTTTTAAAGTAAAAATAATCTTTTTACGTACAAAAAATCAAACACTGGATATTTTTCCATGTGAACATACTTCAATGTTGGTGGCTGGATTCAAACACCCAACAAGGGATAGCTTCCCGCACCAAAGGTACTAGACTTTGCCTCTGAGCTATAGTCACTTGATGGGTTTCAGTTGTGCAAGAGACCCTATCAGCATCTGACAGGCCGTGGTGACATTGCTAATGGCTGCCACTGCACAGGACACATCATAGCCATGATATAGGGAAGATTTGAGAAGCTACATATAGAGAAGCCCGTCTGGTCCAATGGGTAAGTTCTTCCCTTCCACCCAGACATGCAGGGTTCAATTCCCAGGCCTGACAGATGACAGACTCAATCTCTCAGCAAGGATCTGTGCATTAACCACTTATTTTCTTGCAGTTTTCCTTCCAAATCCTGCAACCCCTTCACCACAAATACAGTCCAATCATTCCTCGATACTCATTCACTCAGTCATTCCACTCCGCCATGCTACAGGCTGAACAAAAAACAACAGGAACAAGAGCTAGTTCAGCAAGCAAATTTAAAGCCTCTCTTTGGATTTATGTTGATGCTGCTGCCCTCTAGTAATGTTATGTGTCAACTGCAGCATAATCAAAGGATTGAGAAAGGGGCAGTCCTATGCATATAATCTCCTCTCATGATTACTTCTCTGAGCTTCCGTAGTTTTACGATGATAGGACCTTCAACAAATGGTCTTCAGCAGATTTCTAAAGTTGCCAAATTGTTTTAGGCTAAGGATTGTTCCAGTTGAAGGCCTTCAGATGAGGACCCCACCCTCACTTAGCAGGGTCCAGTATTACCTGCAGTAATCCTCTATACAGAACATTGGCGTTCGTGGGCCTACTGTAAATGCTATATGCTAAAACTGGGATGTTCTAAGTCCCAGTCCTGGCCTCACTGTCAGAGGCACAGCATAACACAGCATGACAAACATGGCCGTGCAATGCCATGCCAAACCAAATGCTCCTTCCTCACACTTGCTGCATCATGCATTTTCAAGACATACTCAATCAGAGGCCTGACTTTGTCCTTTCCTATCACTTCAACATACTACCTTCTGACTGCAGCTAATAAAGGCTCTTTCGCCTGCACAAAATGTTACCCTACATGAAATCAACACCATTCAACCAATTTTATTATCTGCATGGCACCTTCCTCACATAATACAGCTCAATTCTGGCCCCCCTTCGGCCATATTTGTGCTCTCCAGAACACCAATTTGAAGACAAAACGAATACATTCATAAATGAAGATAAGACCTTGCTCCTATTTAAACTACTTGAGCAAAAGGAGGGAGGTGGCAGGTGGTGGTGGGGGTGGCAAGATTTGTAAATGTGCCCAACTAATGCAATCAAAAAATGACTTAAATTGTTCCTGTATTTTTTTTAAGTAAAAATAATCTTTTTACGTGCAAAAAATCAAATACTGGATTTTTATCCATGTAAACATACTACAAAGCTGGTGGCTGGATTCAAATCCCCACCCAGGTCGAGCTTTCCACACCAAAGGCACTAGACTTTGCCTCTGAGCTATAGGTTCTTGATGGGTTTTAGGTGTGCAAGAGACCCTATCAGCATCTGACAGGCCGTGGTGTCATTGCTAATGGCTGCCACTGCACAGGACACATCATAGCCATGATATAGGGAAGATTTGACAAGCTACATATAGGGAAGCCCGTCTGGTCCAGTGGGTAAGTTCCTGCCTTCCACCCAGACAAACAGGGTTCAATTCCCAGGCCTGACAGATGAGTCTCTCAACAAGCATCTGTGCATTAACCACTTATTTTCTTGCAGTTTTCCTTCCAAATCCTGCAACCCCTTCACCACAAATACAGTCCAATCATTCCTCGATACTCATTCACTCAGTCATTCCACTCCGCCATTCTTCAGGCATAACAAAAACCAACAAGAACAAGAGCTAGTTCAGCAAGCAGATTTAAAGCCTCTCTTTGGATTTATGTTGATGCTGCTGCCCTCCAGTAATGCTATATGGCAACTGCAGCATAATCACAGGATTGAGAAAGGGGCAGTCCTATGCAAGTAATCTCCTCCCATGATTACTTCTCTGAGCTTCCGTAGTGGTACGATGATAGAACCTTCAACAAATGGTCTTCAGCAGATTTCTAAAGTTGCCAAATTGTCTTAGGCTAAGGATTGTTCCAGTCGAAGGCCTTCAGATAAGGACCCCACCCTCACTTAGCAGGGTCCAGGATTACCTGCAGTAATCCTCTATATAGAACATGGGCGTTTGTAGGCTTACTGGAAAGGCTCCATGCTAAAACTGCTATGTCTAAAGTCTCAGTTCTGGTCTCACTGTCAGAGGCACAGCATGCTAGACATGGCCATGCCATGCCATACCAAATGCCCTTTCCCCACACTTGCTGCATCATGCATTTTCAAGACATAGTCAATCAGAGGCCTGACTTTGTCCTTTTCTATCACTTAAACATTCAACATACTACCCTCTGACTGCAGATAATAAGGGCTCTTTCACCTGCACAAAATTTTACCCTGCATTAAATCAACACCATTCAACCTATTTTATTATCTGCATGGCACCTTCCTCACATAATACATCTCAATTCTGCCCCCCCTTAGGCCATATTTGTGCTCTCCAAAACACCAATTTGAAGAAAAAACGAATACATTCATAAATGAAGATAAGACCTTGCTAATATTTAAACTACTTGAGCAAAAGGAGGGAGGTGGCAGGTGGTGGTGGGGGTGGCAAGATTTGTAAATGTGCCCAACTAATGCAATCAAAAAATGACTTAAATTGTTCCTGTATTTTTTTAAGTAAAAATAATCTTTTTATGAGCAAAAAATCAAATACTGGATTTTTTTCCATGTAAACATACTTCAAAGTCAGTGGCTGGATTCAAACCCCCGTCCAGGGCTAGCTTCCTGCACCAAAGGCACTAGACTTTGCCTCTGAGCTATAGGCTCTTGATGGGTTTCAGTTGTGCAAGAGACCCTATCAGCATCTGACAGGCCGTGGTGTCATTGCTAAGGGCTGCCACTGCACAGGACACATCATAGCCATGATATAGGGAAGATTTGACAAGCTACATATAGGTAAGCCTGTCTGGTCCAGTGGGTAAGTTCCTGCATTCCACCCAGACAAGCGGGGTTCAATTCCCAGGCATGACAGATGAGTCTCTCAACAAGCATCTGTTCATTAACCACTTATTTTCTTGCAGTTTTCCTTCCAAATCCTGCAACCCCTTCACCACAAATACAGTCCAATCATTCCTCGATACTCATTCACTCAGTCATTCCACTCCGCCATGCTACAGGCTGAACAAAAACCAACAAGAACAAGAGCTAGTTCAGCAAGCAAACTTAAAGCCTCTCTTTGGATTTATGTTGATGCTGCTGCCCTCTAGTAATGTTATATGTCAACTGCAGCATAATCAGAGGATTGAGAAAGGGGCAGTCCTATGCAAATAATCTCCTCCCATGATTACTTCTCTGAGCTTCCGTAGTGGTACGATGATAGGACCTTCAACAAATGGTCTTCAGCAGATTTCTAAAGTTGCCAAATTGTCTTAGGCTAAGGATTGTTCCAGTGGAAGGCCTTCAGATAAGGACCCCCCCCTCACTTAGCAGGGTCCAGAATTACCTGCAGTAATCCTCTATACAGAACTTGGGCGTTTGTGGGCCTACTGTGAAGGCTATATGCTAAAACTGGGATGTCTAAAGTCCCAGTCCTGGTCTCACTGTCAGAGGCACAGCATAACACAGCCTGCCAGACATGGCCGTGCAATGCCATGCCAAACCAAATGCTCCTTCCCCACACTTGCTGCATCATGCATTTTCAAGACATAATGAATCAGAGGCCTGATTTTGTCCTTCCCTATCACTTCAACATTCAACATACTACCTTCTGACTGCAGCTAATAAGGGCTCTTTCACCTGCACAAAATTTTACTCTGCATTAAATCAACACCATTCAACCTATTTTATTATCTGCATGGCACCTTCCTGACATAATACAGCTCAATTCTGGCCTCCTTTGGGCCATATTTGTGCTCTCCAGAACACCAATTTGAAGAAAAAACGAATACATTCATAAATGAAGATAAGACCTTGCTCCTATTTAAACTACTTGAGCAAAAGGAGGGAGGTGGCAGGTGGTGGTGGGGGTGGCAAGATTTGTAAATGTGCCCAACTAATGCAATCAAAAAATGACTTAAATTGTTCCTGTATTTTTTTTAAGTAAAAATAATCTTTTTACATGCAAAAAATCAAATACTGGATTTTTTTCCATGTAAGCATACTTCAATGTTGGTGGCTGGATTCAAACCCCATCCAGGGGTAGCTTTCTGCACCAAAGGCACTAGACTTTGCCTCTGAGTTATAGGCTCTTGATGAGGTTCAGTTGTGCAAGAGACCCTATCAGCATCTGACAGGCCTTGGTGTCATTGCTAATGGCTGCCACTGCACAGGACACATCATATCCATGATATAGGGAAGATTTGACACACTATAGACAGGGAAGCCTGCCTGGTCCAGCGGGTAAGTTCCTGCCTTCTACCCAGACAAGCAGGGTTCAATTCCCAGGCCCAACAGATGACACACTCAATCTCTCAGCAAGCATCTGTGCATTAACTACTTCTTTATTGCAGCTTTCCTTCCAAATCCTGCAACCCCTTCACCACAAATACAGTCCAACCATTCCTCGATACTCATTCACTCAGTCATTCTACTCCTCCAATCTACAGGCTCAACAAAAACCAACAAGAACAAGAGCTAGTTCAGCAAGCAGATTTAAAGCCTCTCTTTGGATTTATGTTGATGCTGCTGCCCTCTAGTAATGTTATATGGCAACTGCAGCATAATCACAGGATTGAGAAAGGGGCAGTCCTATGCAAATAATCTCCTCCCATGATTACTTCTCTGAGCTTCCGTAGTGGTACGATGATAGGACCTTCAACAAATGGACTTCAGCAGATTTCTAAAGTTGCCAAATTGTCTTAGGCTGAGGATTGTTCCAGTCGAAGGCCTTCAGAGAAGGACCCCACCCTCACTTAGCAGGGTCCAGAATTACCTGCAGTAATCCTCTATACAGAACATGGGCGTTCGTGGGCATACTGTAAAAGCTATATGCTAAAACTGGGATGTCTAAAGTCCCAATCCTGGTCTCACTGTCAGAGGCACAGCATAACACAGCCTGCCAGACATGGCTGTGCAATGCCATGCCAAACCAAATGCTCCTTCCCCACACTTGCTGCATCATGCATTTTCAAGACATAATCAATCAGAGGCCTGACTTTGTCCTTTCCTATCACTTCAACATTCAACATACTACCTTCTGACTGCAGCTAATAAGGGCTCTTTCACCTGCGCAAAATTTTACTCTGCATTAAATCAACACCATTCAATCTATTTTATTATCTGCATGGCACCTTCCTCACATAATACACCTCAATTCTGGCCCCCCTTGGGCCATATTTGTGCTCTCCAGAACACCAATTTGAAGAAAAAACAAATACATTCATGAATGAAGATAAGACCTTGCTAATATTTAAACTACTTGAGCAAAAGGAGGGAGGTGGCAGGTGGTGGTGGGGGTGGCAAGATTTGTAAATGTGCCCAACTAATGCAATAAAAAAATGACTTAAATTGTTCCTGTATTTTTTTAAGTAAAAATAATCTTTTTATGTGCAAAAAATCAAATACTGGATTTTTTTTCCATGTAAACATCCTTCAAAGTCAGTGGCTGGATTCAAACCACCATCCAGAGGTAGCTTCCTGCACCAAAGGCACTAGACTTTGCCTATGCACTATGGGCTTTTGGTGGGTTTCAGTTGTGCAAGAGACCCTATCAGCATCTGACAGGCCGTGGTGTCATTGCTAATGGCTGCCACTGCACAGGACACATCATAGCCATGATATAGGGAAGATTTGACAAGCTACATGTAGGGAAGCCCGTCTGGTCCAGTGGGTAAGTTCCTGCCTTCCATCCAGACATGCAGGGTTCAATTCCAGGGCCTGACAGATGACACACTAAATCTCTCAGCAAGTATCTGTGCATTAACCACTTATTTTCTTGCAGTTTTCCTTCCAAATCCTGCAACCCCTTCACCACAAATACAGTCCAATCATTACTCGATACTCATTCACTCAGTCATTCCACTCCGCCATGCTACAGGCTGAAAAAAACCAACAAGAACAAGAGCTAGTTCAGCAAGCAAATTTAAAGCCTCTCTTTGGATTTATGTTGATGCTACTGCCCTCTAGTAATGTTATATGTCAACTGCAGCAAAATCAAAGGATTGAGAAAGGGGCAGTCCTATGCAAATAATCTCCTCCCATTATTACTTCTCTGAGCTTCCGTAGTGGTACGATGATAGGACCTTCAACAAATGGTCTTCAGCAGATTTCTAAAGTTGCCAAATTGTCTTAGGCTAAGGATTGTTCCAGTCAAAGGCCTTCAGATAAGGACCCCACCCTCACTTAGCAGGGTCCAGAATTACCTGCAGTAATCCTCTATACAGAACATGGGCGTTCGTGGGCCTACTGTAAAGGCTATATGCTAAAACTGGCATGTCTAAAGTCCCAGTCCTGGTCTCACTGTCAGAGGCACAGCATAACACAGCCTGCCAGACATGGCCATGCAGTGCCATGCCAAAAGCTCCTTCCCCACACTTGCCGATTCATGCATTTTCAAGACATAATCAATCAGAGGCCTGACTTTGTCCTTTTCTATCACTTCAACATACTATCTTCTGACTGCAGCTAATAAGGGCTCTTTCACTTGCACAAAATTTTACTCTGCATTAAATCAACACCATTCAACCTATTTATTATCTGCATGGCACCTTCCTCACATAATACAGCTCAATTCTGGCCCCCCTTGGGCCATATTTGTGCTCTCCAGAACACCAATTTGAAGAAAAAACGAATACATTCATAAATGAAGATAAGACCTTGCTAATATTTAAACTACTTGGGCAAAAGGAGGGAGGTGGCAGGTGGTGGTGGGGGTGGCAAGATTTGTAAATGTGCCCAACTAATGCAATCAAAAAATGACTTAAATTGTTGCTGTATTTTTTTAAGTAAAAATAATATTTTTATGTGCAAAAAATCAAATACTGGATTTTTTTCCATGTAAACATACTTCAAAGTCAGTGGCTGGATTCAAACCCCCATCCAGGGGAAGCTTCCTGCACCAAAGGCACTAGACTTTGCCTCTGAGCTATAGGCTTTTGATGGGTTTCTGTTGAGCAAGAGACCCTATCAGTATCTGACAGGCCGTGGTGTCATTGCTAATGGCTGCCAGAGCACAGGACACATCATAGCCATGATATAGGGAAGCTTTGACAAGCTACATAAAGGGAAGCCCGTCTGGTCCAGTGGGTAAATTCCTGCCTTCCACCCAGACATGCAGGGTTTAAATCCTGGGCCCGACAGATGACACACTCAATCTCTCAGCAAGCATCTGTGCATTAACCACTTATTTTCTTGCAGTTTTCCTTCCAAATCCTGCAACCCCTTCACCACAAATACAGTCCAATCATTCCTCGATACTCATTCACTCAGTCATTCCACTCCGCCATGCTACAGGCTGAACAAAAACCAACAAGAACAAGAGCTAGTTCAGCAAGCAAACTTAAAGCCTCTCTTTGGATTTATGTTGATGCTGCTGCCCTCTAGTAATGTTATATGTCAACTGCAGCATAATCAAAGTATTGAGAAAGGGGCAGTCCTATGCAAATAATCTCCTCCCATGATTACTTCTCTGAGCTTCCGTAGTGGTACGATGATAGGACCTTCAACATATGGTCTTCAGCAGATTTCTAAAGTTGCCAAATTGTCTTAGGCTAAGGATTGTTCCAGTCGAAGGCCTTCAGATAAGGACCACACCCTCACTTAGCAAGGTCGAGAATTACCTGCAGTAATCCTCTATACAGAACATGGGCGTTCGTCGGCCTACTGTAAAAGCTATATGCTAAAACTGGGATGTCTAAAGTCCCAGTCCTGGTCTCACTGTCAGAGGCACAGCATAACACAGCCTGCCAGACATGGCCGTGCAATGCCATGCCAAACCAAATGCTTCTTCCCCACACTTGCTGCATCATGCATTTTCAAGACATAATCAATCAGAGGCCTGACTTTGTTCTTTCCTATCACTTCAACATTCAACATACTACCTTCTGACTGCAGCTAATAAGGGCTCTTTCACCTGCACAAAATTTTTCTCTGCATTAAATCAACACCATTCAACCTATTTTATTATCTGCATGGCACCTTCCTCACAGAATACAGCTCAATTCTGGCCTCCCTTGGGCCATATTTGTGCTCTCCAGAACACCAATTTGAAATAAAAACGAATACATTCATAAATGAAGATAAGACCTTGCTAATATTTAAACTACTTGAGCAAAAGGAGGGAGGTGGCAGGTGGTGGTGAGGGTGGCAAGATTTGTAAATGTGCCCAACTAATGCAATCAAAAAATGACTTAAATTGTTGCTGTATTTTTTTAAGTAAAAATAATCTTTTTATGTGCAAAAAATCAAATACTGGATTTTTTTTCCATGTAAACATCCTTCAAAGTCAGTGGCTGGATTCAAACCCGCATCCAGGGGTAGCTTCCTGCACCCAAGGAACTAGACTTTGCCTATGCGCTATAGGCTTTTGATGGGTTTCAGTTGTGCAAGAGACCCTATCAGCATCTGACAGGCCGTGGTGTCATTGCTAATGGCTGCCACTGCACAGGACACATCATAGCCATGATATAGGGAAGATTTGACAAGCTACATATAGGGAAGCCCGTCTGGTCCAGTGGGTAAGTTCCTGCCTTCCACCCAGACATGCAGGGTTCAATTCCAGGGCCCGACAGATGACACACTAAATCTCTCAGCAAGCATCTGTACATTAACCACTTATTTTCTTGCAGTTTTCCTTCCAAATCCTGCAACCCCTTCACCACAAATACAGTCCAATCATTCCTCGATACTCATTCACTCAGTCATTCCACTCCGCCATGCTACAGGCTGAACAAAAACCAACAAGAACAAGAGCTAGTTCAGCAAGCAAACTTAAAGCCTCTCTTTGGATTTATGTTGATGCTGCTGCCCTCTAGTAATGTTATATGTCAACTGCAGCATAATCAAAGTATTGAGAAAGGGGCAGTCCTATGCAAATAATCTCCTCCCATGATTACTTCTCTGAGCTTCCGTAGTGGTACGATGATAGGACCTTCAACATATGGTCTTCAGCAGATTTCTAAAGTTGCCAAATTGTCTTAGGCTAAGGATTGTTCCAGTCGAAGGCCTTCAGATAAGGACCACACCCTCACTTAGCAAGGTCGAGAATTACCTGCAGTAATCCTCTATACAGAACATGGGCGTTCGTCGGCCTACTGTAAAAGCTATATGCTAAAACTGGGATGTCTAAAGTCCCAGTCCTGGTCTCACTGTCAGAGGCACAGCATAACACAGCCTGCCAGACATGGCCGTGCAATGCCATGCCAAACCAAATGCTTCTTCCCCACACTTGCTGCATCATGCATTTTCAAGACATAATCAATCAGAGGCCTGACTTTGTTCTTTCCTATCACTTCAACATTCAACATACTACCTTCTGACTGCAGCTAATAAGGGCTCTTTCACCTGCACAAAATTTTACTCTGCATTAAATCAACACCATTCAACCTATTTTATTATCTGCATGGCACCTTCCTCACAGAATACAGCTCAATTCTGGCCTCCCTTGGGCCATATTTGTGCTCTCCAGAACACCAATTTGAAATAAAAACGAATACATTCATAAATGAAGATAAGACCTTGCTAATATTTAAACTACTTGAGCAAAAGGAGGGAGGTGGCAGGTGGTGGTGAGGGTGGCAAGATTTGTAAATGTGCCCAACTAATGCAATCAAAAAATGACTTAAATTGTTGCTGTATTTTTTTAAGTAAAAATAATCTTTTTATGTGCAAAAAATCAAATACTGGATTTTTTTTCCATGTAAACATCCTTCAAAGTCAGTGGCTGGATTCAAACCCGCATCCAGGGGTAGCTTCCTGCACCCAAGGCACTAGACTTTGCCTATGCGCTATAGGCTTTTGATGGGTTTCAGTTGTGCAAGAGACCCTATCAGCATCTGACAGGCCGTGGTGTCATTGCTAATGGCTGCCACTGCACAGGACACATCATAGCCATGATATAGGGAAGATTTGACAAGCTACACATAGGGAAGCCCGTCTGGTCCAGTGGGTAAGTTCCTGCCTTCCACCCAGACATGCAGGGTTCAATTCCAGGGCCCGACAGATGACACACTAAATCTCTCAGCAAGCATCTGTACATTAACCACTTATTTTCTTGCAGTTTTCCTTCCAAATCCTGCAACCCCTTCACCACAAATACAGTCCAATCATTCCTCGATACTCATTTACTCAGTCATTCCACTCCGCCATGCTACAGGTTGAACAAAAACCAAAAAGAACAAGAGCTAGTTCAGCAAGCAAATTTAAAGCCTCTCTTTGGATTTATGTTGATGCTACTGCCCTCTAGTAATGTTATATGTCAACTGCAGCAAAATCAAAGGATTGAGAAAGGGGCAGTCCTATGCAAATAATCTCCTCCCATGATTACTTCTCTGAGCTTCCGTAGTGGTACGATGATAGGACCTTCAACAAATGGTCTTCAGCAGATTTCTAAAGTTGCCAAATTGTCTTAGGCTAAGGATTGTTCCAGTCAAAGGCCTTCAGATAAGGACCCCACCCTCACTTAGCAGGATCGAGAATTACCTGCAGTAATCCTCTATACAGAACATGGGCGTTCGTGGGCCTACTGTAAAAGCTATATGCTAAAACTGGGATGTCTAAAGTCCCAGTCCTGGTCTCACTGTCAGAGACACAGCATAACACAGTCTGCCAGACATGGCCGTGCAATGCCATGCCAAACCAAATGCTCCTTCCCCACACTTGCTGCATCATGCATTTTCAAGACATAATCAATCAGAGGCCTGACTTTGTCCTTTCCTATCACTTCAACATTCAACATACTACCTTCTGACTGCAGCTAATAAGGGCTCTTTCACCTGCACAAAATTTTACTCTGCATTAAATCAACACCATTCAACCTATTTTATTATCTGCATGGCACCTTCCTCACATAATACAGCCCAATTCTGGCCCCCCTTGGGCCATATTTGTGCTCTCCAGAACACCAATTTGAAATAAAAACGAATACATTCATAAATGAAGATAAGACCTTGCTAATATTTAAACTACTTGAGCAAAAGGAGGGAGGTGGCAGGTGGTGGTGAGGGTGGCAAGATTTGTAAATGTGCCCAACAAATGCAATCAAAAAATGACTTAAATTGTTGCTGTATTTTTTTAAGTAAAAATAATCTTTTTATGTGCAAAAAATCAAATACTGGATTTTTTTTCCATGTAAACATCCTTCAAAGTCAGTGGCTGGATTCAAACTGCCATCCAGGGGTAGCTTCCTGCACCAAAGGCACTAGACTTTGCCTATACGCTATAGGCTTTTGATGGGTTCCAGTTGTGCAAGAGACCCTATCAGCATCTGACAGGCCGTGGTGTCATTGCTAATGGCTGCCACTGCACAGGACACATCATAGCCATGATATAGGGAAGATTTGACAAGCTACATATAGGGAAGCCGGTCTGGTCCAGTGGGTAATTTCCTGCCTTCCACCCAGATATGCAGGGTTCAATTCCAGGGCCCGACAGATGACACACTAAATCTCTCAGCAAGCATCTGTACATTAACCACTTATTTTCTTGCAGTTTTCCTTCCAAATCCTGCAACCCCTTCACCACAAATACAGTCCAATCATTCCTCGATACTCATTCACTCAGTCATTCCACTCCGCCATGCTACAGGGTGAACAAAAACCAACAAGAACAAGAGCTAGTTCAGCAAGCAACTTTATAGCCTCTCTTTGGATTTATGTTGATGCTGCTGCCCTCTAGTAATGTTATATGTCAACTGCAGCATAATCAAAGGATTGAGAAAGAGGCAGTCCTATGCAAATAATCTCCTCAAATGATTACTTCTCTGAGCTTCCGTTGTGGTACGATGATAGGACCTTCAACAAATGGTCTTCAGCAGATTTCTAAAGTTGCCAAATTGTCTTAGGCTAAGGATTGTTCCAGTCGAAGGCCTTCAGATAAGGACCCCACCCTCACTTAGAAGGGTCCAGAATTAACTGCAGTAATCCTCTATACAGAACATGGGCGTTTGTGGGCCTACTGTGAAGGCTATATGCTAAAACTGGGATGTCTAAAGTCCCAGGCTTGGTCTCACTGTCAGAGGCACAGCATAACACAGCCTGCCAGACATGACTGTGCAATGCCATGCCAAACCAAATGCTCCTTCCCCACACTTGCTGCATCATGCATTTTCAAGACATAATCAATCAGAGACCTGACTTTGTCCTTTCCTATCACTTCAACATTCAACATACTACCTTCTGACTGCAGCTAATAAGGGCTCTTTCACCTGCACAAAATTTTACTCTGCATTAAATCAACACCATTCAACCTATTTTATTATCTGCATGGCACCTTCCTCACATAATACAGCTCAATTCTGGCCCCCCTTGGGCCATATTTGTGCTCTCCAGAACACCAATTTGAAATAAAAACGAATACATTTGTAAATGAAGATAAGACCTTGCTAATATTTAAACTACTTGAGCAAAAGGAGGGAGGTGGCAGGTGGTGGTGAGGGTGGCAAGATTTGTAAATGTGCCCAACTAATGCAATCAAAAAATGACTTAAATTGTTGCTGTATTTTTTTGAGTAAAAATAATCTTTTTATGTGCAAAAAATCAAATACTGGATTTTTTTTCCATGTAAACATCCTTCAAAGTCAGTGGCTGGATTCAAACCCCCATCCAGGGGTAGCTTCCTGCACCAAAGGCACTAGACTTTGCCTATGCGCTATAGGCTTTTGATGGGTTTCAGTTGTGCAAGAGACCCTATCAGCATTTGACAGGCCGTGGTGTCATTGCTAATGGCTGCCGCTGCACAGGACACATCATAGCCATGATATAGGGAAGATTTGACAAGCTGCATATAGGGAAGCCCGTCTGGTCCAGTGGGTAAGTTCCTGCCTTCCACCCAGACATGCAGGGTTCAATTCCAGGGCCCGACAGATGACACACTAAATCTCTCAGCAAGCATCTGTACATTAACCACTTATTTTCTTGCAGTTTTCCTTCCAAATCCTGCAACCCCTTCCCCACAAATACAGTCCAATCATTCCTCGATACTCATTCACTTAGTCATTCCACTCCGCCATGCTACAGGGTGAACAAAAACCAACAAGAACAAGAGCTAGTTCAGCAAGCAAATTTATAGCCTCTCTTTGGATTTATGTTGATGCTGCTGCCCTCTAGTAATGTTATATGTCAACTGCAGCATAATCAAAGGATTGAGAAAGGGGCAGTCCTATGCAAATAATCTCCTCCCATGATTACTTCTCTGAGCTTCCGTAGTGGTACGATGATAGGACCTTCAACAAATGGTCTTCAGCAGATTTCTAAAGTTGCCAAATTGTCTTAGGCTAAGGATTGTTCCAGTCGAAGGCCTTCAGATAAGGACCCCACCCTCACTTAGCAGGGTTCAGAATTACCTGCAGTAATCCTCTATACAGAACATGGGTGTTTGTGGGCCTACTGTGAAGGCTATATGCTAAAACTGGGATGTCTAAAGTCCCAGTTCTGGTCTCACTGTCAGAGGCACAGCATAACACAGCCTGCCAGACATGACCGTGCAATGCCATGCCAAACCAAATACTCCTTCCCCACACTTGCTGCATCATGCATTTTCAAGACATAATCAATCAGAGGCCTGACTTTGTCTTTTCCTACCATTTCAACATTCAACATACTACCTTCTGACTGCAGCTAGTAAGGACTCTTTCACCTGCACAAAAATTTACCCTGCATTAAGTCAACACCATTCAACCTATTTTAGTATCTGTATGGCACCTTCCTCACATAATACAGCTCAATTCTGGCCCCCCTTGGGCCATATTTGTGCTCTTTAGAACACCAATTTGAATTAAAAACGAATACATTCATAAATGAAGATGAGACCTTGCTAATATTTAAACTACTTGAGCAAAAGGAGAGAGGTGGCAGGTGGTGGTGAGGGTGGCAAGATTTGTAAATGTGCCCAACTAATGCAATCAAAAAATGACTTAAATTGTTGCTGTATTTTTTTAAGTAAAAATAATATTTTTATGTGCAAGAAATCAAATACTGGATTTTTTTCCATGTAAACATACTTCAAAGTCAGTGGCTGGATTCAAACCCCCATCCAGGGGTAGCTTCCTGCACCAAAGGCACCAGACTTTGCCTCTGAGCTATAGGCTTTTGATGGGTGTCTGTTGTGCAAGAGACCCTATCAGTATCTGACAGTCCGTGGTGTCATTGCTAATGGCTGCCAGTGCACAGGACACATCATAGCCATGATATAGGGAAGATTTGACAAGCTACATAAAGGGAAGCCCGTCTGGTCCAGTGGGTAAATTCCTGCCTTCCACCCAGACATGCAGGGTTCAAATCTTGGGCCCGACAGATGACACACTCAATCTCTCAGCAAGCATCTGTGCATTAACCACTTATTTTCTTGCAGTTTTCCTTCCAAATCCTGCAACCCCTTCACCACAAATACAGTCCAATCATTCCTCGATACTCATTCACTCAGTCATTCCACTCCGCCATGCTGCAGGCTGAACAAAAACCAACAAGAACAAGAGCTAGTTCAGCAAGCAAACTTAAAGCCTCTCTTTGGATTTATGTTGATGCTGCTGCCCTCTAGTAATGTTATATGTCAACTGCAGCATAATCAAAGTATTGAGAAAGGGGCAGTCCTATGCAAATAATCTCCTCCCATTATTACTTCTCTGAGCTTCCGTAGTGGTACGATGATAGGACCTTCAACAAATGGTCTTCAGCAGATTTCTAAAGTTGCCAAATTGTCTTAGGCTAAGGATTGTTCCAGTCAAAGGCCTTCAGATAAGGACCCCACCCTCACTTAGCAGGGTCCAGAATTACCTGCAGTAATCCTCTATACAGAACATGGGCGTTCGTGGGCCTACTGTAAAGGCTATATGCTAAAACTGGCATGTCTAAAGTCCCAGTCCTGGTCTCACTGTCAGAGGCACAGCATAACACAGCCTGCCAGACATGGCCATGCAGTGCCATGCCAAAAGCTCCTTCCCCACACTTGCCGATTCATGCATTTTCAAGACATAATCAATCAGAGGCCTGACTTTGTCCTTTTCTATCACTTCAACATTCAACATACTATCTTCTGACTGCAGCTAATAAGGGCTCTTTCACTTGCACAAAATTTTACTCTGCATTAAATCAACACCATTCAACCTATTTTATTATCTGCATGGCACCTTCCTCACATAATACAGCCCAATTCTGGCCCCCCTTGGGCCATATTTGTGCTCTCCAGAACACCAATTTGAAATAAAAACGAATACATTCATAAATGAAGATAAGACCTTGCTAATATTTAAACTACTTGAGCAAAAGGATGGAGGTGGCAGGTGGTGGTGAGGGTGGCAAGATTTGTAAATGTGCCCAACAAATGCAATCAAAAAATGACTTAAATTGTTGCTGTATTTTTTTAAGTAAAAATAATCTTTTTATGTGCAAAAAATCAAATACTGGATTTTTTTTCCATGTAAACATCCTTCAAAGTCAGTGGCTGGATTCAAACTGCCATCCAGGGGTAGCTTCCTGCACCAAAGGCACTAGACTTTGCCTATACGCTATAGGCTTTTGATGGGTTCCAGTTGTGCAAGAGACCCTATCAGCATCTGACAGGCCGTGGTGTCATTGCTAATGGCTGCCACTGCACAGGACACATCATAGCCATGATATAGGGAAGATTTGACAAGCTACATATAGGGAAGCCGGTCTGGTCCAGTGGGTAATTTCCTGCCTTCCACCCAGATATGCAGGGTTCAATTCCAGGGCCCGACAGATGACACACTAAATCTCTCAGCAAGCATCTGTACATTAACCACTTATTTTCTTGCAGTTTTCCTTCCAAATCCTGCAACCCCTTCACCACAAATACAGTCCAATCATTCCTCGATACTCATTCACTCAGTCATTCCACTCCGCCATGCTACAGGGTGAACAAAAACCAACAAGAACAAGAGCTAGTTCAGCAAGCAACTTTATAGCCTCTCTTTGGATTTATGTTGATGCTGCTGCCCTCTAGTAATGTTATATGTCAACTGCAGCATAATCAAAGGATTGAGAAAGAGGCAGTCCTATGCAAATAATCTCCTCAAATGATTACTTCTCTGAGCTTCCGTTGTGGTACGATGATAGGACCTTCAACAAATGGTCTTCAGCAGATTTCTAAAGTTGCCAAATTGTCTTAGGCTAAGGATTGTTCCAGTCGAAGGCCTTCAGATAAGGACCCCACCCTCACTTAGAAGGGTCCAGAATTAACTGCAGTAATCCTCTATACAGAACATGGGCGTTTGTGGGCCTACTGTGAAGGCTATATGCTAAAACTGGGATGTCTAAAGTCCCAGGCTTGGTCTCACTGTCAGAGGCACAGCATAACACAGCCTGCCAGACATGACTGTGCAATGCCATGCCAAACCAAATGCTCCTTCCCCACACTTGCTGCATCATGCATTTTCAAGACATAATCAATCAGAGACCTGACTTTGTCCTTTCCTATCACTTCAACATTCAACATACTACCTTCTGACTGCAGCTAATAAGGGCTCTTTCACCTGCACAAAATTTTACTCTGCATTAAATCAACACCATTCAACCTATTTTATTATCTGCATGGCACCTTCCTCACATAATACAGCTCAATTCTGGCCCCCCTTGGGCCATATTTGTGCTCTCCAGAACACCAATTTGAAATAAAAACGAATACATTTGTAAATGAAGATAAGACCTTGCTAATATTTAAACTACTTGAGCAAAAGGAGGGAGGTGGCAGGTGGTGGTGAGGGTGGCAAGATTTGTAAATGTGCCCAACTAATGCAATCAAAAAATGACTTAAATTGTTGCTGTATTTTTTTGAGTAAAAATAATCTTTTTATGTGCAAAAAATCAAATACTGGATTTTTTTTCCATGTAAACATCCTTCAAAGTCAGTGGCTGGATTCAAACCCCCATCCAGGGGTAGCTTCCTGCACCAAAGGCACTAGACTTTGCCTATGCGCTATAGGCTTTTGATGGGTTTCAGTTGTGCAAGAGACCCTATCAGCATTTGACAGGCCGTGGTGTCATTGCTAATGGCTGCCGCTGCACAGGACACATCATAGCCATGATATAGGGAAGATTTGACAAGCTGCATATAGGGAAGCCCGTCTGGTCCAGTGGGTAAGTTCCTGCCTTCCACCCAGACATGCAGGGTTCAATTCCAGGGCCCGACAGATGACACACTAAATCTCTCAGCAAGCATCTGTACATTAACCACTTATTTTCTTGCAGTTTTCCTTCCAAATCCTGCAACCCCTTCCCCACAAATACAGTCCAATCATTCCTCGATACTCATTCACTTAGTCATTCCACTCCGCCATGCTACAGGGTGAACAAAAACCAACAAGAACAAGAGCTAGTTCAGCAAGCAAATTTATAGCCTCTCTTTGGATTTATGTTGATGCTGCTGCCCTCTAGTAATGTTATATGTCAACTGCAGCATAATCAAAGGATTGAGAAAGGGGCAGTCCTATGCAAATAATCTCCTCCCATGATTACTTCTCTGAGCTTCCGTAGTGGTACGATGATAGGACCTTCAACAAATGGTCTTCAGCAGATTTCTAAAGTTGCCAAATTGTCTTAGGCTAAGGATTGTTCCAGTCGAAGGCCTTCAGATAAGGACCCCACCCTCACTTAGCAGGGTTCAGAATTACCTGCAGTAATCCTCTATACAGAACATGGGTGTTTGTGGGCCTACTGTGAAGGCTATATGCTAAAACTGGGATGTCTACAGTCCCAGTTCTGGTCTCACTGTCAGAGGCACAGCATAACACAGCCTGCCAGACATGACCGTGCAATGCCATGCCAAACCAAATACTCCTTCCCCACACTTGCTGCATCATGCATTTTCAAGACATAATCAATCAGAGGCCTGACTTTGTCTTTTCCTACCATTTCAACATTCAACATACTACCTTCTGACTGCAGCTAGTAAGGACTCTTTCACCTGCACAAAAATTTACCCTGCATTAAGTCAACACCATTCAACCTATTTTAGTATCTGTATGGCACCTTCCTCACATAATACAGCTCAATTCTGGCCCCCCTTGGGCCATATTTGTGCTCTTTAGAACACCAATTTGAATTAAAAACGAATACATTCATAAATGAAGATGAGACCTTGCTAATATTTAAACTACTTGAGCAAAAGGAGAGAGGTGGCAGGTGGTGGTGAGGGTGGCAAGATTTGTAAATGTGCCCAACTAATGCAATCAAAAAATGACTTAAATTGTTGCTGTATTTTTTTAAGTAAAAATAATATTTTTATGTGCAAGAAATCAAATACTGGATTTTTTTCCATGTAAACATACTTCAAAGTCAGTGGCTGGATTCAAACCCCCATCCAGGGGTAGCTTCCTGCACCAAAGGCACCAGACTTTGCCTCTGAGCTATAGGCTTTTGATGGGTGTCTGTTGTGCAAGAGACCCTATCAGTATCTGACAGTCCGTGGTGTCATTGCTAATGGCTGCCAGTGCACAGGACACATCATAGCCATGATATAGGGAAGATTTGACAAGCTACATAAAGGGAAGCCCGTCTGGTCCAGTGGGTAAATTCCTGCCTTCCACCCAGACATGCAGGGTTCAAATCTTGGGCCCGACAGATGACACACTCAATCTCTCAGCAAGCATCTGTGCATTAACCACTTATTTTCTTGCAGTTTTCCTTCCAAATCCTGCAACCCCTTCACCACAAATACAGTCCAATCATTCCTCGATACTCATTCACTCAGTCATTCCACTCCGCCATGCTGCAGGCTGAACAAAAACCAACAAGAACAAGAGCTAGTTCAGCAAGCAAACTTAAAGCCTCTCTTTGGATTTATGTTGATGCTGCTGCCCTCTAGTAATGTTATATGTCAACTGCAGCATAATCAAAGTATTGAGAAAGGGGCAGTCCTATGCAAATAATCTCCTCCCATTATTACTTCTCTGAGCTTCCGTAGTGGTACGATGATAGGACCTTCAACAAATGGTCTTCAGCAGATTTCTAAAGTTGCCAAATTGTCTTAGGCTAAGGATTGTTCCAGTCAAAGGCCTTCAGATAAGGACCCCACCCTCACTTAGCAGGGTCCAGAATTACCTGCAGTAATCCTCTATACAGAACATGGGCGTTCGTGGGCCTACTGTAAAGGCTATATGCTAAAACTGGCATGTCTAAAGTCCCAGTCCTGGTCTCACTGTCAGAGGCACAGCATAACACAGCCTGCCAGACATGGCCATGCAGTGCCATGCCAAAAGCTCCTTCCCCACACTTGCCGATTCATGCATTTTCAAGACATAATCAATCAGAGGCCTGACTTTGTCCTTTTCTATCACTTCAACATTCAACATACTATCTTCTGACTGCAGCTAATAAGGGCTCTTTCACTTGCACAAAATTTTACTCTGCATTAAATCAACACCATTCAACCTATTTATTATCTGCATGGCACCTTCCTCACATAATACAGCTCAATTCTGGCCCCCCTTGGGCCATATTTGTGCTCTCCAGAACACCAATTTGAAGAAAAAACGAATACATTCATAAATGAAGATAAGACCTTGCTAATATTTAAACTACTTGGGCAAAAGGAGGGAGGTGGCAGGTGGTGGTGGGGGTGGCAAGATTTGTAAATGTGCCCAACTAATGCAATCAAAAAATGACTTAAATTGTTGCTGTATTTTTTTAAGTAAAAATAATATTTTTATGTGCAAAAAATCAAATACTGGATTTTTTTCCATGTAAACATACTTCAAAGTCAGTGGCTGGATTCAAACCCCCATCCAGGGGTAGCTTCCTGCACCAAAGGCACTAGACTTTGCCTCTGAGCTATAGGCTTTTGATGGGTTTCTGTTGAGCAAGAGACCCTATCAGTATCTGACAGGCCGTGGTGTCATTGCTAATGGCTGCCAGAGCACAGGACACATCATAGCCATGATATAGGGAAGCTTTGACAAGCTAAATAAAGGGAAGCCCGTCTGGTCCAGTGGGTAAATTCCTGCCTTCCACCCAGACATGCAGGGTTTAAATCCTGGGCCCGACAGATGACACACTCAATCTCTCAGCAAGCATCTGTGCATTAACCACTTATTTTCTTGCAGTTTTCCTTCCAAATCCTGCAACCCCTTCACCACAAATACAGTCCAATCATTCCTCGATACTCATTCACTCAGTCATTCCACTCCGCCATGCTACAGGCTGAACAAAAACCAACAAGAACAAGAGCTAGTTCAGCAAGCAAACTTAAAGCCTCTCTTTGGATTTATGTTGATGCTGCTGCCCTCTAGTAATGTTATATGTCAACTGCAGCATAATCAAAGTATTGAGAAAGGGGCAGTCCTATGCAAATAATCTCCTCCCATGATTACTTCTCTGAGCTTCCGTAGTGGTACGATGATAGGACCTTCAACATATGGTCTTCAGCAGATTTCTAAAGTTGCCAAATTGTCTTAGGCTAAGGATTGTTCCAGTCGAAGGCCTTCAGATAAGGACCACACCCTCACTTAGCAAGGTCGAGAATTACCTGCAGTAATCCTCTATACAGAACATGGGCGTTCGTCGGCCTACTGTAAAAGCTATATGCTAAAACTGGGATGTCTAAAGTCCCAGTCCTGGTCTCACTGTCAGAGGCACAGCATAACACAGCCTGCCAGACGTGGCCGTGCAATGCCATGCCAAACCAAATGCTTCTTCCCCACACTTGCTGCATCATGCATTTTCAAGACATAATCAATCAGAGGCCTGACTTTGTTCTTTCCTATCACTTCAACATTCAACATACTACCTTCTGACTGCAGCTAATAAGGGCTCTTTCACCTGCACAAAATTTTACTCTGCATTAAATCAACACCATTCAACCTATTTTATTATCTGCATGGCACCTTCCTCACAGAATACAGCTCAATTCTGGCCTCCCTTGGGCCATATTTGTGCTCTCCAGAACACCAATTTGAAATAAAAACGAATACATTCATAAATGAAGATAAGACCTTGCTAATATTTAAACTACTTGAGCAAAAGGAGGGAGGTGGCAGGTGGTGGTGAGGGTGGCAAGATTTGTAAATGTGCCCAACTAATGCAATCAAAAAATGACTTAAATTGTTGCTGTATTTTTTTAAGTAAAAATAATCTTTTTATGTGCAAAAAATCAAATACTGGATTTTTTTTCCATGTAAACATCCTTCAAAGTCAGTGGCTGGATTCAAACCCGCATCCAGGGGTAGCTTCCTGCACCCAAGGAACTAGACTTTGCCTATGCGCTATAGGCTTTTGATGGGTTTCAGTTGTGCAAGAGACCCTATCAGCATCTGACAGGCCGTGGTGTCATTGCTAATGGCTGCCACTGCACAGGACACATCATAGCCATGATATAGGGAAGATTTGACAAGCTAAATATAGGGAAGCCTGTCTGGTCCAGTGGGTAAGTTCCTGCCTTCCACCCAGACATGCAGGGTTCAATTCCAGGGCCCGACAGATGACACACTAAATCTCTCAGCAAGCATCTGTACATTAACCACTTATTTTCTTGCAGTTTTCCTTCCAAATCCTGCAACCCCTTCACCACAAATACAGTCCAATCATTCCTCGATACTCATTCACTCAGTCATTCCACTCCGCCATGCTACAGGCTGAACAAAAACCAACAAGAACAAGAGCTAGTTCAGCAAGCAAACTTAAAGCCTCTCTTTGGATTTATGTTGATGCTGCTGCCCTCTAGTAATGTTATATGTCAACTGCAGCATAATCAAAGTATTGAGAAAGGGGCAGTCCTATGCAAATAATCTCCTCCCATGATTACTTCTCTGAGCTTCCGTAGTGGTACGATGATAGGACCTTCAACATATGGTCTTCAGCAGATTTCTAAAGTTGCCAAATTGTCTTAGGCTAAGGATTGTTCCAGTCGAAGGCCTTCAGATAAGGACCACACCCTCACTTAGCAAGGTCGAGAATTACCTGCAGTAATCCTCTATACAGAACATGGGCGTTCGTCGGCCTACTGTAAAAGCTATATGCTAAAACTGGGATGTCTAAAGTCCCAGTCCTGGTCTCACTGTCAGAGGCACAGCATAACACAGCCTGCCAGACATGGCCGTGCAATGCCATGCCAAACCAAATGCTTCTTCCCCACACTTGCTGCATCATGCATTTTCAAGACATAATCAATCAGAGGCCTGACTTTGTTCTTTCCTATCACTTCAACATTCAACATACTACCTTCTGACTGCAGCTAATAAGGGCTCTTTCACCTGCACAAAATTTTACTCTGCATTAAATCAACACCATTCAACCTATTTTATTATCTGCATGGCACCTTCCTCACAGAATACAGCTCAATTCTGGCCTCCCTTGGGCCATATTTGTGCTCTCCAGAACACCAATTTGAAATAAAAACGAATACATTCATAAATGAAGATAAGACCTTGCTAATATTTAAACTACTTGAGCAAAAGGAGGGAGGTGGCAGGTGGTGGTGAGGGTGGCAAGATTTGTAAATGTGCCCAACTAATGCAATCAAAAAATGACTTAAATTGTTGCTGTATTTTTTTAAGTAAAAATAATCTTTTTATGTGCAAAAAATCAAATACTGGATTTTTTTTCCATGTAAACATCCTTCAAAGTCAGTGGCTGGATTCAAACCCGCATCCAGGGGTAGCTTCCTGCACCCAAGGCACTACACTTTGCCTATGCGCTATAGGCTTTTGATGGGTTTCAGTTGTGCAAGAGACCCTATCAGCATCTGACAGGCCGTGGTGTCATTGCTAATGGCTGCCACTGCACAGGACACATCATAGCCATGATATAGGGAAGATTTGACAAGCTACATATAGGGAAGCCCGTCTGGTCCAGTGGGTAAGTTCCTGCCTTCCACCCAGACATGCAGGGTTCAATTCCAGGGCCCGACAGATGACACACCAAATCTCTCAGCAAGCATCTGTACATTAACCACTTATTTTCTTGCAGTTTTCCTTCCAAATCCTGCAACCCCTTCACCACAAATACAGTCCAATCATTCCTCGATACTCATTTACTCAGTCATTCCACTCCGCCATGCTACAGGTTGAACAAAAACCAAAAAGAACAAGAGTTAGTTCAGCAAGCAAATTTAAAGCCTCTCTTTGGATTTATGTTGATGCTACTGCCCTCTAGTAATGTTATATGTCAACTGCAGCAAAATCAAAGGATTGAGAAAGGGGCAGTCCTATGCAAATAATCTCCTCCCATGATTACTTCTCTGAGCTTCCGTAGTGGTACGATGATAGGACCTTCAACAAATGGTCTTCAGCAGATTTCTAAAGTTGCCAAATTGTCTTAGGCTAAGGATTGTTCCAGTCAAAGGCCTTCAGATAAGGACCCCACCCTCACTTAGCAGGATCGAGAATTACCTGCAGTAATCCTCTATACAGAACATGGGCGTTCGTGGGCCTACTGTAAAAGCTATATGCTAAAACTGGGATGTCTAAAGTCCCAGTCCTGGTCTCACTGTCAGAGACACAGCATAACACAGCCTGCCAGACATGGCCGTGCAATGCCATGCCAAACCAAATGCTCCTTCCCCACACTTGCTGCATCATGCATTTTCAAGACATAATCAATCAGAGGCCTGACTTTGTCCTTTCCTATCACTTCAACATTCAACATACTACCTTCTGACTGCAGCTAATAAGGGCTCTTTCACCTGCACAAAATTTTACTCTGCATTAAATCAACACCATTCAACCTATTTTATTATCTGCATGGCACCTTCCTCACATAATACAGCCCAATTCTGGCCCCCCTTGGGCCATATTTGTGCTCTCCAGAACACCAATTTGAAATAAAAACGAATACATTCATAAATGAAGATAAGACCTTGCTAATATTTAAACTACTTGAGCAAAAGGAGGGAGGTGGCAGGTGGTGGTGAGGGTGGCAAGATTTGTAAATGTGCCCAACAAATGCAATCAAAAAATGACTTAAATTGTTGCTGTATTTTTTTAAGTAAAAATAATCTTTTTATGTGCAAAAAATCAAATACTGGATTTTTTTTCCATGTAAACATCCTTCAAAGTCAGTGGCTGGATTCAAACCGCCATCCAGGGGTAGCTTCCTGCACCAAAGGCACTAGACTTTGCCTATACGCTATAGGCTTTTGATGGGTTCCAGTTGTGCAAGAGACCCTATCAGCATCTGACAGGCCGTGGTGTCATTGCTAATGGCTGCCACTGCACAGGACACATCATAGCCATGATATAGGGAAGATTTGACAAGCTACATATAGGGAAGCCGGTCTGGTCCAGTGGGTAATTTCCTGCCTTCCACCCAGACATGCAGGGTTCAATTCCAGGGCCCGACAGATGACACACTAAATCTCTCAGCAAGCATCTGTACATTAACCACTTATTTTCTTGCAGTTTTCCTTCCAAATCCTGCAACCCCTTCACCACAAATACAGTCCAATCATTCCTCGATACTCATTCACTCAGTCATTCCACTCCGCCATGCTACAGGGTGAACAAAAACCAACAAGAACAAGAGCTAGTTCAGCAAGCAACTTTATAGCCTCTCTTTGGATTTATGTTGATGCTGCTGCCCTCTAGTAATGTTATATGTCAACTGCAGCATAATCAAAGGATTGAGAAAGAGGCAGTCCTATGCAAATAATCTCCTCAAATGATTACTTCTCTGAGCTTCCGTTGTGGTACGATGATAGGACCTTCAACAAATGGTCTTCAGCAGATTTCTAAAGTTGCCAAATTGTCTTAGGCTAAGGATTGTTCCAGTCGAAGGCCTTCAGATAAGGACCCCACCCTCACTTAGAAGGGTCCAGAATTAACTGCAGTAATCCTCTATACAGAACATGGGCGTTTGTGGGCCTACTGTGAAGGCTATATGCTAAAACTGGGATGTCTAAAGTCCCAGGCTTGGTCTCACTGTCAGAGGCACAGCATAACACAGCCTGCCAGACATGACTGTGCAATGCCATGCCAAACCAAATGCTCCTTCCCCACACTTGCTGCATCATGCATTTTCAAGACATAATCAATCAGAGACCTGACTTTGTCCTTTCCTATCACTTCAACATTCAACATACTACCTTCTGACTGCAGCTAATAAGGGCTCTTTCACCTGCACAAAATTTTACTCTGCATTAAATCAACACCATTCAACCTATTTTATTATCTGCATGGCACCTTCCTCACATAATACAGCTCAATTCTGGCCCCCCTTGGGCCATATTTGTGCTCTCCAGAACACCAATTTGAAATAAAAACGAATACATTTGTAAATGAAGATAAGACCTTGCTAATATTTAAACTACTTGAGCAAAAGGAGGGAGGTGGCAGGTGGTGGTGAGGGTGGCAAGATTTGTAAATGTGCCCAACTAATGCAATCAAAAAATGACTTAAATTGTTGCTGTATTTTTTTAGAGTAAAAATAATCTTTTTATGTGCAAAAAATCAAATACTGGATTTTTTTTCCATGTAAACATCCTTCAAAGTCAGTGGCTGGATTCAAACCCCCATCCAGGGGTAGCTTCCTGCACCAAAGGCACTAGACTTTGCCTATGCGCTATCGGCTTTTGATGGGTTTCAGTTGTGCAAGAGACCCTATCAGCATTTGACAGGCCGTGGTGTCATTGCTAATGGCTGCCGCTGCACAGGACACATCATAGCCATGATATAGGGAAGATTTGACAAGCTGCATATAGGGAAGCCCGTCTGGTCCAGTGGGTAAGTTCCTGCCTTCCACCCAGACATGCAGGGTTCAATTCCAGGGCCCGACAGATGACACACTAAATCTCTCAGCAAGCATCTGTACATTAACCACTTATTTTCTTGCAGTTTTCCTTCCAAATCCTGCAACCCCTTCACCACAAATACAGTCCAATCATTCCTCGATACTCATTCACTTAGTCATTCCACTCCGCCATGCTACAGGGTGAACAAAAACCAACAAGAACAAGAGCTAGTTCAGCAAGCAAATTTATAGCCTCTCTTTGGATTTATGTTGATGCTGCTGCCCTCTAGTAATGTTATATGTCAACTGCAGCATAATCAAAGGATTGAGAAAGGGGCAGTCCTATGCAAATAATCTCCTCCCATGATTACTTCTCTGAGCTTCCGTAGTGGTACGATGATAGGACCTTCAACAAATGGTCTTCAGCAGATTTCTAAAGTTGCCAAATTGTCTTAGGCTAAGGATTGTTCCAGTCGAAGGCCTTCAGATAAGGACCCCACCCTCACTTAGCAGGGTTCAGAATTACCTGCAGTAATCCTCTATACAGAACATGGGTGTTTGTGGGCCTACTGTGAAGGCTATATGCTAAAACTGGGATGTCTAAAGTCCCAGTTCTGGTCTCACTGTCAGAGGCACAGCATAACACAGCCTGCCAGACATGACCGTGCAATGCCATGCCAAACCAAATACTCCTTCCCCACACTTGCTGCATCATGCATTTTCAAGACATAATCAATCAGAGGCCTGACTTTGTCTTTTCCTACCATTTCAACATTCAACATACTACCTTCTGACTGCAGCTAGTAAGGACTCTTTCACCTGCACAAAAATTTACCCTGCATTAAGTCAACACCATTCAACCTATTTTAGTATCTGTATGGCACCTTCCTCACATAATACAGCTCAATTCTGGCCCCCCTTGGGCCATATTTGTGCTCTTTAGAACACCAATTTGAATTAAAAACGAATACATTCATAAATGAAGATGAGACCTTGCTAATATTTAAACTACTTGAGCAAAAGGAGAGAGGTGGCAGGTGGTGGTGAGGGTGGCAAGATTTGTAAATGTGCCCAACTAATGCAATCAAAAAATGACTTAAATTGTTGCTGTATTTTTTTAAGTAAAAATAATATTTTTATGTGCAAGAAATCAAATACTGGATTTTTTTCCATGTAAACATACTTCAAAGTCAGTGGCTGGATTCAAACCCCCATCCAGGGGTAGCTTCCTGCACCAAAGGCACCAGACTTTGCCTCTGAGCTATAGGCTTTTGATGGGTGTTTGTTGTGCAAGAGACCCTATCAGTATCTGACAGTCCGTGGTGTCATTGCTAATGGCTGCCACTGCACAGGACACATCATAGCCATGATATAGGGAAGATTTGACAAGCTACATAAAGGGAAGCCCGTCTGGTCCAGTGGGTAAATTCCTGCCTTCCACCCAGACATGCAGGGTTCAAATCTTGGGCCCGACAGATGACACACTCAATCTCTCAGCAAGCATCTGTGCATTAACCACTTATTTTCTTGCAGTTTTCCTTCCAAATCCTGCAACCCCTTCACCACAAATACAGTCCAATCATTCCTCGATACTCATTCACTCAGTCATTCCACTCCGCCATGCTGCAGGCTGAACAAAAACCAACAAGAACAAGAGCTAGTTCAGCAAGCAAACTTAAAGCCTCTCTTTGGATTTATGTTGATGCTGCTGCCCTCTAGTAATGTTATATGTCAACTGCAGCATAATCAAAGTATTGAGAAAGGGGCAGTCCTATGCAAATAATCTCCTCCCATGATTACTTCTCTGAGCTTCCGTAGTGGTACGATGATAGGACCTTCAACATATGGTCTTCAGCAGATTTCTAAAGTTGCCAAATTGTCTTAGGCTAAGGATTGTTCCAGTCGAAGGCCTTCAGATAAGGACCCCACCCTCACTTAGCAAGGTCGAGAATTACCTGCAGTAATCCTCTATACAGAACATGGGCGTTTGTGGGCTTACTGTAAAAGCTATATGCTAAAACTGGGATGTCTAAAGTCCCAGTCCTGGTCTCACTGTCAGAGGCACAGCATAATACAGCCTGCCAGACATGGCCGTGCAATGCCATGCCAAACCAAATGCTCCTTCCCCACACTTGCTGCATCATGCATTTTCAAGACATAATCAATCAGAGGCCTGACTTTGTCCTTTCCTATCACTTCAACATTCAACATACTACCTTCTGACTGCAGCTAATAAGGGCTCTTTCACCTGCACAAAATTTTACTCTGCATTAAATCAACACCATTCAACCTATTTTATTATCTGCATGGCACCTTCCTCACATAATACAGCCCAATTCTGGCCCCCCTTGGGCCATATTTGTGCTCTCCAGAACACCAATTTGAAATAAAAACGAATACATTCATAAATGAAGATAAGACCTTGCTAATATTTAAACTACTTGAGCAAAAGGAGGGAGGTGGCAGGTGGTGGTGAGGGTGGCAAGATTTGTAAATGTGCCCAACAAATGCAATCAAAAAATGACTTAAATTGTTGCTGTATTTTTTTAAGTAAAAATAATCTTTTTATGTGCAAAAAATCAAATACTGGATTTTTTTTCCATGTAAACATCCTTCAAAGTCAGTGGCTGGATTCAAACCGCCATCCAGGGGTAGCTTCCTGCACCAAAGGCACTAGACTTTGCCTATACGCTATAGGCTTTTGATGGGTTCCAGTTGTGCAAGAGACCCTATCAGCATCTGACAGGCCGTGGTGTCATTGCTAATGGCTGCCACTGCACAGGACACATCATAGCCATGATATAGGGAAGATTTGACAAGCTACATATAGGGAAGCCGGTCTGGTCCAGTGGGTAATTTCCTGCCTTCCACCCAGACATGCAGGGTTCAATTCCAGGGCCCGACAGATGACACACTAAATCTCTCAGCAAGCATCTGTACATTAACCACTTATTTTCTTGCAGTTTTCCTTCCAAATCCTGCAACCCCTTCACCACAAATACAGTCCAATCATTCCTCGATACTCATTCACTCAGTCATTCCACTCCGCCATGCTACAGGGTGAACAAAAACCAACAAGAACAAGAGCTAGTTCAGCAAGCAACTTTATAGCCTCTCTTTGGATTTATGTTGATGCTGCTGCCCTCTAGTAATGTTATATGTCAACTGCAGCATAATCAAAGGATTGAGAAAGGGGCAGTCCTATGCAAATAATCTCCTCAAATGATTACTTCTCTGAGCTTCCGTTGTGGTACGATGATAGGACCTTCAACAAATGGTCTTCAGCAGATTTCTAAAGTTGCCAAATTGTCTTAGGCTAAGGATTGTTCCAGTCGAGGGCCTTCAGATAAGGACCCCACCCTCACTTAGAAGGGTCCAGAATTAACTGCAGTAATCCTCTATACAGAACATGGGCGTTTGTGGGCCTACTGTGAAGGCTATATGCTAAAACTGGGATGTCTAAAGTCCCAGGCCTGGTCTCACTGTCAGAGGCACAGCATAACACAGCCTGCCAGACATGACTGTGCAATGCCATGCCAAACCAAATGCTCCTTCCCCACACTTGCTGCATCATGCATTTTCAAGACATAATCAATCAGAGACCTGACTTTGTCCTTTCCTATCACTTCAACATTCAACATACTACCTTCTGACTGCAGCTAATAAGGGCTCTTTCACCTGCACAAAATTTTACTCTGCATTAAATCAACACCATTCAACCTATTTTATTATCTGCATGGCACCTTCCTCACATAATACAGCTCAATTCTGGCCCCCCTTGGGCCATATTTGTGCTCTCCAGAACACCAATTTGAAATAAAAACGAATACATTTATAAATGAAGATAAGACCTTGCTAATATTTAAACTACTTGAGCAAAAGGAGGGAGGTGGCAGGTGGTGGTGAGGGTGGCAAGATTTGTAAATGTGCCCAACTAATGCAATCAAAAAATGACTTAAATTGTTGCTGTATTTTTTTGAGTAAAAATAATCTTTTTATGTGCAAAAAATCAAATACTGGATTTTTTTTCCATGTAAACATCCTTCAAAGTCAGTGGCTGGATTCAAACCCCCATCCAGGGGTAGCTTCCTGCACCAAAGGCACTAGACTTTGCCTATGCCCTATCGGCTTTTGATGGGTTTCAGTTTTGCAAGAGACCCTATCAGCATTTGACAGGCCGTGGTGTCATTGCTAATGGCTGCCGCTGCACAGGACACATCATAGCCATGATATAGGGAAGATTTGACAAGCTGCATATAGGGAAGCCCGTCTGGTCCAGTGGGTAAGTTCCTGCCTTCCACCCAGACATGCAGGGTTCAATTCCAGGGCCCGACAGATGACACACTAAATCTCTCAGCAAGCATCTGTACATTAACCACTTATTTTCTTGCAGTTTTCCTTCCAAATCCTGCAACCCCTTCACCACAAATACAGTCCAATCATTCCTCGATACTCATTCACTTAGTCATTCCACTCCGCCATGCTACAGGGTGAACAAAAACCAACAAGAACAAGAGCTAGTTCAGCAAGCAAATTTATAGCCTCTCTTTGGATTTATGTTGATGCTGCTGCCCTCTAGTAATGTTATATGTCAACTGCAGCATAATCAAAGGATTGAGAAAGGGCAGTCCTATGCAAATAATCTCCTCCCATGATTACTTCTCTGAGCTTCCGTAGTGGTACGATGATAGGACCTTCAACAAATGGTCTTCAGCAGATTTCTAAAGTTGCCAAATTGTCTTAGGCTAAGGATTGTTCCAGTCGAAGGCCTTCAGATAAGGACCCCACCCTCACTTAGCAGGGTTCAGAATTACCTGCAGTAATCCTCTATACAGAACATGGGTGTTTGTGGGCCTACTGTGAAGGCTATATGCTAAAACTGGGATGTCTAAAGTCCCAGTTCTGGTCTCACTGTCAGAGGCACAGCATAACACAGCCTGCCAGACATGACCGTGCAATGCCATGCCAAACCAAATACTCCTTCCCCACACTTGCTGCATCATGCATTTTCAAGACATAATCAATCAGAGGCCTGACTTTGTCTTTTCCTACCATTTCAACATTCAACATACTACCTTCTGACTGCAGCTAGTAAGGACTCTTTCACCTGCACAAAAATTTACCCTGCATTAAGTCAACACCATTCAACCTATTTTAGTATCTGCATGGCACCTTCCTCACATAATACAGCTCAATTCTGGCCCCCCTTGGGCCATATTTGTGCTCTCCAGAACACCAATTTGAAGAAAAAACGAATACATTCATAAATGAAGATAAGACCTTGCTAATATTTAAACTACTTGAGCAAAAGGAGGGAGGTGGCAGGTGGTGGTGGGGGTGGCAAGATTTGTAAATGTGCCCAACTAATGCAATCAATAATGACTTAAATTGTTGCTGTATTTTTTTAAGTAAAAATAATCTTTTTATGTGCAAAAAAACAAATACTGGATTTTTTTCCATGTAAACATCCTTCAAAGTCAGTGGCTGGATTCAAACCCCCATCCAGGGGTAGCTTCCTGCACCAAAGGCACTAGACTTTGCCTCTGAGCTATAGGCTTTTGATGGGTTTCTGTTGTGCAAGAGACCCTATCAGTATCTGACAGGCCGTGGTGTCATTGCTAATGGCTGCCACTGCACACGACACATCATAGCCATGATATAGGGAAGATTTGACAAGCTACATAAAGGGAACCCCGTCTGGTCCAGTGGGTAAATTCCTGCCTTCCACCCAGACATGCAGGGTTCAACTCCTGGGCCCGACAGATGACACACTCAATCTCTCAGCAAGCATCTGTGCATTAACCACTTGTTTTCTTGCAGTTTTCCTTCCAAATCCTGCAACCCCTTCACCACAAATACAGTCCAATCATTCCTCGATACTCATTCACTCAGTCATTCCACTCCGCCATGCTACAGGCTGAACAAAAACCAACAAGAACAAGAGCTAGTTCAGCAAGCAAATTTAAAGCCTCTCTTTGGATTTATGTTGATGCTGCTGCCCTCTAGTAATGTTATATGTCAACTGCAGCATAATCAAAGTATTGAGAAAGGGGCAGTCCTATGCAAATAATCTCCTCCCATGATTACTTCTCTGAGCTTCCGTAGTGGTACGATGATAGGACCTTCAACATATGGTCTTCAGCAGATTTCTAAAGTTGCCAAATTGTCTTAGGCTAAGGATTGTTCCAGTCGAAGGCCTTCAGATAAGGACCCCACCCTCACTTAGCAGGGTCGAGAATTACCTGCAGTAATCCTCTATACAGAACATGGGTGTTCGTGGGCCTACTGTAAAAGCTATATGCTAAAACTGGGATGTCTAAAGTCCCAGTCCCAGTCCCAGTCCCAGTCCTGGTCTCACTGTCAGACATGGCCGTGCAATGCCATGCCAAACCAAATGCTCCTTCCCCACACTTGCTGATTCATGCATTTTCAAGACATAATCAATCAAAGTCCTGACTTTGTCCTTTCCTATCACTTCAACATTCAACATACTATCTTCTGACTGCAGCTAATAAGGGCTCTTTCACCTGCACAAAATTTTACTCTGCATTAAATCAACACCATTCAACCTATTTTATTATCTGCATGGCACCTTCCTCACATAATACAGCTCAATTCTGGCCCCCCTTGGGCCATATTTGTGCTCTCCAGAACACCAATTTGAAATAAAAACGAATACATTCATAAGTGAAGATAAGACCTTGCTAATATTTAAACTACTTGAGCAAAAGGAGGGAGGTGGCAGGTGGTGGTGAGGGTGGCAAGATTTGTAAATGTGCCCAACTAATGCAATCAAAAAATGACTTAAATTGTTGCTGTATTTTTTTAAATAAAAATAATCTTTTTATGTGCAAAAAATCAAATACTGGATTTTTTTTCCATGTAAACATCCTTCAAAGTCAGTGGCTGGATTCAAACCCCCATCCAGGGGTATCTTCCTGCACCAAAGGCACTAGACTTTGCCTATGCGCTATAGGCTTTTGATGGGTTTCAGTTGTGCAAGAGACCCTATCAGCATCTGACAGGCCGTGGTGTCATTGCTAATGGCTGCCACTGCACAGGACATCATAGCCATGATATAGGGAAGATTTGACAAGCTACATATAGGGAAGCCCATCTGGTCCAGTGGGTAAGTTCCTGCCTTCCACCCAGACATGCAGGGTTCAATTCCAGGGCCCGACAGATGACACACTAAATCTCTCAGCAAGCATCTGTACATTAACCACTTATTTTCTTGCAGTTTTCCTTCCAAATCCTGCAACCCCTTCACCACAAATACAGTCCAATCATTCCTCGATACTCATTCACTCAGTCATTCCACTCCGCCATGCTACAGGGTGAACAAAAACCAACAAGAACAAGAGCTAGTTCAGCAAGCAAATTTATAGCCTCTCTTTGGATTTATGTTGATGCTGCTGCCCTCTAGTAATGTTATATGTCAACTGCAGCATAATCAAAGGATTGAGAAAGGGGCAGTCCTATGCAAATAATCTCCTCCCATGATTACTTCTCTGAGCTTCCGTAGTGGTACGATGATAGGACCTTCAACAAATGGTCTTCAGCAGATTTCTAAAGTTGCCAAATTGTCTTAGGCTAAGGATTGTTCCAGTCAAAGGCCGTCAGATAAGGACCCCACCCTCACTTAGCAGGGTCCAGAATTACCTGCAGTAATCCTCTATACAGAACATGGGCGTTCGTGGGCGTTTGTGGGCCTACTGTAAAGGCTATATGCTAAAACTGGGATGTCTAAAGTCCCAGTCCCAGTCCCAGTCCCAGTCCCAGTCCCAGTCCCAGTCCCAGTCCCAGTCCTGGTCTCACTGTCAGAGGCACAGCATAACACAGCCTGCCAGACATGGCCGTGCAATGCCATGCCAAACCAAATGCTCCTTCCCCACACTTGCTGATTCATGCATTTTCAAGACATAATCAATCAGAGTCCTGACTTTGTCCTTTCCTATCACTTCAACATTCAACATACTATCTTCTGACTGCAGCTAATAAGGGCTCTTTCACCTGCACAAAATTTTACTCTGCATTAAATCAACACCATTCAACCTATTTTATTATCTGCATGGCACCTTCCTCACATAATACAGCTCAATTCTGGCCCCCCTTGGGCCATATTTGTGCTCTCCAGAACACCAATTTGAAATAAAAACGAATACATTCATAAGTGAAGATAAGACCTTGCTAATATTTAAACTACTTGAGCAAAAGGAGGGAGGTGGCAGGTGGTGGTGAGGGTGGCAAGATTTGTAAATGTGCCCAACTAATGCAATCAAAAAATGACTTAAATTGTTGCTGTATTTTTTTAAGTAAAAATAATCTTTTTATGTGCAAAAAATCAAATACTGGATTTTTTTTCCATGTAAACATCCTTCAAAGTCAGTGGCTGGATTCAAACCCCCATCCAGGGGTAGCTTCCTGCACCAAAGGCACTAGACTTTGCCTATGCGATATAGGCTTTTGATGGTTTTCAGTTGTGCAAGAGACCCTATCAGCATCTGACAGGCCGTGGTGTCATTGCTAATGGCTGCCACTGTACAGGACACATCATAGCCATGATATAGGGAAGATTTGACAAGCTACATATAGGGAAGCCCGTCTGGTCCAGTGGGTAAGTTCCTGCTTTCCACCCAGACATGCAGGGTTCAATTCCAGGGCCCGACAGATGACACACTAAATCTCTCAGCAAGCATCTGTACATTAACCACTTATTTTCTTGCAGTTTTCCTTCCAAATCCTGCAACCCCTTCACCACAAATACAGTCCAATCATTCCTCGATACTCATTCACTCAGTCATTCCACTCCGCCATGCTACAGGGTGAACAAAAACCAACAAGAACAAGAGCTAGTTCAGCAAGCAAATTTATAGCCTCTCTTTGGATTTATGTTGATGCTGCTGCCCTCTAGTAATGTTATATGTCAACTGCAGCATAATCAAAGGATTGAGAAAGGGGCAGTCCTATGCAAATAATCTCCTCCCATGATTACTTCTCTGAGCTTCCGTAGTGGTACGATGATAGGACCTTCAACAAATGGTCTTCAGCAGATTTCTAAAGTTGCCAAATTGTCTTAGGCTAAAGATTGTTCCAGTCGAAGGCCTTCAGATAAGGACCCCACCCTCACTTAGCAGGGTCCAGAATTACCTGCAGTAATCCTCTATACAGAACATGGGTGTTTGTGGGCCTACTGTGAAGGCTATATGCTAAAACTGGGATGTCTAAAGTCCCAGTCCTGGTCTCACTGTCAGAGGCACAGCATAACACAGCCTGCCAGACATGACCGTGCAATGCCATGCCAAACCAAATGCTCCTTCCCCACACTTGCTGATTCATGCATTTTCAAGACATAATCAATCAGAGGCCTGACTTTGTCCATTCCTATCACTTCAACATTCAACATACTATCTTCTGACTGCAGCTAATAAGGGCTCTTTCACCTGCACAAAATTTTACTCTGCATTAAATCAACACCATTCAACCTATTTTATTATCTGCATGGCACCTTCCTCACATAATACAGCTCAATTCTGGCCCCCCTTGGGCCATATTTGTGCTCTCCAGAACACCAATTTGAAGAAAAAACGAATACATTCATAAATGAAGATAAGACCTTGCTAATATTTAAACTACTTGAGCAAAAGGAGGGAGGTGGCAGGTGGTGGTGGGGGTGGCAAGATTTGTAAATGTGCCCAACTAATGCAATCAATAATGACTTAAATTGTTGCTGTATTTTTTTAAGTAAAAATAATCTTTTTATGTGCAAAAAAACAAATACTGGATTTTTTTCCATGTAAACATCCTTCAAAGTCAGTGGCTGGATTCAAACCCCCATCCAGGGGTAGCTTCCTGCACCAAAGGCACTAGACTTTGCCTCTGAGCTATAGGCTTTTGATGGGTTTCTGTTGTGCAAGAGACCCTATCAGTATCTGACAAGCCGTGGTGTCATTGCTAATGGCTGCCACTGCACACGACACATCATAGCCATGATATAGGGAAGATTTGACAAGCTACATAAAGGGAACCCCGTCTGCTCCAGTGGGTAAATTCCTGCCTTCCACCCAGACATGCAGGGTTCAACTCCTGGGCCCGACAGATGACACACTCAATCTCTCAGCAAGCATCTGTGCATTAACCACTTGTTTTCTTGCAGTTTTCCTTCCAAATCCTGCAACCCCTTCACCACAAATACAGTCCAATCATTCCTCGATACTCATTCACTCAGTCATTCCACTCCGCCATGCTACAGGCTGAACAAAAACCAACAAGAACAAGAGCTAGTTCAGCAAGCAAATTTAAAGCCTCTCTTTGGATTTATGTTGATGCTGCTGCCCTCTAGTAATGTTATATGTCAACTGCAGCATAATCAAAGTATTGAGAAAGGGGCAGTCCTATGCAAATAATCTCCTCCCATGATTACTTCTCTGAGCTTCCGTAGTGGTACGATGATAGGACCTTCAACATATGGTCTTCAGCAGATTTCTAAAGTTGCCAAATTGTCTTAGGCTAAGGATTGTTCCAGTCGAAGGCCTTCAGATAAGGACCCCACCCTCACTTAGCAGGGTCGAGAATTACCTGCAGTAATCCTCTATACAGAACATGGGTGTTCGTGGGCCTACTGTAAAAGCTATATGCTAAAACTGGGATGTCTAAAGTCCCAGTCCTGGTCTCACTGTCAGAGGCACAGCATAACACAGCCTGCCAGACATGGCCATGCAATGCCATGCCAAACCAAATGCTCCTTCCCCACACTTGCTGCATCATGCATTTTCAAGACAAAATCAATCAGAGGCCTGACTTTGTCGCTTTCCTATCACTTCAACATTCAACATACTACCTTCTGACTGCAGCTAATAAGGGCTCTTTCACCTGCACAAAATTTTACTCTGCATTAAATCAACACCATTCAACCTATTTTATTATCTGCATGGCACCTTCCTCACATAATACAGCTCAATTCTGGCCCTCCTTGGGCCATATTTGTGCTCTCCAGAACACCAATTTGAAATAAAAACGAATACATTCATAAATGAAGATAAGACCTTGCTAATATTTAAACTACTTGAGCAAAAGGAGGGAGGTGGCAGGTGGTGGTGAGGGTGGCAAGATTTGTAAATGTGCCCAACTAATGCAATCAAAAAATGACTTAAATTGTTGCTGTATTTTTTTAAGTAAAAATAATCTTTTTATGTGCAAAAAATCAAATACTGGATTTTTTTTCCATGTAAACATCCTTCAAAGTCAGTGGCTGGATTCAAACCCCCATCCAGGGGTAGCTTCCTGCACCAAAGGCACTAGACTTTGCCTATGCGCTATAGGCTTTTGATGGGTTTCAGTTGTGCAAGAGACCCTATCAGCATCTGACAGGCCGTGGTGTCATTGCTAATGGCTGCCACTGCACAGGACATCATAGCCATGATATAGGGAAGATTTGACAAGCTACATATAGGGAAGCCCATCTGGTCCAGTGGGTAAGTTCCTGCCTTCCACCCAGACATGCAGGGTTCAATTCCAGGGCCCGACAGATGACACACTAAATCTCTCAGCAAGCATCTGTACATTAACCACTTATTTTCTTGCAGTTTTCCTTCCAAATCCTGCAACCCCTTCACCACAAATACAGTCCAATCATTCCTCGATACTCATTCACTCAGTCATTCCACTCCGCCATGCTACAGGGTGAACAAAAACCAACAAGAACAAGAGCTAGTTCAGCAAGCAAATTTATAGCCTCTCTTTGGATTTATGTTGATGCTGCTGCCCTCTAGTAATGTTATATGTCAACTGCAGCATAATCAAAGGATTGAGAAAGGGGCAGTCCTATGCAAATAATCTCCTCCCATGATTACTTCTCTGAGCTTCCGTAGTGGTACGATGATAGGACCTTCAACAAATGGTCTTCAGCAGATTTCTAAAGTTGCCAAATTGTCTTAGGCTAAGGATTGTTCCAGTCAAAGGCCGTCAGATAAGGACCCCACCCTCACTTAGCAGGGTCCAGAATTACCTGCAGTAATCCTCTATACAGAACATGGGCGTTCGTGGGCGTTTGTGGGCCTACTGTAAAGGCTATATGCTAAAACTGGGATGTCTAAAGTCCCAGTCCCAGTCCCAGTCCCAGTCCCAGTCCCAGTCCCAGTCCCAGTCCTGGTCTCACTGTCAGAGGCACAGCATAACACAGCCTGCCAGACATGGCCGTGCAATGCCATGCCAAACCAAATGCTCCTTCCCCACACTTGCTGATTCATGCATTTTCAAGACATAATCAATCAGAGTCCTGACTTTGTCCTTTCCTATCACTTCAACATTCAACATACTATCTTCTGACTGCAGCTAATAAGGGCTCTTTCACCTGCACAAAATTTTACTCTGCATTAAATCAACACCATTCAACCTATTTTATTATCTGCATGGCACCTTCCTCACATAATACAGCTCAATTCTGGCCCCCCTTGGGCCATATTTGTGCTCTCCAGAACACCAATTTGAAATAAAAACGAATACATTCATAAGTGAAGATAAGACCTTGCTAATATTTAAACTACTTGAGCAAAAGGAGGGAGGTGGCAGGTGGTGGTGAGGGTGGCAAGATTTGTAAATGTGCCCAACTAATGCAATCAAAAAATGACTTAAATTGTTGCTGTATTTTTTTAAGTAAAAATAATCTTTTTATGTGCAAAAAATCAAATACTGGATTTTTTTTCCATGTAAACATCCTTCAAAGTCAGTGGCTGGATTCAAACCCCCATCCAGGGGTAGCTTCCTGCACCAAAGGCACTAGACTTTGCCTATGCGATATAGGCTTTTGATGGTTTTCAGTTGTGCAAGAGACCCTATCAGCATCTGACAGGCCGTGGTGTCATTGCTAATGGCTGCCACTGTACAGGACACATCATAGCCATGATATAGGGAAGATTTGACAAGCTACATATAGGGAAGCCCGTCTGGTCCAGTGGGTAAGTTCCTGCTTTCCACCCAGACATGCAGGGTTCAATTCCAGGGCCCGACAGATGACACACTAAATCTCTCAGCAAGCATCTGTACATTAACCACTTATTTTCTTGCAGTTTTCCTTCCAAATCCTGCAACCCCTTCACCACAAATACAGTCCAATCATTCCTCGATACTCATTCACTCAGTCATTCCACTCCGCCATGCTACAGGGTGAACAAAAACCAACAAGAACAAGAGCTAGTTCAGCAAGCAAATTTATAGCCTCTCTTTGGATTTATGTTGATGCTGCTGCCCTCTAGTAATGTTATATGTCAACTGCAGCATAATCAAAGGATTGAGAAAGGGGCAGTCCTATGCAAATAATCTCCTCCCATGATTACTTCTCTGAGCTTCCGTAGTGGTACGATGATAGGACCTTCAACAAATGGTCTTCAGCAGATTTCTAAAGTTGCCAAATTGTCTTAGGCTAAAGATTGTTCCAGTCGAAGGCCTTCAGATAAGGACCCCACCCTCACTTAGCAGGGTCCAGAATTACCTGCAGTAATCCTCTATACAGAACATGGGTGTTTGTGGGCCTACTGTGAAGGCTATATGCTAAAACTGGGATGTCTAAAGTCCCAGTCCTGGTCTCACTGTCAGAGGCACAGCATAACACAGCCTGCCAGACATGACCGTGCAATGCCATGCCAAACCAAATGCTCCTTCCCCACACTTGCTGATTCATGCATTTTCAAGACATAATCAATCAGAGGCCTGACTTTGTCCATTCCTATCACTTCAACATTCAACATACTATCTTCTGACTGCAGCTAATAAGGGCTCTTTCACCTGCACAAAATTTTACTCTGCATTAAATCAACACCATTCAACCTATTTTATTATCTGCATGGCACCTTCCTCACATAATACAGTTCAATTCTGGCCCCCCTTGGGCCATATTTGTGCTCTCCAGAACACCAATTTGAAGAAAAAACGAATACATTCATAAATGAAGATAAGACCTTGCTAATATTTAAACTACTTGAGCAAAAGGAGGGAGGTGGCAGGTGGTGGTGGGGGTGGCAAGATTTGTAAATGTGCCCAACTAATGCAATCAATAATGACTTAAATTGTTGCTGTATTTTTTTAAGTAAAAATAATCTTTTTATGTGCAAAAAAACAAATACTGGATTTTTTTCCATGTAAACATCCTTCAAAGTCAGTGGCTGGATTCAAACCCCCATCCAGGGGTAGCTTCCTGCACCAAAGGCACTAGACTTTGCCTCTGAGCTATAGGCTTTTGATGGGTTTCTGTTGTGCAAGAGACCCTATCAGTATCTGACAAGCCGTGGTGTCATTGCTAATGGCTGCCACTGCACACGACACATCATAGCCATGATATAGGGAAGATTTGACAAGCTACATAAAGGGAACCCCGTCTGCTCCAGTGGGTAAATTCCTGCCTTCCACCCAGACATGCAGGGTTCAACTCCTGGGCCCGACAGATGACACACTCAATCTCTCAGCAAGCATCTGTGCATTAACCACTTGTTTTCTTGCAGTTTTCCTTCCAAATCCTGCAACCCCTTCACCACAAATACAGTCCAATCATTCCTCGATACTCATTCACTCAGTCATTCCACTCCGCCATGCTACAGGCTGAACAAAAACCAACAAGAACAAGAGCTAGTTCAGCAAGCAAATTTAAAGCCTCTCTTTGGATTTATGTTGATGCTGCTGCCCTCTAGTAATGTTATATGTCAACTGCAGCATAATCAAAGTATTGAGAAAGGGGCAGTCCTATGCAAATAATCTCCTCCCATGATTACTTCTCTGAGCTTCCGTAGTGGTACGATGATAGGACCTTCAACATATGGTCTTCAGCAGATTTCTAAAGTTGCCAAATTGTCTTAGGCTAAGGATTGTTCCAGTCGAAGGCCTTCAGATAAGGACCCCACCCTCACTTAGCAGGGTCGAGAATTACCTGCAGTAATCCTCTATACAGAACATGGGTGTTCGTGGGCCTACTGTAAAAGCTATATGCTAAAACTGGGATGTCTAAAGTCCCAGTCCTGGTCTCACTGTCAGAGGCACAGCATAACACAGCCTGCCAGACATGGCCATGCAATGCCATGCCAAACCAAATGCTCCTTCCCCACACTTGCTGCATCATGCATTTTCAAGACAAAATCAATCAGAGGCCTGACTTTGTCGCTTTCCTATCACTTCAACATTCAACATACTACCTTCTGACTGCAGCTAATAAGGGCTCTTTCACCTGCACAAAATTTTACTCTGCATTAAATCAACACCATTCAACCTATTTTATTATCTGCATGGCACCTTCCTCACATAATACAGCTCAATTCTGGCCCTCCTTGGGCCATATTTGTGCTCTCCAGAACACCAATTTGAAATAAAAACGAATACATTCATAAATGAAGATAAGACCTTGCTAATATTTAAACTACTTGAGCAAAAGGAGGGAGGTGGCAGGTGGTGGTGAGGGTGGCAAGATTTGTAAATGTGCCCAACTAATGCAATCAAAAAATGACTTAAATTGTTGCTGTATTTTTTTAAGTAAAAATAATCTTTTTATGTGCAAAAAATCAAATACTGGATTTTTTTTCCATGTAAACATCCTTCAAAGTCAGTGGCTGGATTCAAACCCCCATCCAGGGGTAGCTTCCTGCACCAAAGGCACTAGACTTTGCCTATGCGCTATAGGCTTTTGATGGGTTTCAGTTGTGCAAGAGACCCTATCAGCATCTGACAGGCCGTGGTGTCATTGCTAATGGCTGCCACTGCACAGGACATCATAGCCATGATATAGGGAAGATTTGACAAGCTACATATAGGGAAGCCCATCTGGTCCAGTGGGTAAGTTCCTGCCTTCCACCCAGACATGCAGGGTTCAATTCCAGGGCCCGACAGATGACACACTAAATCTCTCAGCAAGCATCTGTACATTAACCACTTATTTTCTTGCAGTTTTCCTTCCAAATCCTGCAACCCCTTCACCACAAATACAGTCCAATCATTCCTCGATACTCATTCACTCAGTCATTCCACTCCGCCATGCTACAGGGTGAACAAAAACCAACAAGAACAAGAGCTAGTTCAGCAAGCAAATTTATAGCCTCTCTTTGGATTTATGTTGATGCTGCTGCCCTCTAGTAATGTTATATGTCAACTGCAGCATAATCAAAGGATTGAGAAAGGGGCAGTCCTATGCAAATAATCTCCTCCCATGATTACTTCTCTGAGCTTCCGTAGTGGTACGATGATAGGACCTTCAACAAATGGTCTTCAGCAGATTTCTAAAGTTGCCAAATTGTCTTAGGCTAAGGATTGTTCCAGTCAAAGGCCGTCAGATAAGGACCCCACCCTCACTTAGCAGGGTCCAGAATTACCTGCAGTAATCCTCTATACAGAACATGGGCGTTCGTGGGCGTTTGTGGGCCTACTGTAAAGGCTATATGCTAAAACTGGGATGTCTAAAGTCCCAGTCCCAGTCCCAGTCCCAGTCCCAGTCCTGGTCTCACTGTCAGAGGCACAGCATAACACAGCCTGCCAGACATGGCCGTGCAATGCCATGCCAAACCAAATGCTCCTTCCCCACACTTGCTGATTCATGCATTTTCAAGACATAATCAATCAGAGTCCTGACTTTGTCCTTTCCTATCACTTCAACATTCAACATACTATCTTCTGACTGCAGCTAATAAGGGCTCTTTCACCTGCACAAAATTTTACTCTGCATTAAATCAACACCATTCAACCTATTTTATTATCTGCATGGCACCTTCCTCACATAATACAGCTCAATTCTGGCCCCCCTTGGGCCATATTTGTGCTCTCCAGAACACCAATTTGAAATAAAAACGAATACATTCATAAGTGAAGATAAGACCTTGCTAATATTTAAACTACTTGAGCAAAAGGAGGGAGGTGGCAGGTGGTGGTGAGGGTGGCAAGATTTGTAAATGTGCCCAACTAATGCAATCAAAAAATGACTTAAATTGTTGCTGTATTTTTTTAAGTAAAAATAATCTTTTTATGTGCAAAAAATCAAATACTGGATTTTTTTTCCGTGTAAACATCCTTCAAAGTCAGTGGCTGGATTCAAACCCCCATCCAGGGGTAGCTTCCTGCACCAAAGGCACTAGACTTTGCCTATGCGATATAGGCTTTTGATGGTTTTCAGTTGTGCAAGAGACCCTATCAGCATCTGACAGGCCGTGGTGTCATTGCTAATGGCTGCCACTGTACAGGACACATCATAGCCATGATATAGGGAAGATTTGACAAGCTACATATAGGGAAGCCCGTCTGGTCCAGTGGGTAAGTTCCTGCTTTCCACCCAGACATGCAGGGTTCAATTCCAGGGCCCGACAGATGACACACTAAATCTCTCAGCAAGCATCTGTACATTAACCACTTATTTTCTTGCAGTTTTCCTTCCAAATCCTGCAACCCCTTCACCACAAATACAGTCCAATCATTCCTCGATACTCATTCACTCAGTCATTCCACTCCGCCATGCTACAGGGTGAACAAAAACCAACAAGAACAAGAGCTAGTTCAGCAAGCAAATTTATAGCCTCTCTTTGGATTTATGTTGATGCTGCTGCCCTCTAGTAATGTTATATGTCAACTGCAGCATAATCAAAGGATTGAGAAAGGGGCAGTCCTATGCAAATAATCTCCTCCCATGATTACTTCTCTGAGCTTCCGTAGTGGTACGATGATAGGACCTTCAACAAATGGTCTTCAGCAGATTTCTAAAGTTGCCAAATTGTCTTAGGCTAAAGATTGTTCCAGTCGAAGGCCTTCAGATAAGGACCCCACCCTCACTTAGCAGGGTCCAGAATTACCTGCAGTAATCCTCTATACAGAACATGGGTGTTTGTGGGCCTACTGTGAAGGCTATATGCTAAAACTGGGATGTCTAAAGTCCCAGTCCTGGTCTCACTGTCAGAGGCACAGCATAACACAGCCTGCCAGACATGACCGTGCAATGCCATGCCAAACCAAATGCTCCTTCCCCACACTTGCTGATTCATGCATTTTCAAGACATAATCAATCAGAGGCCTGACTTTGTCCATTCCTATCACTTCAACATTCAACATACTATCTTCTGACTGCAGCTAATAAGGGCTCTTTCACCTGCACAAAATTTTACTCTGCATTAAATCAACACCATTCAACCTATTTTATTATCTGCATGGCACCTTCCTCACATAATACAGCTCAATTCTGGCCCCCCTTGGGCCATATTTGTGCTCTCCAGAACACCAATTTGAAGAAAAAACGAATACATTCATAAATGAAGATAAGACCTTGCTAATATTTAAACTACTTGAGCAAAAGGAGGGAGGTGGCAGGTGGTGGTGGGGGTGGCAAGATTTGTAAATGTGCCCAACTAATGCAATCAATAATGACTTAAATTGTTGCTGTATTTTTTTAAGTAAAAATAATCTTTTTATGTGCAAAAAAACAAATACTGGATTTTTTTCCATGTAAACATCCTTCAAAGTCAGTGGCTGGATTCAAACCCCCATCCAGGGGTAGCTTCCTGCACCAAAGGCACTAGACTTTGCCTCTGAGCTATAGGCTTTTGATGGGTTTCTGTTGTGCAAGAGACCCTATCAGTATCTGACAAGCCGTGGTGTCATTGCTAATGGCTGCCACTGCACACGACACATCATAGCCATGATATAGGGAAGATTTGACAAGCTACATAAAGGGAACCCCGTCTGCTCCAGTGGGTAAATTCCTGCCTTCCACCCAGACATGCAGGGTTCAACTCCTGGGCCCGACAGATGACACACTCAATCTCTCAGCAAGCATCTGTGCATTAACCACTTGTTTTCTTGCAGTTTTCCTTCCAAATCCTGCAACCCCTTCACCACAAATACAGTCCAATCATTCCTCGATACTCATTCACTCAGTCATTCCACTCCGCCATGCTACAGGCTGAACAAAAACCAACAAGAACAAGAGCTAGTTCAGCAAGCAAATTTAAAGCCTCTCTTTGGATTTATGTTGATGCTGCTGCCCTCTAGTAATGTTATATGTCAACTGCAGCATAATCAAAGTATTGAGAAAGGGGCAGTCCTATGCAAATAATCTCCTCCCATGATTACTTCTCTGAGCTTCCGTAGTGGTACGATGATAGGACCTTCAACATATGGTCTTCAGCAGATTTCTAAAGTTGCCAAATTGTCTTAGGCTAAGGATTGTTCCAGTCGAAGGCCTTCAGATAAGGACCCCACCCTCACTTAGCAGGGTCGAGAATTACCTGCAGTAATCCTCTATACAGAACATGGGTGTTCGTGGGCCTACTGTAAAAGCTATATGCTAAAACTGGGATGTCTAAAGTCCCAGTCCTGGTCTCACTGTCAGAGGCACAGCATAACACAGCCTGCCAGACATGGCCATGCAATGCCATGCCAAACCAAATGCTCCTTCCCCACACTTGCTGCATCATGCATTTTCAAGACAAAATCAATCAGAGGCCTGACTTTGTCGCTTTCCTATCACTTCAACATTCAACATACTACCTTCTGACTGCAGCTAATAAGGGCTCTTTCACCTGCACAAAATTTTACTCTGCATTAAATCAACACCATTCAACCTATTTTATTATCTGCATGGCACCTTCCTCACATAATACAGCTCAATTCTGGCCCTCCTTGGGCCATATTTGTGCTCTCCAGAACACCAATTTGAAATAAAAACGAATACATTCATAAATGAAGATAAGACCTTGCTAATATTTAAACTACTTGAGCAAAAGGAGGGAGGTGGCAGGTGGTGGTGAGGGTGGCAAGATTTGTAAATGTGCCCAACTAATGCAATCAAAAAATGACTTAAATTGTTGCTGTATTTTTTTAAGTAAAAATAATCTTTTTATGTGCAAAAAATCAAATACTGGATTTTTTTTCCATGTAAACATCCTTCAAAGTCAGTGGCTGGATTCAAACCCCCATCCAGGGGTAGCTTCCTGCACCAAAGGCACTAGACTTTGCCTATGCGCTATAGGCTTTTGATGGGTTTCAGTTGTGCAAGAGACCCTATCAGCATCTGACAGGCCGTGGTGTCATTGCTAATGGCTGCCACTGCACAGGACATCATAGCCATGCTATAGGGAAGATTTGACAAGCTACATATAGGGAAGCCCATCTGGTCCAGTGGGTAAGTTCCTACCTTCCACCCAGACATGCAGGGTTCAATTCCAGGGCCCGACAGATGACACACTAAATCTCTCAGCAAGCATCTGTACATTAGCCACTTATTTTCTTGCAGTTTTCCTTCCAAATCCTGCAACCCCTTCACCACAAATACAGTCCAATCATTCCTCGATACTCATTCACTCAGTCATTCCACTCCGCCATGCTACAGGGTGAACAAAAACCAACAAGAACAAGAGCTAGTTCAGCAAGCAAATTTATAGCCTCTCTTTGGATTTATGTTGATGCTGCTGCCCTCTAGTAATGTTATATGTCAACTGCAGCATAATCAAAGGATTGAGAAAGGGGCAGTCCTATGCAAATAATCTCCTCCCATGATTACTTCTCTGAGCTTCCGTAGTGGTACGATGATAGGACCTTCAACAAATGGTCTTCAGCAGATTTCTAAAGTTGCCAAATTGTCTTAGGCTAAGGATTGTTCCAGTCAAAGGCCGTCAGATAAGGACCCCACCCTCACTTAGCAGGGTCCAGAATTACCTGCAGTAATCCTCTATACAGAACATGGGCGTTCGTGGTCGTTTGTGGGCCTACTGTAAAGGCTATATGCTAAAACTGGGATGTCTAAAGTCCCAGTCCCAGTCCCAGTCCCAGTCCTGGTCTCACTGTCAGAGGCACAGCATAACACAGCCTGCCAGACATGGCCGTGCAATGCCATGCCAAACCAAATGCTCCTTCCCCACACTTGCTGATTCATGCATTTTCAAGACATAATCAATCAGAGTCCTGACTTTGTCCTTTCCTATCACTTCAACATTCAACATACTATCTTCTGACTGCAGCTAATAAGGGCTCTTTCACCTGCACAAAATTTTACTCTGCATTAAATCAACACCATTCAACCTATTTTATTATCTGCATGGCACCTTCCTCACATAATACAGCTCAATTCTGGCCCCCCTTGGGCCATATTTGTGCTCTCCAGAACACCAATTTGAAATAAAAACGAATACATTCATAAGTGAAGATAAGACCTTGCTAATATTTAAACTACTTGAGCAAAAGGAGGGAGGTGGCAGGTGGTGGTGAGGGTGGCAAGATTTGTAAATGTGCCCAACTAATGCAATCAAAAAATGACTTAAATTGTTGCTGTATTTTTTTAAGTAAAAATAATCTTTTTATGTGCAAAAAATCAAATACTGGATTTTTTTTCCATGTAAACATCCTTCAAAGTCAGTGGCTGGATTCAAACCCCCATCCAGGGGTAGCTTCCTGCACCAAAGGCACTAGACTTTGCCTATGCGATATAGGCTTTTGATGGTTTTCAGTTGTGCAAGAGACCCTATCAGCATCTGACAGGCCGTGGTGTCATTGCTAATGGCTGCCACTGTACAGGACACATCATAGCCATGATATAGGGAAGATTTGACAAGCTACATATAGGGAAGCCCGTCTGGTCCAGTGGGTAAGTTCCTGCTTTCCACCCAGACATGCAGGGTTCAATTCCAGGGCCCGACAGATGACACACTAAATCTCTCAGCAAGCATCTGTACATTAACCACTTATTTTCTTGCAGTTTTCCTTCCAAATCCTGCAACCCCTTCACCACAAATACAGTCCAATCATTCCTCGATACTCATTCACTCAGTCATTCCACTCCGCCATGCTACAGGGTGAACAAAAACCAACAAGAACAAGAGCTAGTTCAGCAAGCAAATTTATAGCCTCTCTTTGGATTTATGTTGATGCTGCTGCCCTCTAGTAATGTTATATGTCAACTGCAGCATAATCAAAGGATTGAGAAAGGGGCAGTCCTATGCAAATAATCTCCTCCCATGATTACTTCTCTGAGCTTCCGTAGTGGTACGATGATAGGACCTTCAACAAATGGTCTTCAGCAGATTTCTAAAGTTGCCAAATTGTCTTAGGCTAAAGATTGTTCCAGACGAAGGCCTTCAGATAAGGACCCCACCCTCACTTAGCAGGGTCCAGAATTACCTGCAGTAATCCTCTATACAGAACATGGGTGTTTGTGGGCCTACTGTGAAGGCTATATGCTAAAACTGGGATGTCTAAAGTCCCAGTCCTGGTCTCACTGTCAGAGGCACAGCATAACACAGCCTGCCAGACATGACCGTGCAATGCCATGCCAAACCAAATGCTCCTTCCCCACACTTGCTGATTCATGCATTTTCAAGACATAATCAATCAGAGGCCTGACTTTGTCCATTCCTATCACTTCAACATTCAACATACTATCTTCTGACTGCAGCTAATAAGGGCTCTTTCACCTGCACAAAATTTTACTCTGCATTAAATCAACACCATTCAACCTATTTTATTATCTGCATGGCACCTTCCTCACATAATACAGCTCAATTCTGGCCCCCCTTGGGCCATATTTGTGCTCTCCAGAACACCAATTTGAAGAAAAAACGAATACATTCATAAATGAAGATAAGACCTTGCTAATATTTAAACTACTTGAGCAAAAGGAGGGAGGTGGCAGGTGGTGGTGGGGGTGGCAAGATTTGTAAATGTGCCCAACTAATGCAATCAATAATGACTTAAATTGTTGCTGTATTTTTTTAAGTAAAAATAATCTTTTTATGTGCAAAAAAACAAATACTGGATTTTTTTCCATGTAAACATCCTTCAAAGTCAGTGGCTGGATTCAAACCCCCATCCAGGGGTAGCTTCCTGCACCAAAGGCACTAGACTTTGCCTCTGAGCTATAGGCTTTTGATGGGTTTCTGTTGTGCAAGAGACCCTATCAGTATCTGACAAGCCGTGGTGTCATTGCTAATGGCTGCCACTGCACACGACACATCATAGCCATGATATAGGGAAGATTTGACAAGCTACATAAAGGGAACCCCGTCTGGTCCAGTGGGTAAATTCCTGCCTTCCACCCAGACATGCAGGGTTCAACTCCTGGGCCCGACAGATGACACACTCAATCTCTCAGCAAGCATCTGTGCATTAACCACTTGTTTTCTTGCAGTTTTCCTTCCAAATCCTGCAACCCCTTCACCACAAATACAGTCCAATCATTCCTCGATACTCATTCACTCAGTCATTCCACTCCGCCATGCTACAGGCTGAACAAAAACCAACAAGAACAAGAGCTAGTTCAGCAAGCAAATTTAAAGCCTCTCTTTGGATTTATGTTGATGCTGCTGCCCTCTAGTAATGTTATATGTCAACTGCAGCATAATCAAAGTATTGAGAAAGGGGCAGTCCTATGCAAATAATCTCCTCCCATGATTACTTCTCTGAGCTTCCGTAGTGGTACGATGATAGGACCTTCAACATATGGTCTTCAGCAGATTTCTAAAGTTGCCAAATTGTCTTAGGCTAAGGATTGTTCCAGTCGAAGGCCTTCAGATAAGGACCCCACCCTCACTTAGCAGGGTCGAGAATTACCTGCAGTAATCCTCTATACAGAACATGGGTGTTCGTGGGCCTACTGTAAAAGCTATATGCTAAAACTGGGATGTCTAAAGTCCCAGTCCTGGTCTCACTGTCAGAGGCACAGCATAACACAGCCTGCCAGACATGGCCATGCAATGCCATGCCAAACCAAATGCTCCTTCCCCACACTTGCTGCATCATGCATTTTCAAGACAAAATCAATCAGAGGCCTGACTTTGTCGCTTTCCTATCACTTCAACATTCAACATACTACCTTCTGACTGCAGCTAATAAGGGCTCTTTCACCTGCACAAAATTTTACTCTGCATTAAATCAACACCATTCAACCTATTTTATTATCTGCATGGCACCTTCCTCACATAATACAGCTCAATTCTGGCCCTCCTTGGGCCATATTTGTGCTCTCCAGAACACCAATTTGAAATAAAAACGAATACATTCATAAATGAAGATAAGACCTTGCTAATATTTAAACTACTTGAGCAAAAGGAGGGAGGTGGCAGGTGGTGGTGAGGGTGGCAAGATTTGTAAATGTGCCCAACTAATGCAATCAAAAAATGACTTAAATTGTTGCTGTATTTTTTTAAGTAAAAATAATCTTTTTATGTGCAAAAAATCAAATACTGGATTTTTTTTCCATGTAAACATCCTTCAAAGTCAGTGGCTGGATTCAAACCCCCATCCAGGGGTAGCTTCCTGCACCAAAGGCACTAGACTTTGCCTATGCGCTATAGGCTTTTAATGGGTTTCAGTTGTGCAAGAGACCCTATCAGCATCTGACAGGCCGTGGTGTCATTGCTAATGGCTGCCACTGCACAGGACATCATAGCCATGATATAGGGAAGATTTGACAAGCTACATATAGGGAAGCCCATCTGGTCCAGTGGGTAAGTTCCTGCCTTCCACCCAGACATGCAGGGTTCAATTCCAGGGCCCGACAGATGACACACTAAATCTCTCAGCAAGCATCTGTACATTAACCACTTATTTTCTTGCAGTTTTCCTTCCAAATCCTGCAACCCCTTCACCACAAATACAGTCCAATCATTCCTCGATACTCATTCACTCAGTCATTCCACTCCGCCATGCTACAGGGTGAACAAAAACCAACAAGAACAAGAGCTAGTTCAGCAAGCAAATTTATAGCCTCTCTTTGGATTTATGTTGATGCTGCTGCCCTCTAGTAATGTTATATGTCAACTGCAGCATAATCAAAGGATTGAGAAAGGGGCAGTCCTATGCAAATAATCTCCTCCCATGATTACTTCTCTGAGCTTCCGTAGTGGTACGATGATAGGACCTTCAACAAATGGTCTTCAGCAGATTTCTAAAGTTGCCAAATTGTCTTAGGCTAAGGATTGTTCCAGTCAAAGGCCGTCAGATAAGGACCCCACCCTCACTTAGCAGGGTCCAGAATTACCTGCAGTAATCCTCTATACAGAACATGGGCGTTCGTGGGCGTTTGTGGGCCTACTGTAAAGGCTATATGCTAAAACTGGGATGTCTAAAGTCCCAGTCCCAGTCCCAGTCCCAGTCCTGGTCTCACTGTCAGAGGCACAGCATAACACAGCCTGCCAGACATGGCCGTGCAATGCCATGCCAAACCAAATGCTCCTTCCCCACACTTGCTGATTCATGCATTTTCAAGACATAATCAATCAGAGTCCTGACTTTGTCCTTTCCTATCACTTCAACATTCAACATACTATCTTCTGACTGCAGCTAATAAGGGCTCTTTCACCTGCACAAAATTTTACTCTGCATTAAATCAACACCATTCAACCTATTTTATTATCTGCATGGCACCTTCCTCACATAATACAGCTCAATTCTGGCCCCCCTTGGGCCATATTTGTGCTCTCCAGAACACCAATTTGAAATAAAAACGAATACATTCATAAGTGAAGATAAGACCTTGCTAATATTTAAACTACTTGAGCAAAAGGAGGGAGGTGGCAGGTGGTGGTGAGGGTGGCAAGATTTGTAAATGTGCCCAACTAATGCAATCAAAAAATGACTTAAATTGTTGCTGTATTTTTTTAAGTAAAAATAATCTTTTTATGTGCAAAAAATCAAATACTGGATTTTTTTTCCATGTAAACATCCTTCAAAGTCAGTGGCTGGATTCAAACCCCCATCCAGGGGTAGCTTCCTGCACCAAAGGCACTAGACTTTGCCTATGCGATATAGGCTTTTGATGGTTTTCAGTTGTGCAAGAGACCCTATCAGTATCTGACAGGCCGTGGTGTCATTGCTAATGGCTGCCAGAGCACAGGACACATCATAGCCATGATATAGGGAAGCTTTGACAAGCTACATAAAGGGAAGCCCGTCTGGTCCAGTGGGTAAATTCCTGCCTTCCACCCAGACATGCAGGGTTTAAATCCTGGGCCCGACAGATGACACACTCAATCTCTCAGCAAGCATCTGTGCATTAACCACTTATTTTCTTGCAGTTTTCCTTCCAAATCCTGCAACCCCTTCACCACAAATACAGTCCAATCATTCCTCGATACTCATTCACTCAGTCATTCCACTCCGCCATGCTACAGGCTGAACAAAAACCAACAAGAACAAGAGCTAGTTCAGCAAGCAAACTTAAAGCCTCTCTTTGGATTTATGTTGATGCTGCTGCCCTCTAGTAATGTTATATGTCAACTGCAGCATAATCAAAGTATTGAGAAAGGGGCAGTCCTATGCAAATAATCTCCTCCCATGATTACTTCTCTGAGCTTCCGTAGTGGTACGATGATAGGACCTTCAACATATGGTCTTCAGCAGATTTCTAAAGTTGCCAAATTGTCTTAGGCTAAGGATTGTTCCAGTCGAAGGCCTTCAGATAAGGACCACACCCTCACTTAGCAAGGTCGAGAATTACCTGCAGTAATCCTCTATACAGAACATGGGCGTTCGTCGGCCTACTGTAAAAGCTATATGCTAAAACTGGGATGTCTAAAGTCCCAGTCCTGGTCTCACTGTCAGAGGCACAGCATAACACAGCCTGCCAGACATGGCCGTGCAATGCCATGCCAAACCAAATGCTTCTTCCCCACACTTGCTGCATCATGCATTTTCAAGACATAATCAATCAGAGGCCTGACTTTGTTCTTTCCTATCACTTCAACATTCAACATACTACCTTCTGACTGCAGCTAATAAGGGCTCTTTCACCTGCACAAAATTTTACTCTGCATTAAATCAACACCATTCAACCTATTTTATTATCTGCATGGCACCTTCCTCACAGAATACAGCTCAATTCTGGCCTCCCTTGGGCCATATTTGTGCTCTCCAGAACACCAATTTGAAATAAAAACGAATACATTCATAAATGAAGATAAGACCTTGCTAATATTTAAACTACTTGAGCAAAAGGAGGGAGGTGGCAGGTGGTGGTGAGGGTGGCAAGATTTGTAAATGTGCCCAACTAATGCAATCAAAAAATGACTTAAATTGTTGCTGTATTTTTTTAAGTAAAAATAATCTTTTTATGTGCAAAAAATCAAATACTGGATTTTTTTTCCATGTAAACATCCTTCAAAGTCAGTGGCTGGATTCAAACCCGCATCCAGGGGTAGCTTCCTGCACCCAAGGAACTAGACTTTGCCTATGTGCTATAGGCTTTTGATGGGTTTCAGTTGTGCAAGAGACCCTATCAGCATCTGACAGGCCGTGGTGTCATTGCTAATGGCTGCCACTGCACAGGACACATCATAGCCATGATATAGGGAAGATTTGACAAGCTACATATAGGGAAGCCTGTCTGGTCCAGTGGGTAAGTTCCTGCCTTCCACCCAGACATGCAGGGTTCAATTCCAGGGCCCGACAGATGACACACTAAATCTCTCAGCAAGCATCTGTACATTAACCACTTATTTTCTTGCAGTTTTCCTTCCAAATCCTGCAACCCCTTCACCACAAATACAGTCCAATCATTCCTCGATACTCATTCACTCAGTCATTCCACTCCGCCATGCTACAGGCTGAACAAAAACCAACAAGAACAAGAGCTAGTTCAGCAAGCAAACTTAAAGCCTCTCTTTGGATTTATGTTGATGCTGCTGCCCTCTAGTAATGTTATATGTCAACTGCAGCATAATCAAAGTATTGAGAAAGGGGCAGTCCTATGCAAATAATCTCCTCCCATGATTACTTCTCTGAGCTTCCGTAGTGGTACGATGATAGGACCTTCAACATATGGTCTTCAGCAGATTTCTAAAGTTGCCAAATTGTCTTAGGCTAAGGATTGTTCCAGTCGAAGGCCTTCAGATAAGGACCACACCCTCACTTAGCAAGGTCGAGAATTACCTGCAGTAATCCTCTATACAGAACATGGGCGTTCGTCGGCCTACTGTAAAAGCTATATGCTAAAACTGGGATGTCTAAAGTCCCAGTCCTGGTCTCACTGTCAGAGGCACAGCATAACACAGCCTGCCAGACATGGCCGTGCAATGCCATGCCAAACCAAATGCTTCTTCCCCACACTTGCTGCATCATGCATTTTCAAGACATAATCAATCAGAGGCCTGACTTTGTTCTTTCCTATCACTTCAACATTCAACATACTACCTTCTGACTGCAGCTAATAAGGGCTCTTTCACCTGCACAAAATTTTACTCTGCATTAAATCAACACCATTCAACCTATTTTATTATCTGCATGGCACCTTCCTCACAGAATACAGCTCAATTCTGGCCTCCCTTGGGCCATATTTGTGCTCTCCAGAACACCAATTTGAAATAAAAACGAATACATTCATAAATGAAGATAAGACCTTGCTAATATTTAAACTACTTGAGCAAAAGGAGGGAGGTGGCAGGTGGTGGTGAGGGTGGCAAGATTTGTAAATGTGCCCAACTAATGCAATCAAAAAATGACTTAAATTGTTGCTGTATTTTTTTAAGTAAAAATAATCTTTTTATGTGCAAAAAATCAAATACTGGATTTTTTTTCCATGTAAACATCCTTCAAAGTCAGTGGCTGGATTCAAACCCGCATCCAGGGGTAGCTTCCTGCACCCAAGGAACTAGACTTTGCCTATGCGCTATAGGATTTTGATGGGTTTCAGTTGTGCAAGAGACCCTATCAGCATCTGACAGGCCGTGGTGTCATTGCTAATGGCTGCCACTGCACAGGACACATCATAGCCATGATATAGGGAAGATTTGACAAGCTACATATAGGGAAGCCTGTCTGGTCCAGTGGGTAAGTTCCTGCCTTCCACCCAGACATGCAGGGTTCAATTCCAGGGCCCGACAGATGACACACTAAATCTCTCAGCAAGCATCTGTACATTAACCACTTGTTTTCTTGCAGTTTTCCTTCCAAATCCTGCAACCCCTTCACCACAAATACAGTCCAATCATTCCTCGATACTCATTCACTCAGTCATTCCACTCCGCCATGCTACAGGCTGAACAAAAACCAACAAGAACAAGAGCTAGTTCAGCAAGCAAATTTAAAGCCTCTCTTTGGATTTATGTTGATGCTGCTGCCCTCTAGTAATGTTATATGTCAACTGCAGCATAATCAAAGTATTGAGAAAGGGGCAGTCCTATGCAAATAATCTCCTCCCATGATTACTTCTCTGAGCTTCCGTAGTGGTACGATGATAGGACCTTCAACATATGGTCTTCAGCAGATTTCTAAAGTTGCCAAATTGTCTTAGGCTAAGGATTGTTCCAGTCGAAGGCCTTCAGATAAGGACCCCACCCTCACTTAGCAGGGTCGAGAATTACCTGCAGTAATCCTCTATACAGAACATGGGTGTTCGTGGGCCTACTGTAAAAGCTATATGCTAAAACTGGGATGTCTAAAGTCCCAGTCCTGGTCTCACTGTCAGAGGCACAGCATAACACAGCCTGCCAGACATGGCCATGCAATGCCATGCCAAACCAAATGCTCCTTCCCCACACTTGCTGCATCATGCATTTTCAAGACAAAATCAATCAGAGGCCTGACTTTGTCGCTTTCCTATCACTTCAACATTCAACATACTACCTTCTGACTGCAGCTAATAAGGGCTCTTTCACCTGCACAAAATTTTACTCTGCATTAAATCAACACCATTCAACCTATTTTATTATCTGCATGGCACCTTCCTCACATAATACAGCTCAATTCTGGCCCTCCTTGGGCCATATTTGTGCTCTCCAGAACACCAATTTGAAATAAAAACGAATACATTCATAAATGAAGATAAGACCTTGCTAATATTTAAACTACTTGAGCAAAAGGAGGGAGGTGGCAGGTGGTGGTGAGGGTGGCAAGATTTGTAAATGTGCCCAACTAATGCAATCAAAAAATGACTTAAATTGTTGCTGTATTTTTTTAAGTAAAAATAATCTTTTTATGTGCAAAAAATCAAATACTGGATTTTTTTTCCATGTAAACATCCTTCAAAGTCAGTGGCTGGATTCAAACCCCCATCCAGGGGTAGCTTCCTGCACCAAAGGCACTAGACTTTGCCTATGCGCTATAGGCTTTTGATGGGTTTCAGTTGTGCAAGAGACCCTATCAGCATCTGACAGGCCGTGGTGTCATTGCTAATGGCTGTCACTGCACAGGACATCATAGCCATGATATAGGGAAGATTTGACAAGCTACATATAGGGAAGCCCATCTGGTCCAGTGGGTAAGTTCCTGCCTTCCACCCAGACATGCAGGGTTCAATTCCAGGGCCCGACAGATGACACACTAAATCTCTCAGCAAGCATCTGTACATTAACCACTTATTTTCTTGCAGTTTTCCTTCCAAATCCTGCAACCCCTTCACCACAAATACAGTCCAATCATTCCTCGATACTCATTCACTCAGTCATTCCACTCCGCCATGCTACAGGGTGAACAAAAACCAACAAGAACAAGAGCTAGTTCAGCAAGCAAATTTATAGCCTCTCTTTGGATTTATGTTGATGCTGCTGCCCTCTAGTAATGTTATATGTCAACTGCAGCATAATCAAAGGATTGAGAAAGGGGCAGTCCTATGCAAATAATCTCCTCCCATGATTACTTCTCTGAGCTTCCGTAGTGGTACGATGATAGGACCTTCAACAAATGGTCTTCAGCAGATTTCTAAAGTTGCCAAATTGTCTTAGGCTAAGGATTGTTCCAGTCAAAGGCCGTCAGATAAGGACCCCACCCTCACTTAGCAGGGTCCAGAATTACCTGCAGTAATCCTCTATACAGAACATGGGCGTTCGTGGGCGTTTGTGGGCCTACTGTAAAGGCTATATGCTAAAACTGGGATGTCTAAAGTCCCAGTCCCAGTCCCAGTCCCAGTCCCAGTCCCAGTCCCAGTCCCAGTCCCAGTCCCAGTCCCAGTCCCAGTCCCAGTCCCAGTCCCAGTCCCAGTCCCAGTCCTGGTCTCACTGTCAGAGGCACAGCATAACACAGCCTGCCAGACATGACCGTGCAATGCCATGCCAAACCAAATGCTCCTTCCCCACACTTGCTGCATCATGCAATTTCAAGACATAATCAATCAGAGGCCTGACTTTGTCCTTTCCTACCATTTCAACATTCAACATACTACCTTCTGACTGCAGCTAGTAAGGACTCTTTCACCTGCACAAAATTTTACCCTGCATTAAGTCAACACCATTCAACCTATTTTATTATCTGTATGGCACCTTCCTCACATAATACAGCTCAATTCTGGCCCCCCTTGGGCCATATTTGTGCTCTCCAGAACACCAATTTGAAGAAAAAACAAATACATTCATAAATGAAGATAAGACCTTGCTAATATTTAAACTACTTGAGCAAAAGGAGGGAGGTGGCAGGTGGTGGTGGGGGTGGCAAGATTTCTAAATGTGCCCAACTAATGCAATCAAAAAATGACTTAAATTGTTCCTGTATTTTTTTAAGTAAAAATAATCTTTTTATGTGCAAAAAATCAAATACTGGATTTTTTTTCCATGTAAACATCCTTCAAAGTCAGTGGCTGGATTCAAACCCCCATCCAGGGGTAGCTTCCTGCACCAAAGGCACTAGACTTTGCCTATGCACTATGGGCTTTTGGTGGGTTTCAGTTGTGCAAGAGACCCTATCAGCATCTGACAGGCCGTGGTGTCATTGCTAATGGCTGCCACTGCACAGGACACATCATAGCCATGATATAGGGAAGATTTGACAAGCTACATATAGGGAAGCCCGTCTGGTCCAGTGGGTAAGTTCCTACCTTACATGCAGGGTTCAATTCCAGGGCCTGACAGATGACACACTAAATCTCTCAGCAAGCATCTGTGCATTAACCACTTATTTTCTTGCAGTTTTCCTTCCAAATCCTGCAACCCCTTCACCACAAATACAGTCCAATCATTACTCGATACTCATTCACTCAGTCATTCCACTCCGCCATGCTACAGGCTGAACAAAAACCAACAAGAACAAGAGCTAGTTCAGCAAGCAAATTTAAAGCCTCTCTTTGGATTTATGTTGATGCTACTGCCCTCTAGTAATGTTATATGTCAACTGCAGCAAAATCAAAGGATTGAGAAAGGGGCAGTCCTATGCAAATAATCTCCTCCCATGATTACTTCTCTGAGCTTCCGTAGTGGTACGATGATAGGACCTTCAACAAATGGTCTTCAGCAGATTTCTAAAGTTGCCAAATTGTCTTAGGCTAAGGATTGTTCCAGTCAAAGGCCGTCAGATAAGGACCCCACCCTCACTTAGCAGGGTCCAGAATTACCTGCAGTAATCCTCTATACAGAACATGGGCGTTCGTGGGCGTTTATGGGCCTACTGTAAAGGCTATATGCTAAAACTGGGATGTCTAAAGTCCCAGTCCCAGTCCCAGTCCCAGTCCCAGTCCCAGTCCCAGTCCCAGTCCCAGTCCCAGTCCCAGTCCCAGTCCCAGTCCCAGTCCCAGTCCCAGTCCCAGTCCCAGTCCCAGTCTCACTGTCAGAGGCACAGCATAACACAGCCTGCCAGACATGGCCGTGCAATGCCATGCCAAACCAAATGCTCCTTCCCCACACTTGCTGATTCATGCATTTTCAAGACATAATCAATCAGAGTCCTGACTTTGTCCTTTCCTATCACTTCAACATTCAACATACTATCTTCTGACTGCAGCTAATAAGGGCTCTTTCACCTGCACAAAATTTTACTCTGCATTAAATCAACACCATTCAACCTATTTTATTATCTGCATGGCACCTTCCTCACATAATACAGCTCAATTCTGGCCCCCCTTGGGCCATATTTGTGCTCTCCAGAACACCAATTTGAAATAAAAACGAATACATTCATAAGTGAAGATAAGACCTTGCTAATATTTAAACTACTTGAGCAAAAGGAGGGAGGTGGCAGGTGGTGGTGAGGGTGGCAAGATTTGTAAATGTGCCCAACTAATGCAATCAAAAAATGACTTAAATTGTTGCTGTATTTTTTTAAGTAAAAATATTCTTTTTATGTGCAAAAAATCAAATACTGGATTTTTTTTCCATGTAATCATCCTTCAAAGTCAGTGGCTGGATTCAAACCCCCATCCAGGGGTAGCTTCCTGCACCAAAGGCACTAGACTTTGCCTATGCGATATAGGCTTTTGATGGTTTTCAGTTGTGCAAGAGACCCTATCAGCATCTGACAGGCCGTGGTGTCATTGCTAATGGCTGCCACTGTACAGGACACATCATAGCCATGATATAGGGAAGATTTGACAAGCTACATATAGGGAAGCCCGTCTGGTCCAGTGGGTAAGTTCCTGCTTTCCACCCAGACATGCATGGTTCAATTCCAGGGCCCGACAGATGACACACTAAATCTCTCAGCAAGCATCTGTACATTAACCACTTATTTTCTTGCAGTTTTCCTTCCAAATCCTGCAACCCCTTCACCACAAATACAGTCCAATCATTCCTCGATACTCATTCACTCAGTCATTCCACTCCGCCATGCTACAGGGTGAACAAAAACCAACAAGAACAAGAGCTAGTTCAGCAAGCAAATTTATAGCCTCTCTTTGGATTTATGTTGATGCTGCTGCCCTCTAGTAATGTTATATGTCAACTGCAGCATAATCAAAGGATTGAGAAAGGGGCAGTCCTATGCAAATAATCTCCTCCCATGATTACTTCTCTGAGCTTCCGTAGTGGTACGATGATAGGACCTTCAACAAATGGTCTTCAGCAGATTTCTAAAGTTGCCAAATTGTCTTAGGCTAAGGATTGTTCCAGTCGAAGGCCTTCAGATAAGGACCCCACCCTCACTTAGCAGGGTCCAGAATTACCTGCAGTAATCCTCTATACAGAACATGGGTGTTTGTGGGCCTACTGTGAAGGCTATATGCTAAAACTGGGATGTCTAAAGTCCCAGTCCTGGTCTCACTGTCAGAGGCACAGCATAACACAGCCTGCCAGACATGACCGTGCAATGCCATGCCAAACCAAATGCTCCTTCCCCACACTTGCTGATTCATGCATTTTCAAGACATAATCAATCAGAGGCCTGACTTTGTCCATTCCTATCACTTCAACATTCAACATACTATCTTCTGACTGCAGCTAATAAGGGCTCTTTCACCTGCACAAAATTTTACTCTGCATTAAATCAACACCATTCAACCTATTTTATTATCTGCATGGCACCTTCCTCACATAATACAGCTCAATTCTGGCCCCCCTTGGGCCATATTTGTGCTCTCCAGAACACCAATTTGAAGAAAAAACGAATACATTCATAAATGAAGATAAGACCTTGCTAATATTTAAACTACTTGAGCAAAAGGAGGGAGGTGGCAGGTGGTGGTGGGGGTGGCAAGATTTGTAAATGTGCCCAACTAATGCAATCAATAATGACTTAAATTGTTGCTGTATTTTTTTAAGTAAAAATAATCTTTTTATGTGCAAAAAAACAAATACTGGATTTTTTTCCATGTAAACATCCTTCAAAGTCCGTGGCTGGATTCAAACCCCCATCCAGGGGTAGCTTCCTGCACCAAAGGCACTAGACTTTGCCTCTGAGCTATAGGCTTTTGATGGGTTTCTGTTGTGCAAGAGACCCTATCAGTATCTGACAGGCCGTGGTGTCATTGCTAATGGCTGCCACTGCACACGACACATCATAGCCATGATATAGGGAAGATTTGACAAGCTACATAAAGGGAACCCCGTCTGGTCCAGTGGGTAAATTCCTGCCTTCCACCCAGACATGCAGGGTTCAACTCCTGGGCCCGACAGATGACACACTCAATCTCTCAGCAAGCATCTGTGCATTAACCACTTGTTTTCTTGCAGTTTTCCTTCCAAATCCTGCAACCCCTTCACCACAAATACAGTCCAATCATTCCTCGATACTCATTCACTCAGTCATTCCACTCCGCCATGCTACAGGCTGAACAAAAACCAACAAGAACAAGAGCTAGTTCAGCAAGCAAATTTAAAGCCTCTCTTTGGATTTATGTTGATGCTGCTGCCCTCTAGTAATGTTATATGTCAACTGCATCATAATCAAAGTATTGAGAAAGGGGCAGTCCTATGCAAATAATCTCCTCCCATGATTACTTCTCTGAGCTTCCGTAGTGGTACGATGATAGGACCTTCAACATATGGTCTTCAGCAGATTTCTAAAGTTGCCAAATTGTCTTAGGCTAAGGATTGTTCCAGTCGAAGGCCTTCAGATAAGGACCCCACCCTCACTTAGCAGGGTCGAGAATTACCTGCAGTAATCCTCTATACAGAACATGGGTGTTCGTGGGCCTACTGTAAAAGCTATATGCTAAAACTGGGATGTCTAAAGTCCCAGTCCTGGTCTCACTGTCAGAGGCACAGCATAACACAGCCTGCCAGACATGGCCATGCAATGCCATGCCAAACCAAATGCTCCTTCCCCACACTTGCTGCATCATGCATTTTCAAGACAAAATCAATCAGAGGCCTGACTTTGTCCCTTTCCTATCACTTCAACATTCAACATACTACCTTCTGACTGCAGCTAATAAGGGCTCTTTCACCTGCACAAAATTTTACTCTGCATTAAATCAACACCATTCAACCTATTTTATTATCTGCATGGCACCTTCCTCACATAATACAGCTCAATTCTGGCCCTCCTTGGGCCATATTTGTGCTCTCCAGAACACCAATTTGAAATAAAAACGAATACATTCATAAATGAAGATAAGACCTTGCTAATATTTAAACTACTTGAGCAAAAGGAGGGAGGTGGCAGGTGGTGGTGAGGGTGGCAAGATTTGTAAATGTGCCCAACTAATGCAATCAAAAAATGACTTAAATTGTTGCTGTATTTTTTTAAGTAAAAATAATCTTTTTATGTGCAAAAAATCAAATACTGGATTTTTTTTCCATGTAAACATCCTTCAAAGTCAGTGGCTGGATTCAAACCCCCATCCAGGGGTAGCTTCCTGCACCAAAGGCACTAGACTTTGCCTATGTGCTATAGGCTTTTGATGGGTTTCAGTTGTACAAGAGACCCTATCAGCATCTGACAGGCCGTGGTGTCATTGCTAATGGCTGCCACTGCACAGGACATCATAGCCATGATATAGGGAAGATTTGACAAGCCACATATAGGGAAGCCCATCTGGTCCAGTGGGTAAGTTCCTGCCTTCCACCCAGACATGCAGGGTTCAATTCCAGGGCCCGACAGATGACACACTAAATCTCTCAGCAAGCATCTGTACATTAACCACTTATTTTCTTGCAGTTTTCCTTCCAAATCCTGCAACCCCTTCACCACAAATACAGTCCAATCATTCCTCGATACTCATTCACTCAGTCATTCCACTCTGCCATGCTACAGGGTGAACAAAAACCAACAAGAACAAGAGCTAGTTCAGCAAGCAAATTTATAGCCTCTCTTTGGATTTATGTTGATGCTGCTGCCCTCTAGTAATGTTATATGTCAACTGCAGCATAATCAAAGGATTGAGAAAGGGGCAGTCCTATGCAAATAATCTCCTCCCATGATTACTTCTCTGAGCTTCCGTAGTGGTACGATGATAGGACCTTCAACAAATGGTCTTCAGCAGATTTCTAAAGTTGCCAAATTGTCTTAGGCTAAGGATTGTTCCAGTCAAAGGCCGTCAGATAAGGACCCCACCCTCACTTAGCAGGGTCCAGAATTACCTGCAGTAATCCTCTATACAGAACATGGGCGTTCGTGGGCGTTTGTGGGCCTACTGTAAAGGCTATATGCTAAAACTGGGATGTCTACAGTCCCAGTCCCAGTCCCAGTCCCAGTCCCAGTCCCAGTCCCAGTCCCAGTCCCAGTCCCAGTCCCAGTCCCAGTCCCAGTCCCAGTCCCAGTCCTGGTCTCACTGTCAGAGGCACAGCATAACACAGCCTGCCAGACATGGCCGTGCAATGCCATGCCAAACCAAATGCTCCTTCCCCACACTTGCTGATTCATGCATTTTCAAGACATAATCAATCAGAGTCCTGACTTTGTCCTTTCCTATCACTTCAACATTCAACATACTATCTTCTGACTGCAGCTAATAAGGGCTCTTTCACCTGCACAAAATTTTACTCTGCATTAAATCAACACCATTCAACCTATTTTATTATCTGCATGGCACCTTCCTCACATAATACAACTCAATTCTGGCCCTCCTTGGGCCATATTTGTGCTCTCCAGAACACCAATTTGAAATAAAAACGAATACATTCATAAATGAAGATAAGACCTTGCTAATATTTAAACTACTTGAGCAAAAGGAGGGAGGTGGCAGGTGGTGGTGAGGGTGGCAAGATTTGTAAATGTGCCCAACTAATGCAATCAAAAAATGACTTAAATTGTTGCTGTATTTTTTTAAGTAAAAATAATCTTTTTATGTGCAAAAAATCAAATACTGGATTTTTTTTCCATGTAAACATCCTTCAAAGTCAGTGGCTGGATTCAAACCCCCATCCAGGGGTAGCTTCCTGCACCAAAGGCACTAGACTTTGCCTATGCGCTATAGGCTTTTGATGGGTTTCAGTTGTACAAGAGACCCTATCAGCATCTGACAGGCCGTGGTGTCATTGCTAATGGCTGCCACTGCACAGGACATCATAGCCATGATATAGGGAAGATTTGACAAGCTACATATAGGGAAGCCCATCTGGTCCAGTGGGTAAGTTCCTGCCTTCCACCCAGACATGCAGGGTTCAATTCCAGGGCCCGACAGATGACACACTAAATCTCTCAGCAAGCATCTGTACATTAACCACTTATTTTCTTGCAGTTTTCCTTCCAAATCCTGCAACCCCTTCACCACAAATACAGTCCAATCATTCCTCGATACTCATTCACTCAGTCATTCCACTCCGCCATGCTACAGGGTGAACAAAAACCAACAAGAACAAGAGCTAGTTCAGCAAGCAAATTTATAGCCTCTCTTTGGATTTATGTTGATGCTGCTGCCCTCTAGTAATGTTATATGTCAACTGCAGCATAATCAAAGGATTGAGAAAGGGGCAGTCCTATGCAAATAATCTCCTCCCATGATTACTTCTCTGAGCTTCCGTAGTGGTACGATGATAGGACCTTCAACAAATGGTCTTCAGCAGATTTCTAAAGTTGCCAAATTGTCTTAGGCTAAGGATTGTTCCAGTCAAAGGCCGTCAGATAAGGACCCCACCCTCACTTAGCAGGGTCCAGAATTACCTGCAGTAATCCTCTATACAGAACATGGGCGTTCGTGGGCGTTTGTGGGCCTACTGTAAAGGCTATATGCTAAAACTGGGATGTCTAAAGTCCCAGTCCCAGTCCCAGTCCTGGTCTCACTGTCAGAGGCACAGCATAACACAGCCTGCCAGACATGGCCGTGCAATGCCATGCCAAACCAAATGCTCCTTCCCCACACTTGCTGATTCATGCATTTTCAAGACATAATCAATCAGAGTCCTGACTTTGTCCTTTCCTATCACTTCAACATTCAACATACTATCTTCTGACTGCAGCTAATAAGGGCTCTTTCACCTGCACAAAATTTTACTCTGCATTAAATCAACACCATTCAACCTATTTTATTATCTGCATGGCACCTTCCTCACATAATACAGCTCAATTCTGGCCCCCCTTGGGCCATATTTGTGCTCTCCAGAACACCAATTTGAAATAAAAACGAATACATTCATAAGTGAAGATAAGACCTTGCTAATATTTAAACTACTTGAGCAAAAGGAGGGAGGTGGCAGGTGGTGGTGAGGGTGGCAAGATTTGTAAATGTGCCCAACTAATGCAATCAAAAAATGACTTAAATTGTTGCTGTATTTTTTTAAGTAAAAATAATCTTTTTATGTGCAAAAAATCAAATACTGGATTTTTTTTCCATGTAAACATCCTTCAAAGTCAGTGGCTGGATTCAAACCCCCATCCAGGGGTAGCTTCCTGCACCAAAGGCACTAGACTTTGCCTATGTGCTATAGGCTTTTGATGGGTTTCAGTTGTACAAGAGACCCTATCAGCATCTGACAGGCCGTGGTGTCATTGCTAATGGCTGCCACTGCACAGGACATCATAGCCATGATATAGGGAAGATTTGACAAGCCACATATAGGGAAGCCCATCTGGTCCAGTGGGTAAGTTCCTGCCTTCCACCCAGACATGCAGGGTTCAATTCCAGGGCCCGACAGATGACACACTAAATCTCTCAGCAAGCATCTGTACATTAACCACTTATTTTCTTGCAGTTTTCCTTCCAAATCCTGCAACCCCTTCACCACAAATACAGTCCAATCATTCCTCGATACTCATTCACTCAGTCATTCCACTCTGCCATGCTACAGGGTGAACAAAAACCAACAAGAACAAGAGCTAGTTCAGCAAGCAAATTTATAGCCTCTCTTTGGATTTATGTTGATGCTGCTGCCCTCTAGTAATGTTATATGTCAACTGCAGCATAATCAAAGGATTGAGAAAGGGGCAGTCCTATGCAAATAATCTCCTCCCATGATTACTTCTCTGAGCTTCCGTAGTGGTACGATGATAGGACCTTCAACAAATGGTCTTCAGCAGATTTCTAAAGTTGCCAAATTGTCTTAGGCTAAGGATTGTTCCAGTCAAAGGCCGTCAGATAAGGACCCCACCCTCACTTAGCAGGGTCCAGAATTACCTGCAGTAATCCTCTATACAGAACATGGGCGTTCGTGGGCGTTTGTGGGCCTACTGTAAAGGCTATATGCTAAAACTGGGATGTCTACAGTCCCAGTCCCAGTCCCAGTCCCAGTCCCAGTCCCAGTCCCAGTCCCAGTCCCAGTCCCAGTCCCAGTCCTGGTCTCACTGTCAGAGGCACAGCATAACACAGCCTGCCAGACATGGCCGTGCAATGCCATGCCAAACCAAATGCTCCTTCCCCACACTTGCTGATTCATGCATTTTCAAGACATAATCAATCAGAGTCCTGACTTTGTCCTTTCCTATCACTTCAACATTCAACATACTATCTTCTGACTGCAGCTAATAAGGGCTCTTTCACCTGCACAAAATTTTACTCTGCATTAAATCAACACCATTCAACCTATTTTATTATCTGCATGGCACCTTCCTCACATAATACAACTCAATTCTGGCCCTCCTTGGGCCATATTTGTGCTCTCCAGAACACCAATTTGAAATAAAAACGAATACATTCATAAATGAAGATAAGACCTTGCTAATATTTAAACTACTTGAGCAAAAGGAGGGAGGTGGCAGGTGGTGGTGAGGGTGGCAAGATTTGTAAATGTGCCCAACTAATGCAATCAAAAAATGACTTAAATTGTTGCTGTATTTTTTTAAGTAAAAATAATCTTTTTATGTGCAAAAAATCAAATACTGGATTTTTTTTCCATGTAAACATCCTTCAAAGTCAGTGGCTGGATTCAAACCCCCATCCAGGGGTAGCTTCCTGCACCAAAGGCACTAGACTTTGCCTATGCGCTATAGGCTTTTGATGGGTTTCAGTTGTACAAGAGACCCTATCAGCATCTGACAGGCCGTGGTGTCATTGCTAATGGCTGCCACTGCACAGGACATCATAGCCATGATATAGGGAAGATTTGACAAGCTACATATAGGGAAGCCCATCTGGTCCAGTGGGTAAGTTCCTGCCTTCCACCCAGACATGCAGGGTTCAATTCCAGGGCCCGACAGATGACACACTAAATCTCTCAGCAAGCATCTGTACATTAACCACTTATTTTCTTGCAGTTTTCCTTCCAAATCCTGCAACCCCTTCACCACAAATACAGTCCAATCATTCCTCGATACTCATTCACTCAGTCATTCCACTCCGCCATGCTACAGGGTGAACAAAAACCAACAAGAACAAGAGCTAGTTCAGCAAGCAAATTTATAGCCTCTCTTTGGATTTATGTTGATGCTGCTGCCCTCTAGTAATGTTATATGTCAACTGCAGCATAATCAAAGGATTGAGAAAGGGGCAGTCCTATGCAAATAATCTCCTCCCATGATTACTTCTCTGAGCTTCCGTAGTGGTACGATGATAGGACCTTCAACAAATGGTCTTCAGCAGATTTCTAAAGTTGCCAAATTGTCTTAGGCTAAGGATTGTTCCAGTCAAAGGCCGTCAGATAAGGACCCCACCCTCACTTAGCAGGGTCCAGAATTACCTGCAGTAATCCTCTATACAGAACATGGGCGTTCGTGGGCGTTCGTGGGCCTACTGTAAAGGCTATATGCTAAAACTGGGATGTCTAAAGTCCCAGTCCCAGTCCCAGTCCCAGTCCCAGTCCCAGTCCTGGTCTCACTGTCAGAGGCACAGCATAACACAGCCTGCCAGACATGGCCGTGCAATGCCATGCCAAACCAAATGCTCCTTCCCCACACTTGCTGATTCATGCATTTTCAAGACATAATCAATCAGAGTCCTGACTTTGTCCTTTCCTATCACTTCAACATTCAACATACTATCTTCTGACTGCAGCTAATAAGGGCTCTTTCACCTGCACAAAATTTTACTCTGCATTAAATCAACACCATTCAACCTATTTTATTATCTGCATGGCACCTTCCTCACATAATACAGCTCAATTCTGGCCCCCCTTGGGCCATATTTGTGCTCTCCAGAACACCAATTTGAAATAAAAACGAATACATTCATAAGTGAAGATAAGACCTTGCTAATATTTAAACTACTTGAGCAAAAGGAGGGAGGTGGCAGGTGGTGGTGAGGGTGGCAAGATTTGTAAATGTGCCCAACTAATGCAATCAAAAAATGACTTAAATTGTTGCTGTATTTTTTTAAGTAAAAATAATCTTTTTATGTGCAAAAAATCAAATACTGGATTTTTTTTCCATGTAAACATCCTTCAAAGTCAGTGGCTGGATTCAAACCCCCATCCAGGGGTAGCTTCCTGCACCAAAGGCACTAGACTTTGCCTATGCGATATAGGCTTTTGATGGTTTTCAGTTGTGCAAGAGACCCTATCAGCATCTGACAGGCCGTGGTGTCATTGCTAATGGCTGCCACTGTACAGGACACATCATAGCCATGATATAGGGAAGATTTGACAAGCTATATATAGGGAAGCCCGTCTGGTCCAGTGGGTAAGTTCCTGCTTTCCACCCAGACATGCAGGGTTCAATTCCAGGGCCCGACAGATGACACACTAAATCTCTCAGCAAGCATCTGTACATTAACCACTTATTTTCTTGCAGTTTTCCTTCCAAATCCTGCAACCCCTTCACCACAAATACAGTCCAATCATTCCTCGATACTCATTCACTCAGTCATTCCACTCCGCCATGCTACAGGGTGAACAAAAACCAACAAGAACAAGAGCTAGTTCAGCAAGCAAATTTATAGCCTCTCTTTGGATTTATGTTGATGCTGCTGCCCTCTAGTAATGTTATATGTCAACTGCAGCATAATCAAAGGATTGAGAAAGGGGCAGTCCTATGCAAATAATCTCCTCCCATGATTACTTCTCTGAGCTTCCGTAGTGGTACGATGATAGGACCTTCAACAAATGGTCTTCAGCAGATTTCTAAAGTTGCCAAATTGTCTTAGGCTAAAGATTGTTCCAGTCGAAGGCCTTCAGATAAGGACCCCACCCTCACTTAGCAGGGTCCAGAATTACCTGCAGTAATCCTCTATACAGAACATGGGTGTTTGTGGGCCTACTGTGAAGGCTATATGCTAAAACTGGGATGTCTAAAGTCCCAGTCCTGGTCTCACTGTCAGAGGCACAGCATAACACAGCCTGCCAGACATGACCGTGCAATGCCATGCCAAACCAAATGCTCCTTCCCCACACTTGCTGATTCATGCATTTTCAAGACATAATCAATCAGAGGCCTGACTTTGTCCATTCCTATCACTTCAACATTCAACATACTATCTTCTGACTGCAGCTAATAAGGGCTCTTTCACCTGCACAAAATTTTACTCTGCATTAAATCAACACCATTCAACCTATTTTATTATCTGCATGGCACCTTCCTCACATAATACAGCTCAATTCTGGCCCCCCTTGGGCCATATTTGTGCTCTCCAGAACACCAATTTGAAGAAAAAACGAATACATTCATAAATGAAGATAAGACCTTGCTAATATTTAAACTACTTGAGCAAAAGGAGGGAGGTGGCAGGTGGTGGTG